>NC_080095.1:30873326-32076138 GCF_950005125.1 Chionomys nivalis | reverse complement strand
AGTCAAAATGTCTACATTTTTATGTGTTTTTGTTAATTTCTGTTGTACAGAAAAATAAAACATGAAGAAAGAAGGAATAAAGGAAGAGATGAAGAAGACCAGGACAGGAGAGAAAGGAAAATGAGAAAGAGAAATTAAATGAAATGACAGGAGTTGGGAGAGAGTACAGGGTGAGGGATAGAAAGAGAGACAGAGACAGAAAGAGAGAGAGACACACAGAGAGAAAGAGACTTTCAAATATCCTTACCGGAATGGTTTTAACAGCAAGAAGTAAGAAGTGAAAAAAGAATACAAGATTTCAAAAATAGTAAAGATGAATCTAGAAATAACTTTTATTTTCTGATACCCATATGCTTCTTCAGCTGCTCTGCAAATAAAGAATATTGAGTACAGTCTTGATGAATAGCTAAGAGAGCCCTGATGCTGGACTGCCAATCAAATATCAGGGTAAGAATGTAACTGTGAGTGTTTGTGTTTACATGTGCATTTACATGTACTCTACATAAGAATACAATATAAATATAGACCTTTTATCTATTAATTAAATTAATGTTATCTTCACCCAAATGCACAAGCATGGCATGTGTGATGGTTTTCTTATACAAAGAAAATGTAGGAGTTACAGTGTGATTCTATATTTACATGGTTGCAACTGTCATTTCAGTGATCCTACTCTCTAGCAGATTTTTTAAAAGAGAATTGTAATATCTAGATATTTATTATCTTTGGGTTCACTCAAGAGACAGTCTACATTTGTCTATTTTTTCTTAAAAGACAATTAAACTCAAGGAACACAGGGAAAAAGGAACTGTGTAGAAAGCCCAAATGACCTTTAAAGCAGAAACAGCTGTTGAGTTACACCGACGTTGACTGAATACAAACTGATTTCTCAGGTGGATGAACTTCTCAAGTCATGGAGGTTGTTGTCTCATAGTTAAAAAGAAATACAGGGACATAAGGAATAATTTGTATCAGATAATTTACAAATATCATTTAGCGTAAAACGGCATTCTGATTGCATCTCCTATGAATATAGCTTCAAATTTTCTGTATATAATTAAAAATATCTCAAGACAGCTCCTTTTAAGGATTCATTATTTAAAATGTTTTTAAAACTCAATTTATAAGTAATTTTTGGGACAGTCTACCCATAACTTTTAGTTTTATCTTAATATTCTGTTACATAAAATTGTAGCTATGGTCGTATTTCCTATGTTTATAATTGTGTATAACAAAAAAAAACAAAGATACAAATAAATTTTGACTACAAGCAGAAATAGAAATGCAAGACTTCTCAAATGAATGACACTGATTCAAGATGAAATCTTGCCTTAGAGAATTTAATTAGTTAGCCATACATAATTGGGTATTGACTGTTTTAGTTAGTGACTTTTGAATTCATACTGTACTTCTGTTCAGCACTGGTGGTAACACAACTTTCCAATCTTAATTTTTAACTTAAAATTCCTGGATAATTTTATGTCAAGTATACCATGAAGTAATATTTTCCTTCAATATCTAAGATTACTTCATAGCATCAGTCTGAGTTACTACATTTTAATTAGCCATCTGTAATTTGACAGACCCATTTGAATGAAGAATATCTTCAGTAATAAGGCTATCCAGTCTCTTGGTGTGGTGTTTTCTGAGACAAAGGCTCTGAAGTAAGCAGTTTATTTGGAAATGTGATTTTAGGAAGATGAGAGGGCCTTGGAGAGGAAAGGATAAATCAGAAAGTTGATCCAAAAATGTGTTAGCAAAATGATCTTAGGCCAAAATTTCTTGAGCCAGGGGATTTTTAAAGAAGCCTTCTGTTATGTCTCAGAACCACTACGACAGAAAGGAGAAGGAAGTAGTTTATCTGTTGGTTTACCTTATAGCATATAAATAAAATGGAATTTTAAATACAAAATCTACCTTAAAATATATATTTACTGACAGGAGAATATTTGGCATAGACTCAGAGGACCTACTTTGCTTATTCTAGGCACCATAAGATTGCAACGAGGCTAGGAGATAAACTACCCATGGAATAGTCCAAAATAACAGTAGCTGGGATGAGATATGAAGTCATGCTGACCGGAGACCACTTAAAAGAAGTAATTTCCTATCATTCAAGTACAGAAATCTTAGAATATTTGTTTCAACAAGTAATACAAGCAGAAGACAGTCCTATTTTCATATAGAATACAAAAACCCTTGTCTAGCGACATTTTCAAATTATATATGCTGGATTAATCCAGTAGCATTTATAATAAAAATATTTGAGTAGATGTTGCTCCTTCCTCAGCCATCAACCAATTGAAAGACGGTACAAAAATATACAGTATTCAGATTCTTTGTGTATTCTCCAACTTTATGTGGTTTTATTTTAAACTCTATTTCTTTTAGTTTTATTTTTAATTTTTTTTTTAACACAGGCTTTCTCTGTGTATCTTTGGCTATTCTGGAACTCACTCTGTAGACTAGACTGTCCTTGAACTCACAGAGATCTGTCTGCCTCTATCTTCTAAGTGCTGGGATTAAAGGTATGTGCCACCATGCCCAACTTCTATCTCTCTCTCTCTCTCTTTTTTTTTTTTTTGAAGCACTTCATCCTTTTTTTCTTATAACTCCCAAGCATGCATATATTTTTAAACATACTGTAAACCATTTAGAGGGTTTTTTAAAATATTAATCTATTTTTACTGTTTATCTTTCTTTTTCTGATGACACGAGTCTTTAATTTGCTAAGTGAAATAAATAAGATTAAAGCCATGATTTTGATGGCTAGATTCACCAATTCCTTAGCTTTCTGGGAGTCTAGCTTCAAGGCAGAGGTACCATTGAGAGCCATGATTTTTAGATACAACTCTATGGAGTTTCACGGTCCCTGCCACCATTAAGTGTTTATTCATAAACGTCATTTAACTGGTCCTGGGGCCACTTAAAAAAACTACAAGATTTTTGCAGCTAAAGATGAGTCAGAAAGCCTCTCTTAAATGAAGCTGTGCTTAACTCTGTTCTTTTTGTGTCTAGAATTCTTTCCCAAATTCTCTCAAGTTTTAAATTGATTTAGTTGTCCATGATGGGCTCCAGTTTGTTAGTGCAGGCTGCTCATTTGTTCCTGGCTGCCAAGACTCGAATTAACCACACAGAAACTGTATTAATTAAATCACTGTTTTACCTATTAACTCTAGATTTTCTATTTATTTATTTATTTATTTATTTATTTATTTATTTATTTATTTTAGCATGGGACAAAACCGGTCTCGCTGAACATAATGGACAATGAGGACTACTGAGAACTGAAGAACAATGGCAATGGGTTCTTGATCCTATTGCACGTAATGGCTTTGTGGGAGCCCAGGTAGTTTGGATGCTCACCTTAATAGACCTGGATGGAGGTGGGTGGTCCTTGGACCTCCCACAGGGCAGAGAAACCTGCTTGCTCTTTGGGCTGAGGAGGAAGGAAGACTTGATTGGGGAAGGGGGAGGGAATGGGAGGTGGTGGCGGGGAAGAGGCAGAAATCTTTAATAATTAAATAAATTAATTAAAAAAATAAAAAAAAAACCACAGACCATCCACCTCCATCCCGGACTAGTAAGAGGAGTATCCAAACTGCCTAGGCTCCCACAAAGCCAGCACGTGCAGTAGGATCAAAAACCCATTGCCAGCCTGGCGGTGGTGGCGCACGCCTTTAATCCCAGCACTTGGGAGGCAGAGGCAGGCAGATCTCTGTGAGTTCGAGACCAGCCTGGTCTACAAGAGCTAGTTCCAAGACAGGCTCCAAAACCACAGAGAAACCCTGTCTCGAAAAACCAAAAAAACAAAACAAAACAAAAAAAAAAACCCATTGCCATTGTTCTTGAGTTCTCAGTAGTTCTCATTGTCCGCTATGTTCAGCGAGACCGGTTTTATCCCATGCTTTTTCTGACCCAGGCCAGCTCTTACATCCTAAACTAAACCATCTTCATTAATCTTTACATCACCATGAGGTCAAACTTCAGGTCATATGATCTGATTTCAATTGTTCTCACATTTCTTTGGAGGATTTTTTTTTATGCATGTGAATAATATTCATTGGAAGCTACTTATTTGACCATTAACCATTTCTCTCCACTTTAGTTATGTGTATATGTGTACTGTGAAGGGGGGTATATGAACATGAGTGGAGTGCCTGCTGAGGTCATAATTAAGAGGTAATTCAATCCATCCCCATGGAGCAGGAGGTACCAATGATTTTGAAACACCTGATGTGGGTGTTGGAAGGTGAACTTCAGTCCTCTGGAAGAGCAGCAATAGCTCTTAAGGACTACTTTATTTCTCCAAGTCCCTGGTGCTATTTTTTTCTAATGGAATAATTAAACAAATGAAGATTACACAGTCTGTCTTGTTCCCTGAGGTGGGAATGTTGGGTAGGTTGATATGTTGCTTATAACACATATGCCAAAGCTGGTGATGTCCAGACCAGTGATTTAAATGATTATATAATCTGTCTTACTGTTTTCAAGTAATGTGGTTGAATTTGTACATTTGCTCCTATCTTTACATTCTTAAATTAAATCAAGGCAAGGTAAAACAAAAAGAAATGAAACAAAACAATTAGTCCTTAATGCTTGTTGCTTCAGATCACTGAGTCTGGTATGCCAAATCATGGTATTCTGGGTGGTTCAAACATCTGAAAATTATTCTGAGATATCCAGGATGATTTGATCTTGTAGTGCCCTGTTTCTAACCTGCAATTGCTGATTTTCTCAGTCTACTCACATGCCAAAGAGAGAGATGACATTTCCTCCAATTCTCATTAGAACAGCTTTATCAGATTAAGAAACATACATGCTAGTTCAGTAAGCAGTCATCACTTTTTCATTGGTGCTATTATCAATATGCTTGGAAGGCAAAGGTTCTAATTTCTAGGGGAGGATTATTGAGTACTTAACACATTCTTAATCAAAAGTTTATTTTTCAAGTTCTGTCTTCTTTCTTTCCTAGAGCTGCTACTCAGTATTCATTACATACATTTCTTTGCTTAATAGAAATTCTTCCTTTTTAAGATGAGTATTTTAGTAAAAATGAAGAAGGTATTTTGAGTTGCTATTTATTTAAAACAATTATTTAGCATCAACAATATTGCAAGTGCTCTGTATTCATTATCTCATGTATCTTTTTTTAGCAATTACTCTCCTCATTCTGTGACATAATATGAGACAGAAACAACTTAAGGGATGAAGGGTTTGTTTCCAGCTCGTGCTTTGAAGGGCTCTCATTCCTTCAAGAAGGGCACACACAAATGGTTTTGTGGTGGGAAAACATGAATCTCCTAAGAATCTATCGCCCAGAAATGCTCTCTTTTTAAAATGCTCTATGTCCAATAGAACTTTCCACTAGAATCAGCCAATAAAATATATGAGCACGTAGGCCATGTTTCAGATTCAAGATAACCTTAACACTTGATTATGGATGTATACATACATTTGAGGAAAAAAGAACTGATTTTTCTAAGGATGATTTGACCTTTATCTCATCAAATTTGATATCATGGTGCCTCTACCAGTGCCTCTGATGTGTTTAGAGTGAAATCAAATCTGAGAATGTTTAGAATGCTTTGACATAAATTTATTAATTATATTGCTAAATTTTCATCTTCAAACTACATGCGTTATTTTTCAGGATGTTTTATAAATATAAAATTCATATAACGTGGTAGTTTTAGAAGTTTCTGTTTTATTCCCATTTCATTATTTTGTGTGTTTAAGAATGTGTGAGAGAGAAGGATAGGATTGACAGACTATTTTATGCCTTGCATTAAAACACATGTTTTATGTCTAATATTTGAAAATATTGAACTTGAACTTTCTCCCAGCAGACCTTGGTTCTCCCAAGCATATGATTTTAATGCTCCTTCCTGTGATGTGGAGAGGCTGAGTTGCTTTCAGCCTCAGAGCCTGTCTCATGATAGGCTAGTTTCCTTTGTTTTGAGGCAGCAGTACTTGGATTGCGTGTTATTTCCTTGATGAGATTTTCTTTGTTCCCCTCCCCTGGAACTTCTCCAGCACCTCATCCTTCACTGAAAGAAATCTCGCCAAGTCCTTTTCCATCTCTGCCGTTCTCACTCCCACCCCATGTACACACACCGACACTACATCTTGTATAGCCTTCAAACGTTAAACTGTAAGGTTTGTGCTCAGCAGAAAGCTCAGTCAGACACTTTCCAGACCAGGGGTGATTAATCACAGATGAAAATTCAGGGTTCAAAATGAGTCATCCAGGCACATATACTCTTGTTGTTGTAAAATGAAATTAAAATAAGTATGTGATCATTTTCTTGACATAATACGCATTCATAATAAGGGACAAATTTATTTTGCAGGATCAATCGCATGTAAGATTTCTGTTCTACTAACTTTAACATGATAATAATGCTATGGGAGCCTAGTATTAAGTTGAAATAAGATTTTCCAAAGGATGGAATACTTGAAATCATGTATTTTCTGCCTCAAGGCTTGGACTTGGATCCAACTAAGAAGGTGACCTTGAGTGTTTTCTTTGTTCTGCTTGCTCAGTGCAAAATGTCAAAAGTTTGTAACTCAGTAGATGTATTGATCTGCTTATTAAGCAATAGCAAAATGAAACAGGCTATCATAAACAACAGAACTTTATACTCATATTTTGCAGATAATAGAATTCCAAGATTAAACTGCCAAAGGAGAGTAAGAACTTTCTCTGTACACTGAAGTTGGCTGTCTTCTTTTTCTGTGCTCTTATAACCTCTTCATATAGGAGGAAGATGACAAGCTTTTAGGAGGTTCATCCTAAATTGACACTAACCTATCAAACCCATGTGATATCATTCAGTCTTAATTATTTCTTTACAACTTCACCTCCATCACAGCCACAATGAGGATTCACTCCTCAACCTGTGGCCTTTGGAATATGAAAACATTCAGTTAAGGATAAGAGCCAAAATTCATTTCACAATCATCCATTTTGTTTATTCTAACTTCATGCATTGCTTTTACTAAGCATTTGTAATCAGATACACACATGCAGTTAATTCACTTCTTTAAAGAATCGGGGAGGGGGGAAAATGAATTCTTGACAGGTGCCTTCGAATCAATAATATGTAAAGACAATAATTTGTACAACTGAAGTTTCTGGGAGAACTCACCGATCTCAAGCAGATGTCTTTCTCTGTCACACTAGACATGTGTAGGAAGTGACATTTGTCATTTTAAGATGGAAATAAAATTATCAGTGCTTTTACCTAGAAGATTAAGATTAAGAACAGGTGCCCATACACCTGCAATGGTGGCGGGAAAATATGTGCTTTATTTCAAAAAGAGAAGGGTAGCTCCAGACATGACCAAAGAATGAAACTGAGCTTGGATGGAGACACCTTCCTGACAGATTTTTAGTTAGTAGTGATAACATGCTTTTGTCTTTTTGTTCTTCGACATGACTCTTTTTTTGGAGGGGGGGGGGCATCTCTCATACTATACCTGAAAGTCCAAATCTGAAAGAAGATTGAGGATCAAAGAATTGGGAGGAGTATAGAGGGGAGCTGCCTTCTAGATATGGCATGGCATTTACAAGAGTGCAGCAGGTTTGACAGCCTGCACCTTGCAAAAGAAAAATGAAAGAAGAATGATGAGGGAAGAAAGAAGAAAAGAAGGAAAAATGGAAAGGAGAAAGGAAGAAATGGAGGTACATCATGGTGGAGGTAACTAATTAGAAATAGAGGAAGGGATTACAGAGCTTGGGAGAGAATGAGATAGGGGAGTGAGAAGTCAAAGTGATGGCAGTGCACTATATAAAAGTATAATTTGTTAAAATAATAATTTTATTATATGAAAGTGAATGAAAACATAATAATATTCACAAGGCTAGCCATTTATATGTATGTTCCTGATTGCTTAACATATAATAAATCACACTACTATTATCATCTACTATCATGTTATTATCACTTCTGCTTTATCATTGAAGATAGTGAGGCTAAGAGAATTAATACAACTCATATATACACGCACACATACACACACATTTATATGTAACTATTCTCATATATATGCAAGGATATATATGCATTGAACATTTGTGATTGTGCATGCATTTGTGTGTCTGTGTGTGTGTCTGTATGGTTTTGTGTATCTGAGAGTACTACTCATCTGCTTTGAGATCTACAATGTGATCCCAGCCTTCTAGAGGTATTTTTTCATAGACTTCAAATTGCATTCTAATCTGGTTTTGCCACCCAACAACTATGTCTCCCCATGCTTGTCTTCAATAACCTTGGTACAGGGCTTCTGTTTGCTTTGCCATTTCAGTCATGCAGAATGTTTCTTCCTGTCCCAGTCTTGTATCCTTCATAAGAATGGACAGTACCACTCTTGATGTGTGGGACAACAATTACAACCTGCATTCAGCTCACCTGCTTTAAGGTGAGTAAAGGAGTAACAGGATTATTAATTAATAACCATCAAACCCCAAAATGCTGGCCAATTGTAGTCTGTTTTAATTTTAAATCTTTATTGAAGGCTTAAGAGGTACTTTAGAATTACCTCAATAACTTTCACCTGAGACATACATTTAAAATAGATAGTACTTTGTTAATATTAGTACTGCTAAGTATAGCAAAGTGGGAATAGTATAACATGAACTTCACGTGTTATATTTTATTCATATAAAACTGGGGAACTTTCCAGAGAAGTTTTGCTTTGCTTGCATACATGTTTATGTTTACCTCCAAGAATCTGCTGAGATCTGGAAACTGCTTCACAAAAAAATCAGAAAATAATTTACCTTGGAGATTAAAATTCTACTTGTTCTCAAAGGGTAAGAGTAGTATATCAGGACTAGACAGCAGGGTGTTTAATCATATCTTGTGGCTGCTCTGCATGGATGCTGAAGAAGTTTGGTCTTGAGAACGGAACTGATAGGGCAGAGGTATTTTGGATACATGTGTGAAACTGATTTTGGACTGTATGCATCAAGTTTCCTTTCTAGTGTGGGAGAGTGATTTCCCTGACCCCTTGTGTACATTGCAGTCTTTCTCGAGTCGCTTTGATTTAGAGGGATTCCTGTTCTAGCTGGACAAGACTGTGATAATTTGTTTTGAGTGATGACATTTTCTGACAATTAGTTCCTGCATCCACTTCTGAGTTCTTTCCTTTTAAACCCTACTCTGCACTCTGTGTTGGGAGACTTCATCCATGAAGCACCTTGCTCTTTTGTGTTGAATTGCATTGCACACTGGATGAAGAACTTTACGTGGGTCATTGACACAATGCACCTACTCTGTAGGATAATGTTGCAACACTGTCTTCCTTCTCAGAGCAGGGCTATGGTCAACCATTCATTTTCTGGTCTTTCTTACTCCTTTTAACCTGTTTAGCTCCCCTTACCCTGAGAGGAGGAATAGCCCTAATGTTTTCCATGTGGATAACTTAACTTTGACTTTTTGTTTCCTTTTACACTCATCACACTCTCCTCAAATAACTAAACTTTGGTGTAGGTACTTCTTATAGAGACAGTTTTATTTATTGTAAAAAGTAAAAAAAAAAAATATGGCTCTTATGTATCTGCCTCAAAGTAGGATGTATTTTAGAAATAGAACAGTGACGAGATAAAGTGTGAAGATCTTGGCGTATCCTGGCCTCTGTTCTTTTTATAGACACCGAATCTGAAGTACTCGAGTTGGGGATATAGCTCAGTTTGTAGAGAATTTTTGCCTGGCATGGTCTACGTCTAGCCCTGTTTTCAATATACAGCATTTTGTTTTTAAAAATAATTGTACTTTTTCAAACTTGTAATTCCATCAAGGAGTTATCTCTGGAAGGATCAGAAGGTCAAGTATATGCATAACAACATAGAATGTTCAAAACTAGACTGAGTTTATACACACACATACATACATACCCACACATGTTCTTATGTTAGCAAATGTTAAACATAATAATACCAACTTGAAAGAACTATTATTTAAAACAATCTATATAAAACATTTATAAAATATCCAGTAAAGTTGGAATCTTAATAAAGTTTAACTTCTGCTGTCTTCTTTTGCACCAGGTTCCACAAATAAAATGTTTCCCTAAAATTAGTTAAAAATGCAACTGAATGAAACTGAATTGAATTTGTTACAACTATGCAGAGATATGTTAAAAAATTTTTTAAAAATCTTACTATATTTTTATAATATTCTGACCTGTGAGACACAACTGTTTCTCAGAGATTATTAAAAAGTATAATGTGCAATCACATCAAGTTTGTAAACACACTATTTTTCCACAGTAAATGCTGAACATAAAACATACTTTTTTTGTAGTAAATGCTGAACACGAACACATGAATAATGCATCATTTTTCACTTTTTTCTTTTTGTTTTCCTTTTTTTTTGTTTTTTGTTTTTTGTTTTGTTTTGTTTTGTTTTTTTGTTTCCAGACAAAGTTTCCATATAACTTTGGAGCCTGTTTCCTGGCACTCTGTAGACCAGGCTGGCTTTGAACTCACAGAGATCAGTCTTTCTCTGCCTCTCGAGTGCTGGGGTTAAAGGTGTCTACCACCGCCACCCAGCTCCAGTTGGCATTCTTAAACAGTTCTTTGAAAACCACTTTTTAAAAAAAAAAAATCACGAAAGTAATAATAAAATGACACCCACTTTGCTATTACTTCCCACTTTTACCTTTGTGATATTTTAAATTTAAATTAGCTTTATTTTAAGTAGAAGAAGAGAATCAAATAAACATGTAAAATTAGTGTCATGCAATGCCAGATTTCAAAAGACATTTAAAGAATGTTTAAATTAGTTAAAAATTGTTTTTCTCAAGCATTGATTGTTATGTTATGGTGAAGCATTCAGATACCTTTTTTCTAACCTTCTTAAATAGTACAGTGTTATTTTTTATAATCACCGCATTTTACAATATCATCATGCCAGAACATGCTGCCTAGTTGTTGGATTTAGAGTGTTGATACCATCAGTAGATCATAGAACTATTTGTAGTCAACTTTGAAGCAAAACGGTTGTCCTAATTCACTTCCATCCTACTACTAGATAGTGGGCTTTTCCTCATTCATTGCTCTTATATGTATGTTTGAAGTAAATTCAATGGTTTCTATCTGCATCTAGGAGGTTATAAAAGGGAGTTCTTTGTAGCTCAGGAAGATCGCTCACTTACAGTGATTCTCTCATGTAACCTCTCTTGCATCCTGAGCAATGAACTCTGAACTTACCAGGCTAAGGCACCACAACTAGGTCTTCATTTTTAACACTTCACTTTATTTATTTATTCGTTCATTTTTTTATTGTAGAAGGAGTGTTGTGTAAAGGTCACTGGACAACCTGTAGGAGTGAGTTCTCTTCTTCCGCCATGTGCATTTGGGAGAGCAAACAATGTCATCAGGTTTGGCATTAGAATCTGTGAGCAGTGGAGTCATTTTTTTGGGGATCTGTTCAGCAGGACTCTTTCCTTGTGTCTGACTTCTCATCCCATATTTATTATAGTCCACACAGTCTAAACAGATTAAAGTGGAAGCTTAAATTCTGCTTTGCCATCCTTCTCTTACCACTGAAGCACATGACAGAGTTGTGAAGGGAAGGTATGTGTGCTTCATTTCACAATGTACTGGCAGAATGGAAAGTGTTGTTAAATCTTTAGAAAATATCTTATTGGGTATTTTCAGGACACAAGCTGTGATATTTGTTCTAAATCACCTTTATATTCTGTTGTTTTTTAATATTAGAATTTGGAAAGAAGGTGCGTCCAAGATGCACATTTATAGTTCGGGGAGATTCAAATTTGCATGTTTGGGACTGTGGTGATTCAATTTGTTGCTTCCGTGATGTCATAATGACAGGAATTCTTTTCAAGCAGAAGCCTACTTCATCCAACTGCATGACATATCGCATTGTATAGAATTGTATGTGCATTACTCTTCTATATACACGAAATTAGTTCTTTTGGAGTGTAATTATGGCAAACTGCTTGAATAATATGATCACCCTAATTCTAAAAAAAAATGAGTCACATGTTGAAAAATCTTCTTTGACAATGTTGGGCTATGGCTGGACAACACTTTTTCAGCTGGTACTTCTTGAAGATTTCGATGTTGAGAAAAATTGCTCCTCTGGGCATTGTCCTTTGGCTACCTTTTAGGAGAATAAAAATGTACATTGTAAATACTATTAAAAAAAAGTTCCCCAAGGAGTAGCATAAAACTCAGAGAAAACACAAGTTGAAGGAGAGCATCAGTAACACTATTTTGATTGGTCGATATGTTTGAGACTACCCATAATTTCAGTAAATTGTTTCCAAATTTTCCAAGTCTGAAAATGTCTGTTCTATCATTAATCTGTTTTGAAGAACACTATGGAATTGTAGTACTCAGTGCTGAGACTCATTTTTTTTTCTTTTTTTCTAACCAGGTCAACTTGACCTGGACTGAAAAAGTGAACAAGAGAAACATAAAGCTTCAGAGAGGTCCTGGGCTGCAATATTGTCCTTCTTAAAGTTTCTTTAACTTTGACTCTTCTGTTAGAATTTTTTGATCCGATGGATTTTTTAATAAATGCAAAGATCTCTAAACCTGAGTTTTCCCAAGGTGTTGCCACCAACAACACCTAGTCTAATAATTGAATTTGATAAACTTTTATGTCAGATGCCATTATAATTTATGAGAGCAAAACATTACATATAAAAGGAGACAAATGTATGTAATTTTAGACGTACTGAATTTCTGTAGCCATACGGATGTGTTGCAATAACATTAGTGATGCTACGGTCATCTCTTCATGTGTTGGAGGAAAATTAAGCGGGCCGACTGGGCTATTTACTTGAGGGTGGAATAAAATGGGCTTGGAATATTGAATTGTTTGTGAGTAGGACGGTGAGAAACAGTTGCAGTTATCCTATCTTATTTACTAAAACGTTATGGGACAGTGCCACTTAGTAAGACCATAGTTTAGTGTAACCATGCATAGTATAGCATATAATGTATTCACTCATGTATTCAAACAGTCATGTATAGAGAAATGTTTTGGGAACAGAATCACAACAACTGATTCAAAGAAAATACCATCAGTCAGCTGTCCAAAGTTTTTAAGTTTCTCCTGAGAAATAACTACAGAATTCTTTAAGCTTTCATAATTTGTCATGATTTTCAATAAATTATATGAAATCAATAAGAATTCTAAGAAAATAAGGTATTTACATGTGAACTTTATTATAAAATATATCTCACACTCCACTACACAGTGATGGCTATGATACTTTGGTGATTTTTTTTAGAAAGTTGCTTGATATTATAAATTGTCAAAACAATGCTGGGTAGTCATGGTATTATGCAGAAGACAACACCTACATAATTCGCTGAACCTGTAGAAGTTGAGCTGCTATCTATATGGAGAATTCACCCCTAGGTTCCATGCTCTTTTGTGTAGGAAAAAACTCTGAAGACTCCTGAAGAGAAAGATGAACACCAACCCAGCCGCAAAATCTTTAACATATAATCTGTTCTCCCTACAAAATGTACTAGAGCAATGAGGGCATAGAACTTTTGGGAGTTGCCAGCTGTTTTTAGATTTGAGTTGTGGACCACTGCATGAGAAAGATCCCCATCTCTGATACTGCCTGTGCAACGGAGAACCAGAGACTAGAGACTTAGTGTAAAATCACAGTATCAGAGTTAAAAAAAAAAAAAGAAATGACAGCTTATGATGTTCTTCTTCATTCACATATTAATGTTGTGACTTATCGAGTCATCCATCAGAAATGCTTCCTCCAACAATACATATAAACAGGTGCAGAAACTTGCATTAAGACATTATTTGGAGAGAGTCTACATTGAATGTTTCTGTCAAATCCCTCCCTCTCTTTAGATCACAGGGAATCCCTCAAAAATGGAGGCAAAAAGATTGTAAAAGGCACAAGGATAGAGGTCACCAAGAGAACAAGTCCCTCTAAACCAACTAAGCAAGGTACATAAGCTCACAGATACTAAAGAAACAATCACAGGGCCTACATAGGTCTGCACCATGTCCTCTGTATATATTATAGCTATTACCTTAGTGTTTTTTATGAGGCTCCTGACCATGAAAATGAAGGGATTTCTGATTCTTATACCTGCAATTGGGACTCTTTTTCTTCTATTAGGTTGCTGTGTCCAACTTAGAAGTGATAACTTTTGTTTTATTTTATTGTCTTTAATTTTGTCATGTTTAGTTTTTCATTTCTTTTCTATTTTACAAAAGGAACACTGTCACATATTTTGTTATCTCGACCTTCTTATTGCCTGAGTTAATTCTAAAAACTAGTCTCCTCTTACCTATTTATGTACATTTATGTATATATATTATGTATATATATATGTACCATCACTCTGTATCTATTTCTATCATCTATCTATCATCTGTCTGTCTGTCTATGTATGTATGTATGTATGTATGTATGTATGTATGTATGTATGTATGTATCTATCTATCTATCTATCTATCTATCTATCTATCTATCTATCTATCCATCCATCTATCATCAAACCACTACATAATTATGCTGGTTCGTAAAAACTGTGTGAATTAATTATCACATTCCTTGATAAAACTCAGTAAACAAGGGGTGCTTTTGTTTTTACATTTAGCCTCAAATAATTAGAACTAACACTAGAAATGTTTTGTGAGCACTATCCAGCATAATATTTACCCCAGTCATGAGCGACCAATTACTAGCTCCATTATCTATGAAACTTAATCAGCCTCTCTGTCTTTCTGAACTTGAAGCAAAGTCCATTCTACCTCAATACATCAGACACCTGGAATCTTGAGTTTTATAGAAATATAATGATGGTTACAAAACTTTTCAAAGTGTGGACATGTCTCAAAACTGCACCATTAGCCTTGTCATTTAGGGAAATTGACTTTATTGTTACTTTGGTGATATTTTGTGGTTGGGTGAATATTGTGTGTGTGTGTGTGTGTGTGTGATTGTTCTTATGTTGAAACAGCAATAGATTAAAGAGTATTCTAAATTCTGGGTACAGGAATGATAATTCCGTGTTTGAATATGCAGTTCCTTGGTGGTCTCTAATCTTGAGGGAGAAGGATATTTCTGTAAACAAAGATAATCTGAAACAGATTACAGCGAAATCATCAGGAAAATAAACACAGTATCTAGGATAATGTGAGAGTGTCTATTAGTTGAACTGAACTAGAAATAAGGTGGGGGATTGTTTGCTTTTGGGAGTTTTGCACAGCTGTGCTTTTGTCTGTCTTGATCAATGGTAGTCTTGTATGCAGTGTCTGCTTTCCTTTCCTTGCTCTCCTAGTGCGTCATTGGCCATATGGCTTCAGCTTCTAGTCTGGCTGTGAAAGAGGAGCAACAATAACCTTGATAAAGATGCAGACCATTTAAAATGAGGCCCGGCTTAGTCTCAAGAGAGCAGGAATATTGAATATCTTATGAAAAGTCAAAACTGAGTCGTCTTTATCTTTATACCTCCTGAATCTTCAGGGTCTTCATGGTCAAAATCACAGTGCTCACAATATCACTTGTAGTATCTAAGTGTTTTAATGGCTTGTTGGCAGAAGACATTTGTGTATCCATGGAATTGGCCCTTTATGCTTTACATTAGACCAAAAACATTGAATGAATGTTTTGTAGTTTGTTGTCCAGTGATTTTTGCAAGGCAAGTTATATATACTACAAGATTCACTCTCTCTGTTGGGAATACTGACTGACTTTATAATAATATCACTTTATCTCAATGATTAGTTTCTATATCTAAATGTCAGAAAGGCTGTTAAAATTCTTTCTGCCTTTTAACTGGTGAGTAAAACATAGCCCCATTGTTCTGTAAGCTATTACATTTCAGTAATAGCTTTTTATTCATGTTTGATTCCATATAGTTTAATAAACCAAAATAGCAAAATTTGTATTATAAGTTTTTAAAGGTCAGTTATGTTTATTGGATTTTAATTATAAAATTTGAGCTAAAAGAAAGGGTTATCTTGTCACAAGAAAACTATTTATTAAGTCAGCTTGATGAAAAAAATGTCTTCACTGGCATGTTCAGAGACTTGACTGAACTGGAGAAGACATGATGTCACAATTTAAAGAAAATAGAGGTAGTGACTGCAAATATTTTTTTCTCCAGATCACACCATGTGCACTGAAAGGTTTTTCAGACAGTTTATAATTTTCACTATGTTAATATAAATTTCCCCATGTAAAATGTTTTTAATATTTTTGAATACTGTATTATATCAACTTCCCTTTGCTTAATTTTCGGCACCCAATACAGAATTGTTAATATCATGTTATTGAAGAGCACATATTTATTCAGCAATACTTTTAAATTGTTTTCTGTTTTTTTTTTCATTTTCTGTTGACTTGTCTGATATTGTTGGAATATAAAGCAGAACATTCAGGGAAAGTTATTAGCAATAACAAATCCTAATTGAATAATATTTAAAAATATGAGGAATTTAGAAATTTGTTTGTTGTCATCCAATGATCTCTTTAATTTGTAACTGGAAAAATACGTCTAATGTTATACACCCCATACACACATTTGCCTTTGTGTTTGTGACAGTGTCACGTTATATAGCACACGATGGTCTTGAACTTGTGATGCTCTTGTTGTAGCCTCATCTTGGTAGGATTAAAGGCATATACCATCATATCTATTTCAATCTACATTTTTGCATGCATACGCACTGAATGATTTTATACTTTAATGTGCTTTTCAGAAATGTTGATATATTTGTTTTCCTAGAAAAAAAGAAATATAGATAATGAATTGAGGGATGTGGCTTGTAAAAGAACAAGGAAGAGTGAGACTTAATGTTTGAGTTGATATTTATAATAACTGCATCCATGTTGAAGAGGATGCCTTTATATGTTACTCTTTTCCTGAGATAAATGTTTTTCCAAATCATGGCAGTCAGAGTTTCATATTATCCAGAGTCTATGAATTACCTTTCTTTCAGAACCACTCTTCAGTGAAACAGATGGCAAATGATTTAATGGCTAGAGGAACCTTAATACACATATCACTTCTTAAATGAATGAAACCTGTTCCCAATGGACTGGGAATGATGATAATCATTCAGTTCAAATAGCTTTTATCACAGCAGGAAATCTGCATTCAAAATAACTGTGTGTACAGTTCATCCCTTGCATCAGAATAACTGTGAACTTTTTGCTTAGCTACTATGGAGGTATAATCTTTTGGTGATATGAGGAGCATTTAAGTACAGACTTATTAAAATGAACGTCAATGAGTAAAGATTGTTCTTATTTTGTGTTTGTGCTGCCTTAACTGCCATGATATCAAGCTTTCTTAAGACAAAAAAAAACCAACTTCATCTTTTTCTGCTCATTTAATAAAATGTCAATCATTTTTATGGTTAGTATAGAAATAGACTTTTGCACTTAATATGATGATAATATCAGTTTCATCATCTGTGAAATTACCCAGTTAAATCAAGAAAACATGAAAACGAGGTTATTAAATGAATTTGCTGCTGTGTCTAATTCTCATGACTAAAGGGAACACAAATCCATTTTTCATTTGTCAGTCTAATGACATCCTCTCTCTCTCTCTCTCTCTCTCTCTGTCTCTCTCTCTCTCTCTCTCTCTCTCTCTCTCACACACACACACACACACACACATCTCATCTCTGTTATAGGAAATAACCACTATTCCAAGATGAACGCAATAGTTTGTTCATGATAGGTTGAGAAAGTGACATTTACAATTTGAATATCCAGGTTTAGAATCTATAGTTTATTGCTTCCTATCTTAGACTTCTGTCCTTCCTATGATTTATCGCTGCTATCAACATTAACTTAAGAAGGATAGACTTTATTTAATCTTACTACACTCAGGTAACACTCTATCACTGAGGAGAGTCAGAACAACAGGTCAAAGCAGGAATTTGAAAGTAGGAATGGAAGCAAAAGCCACAGAGGAACACTGCTTATTTGCTTGTTGGCCATGTCTATTTCAATGTTTTTATATATCCTGAGACTGCCTGTTTAGGGATCGTAATCTCCACAGTATGGAGTAACCTCTCACATCACAGTAACCTCTCACATCAATCATTAATTTAAAATGTACCATCACAGCCATACCTACATGCCATTCTTACTGAGAAGTTTTCTCAGTTGAGTTTTTCTCTTTCTAAATGATCTTAGCTTTCATGAAAATGAAAAAAAAAATGATAGCAACAAAAAATCCCCCAAACTAAAAGGCACACTTTTTCCTCACAGATTATATTGCTGAATGAACATGATTTCTTTTATTGTCAGATGTAGAAATTGAGAGAGCACATGTTACTGCTTTGTTCCAAGTTCCACAACTGTTTACTTGACATCACTAATATTGTTGCCTGGATCTTCTCTAACTTGAAATCAATAGTATTGTTTCTACTCTGTCTAATGTTGACATTGTAAGGTACAAGGCTTGAGAGCAATATAAGTAAATGTACCATTATTTCTATCTTTGAAATGAAAAAAATAGGGAGATATTTTTGTTCATGGTAGAAATGGAGACTATCATAACATTTCTTAAAGAGTTCACTGAAATTTCAGATGTGAATGTCTATGTCTATCTTTGGAAAAATTAGTCATTGTTTTGTGAAATCTTAGAATAAATTAAGCCTCTGTGGAAGTTTATGTAGCGTGGTTACAGTGACTGCACTTGAATCACAGAGCTATTTCAGGTAAAGTAAAAATAATTCAACTTCATTTAATTTCAGAAGAAGGATTATCATAGACATATGACTGTTTTATTGACTATAGATCTAAATTACACACACTTGTGTGATTATTTCCTAGAAAATTCTAATGAGGTAAACTGTTTACTCTCAGATTCTACAAATTATAGAAAAATGTTTGCAAAGAGAATAAGAAACAACTAATGATTTAGTATAAATTTGCATTTTGACTTAAAAAATGCTTTTCACATTAAAGGAGGTGAATAATAGACAATGGGAAACAGATTCTCTCTCCACAATCCTTCATCCTTCTTAATATCATTTTATCACTGTGCTATATAAAATCTAATAATTTTTCCATTTTAAAAGTGGAAATGCTCTAAAAATTCCTGCAAACATCTAGGTTACTATGCTTTAGTGGCTTTTTTTTTTCTACACATTTTTAATCATAAATACTTTTGTTGGAAATATACCCATGGGTAAACAACCCATCACATTGTAACTCAACATATCTTCTCCTGCTAAACTGTGGGAAATTGCAATCAGGAAAATAAAGTAACAAGAAATTAGAAACTTATTCGCATCTGAAACTAAGGCTGTCTTCTACTATTTTCTCTTTTCTGGCATGTTGATTTTTTTTTAATTTAATTTTTATTAAGTAATCCTTTTTTTAAATTTTACATACTAATCCCAATTTGCCCTCTCCACCCTCCTCTCACTCTCTCTTTTTCCCTCACTCCACCCTTACCCACACCTAAGAGAGGGTAAGACCTCCCATGGGAGTCAACTAAGTCTGTCACATCGCATTGAGGCAGGACCAAGGCCCTTTCCACTGTATTTCGGCTGAGCATGCTATTTCTCTAGAGGGAATGGGCTCCAAAAAGCCAGTTTATGTACTAAGAATAAATCCTGGTCTCACTGATAGTGGCACACAAACTACCCAAGCCACACTACTATCATCCACAATCAGAGGGTCTTGTTCAGTCCTAAGCAAGTTCCTCAGCTAGACAGTCAGGAGTCAGTGATCTCCCACTATCTTGGGTCAGCTGATTCTGTGGGTATTCCAGGCACAATATTGACCACTTTGCTCATAGTATCACTCCCCTCTCTTTCTTTGACTGAACTATGGGAGCTAGGCCCAGTGTTTAGTTGTGGTTCTCTGCATCTACTTTCATCAGCTGCTGGATGAAGGTTCTATGATGACAATTAAGGTAGTCATAAATCTGAATGGAAGGTCAGTTTAGGCACCCTCTCCACTTTAGAAATCAGTATGGCTGTTTCTCAGAAAATTGGGAATCAATGTACCTCAAGACCTAGTAGGTTCTTTTACTTCTAGTTGTTGTCATAGTGATAGAAAGCTGCCTAGGTCATGATGAAAGAACCTACAGTGACAGCTGACCTGAGCTCATAGGAGCTCATGGAAGGTAGACCAAAAGTCAGAGAGCCTGAATAGGACCGACCTATACCCTCTGCATGTGTGTGAGACAATCATAGATATTGGTCTCTTAGTAAGGCTTTTAATGTGGAAACAAAGACCTCTCCCTGGTTCTTAGTTGGCTTTTGGTAACCTGTTCACCTTGCTGGATTATATGGCCCTGACTCAATGTAAGTGGAGGAGCTTGATCCTGCCTCACTTTGATGTGCCATGCTTTCCTCAAGCCCATGGACCGCCTGACCCTTTCTGAATGGAGATGGAACAAGAGTGTATGGGAAGGCAGGTAGATGGGAAAGGGGAGGGAATGGGAAGAGAGGTGGGAGGGGAAACTGGTTAGTATTCAAAACAAATGAAAAAGTATGGTTTTTTAAATTAAAGAAAAGAAAAAAGAAAGTTGCTTGGGACTCCTATGGGTGGCTTTATGATAACTGTCCTGTTTTGTTGTCTAAGTTTACTCAAAGTCTTAATGTCTGTATTTAATTTTAGAAGGCAATTGATTAACAACATTTCAAACACCCCCTTGGCTTATTTTTGCTTTCTTCTGATAGTTCAAAGATGCATATATCAATTATAACTTTGGAAATCATTTATAGTTCTCCAATGGTCTGCAGATTTTGTTTGCTTGTCTTCTTGGTTGGCTGGGGTGGTCTTCTACTTCAGTTGACTGAGTATCAAATTTTTAAATTTTTACTAATATTGCTTCAGTCCTATTGATTCTCATACTCCGTCTATCAACAAGAAACTGAAAGCATTTTGTTTATCTTTTACAGAGTTTACTGATATTCCTAATTGTTTTACATTTTTCCTTGATAAATCTAAATTTTATCATATTTAATGTTAATTTCACTTTGGCTTATCAGATAAGCTTTGGTATTGATTTTTCAATATGTCTTAATTTTGAGAACTAAATGCACATAGAATATTTAATAGAAATTTCTTTTTTACTTACATTTATTATTATTATTAAAAATTTCCACCTCCTCCCTTCTTCCCATTTCCCTCCCCCATCCTCCCACATCTCCTCCCTCTCCCTCTCTAGTCCAAAGAGCAGTCAGGGTTCCCTGCCCTGTGTGAAGTCCAAGGTCCTCCCCCCCCTCCATCCAGGTCTAGGAAAGTGAGCATCCAAACAGACTAGGTTCCCACAAAACCAGTACATGCAATAGGATCAAAACCCAGTGCCTATTTAGATAAATAACACTTTAGTGGAAGAGTTTTTCTGTTAGCTAGGAATCAAGTTAACTTTAATACTTGCCATAAATGTTTTTCACATCTATGTTGAGATTGTTTATTGGTGTTGCTGTGGATATTTCCTATAATTTTGGACTTCCTTAAATAGTGTTCTCTTCTTAATGCATATATATTCAGGTACCAATAATTGTTTTTTATTATCAAATCCCTATTGTTGTGGTGATAAGTTAGAAAGGAAGAGAAATATTCTACAATACAATATGAGATTTATGTTAGTATTCCATGTCTCTGTTCAATGCCTTTATACATTTTCATTAGCTCTCTCTCTTTCTTCTTTGGTTGGACAAGCTGGTTGGAGGATCTTCCCCTGATGAAGTAAGGAAGAAAGGACAAATCCAACAATATCATGGACTGTGAAAGAGAAAAACAAACAAAAAAATCCTTTGATATCAAGAATCTTCAAAATTGAGTCACATATTTATGCATATTATATTTTCCCCAGACCATAGCAACCAACCAACTACAGACTAAATTCATCAACTAAATGATTTAGAAAATCTAAATATTTTCCCTTTCAATGGTAATGAGAATCTGCCTTTTTACCCTCTGTTCCTTAGTCTTGAAAACTTTAGGCCTGGTCACTAGAATGTAAATCTAGTGTATCCAATTAATTGTCAGATAATAATCCATGAATATTCTTTCTCACTTGATTTTTCATTATGGCCAATATCATATCTCCTTATAATGCAAAAACTAACCATTCTAAATGGAAATTAATACTTTGGTAGTGTTTCTAAGTATATATCGTGTTTACTATTATTTTCTTTCTAGCTCTGTAATACACACTGAGATCTACTTTTTTGAGGTTTTTACCCTTGTATGTGATATGTGCATATTTTTGCACATGCATATACATGCTCTACTTTTATGTGGATGCTTGTTATCAAAATTCAGGTATTAGTGATTATACAACAGGCACTATACTCTTAAAATGTTAATCTTACAGTTATATTTGACTTTAAAATCATTCAGAAAGCTATGGATTCTAACTCCAACATAGACAATCAAAAATAGGAAGAAAGAAATGAGTAAGACATAAAGTAACTATGTGTATGTTTAATTTTATCTATGAAGATACATGTCATCTGTGAGATGAGGTTTGTGTATATTTATAGAATGAGTTTCTAGCTTTCTTTCGACAAGGAGATGGCATGTAAGTTTTAAATGTGCACAGTCTATTTCTGACTGTTCAGTGTCCTTTCCCCTTCCAAATCATTGTTTTTACATCCACTTCCTGCATGCCTGCGCTCAGGAAGTGATAAAGTTTTTACAGTTGCTGATGGATCTCTCAGCAGCTCATGCCAAGCTGTTTCCTGGTGCCAAACACAATGGATCAGGAAACATGGCACGTGACCAGAAAATTCCTATTGTGTTAAATAAGTTTTCGCCCACTTGTAGTTCCAAACAGAAATGTCGACTATAATAAAATATGTCTGCACAATGATGGATGACCTCACAGATGTCCAGGTAGTTATCTCCGTGCATAGTTTTCTTATTACTAAGACTTTGAAGATTAAAATTTTAAAAACTAGTCCCCTAAACCTGTGAATAGACTGCAAAGCTTTTGAGAAGGATGGAGTTCATATAATAAATCAAAATGCTTACTTAATACAATTCTTAAGAATTTTATCTTATTTAAAATAATATTTTTTAACTACTTATCAATGGTGTTTTAATGGTGATATATCACAGATTTCAAAATGAAAGCTTATTAATCTAATAAAGCTCTCATGCTTTGATTATGCAAAACCCTTTGCAGAATGATCTTTTTTGTATTATTTGAATACAACCAGCAGCCAATGTCAAGCACTGGATTGTTTTTCTCATCTTCATAACCAAATGTTTATTATTTCATAAAAAAATTTCTTAACTTCAAAATATTTCACAGTTTCAAAGAATTTGGCTTAGGTAATCTTATTTTGTTGTTGTTGTTAACCAAAAGTTTGGAATTAAGTTTTTTATGGGACCAGCATGATCAGCTAAGTCAGCATCCGTGTGAAGAAATAAAAACTTTAGTCGTGTTCCATAAGGATCTGTGTTAGTGCAAAGGCCATGTCATCATTTATGTGTGAACTACTTAACTATACATTGTACTAGTCAGTCTCTGGTTTCATTTTTTTTCAGTTGTCAGGGTGATATCTGAGCACATGCTGAGATAGAGGGTGCCCTGGCACATAACAGGAGATTTGCAGCCACACTGCAGAAATCACCCTTAGCAAAACTTATCACAAAAGAACCATCTTGGTAGAGTTCAGGTCTCCTTACAGATTTGCTTCTGGATGGGAGTAACTTTGAGGAAAATTAGCGGGAATGAAATCTGTTAATGAGCTGGTCATAAGTCTGTTAGTAAAGTTGAACTCTAATTCAGAGTTCCAGTAACACGGTAATAATATTAATTAAGAAAAAGAAAGAAAAAAATGAGCAAATAAGAAGACACAAGAAGAAGGACAAAAACATTTTTAATAGACTTAGAGATGTAGCATAGTCTTTACAAGGGTTTGTTGCCCACTAAAGCCCTGAACTCCACTCCAGCATCCCAGCAACTCAGAGACTGTGATCATTCTAGCACTCAGTAATTAGAATCAGGAGTGAGGAAAATTTGAGGTCACCATTGGCCAACCTGGTATACAAGACTATGAAAAAGGAAGGAATTTAGAGAACAAATGCTGTGCAAGTTGTGATCTGCTAAATAATTATGCTAATTTACCAGTTAGAACTACCAGAATATTCCAACATTTTACTTGTTTTAACTTCCACTTTACTGTCAACTATCTTTTTCACCAAAAGAGTTGTATAGTTTTAAATGTACAAAAATATGACAGATTAACAAAATTGAGAGAATTAAGAAACTTGGGCAGTAGATCAAAGACAGACAGAAAGTCCAAGAGGGAGGGTGAGAAAAAGGTAAAAAAGGAATTTGTTTTTGTAGTTTATTGTTATATTTTTTCTCTGGTTTTCATGTGTGTGTGTTTATGAAAGAGATAGACACACACACACACACATACACACAGAGAGAGACTTATGTAAGAGTCTTTATTAAGGAAGCACACATGTTGTTCAACAGCTAATTATTTCAAACCCAAACAATTAAACTGGACTATACATACAAACTATGGTCCACAAGATGTAGGTTAAACTATATAGAGAGATATTGATTTTTTCTTTTATACAAATAAATTACTCATTTTATAGGAAAAAGTAATTTTAAAATGATTAGCAAATAAGCATAAGGATAAATGTCTCTCCTTTTTTTCAAAAGAAACAGACTACACAATGAGGTCAGGAAAATCTAAAAGAATGGCTGGCTTCGCATAGAGTCTCAGCTGTAATAAGAGCCTTAGGCCGATTCGAACAAAATAATATTAAACTTTATGGGACATTTTTTTTCTTTCTTCATGTGTAAATAGCATCAATATTTTGTTATTTATTTTATTTTCAGTTTGAAAATTCAGCTGAAATTATGTTGTAGGATAACTTTTCCAGTGTTGTTAGTAAAATAAGCTATTTCCATATTTTATTTCAACAATTCCATTGGATTCAATCCGCATAGTAGCTGTGGAATGATTCTTCATTGCTAACAGATGAAAGTGGATGGCTAACAAGGCTTAAAAACTATATATACAAAAAAAAACCATAATAGTATCTCATAAACAGGACAAATTCCTTGACTTTCTTGTAGTTTTATATGGTAACTATTTTCTTAAACATAACTCTGAACAAAACTGTAAGTCTAACCTAACATAATCCCAGAAGTCAAAAAGAGTTTTTTTTGCCTCTAATAGTTCATATCACTTTTATATTTTGTCTATTTTAATAAGAATTTATTAATACTTTATAGTTTTTATAAGAAAATATTGTAGTTTTACAGGTACAATAATTGTTACCATTATTTCAAGGGCAAAAATCAAAAAGGTTTTCTTTCTCTTCTTCTTTTCTCCCTCAAGGAAAGGTTCAAGAATACATCATAATATGGAACTATATGTTTTTGAAACAGGAAATTGTAAAATAAAATTTATATAAGAAACAATCAATCTATTATCAATATCAAATTGTATTATTTTATAACCTTGGAGTTAATAGTATTCAAATTTGCTTTTTCACAAACATGCAAGTAATAATAAATATATCATTAATCTGCAAGATTCCAGCAATTTATGTGACCTTATTTCCTTGAGGCAAAGAAAATTTTCGGTATTACAGTGGAAATTTGGGGACTTTTGGTCTGCCTCAATCCAAGCGTCAGATTGTTGAGCACAGATGAAATGTTTATCAGTCAGGCATAAAATGATTACTTCTAAACTCTTATCTAGTGGTAAATTCCACAGAGTAAAGAGAGGCAACGTGTGCCTTCACCATGTAAACTGGGGTGGTTTTTTTCTTTGGAGACTTCTATGAACGCTAAACTTTGTTAGTGTAAAATATCATTGTGCACTAGGCAGTTTCCAACTAAGGAGAAACTGGCCCTTGTGGCCCTCCCCAGCAAAGCAGAAATGGCTTACTGAAGAATGACCCCCCCTGAGTGGTAGATCAAACTGCAGAGCTGTGTCTGTTTGTCCCATCTTTTCACTTTATTTTGCTTTGCTGACATTTGGAGTGAATCTGATTGGTCTGGAATTAACTTTCTTATCCTGTGAAACATCTGTACTGTATTGTTCCAAAGGATTAGCTACCCTCTGGGGATTCTGTGAAGTCAGGACAATGGAGGTCATTAAAGGTACAAACATTTATTTTCCGGCCTCTTATTCAGGAGGGAAAACCAGGCAGAGCATGGATATTTTTTTTCTTTTCTTTTTCATCTTTTTAATCCAGAGCTTAACACTCTTAAAAGTACAACCAAAGAGCAGCAACGCCAGCTAGACTTGTTACAGTGGAATTGATGACTTTAGGAATTTGGAATTATTTACAGGTCAAACGAGAGGCAAAATGAAAGCTTGATTTTCCAAGTCTTTGGAGGTTTAAAGCAAACGGGATTGTGCCTGTCAAAAGTAGAGAATTCCACATGAATCTGAGATGAACAGCTAGGCCTTAGGTCCAATTACTAGTCAAGAATGTTTGCCTCAGTGATTTCTCTAATTATAACAAACTATGTTTACGTTGCTCTGTTTTCCAAAATTCCATCAAAGGCCTTATTTAGAATTCTCATGCAAGGGCAATTACAGTTGACACTGTGATGCTTGAGTGAGAAAACAGGAAAGACCAGTGGCATGGCTTAGCAGTTAAAAACACAGAACTCACTTCCAGGAAACATGATCATGGATACAAAATGAAAGATTACAAATGAAAAGAAAATATTGATAAATGACATATATGCTAAATTAAACTCTGCAAAGCACACTAAAACCTACAGGGACGAAATGAATAACAACTTGTAATGGGCAAACGATATATCTGTTTCCGAGGAATTCACACAAGCACGAATCAGAAGGATTAAACTGGAGACATTTGTTGTTTGTTTTACAAATGTTACTTCCAAAATCAAGGTGTCAAGAGGACCACCATCCTAGTGAATCACTTTATGTACTTCCCTTTGTTTGCCCTACCAACTGTTTAAGATGATGTCCATTCTTGGCATTCCTTGGTGGTAGATAGACAATTCTTTTCTCCCCCTGTATGACTCTTTTTGAAGTGTTTGTTCTCTCCATGTCCCTTCTTATTATACCATCTTATTTATTGAGGACTTCCTTTTTCAGTGTTACTTTTCTTAAGTTGATGGTATTTCCAAAGGCCCTATGTAGTGTAAGATCACATTTGTAAATCCTAGAATGTAGGTCTTCAAAAGTTCTCTTTGGAAGGCACAATTCAGCCTATAACACATCAAGAGATATATAACAAAAGTATTTTACTGTATCAACTATCCATAAATACATAAAATAATGTTACAAATATTAGCCTTTAGAATAATACAACAAAAATTGCATTGAGGTTTCAATTTGTGTATACTTTTATTGAAGATAATAAAAACACCAGGCAAAACAAATTTTGTTTAGCCTGTGGAGAAACTAGAAACAAGATATCCCCCTAGAAATGTAAAATGCTAGAAGATGTTGTCAACTTTCCAAAGAATTTAACAGAGTCTTGCTGTACAAGCTAATAATTCTGCACTTAGTTCTCTCTATGTAAGTAATACAAGTATAAGTCCTGTAAATCCTTATACATGAATATTCGTAGAAGCATTATACTCAGTTTAAAAATCTAAAAAATTTAAATGCCCCTTAATCAGTGAATGGATAAACAAAGAGTGCTTTGCAAATTTGTCATCTAAAATCTAAGGAAACATGATATAACATGAATCTATTTTAATGACATAATACGAAATTGAGAAACTGGATTAAAGTTTTAGTGTATCAATTAATTGAAATGAAATGTCCAGAAGCAATAAATCTCTAAAGATAGATGGAGCCTTGGTTGCCAGGGACTGAATGTGGAGTCACAGATTCATGGTAAAATAGGATCTGTACTGTCTATACGATGAGGATGCAGTTGTGGGACAACGATGTCCTAGTTAAGCAGTATTGAGCACTGAACTCAAAGCTCCACGTATGCTAAAAGATCATTCAACCAATTGATCTATACCGCAGGCATCAAAAGTCTGTTTTATATCCCAAATATTACGAAATCCAATATATTACTATATACCAAATAACTTGTATGTTGTGTGCTATTATTTCATTTGATCATCAAAATAATTGGGGTTAATATGGCATTTGAAATCTGATACCTTGAAAATTTAATTAAACTTTCTAAAGCTACAGAGGAAGCACATTCAATCTGATAAAAAATTGTACCTGACTTCAGCAACTACACCTATTTTACAAAGCAACCTGCTTCTTCACGTCATTTTTAAATTAATTTTTTTTCAGTTTCTGAGAATTGCATGAATGAGTGTTATATCTACATCATTTCTCTTCTCTGTTCATCTTTTCCAGCTCCACCTGTGTCTTAAAACTCTCTAATTCATGATGTCTTATTCTTTAATGATTATCTCATACATACATACATAACCTGATAAATTAATTACAGTTACTTTTATGTGCTTATTTGTATGTGGTTACTAATGTCTGCTTGGGATTGGATAACTTACCAGGAGGGCTTGTTTCTAGAGAAAATTGATGCCTCCTTCTTGGCAGCCCTTCAGTGCTGTCAGAATAGATACTGCTCATTGTTGATATAATCTATAACTTTATGCTAGGTTAATGTAGATACTTAAATAGATTAATTTAGTTAAGCAGTTCTTAACCCTGGCTGCCCTTTTGAATCATCAAGGAAGCTTTTAAACTGTGTAGGCCTGACCCCCACATCATATAAAATATATAAGAATATTCACACATGTCAGTTTTCTATATAGGATATTGGGATGATGTGATTATTGAAGACCACTACTCTGTGATAAGCCGTATTGAACAAGCACCACATCTTTAAAACTTGCACACCAATGAAACATGTTTCTCTATTCCTAATATTGTGCTATCAAAGTTTCCATTTTAGAAACAAATCATTTTCTGGAAGGACATCACTTATTCAATTATGTCTTATGCTAATTATATTTGCAAATGCAAGCTAAATTTATTTAGCTAAATATGTCAAATTATATATTTTTTATAAATAGTGGGAAAGAGCAGTGTAGTCATCAGAGAAAGAATTATCAGTTGCAGTGGGTTGTAATGATTCTTAGATATTCTCAATTTAGAAATACTGCATAATAATTAAGTAATGAATTAACTAATTAAAAATGAAATTAAATGTTAAGTCCAGAAACTTTTAGAAAGAATAATTAGAACCAGTTGTGGTAAATCATTTATGCAAATGAAAAACAAACAATATTAATTATTATTGACTAACATCCCAAAAGATATTTTTAACTCAAATTACATAATTGTTTGCTTTATCTTACACATCCCCATTTACTGCAGCACTATTCACAACACCCAAGAATAAATTTGGCTGTACATAGATAGGTGAATGTATTAATAAGATGTTTAAATATCTATATATTCCCTGGCGATAAAATTGAAATCACATTATTTATGATAGCTTGGATGAACCTCAGTGATACTATGCTAAATGACATGCAAGACACATGAAATTAAATGCATATTCACATTTACAGAGGCTGGATAAGTACATCTAAAGAATCAGATGGTAGAATAGTGTTTATGAGAGGCTAAGTAGGATTGGAAAAGATAGACAAAGAAGTGTGAACAAGTAAAGGGGTCCAGCCAGAAAGAAAGTGGTACTCCCTCTGTTTTAGATCTGATAATATAGTTATGGTTGAGACCTGTAAGTTGTAGAATTTAAAATATTCAGTAGAGAGGATTTGTGCATCTTCCTGACTCAAAGATAGGATAAATGTAGAAGATAATTTGTCTAACATTCTTATTGTACCATGTACAGATACAATGAGGTATCATAATGTAATAAATCTGTATTATAATATGTGGACTAGATAAAAATAAATGAATAATAATTGAACACAATGAATAATTATTAGAGGCATTCAGTGTCTCATTGTCGTGAGAATAGGAATTTGGAGGGAACATCAAAGGTACTGGTCATGATATTCTTAGAATTAATACAATGCTCACTAGAAGAGAAATGTCATGGTTCTTGATATTCATATAGTCTTGTACAAATTAGTACCTGTATTGAATATATTTTATCAAATCTGGAGACTGATTAGGACCACCAATAAAATATAGATTCTGATAAGAATGATCAATAACCTACTACGAACTGCTAAAGGAAGAGTGGTCTTGGAAACATTGATGCATGATTCTGCTAATATTTCAAAGATCTTTTTATAGGGTACATTACAACTTTATAAATAAAATTCAAAACCAAAACCAAATGAAAACCATTTTGAGGGAACTGATTACCAGCTGTGGGTGAAAAAGGAAAATAAGACAAAATGGAACACATACTTAGATGCAATGATATTGGTCATTCTAGTTTTCTTGAGTGTGTCCTGACAATTCTGTTATTATTATTTCCTAGCTGTTCAAAATTATATGCATTCCATGTGAATAAACATATAACTAAAACTGAACCTATCAATTCAAACACCCAATAAACAGTGTAATGTTAAATTATATAATGCCAACACACTATCACAGAAAGCAGAATTGTGCATTTTCACCATTTGATAATCAATACTGTGTATTTGACTTATTTTCTCCTGTCATTTTCCTCCCATATTTTGGGTATGGTAAGAAAAGAAAAAGCATATTTGATGGAAGTTTGTATTTTCCCAATCCATTGTCAGGAAAATGTAAGATACTGTAGAGCTTTATTCAAAAAATAAAATGTGTGGATAATCTCTGAGGATCTTTTGTGCACAGCTGTTTGGAAAATCACCTTCTTGTTATTCATTATATATCTAACATCTGTCACAACACTTTTGCACATAATCATTCAAACAAAACTTGTTTTTCTTGATATCAAATCCCACACTTTTCAGGTAATTCAAAGAATTATGCAATCCTGTAGAAAGAAATACAAGGACAAACAGAATTTAAAGATTCAGCTCATGTCTATGTCTAAATAAATTAGTTCACCACAACACTAATGTAGCTTTCCAAAGCCTTTGAACTTGATAACATTGTGTGATATTTGATACAGAAAACACAAATATTCACCTCCAACACAGTCTTACATACTTTCCTACTTTGCATATGGGATAGAAAAAGAATACCAGGGCTCTTCTATCCATCTAAACAGTGGTATAGATTCCATTACAAGTATTTCTACATCTTCAGGCAATAGAATTTTTCAAGATGATTATACTAACTACAAATGAAAGTCAAGACCAAACATAAAATATTGCAGGTTTAGGAGAGTCAAATTTCAACTACTATATTTACCATAAAAACCATCATTTAAAGATTAAATTCCCTTTCTTTCATTCTAGCCCAGGTCCTCCCTGCTAATGCACATGAACATGATAATGTCTAGCTGCTAGCCTGGCTGGTTATGGAGGATGTTCTGTCCTTATGTTATGAGAACTGCTTTTGCATTGTAGAAATTTAGCACAGCATAGAAAATACCATGGGGTCGAGTCATTCACTGCCTTGGTTACCATTCCTTCCTAATGATGACACCTTCCACTAGTTGAAATAATAGTTTTCAGTGAAAGTGCTCACTTTGTCATCTGTCTTTATGGATAAGGTATTAGAGAAACAAAAGAGAAATGTGATTTTCCTTGACACAGGCATTATTTGAAATATAACCTTTCTTTTTCTCAACTATTCCCTCTGTGGTTGGTTCTCCAATATGGGGGATTTTAAATCTATACAAGAGAAGATCGGCAGTGACTTCAAACAGGTTTTAAAAGACCAAGGCTGGGAGGAAGCATGATAATATGATGTGTCTAGGCACAGGACCTTATTCCACATCTTACATCAAATGAAAACACATGTAGTAAATAATAGATTATGTCATGATAACAATATCATTATTGAAAAACTGGAATCCAGAAAGTTCACCGTATTGTTTAAAGCTTATTCTTTTGTGTCACCCACTCAAATATCAATTATTGTACAGTATTAGTGATAAGAAATTTTGTCGTGTATAAGGCTAATGTTTGATGACTTCCAACCCTGTACTTTCATATCAATGTTTTCTTGAAAAAACATTTGTTGTAATTGACCATAGCGGAAGTGGTAAGGTGCTAAGAAATTACAATCACTGACAATTTGGTATTATACAGACTCTTGTTTAAATCCTGCTTTTTATTTTGAACAAGTTCAAAAATATTGGCAAAGAATAAATTAGTTGTAAGGAAAGCAGACCAAGGCATCCTACACACACACACACACACACACACACATACATCTTTTCTTATTGCTGGTCATATGGTTGCTAATACGTCAATTTTCTGTAGATTGAACAATTAGGGAAAAGAACAAATCCTTCTAAATGAATCATTGAAATTTATGACTCCCAAAATTTTCAGTGGAAAATCTTAAAATCCTTAAGTAAGGGTTGATGTCATATACATCTCTCCTCTTTATTTGTTGGATGCTTGCCTCCCTTTTGATGGAGGTGGGTCTTGTATTAATCTGTTGCTTTCATTGGTTAATTAATAAAGAAACTGCCTAAGCCCATTTGATAGGCCAGAACAGAAGGCTGGGAGAAAGAAGCCGAGTCAGGGAGTCGCCATGATTCTCTCACTCCAGACAGACGCAGGTTAAGATCTTTCCTGGTAAGCAAGCTCATGGTGCTACACAGAATATTAGAAATGGGTTATATCAATATGTAAGAGCTAGTCAATAAGAGGCTGGAGCTAATGGGCCAGGCAGTGATTAAAAGAATACAGTTTCCGTGTAATTATTTTGGGGCATAAGCTAGCCATGGGGGTGGCTGGGTTCCGGGGACGCAGCCCTGCCGCTCATATTACAATACCCTTTATTATCAACCATGGAACTTCCTTTGATTTTTGTGATATCCCATTCTCTTCTGCCTACATCTTGTATTTAATAATATAATTTTACACAGTTTAAGAATATAAACTGTCTCATAATCTTTATTTCATAAAGAATCTAAAAGAAATTAATAACTACTTTTCTGTAATGATTACTTGATTCCTTTGAAGTCACCCTAATTTCACTATAAAAAGAAGTAAGAGTATCAAAATAATTTCTCAAATTCTCTTGGAAATGAAGGCTAATCTTCATGATTTTTGAATCCCTATGATATATCATGATTTTCTGATGAGAAGATAATTGAATTAATAAAGTAAGGAAGTAATGAAATATTAACAAATGATGTAAGACATAAGTATAAATTATCTTATTCATATATGAAGATGACATCTTTAGATGTAAATTATATATATACATACACACACATATATATACATATACACACACATAAGCAAACACACACACATAAATTTTGAGACAGAGCTTCTCTGTAGCCTTTGGAGTCTGTCCTAGAACTCTCTCTATAGACTAGACTGGCCTCAAACTCACAGATATCTGCCTGTCTCTGCCTCCAAGTACTGGGATTAAAGGCATGTGCCACTACTGGCTCCTGCATGTAAAAATATATTTTTAAATGATTTATAAGAGTCAGAAGAATGTGCTTCACATTTAGAAAAAGCATGTAGTTGACTTATATAATCCAGTGCCATCCAAATAGCTTCATTGGCAGAATGCTGCTTAAGTTTAAAATTTAAATTAGATTTTTATTTTAAAATATTTTGTCAGTTCATTAAGAATTTGAATAAATTCACTCCCTCAGCTTCTCCCAACTCCCATTTCCCAACTCCCTATCCCAAATCCCATCTCTTCCTATTCAGTTGCAGAATTGAATCTTATGTTTTTCATTCCCCCATCATGCACTGTTTCTACAAGGACTCACGTAATTAAAGAAAAACAACTCTCCCTCTCCCAGCAGCTCTCAAATACTAATAGTCATCGGCTTTTAGTGGGATTACATGCCCACCTTTTCACTTCCATGGTAGGATATTGTTTGGCTAGGGCTTGCTCAGGTCCTATGCATATTGTCACAGCCACTGTGATTCTAAATACCTACCTGCCATGCTGTATCTAAAAACCCTTCCTTTTTGAAGTTACCCACTATCTCTGACTTCCATAATTTTTTGACCCACTTCTATGTAGATCCCAGAGCCATACATAGGGTGACATGAATGCCCCCATTTAAAGTTGAACACCACATAGTCTTTTGTTCTATGTACACTGAGAGCATGGACAAGAAATGAGCATCTTCCAGCCATACAAAAATTTCAACATGGTCAAAGAAAGTTGGACATCATATAACACCACTGGTACTTGAAGCACTATTGAAATTAGATAGCGGCTAAGAGATGAAGAGTTGGGTTTCTTTGACTTGACCACCCTATTAGGCTGACCACATACCACGGCAAGTCCCATTCCTGAGACTAATGAGGAAATGCAAAGTGGATTTGAAAAAGAAAAGAAATAACAAAATAGGATATGTTTTGTGGGTGAACTGGAGACTGACGGGATGGGAAAAGGTGTAGGTTGGGGGCTTGGTGGGAGACAGTACTGAGAGAGATAACTGGAATTGGGAGACATTTCAGGGGCAATGTGGAAACTTTACAATTTACAATGGAAACTTCCTGGAATCTACAAGGGTGACCTTATCAAAGACTCATAGTACTGGGGAATGCAGAGCCTGAATCACCCATATTTTATAACCAGGCAAAACTCCCAGCAGTGAGACTGGAACATAAACCCAGGCACAAACATACGACCTACATTTTTTTTTCAACCTACATATGTGTTATAGTAACTAACAGTGGTATAGAACCTTTGGGAATAGAAAAATAATGCCTGGTTCAACTGGAGGCCCACAACACAAGAGAAAGTCCACACCTGACACGGCCCAGATGACCAGAACCAGAGGCTTGGCAGCATAGAGACCCATGATAGAATCAAACACAACTGTCAACAACAAAAACAACAAGAAAAGCCAACCCAAAGATTCCTAATAACATTCTGATATACTCATTGACTAGAGTTCAGCTCAACTGTTATCACACAGGCTTCATTCAGCAATTGATTGGAGCAGATCCAGAGACCCACCTCGTAACATTATGTGGAGCTTAGGGTACCACAAGCAAGAGTGTACAGGAGGATTGTAGGAGCCAGAGGAGTGGAGGACAACAGGAGTACATTCGCCACAGAATCAACCAACCAGGGTTCATTGCGGTTCACAGAGAATGAAGTGGCAAACGTAGACTCTATATGGGTCGCAATAGGTCTGACACAAACACAGCATTGTTTTGTGTTTGTGTCACTTGTTGTTCACGTGGTATTCCTAACAATAGGAATAGGGATTGTTTCCATCTCTTTTGCCTGTACCTGGGATCCCTTTCATCCTACTTTGTTGACTCATCCTGCCTTGACATGAGGATTAAGTGCCCAGTCTTATGTTGGAACTGGTTATGCCATGTTCTAATTGGACTCATGGAACACCTGCTTTTTTTTTTTTAAGGGAAACAGAGGAGTGGATGTAGGGGAAAGGACCAGGGGCTGTGATGGGTAGAAGGAAGGGAAACTACAATCAGGATGTAATATATGACAGAAGATAAATAAATAGAAAAGAAACCTTGGTAGAAGAAATCTCCAAGTTGGGTGGGAAGGAATGTGAATGTTAAGGAGATTTGTTACATGGATAATTGGGGTGTCTATGAGTATGTCTAAATGCATCATAGGAATTTCTCAAATAATTAATAAAATATTCCTAAAAATGGAACATTCTACATGTTATTATTATTATTATTATTTACAACCTTGCTGCAGTTTTCACACCATCTCCTCCTCCCTGCTCCTCCCACCACACACACACTCTTCCATTTCTCTTCAGAAAACGTGAAGCCTTACATGGATATCAACCAGCCATGTTATATCAAGTGGCAGTAAGACTAGGCACCTTCTGTCCTATTAGGAAATTTCTTAGGAGCAAAGGCTCTTAAAAGCAGGCAATAAAATCAGAAACAGCCTCTGTTCCCACTGTTAAGAGTCTCATAAGAAGACCAAGCTACATAACTGCAATGTATATGCATAGGGCCAAGATCAGTCCCATGCAGGCTTCCTTGTTGTTGCCTTAGTCTTTGTGAGCCCCTATGAGCCCACCTTAGTAGATTCTGTGCGTTTTCTTGTGGTGTCCTTGACCCCTCTGGCTCCCATAATTTTTCTTCCCCTCTTCCAAAGAATTCATGGAACTTCACCTTAAGCAAATTTTCTACACTTTTTGTAATGTTTCATAAATAAAACTGAATTTAATGAATATTAAATATAGACAGTCAAATGTATAAAAATGGCGTAGTATGCCTAGTATATTTAGTGTCATTCTAGTGATGCCAGTATATTGATTAGAAATACACAGCAAAGAAAAGGAGTTATTAAGAAACAATATTCAGTTTAGTACAAACTGTGAAGTGATCTGTGAAGGACATACTGAGAACATAAGAACCATTTAAATAGTTTGTATTTTAAGTTATTAGATGTATATGACGCTTATTAAAATTTTCACATTCAAAATAATGATGACAATTTTAGCGTCTCTTCTAAACTTATCCTCAAAAATCAGGAGATGGATCAAGTAGACCCCTATATATTATTTTATAATTTAAAAAGTTCATCCAGCACTTTGAAAGACAAAGTTAAGAAATTATAGAGAAAATTAGTTTTCTGTTATCTGTATTTTAATGAGAATGACCTTAACAGATTTTGAAAGAGGAGAAAGTATTTTGAAATAATTGAATTCCCCAGGTGTCTATATATGTGTAGGAAACACCTCAGCATTCCTAATAAATTTCAAATCTAAGATTCATGGGAAGAAAATATAACATAACCGAAAACATTACAGAGATAAGTCAGTCTATATCTGTGCATGTCTATCTTTTAATATTTACATAAGTTGCACATTGAAATGCCTGATCATGTTCAGTTAGTCTCAGAACCATTAATTCATTGATAATGGAGACATTATATCATATCATAGATCAAAATCTATGTAGAAGGAATGCATTAAAAATTTTAAAAGTGAACGTGACCTTTAGAAGCAATGGAAGATTGTATTTTAAAAGGTGGGAATAAGAGATGGCTTACTGCTGTTTTATATGGTGGGGAAAATTATATTTGGTATTTAATTTCCAGGGCTGACATTACATTTTTAATAAAATATACAACTTGAATTTTTTCTGTAAACAATTCAAAATAAGAATTTTCAATGGTTTAACATCCCTTGAATAAAAGGAATTTATTAGTTTATCAGATGGGTCAATTCTCATAATAGGAATTTTTAAAACTTAGCTTAATAGTCTACCAACTTCATTTAATTTTTGAATAATTACATATTTACAGAGAAGTACCTTCATTAAGGTTAAATATCTTACTCAAAAGTACTAATATATTATAGAATTAACTAGGATTGGCATCAGTGAACAGAGTTTCTAAAATCATGAGATACATCTCAAATTAGAGTAAGATTCAGACCAAACAAATACACAGTAATAAGGGTAAGTAAAATAGTTCTATATTTATACTTAAGAAAATTAGTGTACCATTCTTGTAGAGTTCTTTATCAACTGCTTTTATTGGTTTCATTTTACAAAACTTAATAGAAGCAATTCTCTTCTTTCCTGAATTAACTTGAAGAATAAATTATTTTCTGAAACATGAAGTTAGTATGGTATGTTATTCATACAAACATTCAAACTATACATCAAATACTGTCTCATTGCTTGATGACACTAATACGGTCCAATGCCTGATAAGAAAATAAGTCATACATGGATGAAAAGCAGGAAGTTGAAGGTGTATGGGGAATTCTACTGAGGAAGTATTTTGACTAGACACAGAATTTCTCCAAAGGGGGGCCGGGCGGTGGTGGTGTATGCCTTTAATCCCACCACTCGGGAGGCAGAGGCAGGTGGATCTCTGTGAGTTCGAGGCCAGCCGAGAAACCCTGTCTCGAAAAATCAAAAAAAAAAAAAAATTCTCCAAAGGACTGGGGTCAGATAAAAAAACAAAGAAGGCAAATTAGGTATTCTATATAATACTTTGTGAAGGATAATATCCACATTTTAGAATTTATAGTGAATTGAATTTATTCTCAATATGCTGGAGCACAGCATTTAGGACTACTGCAAATGGAATAAGCAAGGTAAGGAGACAGCCACTTTAAGACTGAAGTTTTATGCTAGATGAACAACAGTCAAAACTATTACATTGGTCATTTCTACATTGAATGGGAGATTGAACTCAGTGAACTCTCAAATTTTCAATTTCTCAGATGGAATCTTTTGCCTTAATCTTAATGAAAGATAAAAGGAAGGGAAAAGATCATCATTTTCCCTTTCCTGCTTATTTTTCTGTAAAAGTTAAATAGAAGTGTAGTTCAATTTAAAATAACTCCTAAATTTTCCAAGCTATATACTATCTTATAAAGATATATGTAAGTCGTATATTGCATGAATCATAACAAAACAGACTGAGCTTTGCTTTAGAGTAATAAATAATTTTAAAGATCCATAACATAACCAAGTATATCGCCTAAAAACAAGTTAGCATTTACTGCCTAAGTACTGAGTACCTAGACTGTCGTTTCTGAGGTTTTAGCTACAAGTAAGGATGAAAAGCTGAACTCTGTTGTTTTAGTTTCCATGAAGTATTACGAACATGATAATTTATCAAAATAGAGGGTTTATTCATGGTGTTTTTCTAAGTATTTCAATCATGGACGTAGTCTGTTTGGTGTTAATATTTTCTGCATGTTAATTTACAAGACAAAGAATTGCGCCTCACTCAGTATGTAAGGTGCTCAACCCCTGGATTCTCAATTGCAGAGCTTTATTAAAATAAAGATCAAATATTGATTTCCTCCAAGTGCACATGTTTCTAGGCCCTGTCTCACTACCTTCCAATAATTCCAACATTTAGCAGAATGGGTGTAGGTTGAAGAAACTATTATACTGGCCATTTAATTAAAGGACTGCATTACAGGCCAAGTTTTGGCATGACCAAGCTCTAAGTAGTTCTTAGAAGGTCTTAGTATTTCTTCCATTTTTTTCCAGCCCTCTTCAATAGACCACTACAGAAATTATACACCTTTTCAACTTACCTAACAAGGATATAAAAAAGAAAATTCACATTTGTACTGAAGAATACTTGACTACCATTCTTTGTCAAGCCAATTCCTGATAAAAGAGTCTAAAGCCAAAGTAGTTTCCTTAAACACTGATTGGGAATGGAAATAATGAAATGTTTTATTAATTGAGGATTATGTACAGTTCAGAAGTAAAACGCTTATTCATCTTTCTTTTACCACACTGTTCTTACAATATGGAAACTGTTTCACAATTCTGAGCTCTTGATGAAAACTACATCAGCTAAATTCCTCCTAATTATAATATCATCACTGTTCTCATTCTGTACATATGCAAGATGGAAACAAGTATGAGAGATAAAAAAATTCCGAGTTAGGACTAAACTAAGGACTGTAGTATAATCTTTGCAAAAAAGTATATAACTAAGGCATTGCAGGAGCTAAATATGTAATGAAACTTGAAACAAGTTCTGTAACCATGAAAGGCATGTTCAATAAGTGTACATTGGAAATAAATTACATCATATATATATATGTATATATATATGAGTGTGTATACATGAACATACACATGCACACATATGTCTGTATATATGTATGTATACATCCGTGCATGTGTATGTATGTTGTATTATGTACATATGTATATCTACACATTTATGTATAGTTTAAAAAGATGTCCTATCACTTTGTTAAAGTTTGAAACACTATGTATTTCAGGTATCATTTCATATCTCAGCTCTAATTCTATTTTAGCTTTATATTCAACAGGAAGCTGTGATTTTCTTGCTTATTCCCAAGTTCAAGTATTACCCCAATGAATCACAAGTCTGAAATAAGAATCTGATGGATGTTGATGAATACTGACATTGCCCTAGCTATTTCATATTTACCTAGCTTGCTTTATCAGGGCTAATTTTGTTGTTGTCATTATTTGTTTGCTTTGTTTCTGTTTTAATTTTCTAAATATGTATCTTTCATCTGGAAAGCATACATGCTTTCAAGTAAAAGGTACCTTCCTCAGATTTTCTGATTTATCATTTCTTTCCATGAGGCAAAGGCATGTATTGGGGACACTGATTCTTCATCACCACCACATTTGTCTTTGTCTTGACTTGAGCCTCAGTGGCTTGATTACTCTACTTTAGCAAACCGGTAGTATGTTCGTTTATTACCACATATGAGCATCAAGATTCACAGATTTTCCTGCTATTGAGTACATAAATGTCTTTTCTTTATAGCTGGTTATTTTCTAGAGAAGATGATACTTTAAGTTTGCCGCGTGGCAAAATGCCAAAGAAATCATGACAGACAAATCTCTGAAATATTACTCCCATGGAATAGAATCAATATGGTTAACAGTAGGGCAATCAAAGTAAAAGGCAGATATCATGCTACTTGTTTTTCCCAGTTGCCTTGAAATCCTTCAAAAGATAGCATGTGCAAATGTTCTTTTTGAGATTCTCTATTTCGCATTGGCCTTTCTGTAGACTCTATCTTTTACGGTTTACTTTCATTTGTTCTGGATATGTATATAAGATTCACATGTTTGCGTATGTTTGTGTATCTGTCCACGTATATGAGCACTGTTAGGCAGGCATCACTCCCAAGTTGCTGTCTGGAGGTACCATGTGACCAGACATTGCATCCTCAGATTTCCATGCCTTTTCACCATTATTTCTTATATTTGTCTTAAATCACAAATCTAAGTAAAGTCTATTTCCTTAAATTGCTTTTGTCAGATATTTTGTCACAGTAATGAGAAAAATATCAAACACAGTGATTAATGCATCTTCAGTTTCATTGCTTCTGCAGGGCTACTGGGGTAGGGATGGAGGGGAAAAAGAAGTACTACTAAAAGCTTTCATTATTTACAATAAATGAACACTTTGTATCCTATCTAGCTATTATTAGATTATAGATTATAGCAATATTAAAATTGCAAGGAAATTCTAGTCATAACTGTCATTCTTCCACTGCAAATATTGCATACAATATTGGGTATACTTAATGCTAACATAGCTACCAACTTGTCAATCATTGAGTACAAATGATTGATATTGGAGTCATGCACACTCTATTAGCAGAGTGTTGTAAAATCAAGACAGCAAGTAGACAATGTAGAAGAAGGGAATCTTATTGAAGGATGAAAATAGGAGGTAAATGATGTGACATATGATTTTTTTTTAGAATTTAGACATGTTTAATCCTGTTTTTATTTCAATTTTATAAATAAATTCATGGTGTTACTATAAATGTCATATTGTGGTAGCAAAGTCTACAGTGCAATTATCTAGTGCCTAAATTAATTGTTACAAAACTAGCAATGAGGGATTCTGTATTTTCTTCGGTGCTTACAATTGACTCTACAAGTCTACTAATGGATATTAAATAATCTTTCAATACCATGTATATGTACTGAAAAAGACAGCATTTCCATTCTAGCTATGTGGGAGGATGGAAACATGGTGTAAGGAAAGCTATTATTCAATGTTTACCTAGGTACAGAAGGCTTTTATGTGTTGTATGATGATGCTTGTAAATTAGCAAAATTATTTGTGAGAATACACAAATAGTGTAGACTCCAGTAATGCCAGGAGATAAATCATCAAGGTTACATGAACTAGAGAATAATTAAATTCAATATAATAAAAAATGAATTGAGTACTAAGAATAGACATTTACGGTTTATAAGACCTAAGTAAATCTAAGAGAATAAATTTCACTGACAGACTGTCCAGAACATAGAATAATATTATATCATGTAACTTAAGGTTAGATGCTCGTTTTCAGAAATCTGATATTTAGTGGAAAGTGAATGTAGCAAACCTGTGCATAAGTATATGGGTTAAAATCGATGCGATTTCACATGACACAGCATCAGCAATCTCAGTGTGCATGCTTTCATGAGTCAGGTGCTCTGTGTCACAAAACTCCTCTCAGAATGACAGGTATCCAGAGTTATCATTTCAATATTTATGTGATCAGAAAGAAAAACATGTAAAGAAAAAAATGAAAACATTTTTATAATAATAATTATTATTATTATTAATAAAGAGTTTTGTATGTTTCTAACTTTGCTATCTGAGAGAGAAATGCAAATAGCTACACACATTTGCTCAAAGTTAAAAACTTCACAATCGAGGGCTAAAGTAATCAAGTGTCTTTTTCAAACTACTACTAATAGAATGCAGCAAATGTAAAAATTCTGTTCCAAATAAATGAAAAGATGTTAAAATTACAATATCCAAGTGTAACTATTTAGTATTGAATCACAGATATTAGAAAAAAGATGATCATTTCTGTATGACTGAATGCATCCATAACCTCGCGTGTTACTCTTTTTTTTTTTATTCTTTTTTAATTAAAATTTCCAACTGCTCCCCGTTTCCCATTTCCCTCCCCTTCTCCCACACATTGCCCCCTCCCCCCACTCCCCTCCCCCATCCCCACTCCTCTTCTCCTCCCCCCAGTCCATTCCCCCTCCCTCTCGATACTGAAGAGCAGTCCAAATTCCCTGCCCTACAGGAAGACCAAGGTCCTCCCACTTCCATCCAGGCCCAGGAAGGTGAGCATCAAAACAGGCTAAGCTCCCACAAAGCCAGTTCATGTATTAGGATCGAAACCTAGTGCCATTGTCCTTGGCTTCTCATCAGCCTTCATTGTCCGCCATGTTCAGAGAGTCCAGTTTCAACCCATGCTTATTCAGTCCCAGTCCAGCTGGCCTTGAAGAGCTCCCAATAGATCAGTTCCACTGTCACAGTGGGTGGGTGCACGCCTCGTGGTCCTGATTTCCTTGGTCATGTTCTCCCTCCTTCTGCTCCTCATTTGGACCTTAAGAGCTCAGACCATTGCTCCAATTTGGGTCTCTGTCTCTCTCTCGATCTATCGCCAGTTGAAAGTTCCTGTGCCATTCTCCTTGGCCTCTCGTCAGCTCTCATTGTCCGCCACATTCCGAGAGTCCGGTTTTATCCCATGTTTTTTCAGTAGCAGTCCAGCTGACCTTGGTGAGCTCCCAATAGATCGGCCCCACTGTCTCAGTGGTTGGGTGCACCCCTCATGGTCCTGACTTCCTTGTTCATGTTCTCTCTCCTTCTGCTCCTCATTATAACCTTGGGAGCTCAGTCCGGTGCTCCAGTGTGGGTCTCTGGCTCTATCTCCATCCATCGCTAGATGAAGGTTCTATGGCGATATGCAAGATATTCATCAGTATGATTATAGGATAGGTTCATTTCAGGTTCCCTATCCTCAGGTGCCCCAATGAACTAACTGGGGACATTGCCCTGGGCATCTGGTAGCCATTCCAAGTTCAAGTCTCTTGCCACCCCTTAGGTGGCTCCCTTACCTAAGGTATGAGTTTCCCTGCTCCCCTATCCAACCTTCCTTTATCCCCAATCACCCCGATTCCCCCAGTTCCCCTCATCCTCTCCTTCACACTTTTCTCTCCCCATCACCCCTCATGCCCATCCCACCCCACCCCCAAGATTCCAATTTTTTGCCCATCAGTCATGTCTATTTCCCATAGCTGGGAGGATATCTATATGTTTTTCCTTGGGTTTACCCTCTTGTTTAGCTTCTTTAGGATCACAAATTATAGACTCAGTGGCCCCTATCCATGGCTAGAAACCAATTATGAGTGAGTACATCCCATGTTCTTCTTTTTGGGTCTGGGTTACCTCACTAAGGATCGTATTTTCTATTTCCATCCATTTGCATGCAAAATTCGAGAAGTCATTGTTTTTTACCGCAGAGTAGTACTCTAATGTGTATATATTCCACAATTTCTTCATCCATTCTTCCATAATATTCACAGATGTTCTCTATTTTTTGTTAATTTTATTGATATGAGATCCCCCAATATATCCCATATTTTATCTCCTTCCTTAGCAAGCTTTGCTCTTATGTCTATATTATAGCTTTATGAGAAAGGCTTGGAACAATACTTTATAAAAGAGGTAAAGATGACTTTGAAGAATTCCTGTATACCGCTCAAACTCCATATAGTTAGTTTTCTCTTTCTGATGATCTAGTACGAAAATTCCACCATATTTCTTTGATAAAAATCTTCCATGACTAAAGCATTGAGGAATGATATGTATTAGTTAAGTTAGTAAATGTGTGTATGTATATTTTTGTAGGTGTCTTTTTGTGGATATAAGTGTGTATGTGTGTATGTGTGTTTCTACTTGTATGTATGTGTATCTATGTTTCTGGGTGTGTATGTCTGTAGTTTATGCATATGTATCTATGTGTGTATCTATATGCATATGTGTATCTGTGTTTCTCTGTGTGTAAGTGTATCAACATATGAGTTAATACATGTTTTGAGTATCTGTGTATGAATGTATATATATATACATGAATGTGCATGTTTATGCATGTATCTATTTATTATATGTATCTATGTCTGCATGTATGTGTGTATATATGTTATATATATGTGTGTGTATCTTTATATCTATCTCAGTATATTTTGTGTGTATTTACATATGGATATTTGTATGTGTGCACATATATGTATGTATATATGTTTCTGCGTATGACTGGTGTGTACCTATGTGATATGTTTCTCTGTGTGTTTATGTATGTGTGTACCTATGTCTGTGAGCATATATATATATATATATGTGTGTGTGCTGAGTTTTTTGCATATGTGGTACATGCATATGCGTCTGTGTGTATGTTTTATTTACTTTCAGAACCACTGAAAATGATAAAGGTGAACTAATAAAAATACTCTCAATAAATCTTCATCATTTCCTATGAAGTAGACAGTAAAATGACCTCAATTTTACAAATGAGTTAACTGAGGCAGAGCAGGGTTAATTAGGCAGATGGAGCTCAAGCAATCAATAATCAGAGTTAAGGTCTATTGTCAAGGAAACCACACATCCTCTCCATTTTCTCGCCTTACATCCAAGCTATTGCCAGGCTGCAAAGCACAGCACACAGTATAGAGTCAATGTACCAGTTAACAAGGACCTTAATCAAGACATTTAACCTCTCTTATCCTTGCAGCTAAAAAGAGGATCTGAAAAAAGTGGAAAAAAAATTAAAACAACAGCAACAACAAAAAGGATCTGGTGTAAGACCAATAATGAGTTCCAACACAGCATTCAGAGCATGAGACCCTTCATCAGTAGTGAGAAACAAATATAGCTCAGACTGGTTTAGTCTAAACATCTTAGGTAAATTTTATCTCAACAACAAGAATAATAATTAAATAACATTTTTATCTTCTTCATTAAGACCTCTGCATAGTTACGTTTATGCAGTACGAAAATGAAAATTGGTCAAGTTGTTCTCCATAAAGGATCATATACTTTATTGCAAGGAACAAAATGTGTAAGTGCAATTGACTCAGTTCACTAGGAGATGGTATCCCAAGAAACACATTCTTCCCAAGTTCTTTAGAAAAAGTATGAAAATAAATCAAAGGTATTTCTTAAACCCAATATCTTAAAGACTTAAAAGTGCTGGACCAAGAATAATTCTAGGCTTGTCTCAAAGAAAAGTGAAAAAAGTGACATTTGGTCATTTACCTGAATTTATATCTCAAACTCTTCATTTTTAAAGGAAAGAAGCTGATACAGAGAAATGGATAGTGATTAGGCAGTGCCAGGTTCTCCAGCATATAGGGTTGAGACAGATCTAATCACACCCGTCTCTTCCTGGGGCTGAGCAGGCTACTGAGTGTCGAAGACCCAGGACTCCCCTCTCCAGGGAGAAATACACACTGAGACAGGAGGCCTGTTCAAGCAGGATCTCTATTGCATCAGTAGGAGCTTATATAGGGCTGAGATGGGGGCAGGAGTCTTCGGATTCGGTGAGGTGCAGTAAGGAATAAGGACCAATAATATTCTGCCCCGTCAGCAATGGATGGGCAGAGGCGGACCTAGGTCGGGTGGTGATGAGTTACTCCCAGTTGGAAGTCATAGCCAGAGACAGGTCATCAAACTCGAGTTATGTTCAGGAAGTTACAATGGGCCTCACGCTCGGACCTCATGAGGCCCAACAAGGCAGGATATTTATTTGCAGGTGCTTCAAAACTGTGTGAATGTGTCCATCAATGCTAAGAATAATTCCAATTTAAGTATCTGATAATGATCATCTAATACTACATGGAGAGCTGTATTCAAATATAAAGTACATGTCTGTAACAGCAAACATCAGTATTGTTATATAGCAGAAATGAAGAATCTTAAATTTTATGTATCAAACAATCTTTTTGCTATTCTTATTAACTTCTATGCTATTTACTTTTCTTAAGATATACATGGGATATTAAAGATGTGACTATTAAGGATAAGAGTATATCAGAGCAAATTAACATTTGTTTAATTATTTGAGTTGATAGTCAAAACCGAATGAAAAGAAAAGTTGCTGCCTGTGGATGTAGGAAGCGAACCCATTTTAAAGGGGTAGATTATGCTAAATTTTCTAATGTGAACTTTGAGCATGGGTTCCTTGGGATTTTGATCTTATTTTCACAGTGCTTCTAGAAGATCTTATGAAAACCATTGGCTAAGTATCCGTTTATCAATATCTTGAGGTATTTGCATACTAGGCACTATATAAATACAATAAACAAATTGTAAATGTTAGAGGATATGAAACTGGGTTACATTAAAATGAAGTGTTATTACAATGTGCTTGGATTTGTCAGTGTTCATAAGCCATAGCATGCTTAGATTAAAAATCATTTCTAACATAATGCGGTCTTCAGAACTATTTTAGAACTTATGAAAAGTATTCTAATCTACCTTGTAATAATCAATTTTTTCTCAATGTATGTCTTTTGTTCCTGCAGTAAATATTTCTCAATATAGCTCTTAAAATAGTAAATAAGATTCACGGATTATTATCAATATATAAATAAAAATATTACAATAGGGGAATAACGTAGATGAAATTTCCATTTCCAAATGAGAAATATACATAAAATATTTTCATGCTCATAAGTATATAATAAGTATATTTAATATATATAATTATAATTATAATAAGTATAAAATTACATAATTGTTCAATTAAGAAATTATCACCAATTTTTCATATTGTCTGAAATAAGTTATATTCACTAACTACAAAGGAGACTTTTTTTTGATTATTCGAGACCAGGTTTCTCTATATTGTTGGGAGCCTGCCCTGGAACTAGCTCTTGTAGACCTCAAACTCACAAAGATCCATCTGCTTCTGTGCTGTCTTCCCCGTGCTGGGATTAAAGGCATGAGTCACCACTGTCCAACCAAATGGGGCATTTTTTTTTTAAATTTAGGAATTAGTACATTAAAGCAAAGTCTGGCCATCTCTAGAAAAGAGGGAGTTGCTGATCTCCAAAAAAATAAATAAATAGAAAGAAAGAAAGAAAGAAAAAACATCTAAGTATCCATTTCTTATTTTCTTTCTTTTCTTTTTTTTATTAATTTATTTATTAAAGATTTCTGTCTCTTCCCCACCACCGACTCCCATATCCCTCCCTGTCCCCCAATCAACTACCCCTCTCTCATCAGCCCTAAGAGCAGTCAGGGTTCCCTGCCCTGTGGGGAGTCCAAGGACCTCCCACCTCCTTCCAGGTCTATTCAGGTGAACATCCAAACAGCCTAGGCTCCCACAAAGCCAGTATGTGCAGTAGGATCAAAACCCAGTGCCATTGTTCTTGACTTCTCAGCAGTCCTCAATGTCCACTATGTTCAATGAGACCGGTATTATCCCATGCTTTTTCAGACCCAGTTCAGCTGGCCTTGGTGAGTTCCTGAAAGGAACATGGGATGTACTCACTCATATTTGGTTTCTAGCCATAAATAAAGCACATTGAGCCTATAATTCATGATCCTAGAGAAGCTAAATAAGAAGGTGAACCCAAAGAAAAACATATAGACATCCTCCTGGATATTAACCTTCATCAGGCGATGAAAGGAGACAGAGACAGAGTCCCACATTAGAGCACCAGACTACAACCCCAAGGTCCAAACCAGGAGCAGAAGGAGAGAGAGCACGAGCAAGGAACTCAGGACCGCGAGGGGTGCACCCACATACTGAGACAATGGGAATGTTCATTTCTTATTTTCTTGCACTTGTTCTTTCTTCTGTAGATTTCCAATAAAAAAGTTACTGCATTCTGTCTCTATTGGAGATACACATAATAATGGTGTTTGTAATACAAACAGTGCAGTGTATGAAATTCCTGGAGAGATCTGTACAAATACTTGTTCACCTGAGACAGAGCACAGAAAATGGACCAAAGAAATGATTCCACCCAACGGTAGCTTGAAGAATCAACTACATTTTGTTTGTTTATTTCTTTGTTTGTTTGGAGCTTCTTAGAATAGCTCACATGAGGAGTTATTTCCAAATTAATAGATTAATAGATTATTTTAATACCACTCGATGACCAAATGATATCTTTTAAAAGCTGTGTCCTTGGAGCTCCCTGTCCAACTTTCAGCTACCAATTGCTTACTTCTCATACAACATTGAAGATTCCTGATGTATGAAAGTTTTGTTAGATTCCTGAGACTTATGATTATCTCTCTCTTTCTAGAAAGGAATGTTACAGCTTGGAGAAAATCATAGCATACACCCCACCCTTCTCAGATTTTTATTTTCTTTTCATTCCCTTTTGCTGCAATATTCCCAGAGCCATGCAAGGGATGCAAATTGGTGTATGTTTATTTTCTGACATTTGTGGTTGAAAATTTGGTAGCTGTACCACAGCAGCAGTGATATGTTCTCTGTAGCTTTACTGGCTATGAGTCCTGTACCATTCCAACCAACGAACTTTAAAAAAAATGTTTTTTGCCAAGACATAAATAGCAATATATAGCCACAAAAATATCTAAAAGACATTTGACAGACATATACTTTTTATGATCTTCCCAGTCATATATTTGTTCAGTTTCTAATGCCATATTTAGGTCCAAAATCAAAATGGTTGATGTTCCAATTACATCAGTGGTGAATATTCCCTGGCATGTCCAGAGTTAGGCATATAATCTGTAAGCAAACAGTTCTCTTGTTCATTATTCTCCATTGGCAATATTAAAACTGCCTGATGGAGAAGGATCTTTAGGCTCAGACTCAGCTTGTTTCTCCATGTTAGTCAACTCAAGTATATTTTACCTTCAGGGTAAAGTACTTCCCAGCAGCTTCTGACACACAAACAACAGTGGTAGCCATTAAAGTTTGCAAGACTTTACAAACAACCCTGGCCAATAAGCCATATGGAAGTGGTTTACTTATTGTGCTAGGATTTCCAGTCAATAACCTTATGGTTTAAGAACTTACCTTTCCCTGCCCAGACAGCATCCACTACTCCTTAAATGCTAGCTTAACTGTACTTGCAAATATTTACCAAACACATACAGTATTTGAGGATTTGCATTATATAATTCATGCAACAAAATGCATAACAGAGAGTGGGAAAGATCTCTGAAACTTCAACACCATCTGCCCCAAGCAATTATCAATTTGTCTTGGGACTTTGTTGCTAAGTGGATACAAAAAGGGTTAACAAGGTCTAACTGGGTGTATAAACATCCCAACACTTGTATCAGTTGTAGTGTAGAAAAACCAGTTGTAGATACAGAATGTAGATACAGGAAAGCATCTTTTATTGAACTGTATGTGAGAGACTTTCATTCTCTATGAGTCTTCCTTCCTCATATTTGGCATCATACTATTTTGATAGTGCTGTATATTTCATTATCTCATTATCCTGGGATGGGTTCAGCTCTCTCTCTCTCTCTCTCTCTCTCTCTCTCTCTCTCTCTCTCTCTCCCCCTCCCCCCCTCTCTCTCCCCCTCTCCCTCTCTCTCTCTCTCTCTCTCTCTCTCTCTCTGTGTGTGTATGTGTGTGTATTAGCAATGAGATATGCTCTTATTTGTCTCTCTTATGACCCTAGTTAATTCCATATTGTGATAGAATCTTGGCTTTCTCTGTTTCTCCATTAGCCACACTTGGCTACCAAAATAGTTCATGGATAGGAAAAATACAACCACCATTATACTTTTTTTTTTTTTTTTGCTTTTTGCTTTTTGCTTTTTCGAGACAGGGTTTCTCTGTGGTTTTGGAAGCTCTTATAGACCAGGCTGGTGCCTCCCGAGTGCTGGGATTAAAGGCGTGTGCCACCACCGCCCGGCTACCATTATACTTTTTATTGTGGAAAAATGCATATATTATACTCCCAGAGAATAGCTACCTCTCCCTAAAATTGACTTGATTTTTCTCATTTTTTTTACACAGATCTGTCTTACATAAATTTGTCTTCCAAAAAATCACTAGCACATTATTTGGCATTTCATTATTACATTTATTCTAAGAACTCTGGGTGTACATATTCTTGCCATATTTTATTTCACTTGACCCAGGCAATTTTGTCTTTGTTTTTCTTCTCTTTTCTCCTTTGATTATTTTAACACTTTATGAAACCAGTATACATGGTGATTACATCCATTCAGATCAACAAGAGATGTTCCTACCTTGTATAGGTCTTACCCCACCTTGGAACTCAGAAAAGATACCGAAGTTCCATATTAACACTAAGGATTTGGATGAATTAACTTCTTTCTTAACTTCATAGAGGACACAGGACTACCAGGACCAGTAAACTGTATACTGACCACCATCGCTCTGATATCCAGTTCTCTCAGTGATGCCTGTAAGTCATCTGTTGTCTTCCAGTAGCGGTTATTCATTAGGCCCTCAGCAAGCAATAAGCAAGAATCCCTGAGGCCTCACGAGACCATCCCCCAGGAACAGACTTGCCTCCTATTGCCCCTGATTCAACAACCCGCCTCAAAAAATGATGAATATTTATACTATTCTATTCTTATGCTTATGTAGAACAGAGATAGATCCCATTTGCTGTAAAGCCTCTTATCTCACATACTAGATTCTTTTAGATTTTATTAAAATATTAGACTCTTTTATACATTTTTAAAAATTCTTTCTTGAGCTGGGAGGTGGTGACGCACGCCTTTAATCCCAGCACTCGGGAGGCAGAGGCAGGCGGATCTCTGTGAGTTCGAGGCCAGCCTGGTCTACAAGAGCTAGTTCCAGGACAGAAACCAAAAGCTATGGAGAAACCCTGTCTTGAAAAATCAAAAAAAAAAAAAAAATTCTTTCTTGGTTTCACCAGTTCATAATTGAAGAATTCCCAGATAATCACAATTTACATTATTTGTATCCATATATGAACAGCAAAACATGTATTTTCCTGTTTCTATACTAGACTTTAGAACTTACAGGGATTGTCTATTATTTCTTCCACACCTCTTTTATCCATATGTTCTGATTATTCCAATGGATTTCAAGATGTATCCCAAGAAGAATCACACAGATATGACTAGTATTATCTTCCTTTATGTTAACTAGATGAAACAGGAAAGCATCATCCACCCATATCTGACTCAATTTGTTCTGCTTTTCAAGTCAAACCAGAAATTTACATAGAGGACAATATTCTCATCTACTTTCTTGTTTGAATCACTCTGTTAAATACACAAGTTCTTTCTGGGTCCAAAACTGAGACTTGTTAAGAAGTCTAAACATTCACTGAAAAGGTTATGCATTTTCCCCCTCAACTTTATTCTTTAGAACCCAATCATGTGTATGCTACTTGCATTGATTTAAATATATCGTCAAGTCCATCTGTATTTGGGAAGCAATTCCCTTTCTAGTATGGTAAACCCATTCATAAATGAAGCATGCCACCCTGGAAATTTAACAGAAAAATACAGTTATGGTATGGAAAGTCCTTCTGTATTTGTTGTTTTTATTGGTTAATGAATAAAAAAAAAAAAGCTGCCTTGGCCTGTGATAGGGCAGAATAGAGCTAATGCCGGGAGAAAGAAGGCAGAGTCAGGGAGAAGCCAGAGGAGAAAGACGCAAGCCATCATCCAGGACCTTGCTGGTAGGCCACGAGCCTCATGGTAAAATATAAAATAGTAGAAATGGGTCAATTTAAGATATAGAAGCTAGCTTATACAATTAAACTATTGACAAAATAGTATTGCAATTAATACAGATTGCTATATGATTATGTCAGGAGTCTGGGTGGCCGGAAGACAAACTTGCAGCCTCTGCCTACACAGTTACCCTGGGATTTCTTCAAAGACTGTCCACTCTCAAGCACTGCAAACTTGTTTTAATATCTTATTACTCATAGCACTAGAATACAACTGCCACTATACCGAGGAAGCACATCATCCTGAACCATAATAGAAAAAATATTTATAACTGGGTTGTTTCCATAAATGCTCTGCCATCAGGCAAATCAGTGTCAATGGCCCATCTAATATGTTACCATAGATCTTGCTACTGCTTCTCTAGAATCCATCTTGTTGTGTGGGTTCTTCTTATTTCCCCCATGTACCAAGTGTGACTTTTAGAGAGAGTATCTATTATTCTTATTTAACACACACTGACAGACCAACGAAAGATATAATCCTTTTAGTTGGGTGAATCAATGTATGCACTGGGCTTATTTACAAGAAAATGGATTGTTTATATATAGCATTTAAAAGTTCAAAGAAGCATGGCTAAGAACATCCAAAACCTGTAACTCTAGAATATCCTGACCACAATTTGTAGGTAGCTCCAAAAAAACTCTTTCCTCTCCCCCAGACACTGATTACAGCTTATAGGACCTTGGGGAGGGACTCATGAGTTTTATAATTTTCTGAGCTTCTGAAACCTTATAAATTTTGCCCTTCCTTAGTCTTCCAGGTTTTAGGAGTCCTATGATTCTTCCTCCTCTCACTGGGTGTGTCTGTTTCCTTTGAAGAAAATACCACAGTGTGAATAGATGCATACTAAATGAAATTATAAGAAATAAAATATTTATTATTGATTAATGGTATAATTTTCTAGTTTTCAAACTTTGGGGAAGAATGTCCTTATTATATTTTCAATCAAATTTGTGCATAGGAGATTTTTTTTACCAAAACCTACATTCCAGGAACATTTATTCCAACAAAGAGATCTCTAACTTGCCCCACTATTCTACACATGCTTGCTTGAAGTGAAATGGGGGTAGTAAAAGCAGAGATGGGTTTTAAATAGGTAATTCAGGAGTGGAAATTGTTCCTATATTTTAGAAGCCTATTGACTAAAAAATTGATAAGTTATTGAATGATTGTGTGCTTTTGTTTTATATGATAAGTGAATGAAAAATATGTTTTGTAAAGTTTATGAGATCAAATAAAAGAAGAGAAAATGTTTTATCATTAAGAAAGAATCTGACAAAACAAACTGATTTTGAATGAGGGTGATTAAATTACTGTATATATACCTAACACCAAAGAATAAATTAATGATTTTCAGTTTTTGCAGACAAAGAGAATGGAATTATATCCACAATTTAAGGGATAATCTTAAATGTCCTAAGACAAGAGGCTAGCTGTATGTAGGTGTATGTGTGTGTTTGTGTCTGTGTGTATGAAAATAAGCATAATTGGGTAGTAGAAACATTGTTGTTAGTTATGTTTCATTTACTACTTTCTAATACAGAAAAGGTCATTTAACACAAGGAAGCTAACATAATAGTGTAAGGTGGAGGTAAAAGTCATCTTTAACCAAAACCATGAAATTAGATCTAAGTCAATGGGAATGACTAAAGAATAACAAATCAGACAACTTCTCAAGAGTCAATGAAAAATACGTTTAAATTAAGGACCACATATTCCAAGCCCATAGTTTCTATTATCTTGAATGCATACTATGTCTTCAGTTTCTATTGACACTTCCTTACCTTTCTACCTATTAAAATGGGGACATATAAATCAACTTAGAACATCTTGTAGAGTTTCCCACATTTTCCTGAATCTCTTTACTACTTAACCAGAATTAATATTGTATTACAATATTGAAAAAATTTAGGAAGAAGTTCTAAAAATTAAGAAAATCAATACACTTAAGAAATAAAAGGAAGTATGTACAAATACTTACACACATACATACATACATACACACTCACACACACACAAACTTAAAAACAAGAGCCAAAAGCTCCATATGAAATATTTGTCTTCATATCCCAAGAATCTAGAAGAATGTCTACCAGTTAATACACTAATGATCAAAACTTCTAATTGGCAATGAATCGTTGAAATAAAGGATTATATGGTAATTGTCTTTAGATGACAGAAAAACAAACATCAGTGAATGTATTGTGCTATAAACAGGAAACTTCTAGGAAAAGGACAGTTGACTGATAATTAGTATTCCTAAAGGCAGGGTGCTAAGCAGAGGAACTAACACCAAAGACTATGAAAGTTTATGGACTTTAACAAGTGTATTACCTGTAATGGGAGATGAAAGCAAGGATAGGCCTAGAAAAGTATTTCCACTGTTTTGGCTCCTTGAGGTAAGGAAAAGGTAAAAAGTTTTTAGGTATCTGGAAAGATAAAATGTAATGCCACAATCTAACAGAGTCTTCACAGTAGATAGTTGGGTAAGCAGAACACAGAAACCATGGAATTTGTTGTGTGAAGGTTTTGTAATACATACTTTTTTAAAAGAAATGTATTGTTTTCATTATACATATCAATCCAAGTTCCCACTCCCTCCCCTCCTCCCATTCCTTCCACATACCCTTACACCCCACCCCAATCCAATCCTCAGAGACAAAGTCTCAGTAATACGTACTTTTATTTCTGTTAAGAAGACTAGGGTAAATTTTTAGAGTTAAAAGAACCTTCATGGAACACATAGTGTCAGTTATTTAAAAGTGATCTATACTTTCTCTGTCCCAAATTATGATATGTTTTACTAATGTTCGTACACACACACACATACACACACACACAGAGAGAGAGAGAGAGACAGAGACAGAGAGAGAGACAGGAGAGAGAGAGACAGAGAGAGAGACAGAGAAACAGAGAGACAGAGAGAGAGAAGACCTACTTTTACACTGTGAAGCCTATCTTTTTATTCTTTCCAAAAACTAGGGTTAAAAGTAATAATGTCTAGAATTATTAGTATATATTTTACCATATGGCAGAATTCAGTTTAAAAATAGCAGTGTACTGCCATGGTCTATGTGGGCTTCCTTATCATCCGTGCTCTATATGTTGAAGTTTAAATTCCAAAGTGATAGAATTAGGAGGTGCACTTTTTGCCTGGTGATTGTATCATGAAGGCAGGGCCTTCAAGACTGGAATTAATACAATCTAACCTGGGCTCATAGGGTCTCACAAAGACTAAGCCAACAAAAAGGAAGCATACATGAGACTAATCTTGGCCCTATGTACATACATTGTAGTTATGTAGCTTGGTCTTCTTATGGAACTCTTAACAGTGGGAAAAGAGGCTATCTCTGACTCTGTAGCCCGCTTTTAAGAGTCTTTGCTTCTAAGAGATTGCCTAATAGGACAGAAGGTGACTAGTCTTAGGGCCACTTGATATAACATGGCTGGTTGATATCCATGATGGCTTCACATTTTCTGAAGAGAAATGGAAGATTCTCTTCATGTGCCAGATTCCTTCCCATGTGCCAGAAAAGAGGAACCAGAAAACTTCCTTCACCTAATAACCAATTTGTCAGTTTTTATCTTAAACTTCCTGCTTTCCAGATAAGTGAGATATAAATTGCCTTTTAAACACATTTTTGATCATGTTGATGGAAAATAGTTATTACATTCAAAATAAACTAAGTCACAAAATTCAGGTTATCAGAAATAAGAATTATTTATAGTGGGACTTTAGGACACATCTTGCTCTTAGATAAAAGTGTGAAAATAGAAGTTCTCTCCTCAAATGATAGTTCAAGGACATTTGACTGTACCAGGACAGATTTACTAAGCTTTAAGTGACAACACATGGAGGCAAAGGTTCAAACTCAGACTTTTTGGCTCTGCCTCCATTTGGGGTCATTTAGAAGCATTCTTGAACTGCTACTGAATTCCAATATATACATCACAAAAATTCCCATGCTTGAAAAGCTTGTATCAGATTTCTATAATCTGTTGACAAAATTCTCCTAATTGAAGAGAACTTAGCACAGATTATCGTTTTCTTATATGTTGTCTTATGTCAATCCATCTTAAAATGTGATTTGCATTTTTGTGTGCTCTAGATTGACCTGTTAACATTCAGAGATCTTTCTATAATACAACTCAATTTGTGGTTTGCATAAGCAATCTTAATTAACTCTGAGCATTTCTGTTACTTAAGATAAATCCAATGATGTGTTTTTAGAATAAAATTATTAGCTTCCCAGTTTAGTACATATTTCACTAATTATATTATGTCTTCTGAATGTGGCACAACACAAGCCTTAAATTAAGCCATTTGAATTTAAGAAAAGTGAGTGGTACCTCCAAATTTTTATTTCTTTTTAAATTAAGATTTATTTCCTACCAACCACCGATAATTATTTAGTTACATGAATATATTCTCTAAGGTACTAAAAGTGACAAGGTAAATATCACTACCTTCAGACTCTGAGAACCATGGTGACATTAAGTATGATTTAAGCATATTTCAAACCCTGAGTAAAAGAGATCACTAATTGGGATCCTGTTACAAAAATAAGTACTTTTCATAAGTATATTGAAACAGTTGAAAGACTGTTATAGAATTAAGTGTTCAAATAAATGAGCTTCACAACTTACTTGCATGTACTGAAAACCACTTAATGCGGAAGCACAACTGCATATGATGTCATTTGAAACCTCAGTGCCCAAGTTCCACATCTGTAGCTACTTCAGAGCGCCATTGTACTATAGAGAATGATTTCATTTACCTAAAATAAGCATTCGGCTCAAATATTGATTTGCGTTTATAATTTTCCCATATCATCTGTCTGTATGAAAAGATCCCAGTTCAAGAGTACTGGTGTCATGGTCTCATCCACCGTATCTTGCTATTATCTCTCCCATCAGCAGGAAGGTCAAGTTGATGTTAATGATTTGATGCACTCAAACTAAAGGTTGTTTAAGGAGCTCAACTGAACTACTTGTCCCATACACAGTGTCCTGAAAGAGATGCAATGACATGCCCAAACCACAGAATCACTTAATTAATTGAAAACTACCCACTAGATTTTGAGGTCTCAAAACCAGAACAACATAGTTCGTCATTCCTGCTCTGATCATTTCAAGTATATGAGAGAGCACAGAATCCAGAATACTTAAATCAGTAAAGTTCTAATGAAACCTTTAATATATAGCATCACTTGTAATAAAATAGAAACTGCCACTATACTGATTTGTCTTTTATCAAAAAAACTCAAAACATATAAGAATTTACACTTGATCTGAGAAATTGTTAATGTATAGCATTCTATTTTAACATTTTATTAAATATGGTATTGAATAACTTTTGTAGAAAATGGTAGCTTCTGATTACACACACAAACACAGAAATTTGATTTTAAAATTGTTTTAACAAAGATAATTTTACCTTGTATTTTCTGATATATATTTGAATATTTCAATCCAGAAAAGTAGTTGTCTAAATGTTAAAATTTCTTTGTGTGACTCTATTGATTGCCACCCATTTCTCATTCTCTGACCATTGACCTATATTCATGTAATGTGACATTGATGATATTGCATTGGGTAGATGTTTCCTCTGTATTAAAATATTTCATTCAGGAATAAGAAAGAAGCAACATAAGACCCAAATGTAAACAACATTCATACGTCTTGGAAAACTGAAACCTTCAAGATTATGGAAGAGGCAAACCATCCAGGGAAGGCTACTCAACTAATTGTAGAAAGTCAAGTTACCTAGAAAATATTCTGTTTGACCTCTTGAACTGCCTGTAAGTATTGCACTAAGAACAGGAGTTGCAGCTTTAATTGGTTATCACCTATTTGGGAACAGGCTTTCACTGAAGAAGGCCCTATTGAGTCATCTCTGTCCTTGTAGCTAACTGCTCATTTATATTTCTTTAAGTAGCCATAATAAAACCCTCATTAGTTTACCAAGTTGGACTTTGGTAGAATTTTACTGTTGCCTCCTGTGAATTTAATATCCGGAATGAGTAGACCTGTCTGTGTGTTTAATGTCTTACTAAGATAACTCTCAAATAATTCCACAAGTCTTGTATAAGGATAATGTGAATAACCATACTTGGCTTACTGTTTTCTGAAGAAACCCTTGGAATGGACATGAAATATTCGGATTATTTGTCCAGTCTATTAGGAATTCCATACAATGAAAAATTTCCAAATGTACTCAATGCAAAATTGTTCAATAATAAAATATTTAGTTATCTCACATTAGAAATTAGTATGCCTTTTGTGAGTACTGACGGTCTCAAAGAAAGGATAAATGAGCATTAAAATTAAACCTGAAGAAATGAATATATTAAAGAAGCAATTCCTTAGTAGATTCATTTTTTTTTCATTCTTGACATGGATTACTGTATGTAGGAATGGAATGAGCCTTGAGCTTACATTTTAAGAGCTGTGTTCAGTTATTCAATAATTTATTTCTTTAGTTGACACATATCACAGTGCAATGAAGAAATTTAATACAATCACGAGAATAAGAAAATAAATTAAGGAATATGTCTAATAAGAAACATATATGCAAGGCAATGAAGAAATCACATAAATAACAAAAAGAAAAATAACCAAATTTAAAACTAAATATTAACATTTAAATACCCATTTCTTCAAAGTAAATGTAGGCATATACCTCTTGAATCCAATAATGCCTTTTTAACCAGAAAATTAAAAGTACAGATCATTTAATTCCTACTAGAATCATTCAAATAAAAGTCATTTAAATAAAAAAATGTAATGGAGAGTTAGAGAAAAAAATTATGGTTCCAAAACTGATGTGAGGATTTAAATATGATTCAACACCTTTCCAAACTGTAATCATTCTTCAGAATCAGAAAATTAGCTTCACTTTCCCTAAAATTCTTCTCTTTATGGAACCTTTAGAAAAAGAAATATGAAAGCAATCTGCAATTGTGTGTTTGGACTAACAGTATACAAAGAGACAATTGAGGGGCTGGAGAGATGGCTCAGTGGTTAAGAGCATTGCCTGCTCTTCCAAAGGTCCTGAGTTCAATTCCCAGCAACCACATGGTGGCTCACAACCATCTGTAATGAGGTCTGGTGCCCTCTTCTGGCCTACAGACAGAATATTGTATACATAATAAATAAATATTTAAAAAAAAACAAAAAAAAAACAAAGAGACAATTGAGGAGACAATCCAAGTTTCCATTAGTAAATATGTAAAGAGTGTTTATTGTACACAGTAAGACAATGTTTAAAAATAAGAATGCTACAACATACATTAATTTACATGCATTGCCCTGAGTGAAGAAAGAGGAAAAGACTACATAGTGTATAATTCTATATGTTTATATCTATGAGAACAGGCAAATTGGTAGAGATAGATTAATTTTTGTGGAATCATATAACAATGACTAAAGGAAAATGATGTCAGTTTTTCGTGGTTTCTTTTCAGTAATGTTTTAAAATTAAACAAATATGATTATATTACTCAAAATGAAAAATAAAAAGTACTGAATTGAAGATGTTTTAAAGTAACTCTTTTGCAAAATGAATTATATCCACATTTTGTAAGTATATAAAAGTAGAACAACACACTTTATTGCATAGGCTTTCCAGTAACCCATTCTGTTTGGTCTCAAAACTGAGTACACAAACCGGTTTAATATTCTGTATACATTTTAAAGATTGTTTTCCTAGGCAGAGGATATCAGTTGCCTATCCAATACCAATATATATTGCAGCCTAAATGGCTTAGTGACTTTGAAACCACATAGATTCTGCCACAAAATAATAATAATGATAATAATAGTAGTAATTATTATTAATGATAATAGTAATAATAATAATAATATAGTAATAACAGTAACCATGGCTGCCTAAATACTTGTTAACCTGCAAGGGGAAAATTACAAAGGGCCATAAGCTTAGACAAAGAACTGAGAAATATGAAAAGCTGGAGAAATGGTTTTACCCAGTGGGGGGAAAAACAATTTTGTTGTCCAATACCAAGTGTTCAAACCAGAAACACACACACATGCATACATACATACATACATACATACATACATACATACATACATGTATATATGTATGGAACATTGTATGGACGAAGCTTACTGTGTTTCCATACATAAAATAATTAGAGAAAAAATTACCATGAATTTGAGAGAGTACAAGGGCTATATGTAGGAGGAGTCTGAGGTAAGAAAAGGAAGAAGAAAATGTATTTTTTTATTTTCAAAAAACAAAAGCTAGAATTTATATTTTTTTAAAAGCCAAGACTGAAGATTGTGGTTTTGACTTTCTTCATGTCACTCTTCCATGTTTCTGGTGAATAGGTTGAATAACGAATATGTTATTGGGTTTATTGTTATTTATATACTAAGTATTTACTGGTGATTTCCATTTTTTGCCTTTTCAAAGTTTGCACAAATGCAAGAGCTAATGCTTACATAAACATAGCTAACTTACCCATTCAAATATATCATTTATGCTGTTAATATTCTTATAAAACTTTACAAAAGTTAACTCAGTTTCAGATCTTACACTTTGAAAATGGGCCAATGGCAGTGAAACCAGGATTTTTCCTTCCTCCTTCGACTGCCGTTTTTTTTTTTTTTTTTTTTTTTCTTTTATTTATTTTTTTATTCTTTTTTAATTAAAATTTCCACCTGCTCCCCGTTTCCCATTTCCCTCCCCTCCTCCCAAATATTGCCCCCTCCCCCCACTCCCCTCCCCCTATCCCCACTCCTCTTCTCCTCCCCCCACACCATTCCCCCTCCCTCTCGATACTGAAGAGCAGTCCAAATTCTCTGCCCTGCGGGAAGACGAAGGTCTTCTATCTACGTCCAGGAAGGTGAGCTTCTAAACAGGCTAAGCTCCCACAAAGCCAGTTCATGTATTAGGATTGAAACCTAGTGCCATTGTCCTTGGCTTCTCATCAGTCTTCATTGACCGCCATGCTCAGAGAGTCCGGAATCAACCCATGCTTATTCAGTCCCAGACCAGCTGGCCTTGGTGGGCTCCTAATAAATCAGTTCCACTGTCACAGTGGGTGGGTGCATCCCTCGTGGTCCTGATTTTTTGCTCTTGTTCTCCCTCCTTCTGCTCCTCATTTGGACCTTAAGAGCTCAGACCGTTGCTCCAAATTGAGAATCTGTCTCTACCTCGATCCATCGCCAGATGAAGGTTCTAAGGTGATATGCAAGAAATTCATCAGTATAGGATAGGGTCATTTCAGGTTCCCTCTCCTTAGTTGCCCAAGGTACCAGCTGGGGACATATTCCTGGACACCTGCGAACCCCTCTAGAGTCAAGTCTCTTGCCAGCCCTAAGATGGCTCCCTTAGATAGGATATATACTTCGCTGCTCCCGTATCCATCCTTCCTATATCCCAACCATCCCAATCCCCCGAGCTCCTCCCATCCTCCCCTTCTCATATTTCTCATCCCATTTCCCCTTTGCCCCATGCCACCTCACCCGCAAGTTCCCAGTTTTTGCCCTGCAATCTTGTCTACTTCCCCCTCTCCATGCGGATGACTATATGATTTTCTTTGGGTTCACTTTCTTATTTAACTTCTATAGGATCACACATTATATGCTTAATGTCTTTTATTTATGGCTAGAAACCGATTATGAGTGAGTACATCCCATGTTCCTCTTTTTGGGTCTGGGATACCTCACTCAGGATAGTGTTTTCTATTTCCATCCATTTGCACGCAAAATTCGAGAAGTCATTGTTTTTTACTGCTGAGTAGTACTCTAATATGTATATATTCCACACTTTCTTTATCCATTCCTCCATTGAAGGGCATCTAGGTTGTTTCCAGGTTTTGGCTATTACAAACAATGCTGCTATGAACATAGTTGAACAGATACTTTTGTCATTTGATGTGGCATCTCTTGGGTATATTCCCAATAGTGGTATTACTGGATCTTGGGGTAGGTTGATCCCAAATTTCCTGAGAAATCGCCACACTGATTTCCAAAGTGGTTGCACAAGTTTGCATTCCCACCAGCAATGAATGAGTGTGCCTCGTTCTCCACAACCTCTCCAGCAAAGGCTATCATTGGTGTTCTTGATTTTAGCCATTCTGACAGGTGTAAGATGGTATCTCAAAGTTGTTTTAATTTGCATTTCCCTTATCGCTAAGGAGGTTGAGCATGACCTTAGGTGTCTTTTGGCCATTTGAATTTCTTCTGTTGAGAATTCTCTGTTCAGATCAGTGCCCCATTTTTTTATTGGGTTCATTAGCATTTTAAAGTTTAGTTTCTTGAGTTCTTTATATATTTTGGTGATCAGACCTTTGTCTGTTGCAGGGTTGGTGAAGATCTTCTCCCAGTCAGTGGGTTGCCTTTTTGTCTTAGTGACAGTGTCCTTTGCTTTACAGAAGCTACTCAGTTTCAGGAGGTCCCATTTATTCAATGTTGCCCTTAATGTCTGTGCTGCTGGGGATAAACGTAGGAAGTGATCTCCTGTACCCATATGTTGTAGAGTACTTCCAACTTTTTCTTCTATCAGGTTCAGTGTGTTCAGACTAATATTGAGGTCTTTAATCCATTTGGACTTGAGTTTTGTGCATGGTGATAGATATGGATCTATTTTCATTCTTCTACACGTTGACAACCAGTTCTGCCAGCACCATTTGTTGAAGATGCTCTCTTTTTTCCATTGAATACTTTTAGCTCCTTTATCAAAAATTAGGTGTTCATAAGTTTGTGGGTTGAAATCAGGGTCTTCTACTCGGTTCCATTGATCAACTTCTCTGTTTTTATACCAATACCAAGCTGTTTTCAATACTGAGGCTCTGTAATAGAGTTTGAGGTCAGGGATGGTAATGCCTCCAGACGATCCTTTATTATATAAGATTGTTTTGGCTATCCTGGGTTTTTTGTTTCTCCATATAAAGTTGATTATTGTCCTCTCAAGATCTGTGAAGAATTTTGATGGGATTTTAATGGGGATTGCATTGAATCTATAAATTGCCCTTGGTAGAATTGCCATTTTTACTATGTTGATCCTCCCTATCCAAGAGCAAGGGAGATCCTTCCATTTTCTGGTATCCTCCTCAATTTCTTTCTTCATTGACTTAAAGTTCTTGTCAAATAGATCCTTTACTTCCTTGGTTAGGGTTACCCCAAGATATTTTATGCTATTTGTGGCTATCGTGAAGGGTGATGCTTCTCTGATTTCCATCTCTGCTTCCTTATCCTTTGTGTATAGGAGGGCAACTGATTTTTTGGAATTGATCTTGTATCCTGCAACGCTACTAAAGGTGTTTATCAGCTGAAGGAGTTCTTTGCTGGAGTTTTTGGGGTCGCTTATGTACACTATCATATCGTCTGCAAATAATGAAAGTTTAACTTCTTCCTTTCCGATTTGAATCCCTTTGATCCTCTTATGTTGTCTTATTGCTATTGCTAGAATTTCAAGCACTATATTAAAGAGGTATGGAGAGAGTGGACAACCTTGTCGTGTTCCTGATTTTAGTGGAATAGCTTTGAGTTTCTCTCCATTTAATTTGATGTTAGCTGACGGCTTGCTATAAATTGCTTTTATTATATTTAGGAACGACCCTTGTATTCCTAATCTCTCTAAGACCTTTATCATAAAGGGATGTTGAATTTTGTCAAATGCTTTTTCCGCATCTAATGAAATGATCATATGGTTTTTTTCTTTCAGATTATTTATATGATGGATTACATTGATAGATTTTCGTATGTTGAACCAGCCCTGCATCTCTGGGATGAAGCCTACTTGATCATAATGGATAATTTTTCTAATGTGTTCTTGGATTCGGTTTGCCAGTATTTTATTGAGTATTTTTGCGTCGATGTTCATGAGTGAGATTGGCCTGTAGTTCTCTTTCTTGGTTGTGTCTTTGTGTGGTTTTGGTATCAGAGTAACTTCAGCTTCATAAAAGGAATTTGGCAATGACTTCTCTGTTTCAATATTGTGAAATACATTAAGGAGTATAGGTATTAGGTCTTCTTGGAAGTTCTGGTAGAATTCTGCATTAAAGCCGTCTGGACCTGGGCTTTTTTTGGTGGGAAGGTTTTTTATAACAACTTCTAATTCTTCGCGACTAACAGGTCTATTTAGATTGTTCACCTGGTCCTGGTTTAACTTTGGTATATGGTACTTATCTAAAAAAGTGTCCATTTCTTTTACATTTTCCAATTTTGTGGCATACAGGTTTTTGTAGTAAGATCTAATGATTCTCTGAATTTCGTCTGTGTCTGTGGTTATGTCTCCCTTTTCGTTTCTGATTTTGTTAATTTGCGTATTCTCTCTCCGCCGTTTGATTAGTTTGGATAGGGGTTTATCAATCTTATTGATTTTCTCCAAGAACCAGCTTTTTGTTTCATTGATTCTTTGGATTGTTTTCTGTGTTTCTATTTTGTTGATTTCAGCCCTCAATTTGATTATTTCCAGTCTTCTACTTCTCCTAGGTGAGTCTGCTTCTTTTCTTTCTAAAGCTTTAAGGTGGGCTATTAGGTCTCCAATGTGTGCTTTCTCCGTTTTCTTTATGTGGGCACTTAATGCTATGAACTTTCCTCTTAGCACTGCTTTCATAGTGTCCCATAGGTTTGAGTATGTTGAGTCTTCGTTTTCATTGAATTCAAGAAAGACTTTAATTTCTTTCTTTATTTCTTCCTTGATCCAGGTGTGGTTCAGTAGTTGACTGTCCAATTTCCATGAGTTCATAGGCTTTCTGGGGATAGCATTGTTGTTGAATTCTAACTTTAATCCATGGTGATCTGATAAGACACAGGTGGTTACCGATATTTTTTTGTAACTGTGTAAGTTTGCTTTGTTACCGAGTATGTGGTCTATTTTCGAGAAGGTTCCATGAGCTGCAGAGAAGAAGGTATATTCTTTCTTATTTGAGTGGAATGTTCTATAGATGTCTGTTAAGTCCATTTGATTCATTACCTCCCTTAATCCTCTTATTTCTCTGTTAGGTTTCTGTCTGATTGACCTGTCCATTGGTGAGAGAGGAGTGTTGAAATCTCCTACTATTAGTGTGTGTGGTTTGATGACTGCCTTGAGTTTTAGTAACGTTTCTTTTACATAAGTGGGTGCTTTTATATTAGGGGCATAGATATTCAGGATTGAGACTTCATCCTGGTGAATTGTTCCTGTTATGAGTAAAAAATGTCCATCTCCATCTCTTTTGATTGATTTTAGTTTGAAGTCAACTTTCTTAGAAATTAGTATGGCCACACCTGCTTGTTTCTTAGGTCCATTTGCTTGATAAACCTTTTCCCAGCCCTTTACTTTGAGTAGATGTCTGTCTTTGTGGTTGAGGTGTGTTTCTTGTAAGCAACAGAATGTTGGATCCTGTTTTCGTATCCAATCTCTTAGCCTGTGCCTCTTTATAGGTGAGTTGAGTCCATTGATATTAAGTGATATTAATGACCAGTGGTTGTTAACTCCGGTCATTTTTCCTTTCTTTCTTTCTTTCCTTCTTTTGGTAGTAGAGTTTGTGTGTTTCCCTTCTTCAAGTTGTGCTGGTGAAGGGTCATTAGATGTCTGAGTTATTGTGGGCATTGTTGGACTCCTTGGTTTGTGATTTTCCTTCAATTACTTTCTGAAGGGCTGGATTTGTGGCTACGTATTGTTTAAATTTGTTTTTATCCTGGAAAATTTTGTTTTCTCCATTTATAGTGAATGAAAGCTTGGCTGGGTATAGTAGTCTGGGCTTGCATCCATGGTCTCGTAGTTTCTGCAGTATATCTATCCAGGACCTTCTGGCTTTCATGGTTTCCATAGAGAAATCAGGTGTAAGTCTGATAGGTTTACCTTTATAGGTAACTTGACCTTTTTCCTTTGCAGCTCTTAATATTCTTTCTTTATTCTGTATGTTTTGTGTTTTGATTATTATATGACGAGGAGATGTTTTTTTTTGATCCAGTCGATTTGGTGTTCTGTATGCTTCTTGGACCTTCAAAGGAATATCTTTCTTAAGGTTGGGAAAGTTTTCTTCTATAATTTTATTAAATATATTTTCTGGACCATTGAGCTGTACTTCTTCTCCTTCTTCTATCCCTATTATTCTTAGGTTTGGTCTTTTTATTGTGTCCCAGATTTCCTGAATGTTTTGTGATGAGAATTTGTTGGTTATGCTGTTTTCTTTGATGAGAGTGTTTATTTTCTCTATGGTATCTTCAGTGTCTGAGATTCTTTCTTCTATCTCTTGTAATCTGTTGGTGGTACTTGTCTCTGTAGTTCCTGTTCGTTTATTCAAATTTTCCATCTCCATCCTTCCCTCGGTTTGTGTTTTCTTTATTACTTCCACTTCATTCTTCAAGTCTTGAACCGTTTCCCTTACCTGTTTGATTACTTTTTCTTGTTTCTCTTGGTTTTCTTGGGTATCTTTGAGAGATTTATTCATTTCCTCTACCTTTTTGTTTGTAATCTCTAATTGGTTGTGGCAGTTTTTCACCTCCTGTTTAAGGTCCTCTATTATTTTCATAAAATTCACTTTTGAGTCGAATTCTTCTAATTCTTCTGGATTAGGGTGTACACTTCTCATTTCGGTATTCCTGGATCCTGGTGATGTCACGTTGCCTTTCAAGTTGTTGGGGGAATTCTTGCATTGGCGCCTGCCCATCTTTTCCTTCAAATGGAGCCAGGAGAGGCCTGATGTCTTGGACCAGTCTTTGCTGTGACTAACTCTCTAGGTGTATCTCCTCAGTGTAGGGGCAGGAACCGTTCCCTTCCAGATGAACTCCTCAACACCAAAACATGGATGCGTGGTATTCCAATGACCCGCGTAAAGAAGGCCGAATGCAAGGGGTCGGGCGGGGTCGAGTAGAACACAGGCGACACTGCAGTACAAGCTGGAGGTGCCTGCACTCCCTTTCGGGGGTTGCTGAGGCCTGCCCGCTAGGCAGGCACTCACTGCTCTGGTTGGGTAGCCTTAGTGTAGGGGCGTTTGTGCTCTCTACCGGGACCGTCCGCCCCAGGATAGTACACACTCACCCGTCCCGATGAAACTTCTCGGCACCTACACAGGAACTCCTGGATGCCACAATGAGCCAGGGACAAAGGGAAGTAGGGTGCAGGCAGAGCAGGTCCAGGAGATCACAGCAGAGACTGCAGCCCCAGCAGCAGGGGCCCGCTTTCCCTGGCGGGGACCTTGAGGCCTGCCCTCTAGTCAGGCACTCACTGCTCTGGGCTGGTAGCCTTAGTGAAAGGGCAGGAAACTGTTCCACAGCTAAGGACCTTGCAGACAAGGCAGGCTTGGGGGTGGGGGTGGGGGGCGGGTGTGTAGGAAAGAAAGCCTTGCAGCAGGAGCTGGGGGGGGGGCGTTTGTGCTCTCTACCGGGACAGTGCGCCCCAGGATAGCACACACTCACCCATCCAGATGGGACTTCTCAGCACCTATGCAGGGATTCCTGGTGGCCCCAATGAGCCCGGGACCAAGGGAAATAGGGGGCAGGGAGAGCAGGTCCAGGAGATCACAAGCAGAGACTGCAACCCCAGCAGCAGGGGCCTGCTTCCCCTGGTGGGGACCTTGAGGCCTGCCCTCTAGTCAGGCACTCACTGGTCTGAGCTGGTAGCCTTAGTGAAAGGGCAGGAAACTGTTCCACAGCTAAGGACCTTGCAGACAAGGCAGGCTTGGGGGTGGGGGTGGGGGCGGGTGTGTAGGAGAGAAAGCCCTGCAGCAGGAGCTGGGGGAGGGGCGTTTGTGCTCTCTACCGGGACCGTCCGCCCCAGGATAGCACACACTCACCCGTCCCGATGAAACTTCTCGGCACCTACACAGGAACTCCTGGATGCCCCAATGAGCCAGGGACAAAGGGAAGTAGGGCGCAGGCAGAGCAGGTCCAGGAGATCACAGCAGAGACTGCAGCCCCAGCAGCGGGGGCCCGCTTTCCCTGGCGGGGACCTTGAGGCCTGCCCTCTAGTCAGGCCCTCACTGCTCTGGGTTGGTAGCCTTAGTGAAAGGGCAGGAAACTGTTCCACAGCTAAGGACCTTGCAGACAAGGCAGGCTTGGGGGTGGGGGTGGGGGGCGGGTGTGTAGGAAAGAAAGCCTTGCAGCAGGAGCTGGGGGGGGGGGGCGTTTGTGCTCTCTACCGGGACAGTGCGCCCCAGGATAGCACACACTCACCCATCCAGATGGGACTTCTCAGCACCTATCTCGACTGCCGTTTTGAAGTGCTACCTTGCTCAGACTAGATATAGTGGGAAGCGCCTTGGTCCTACCACAGAAAAATAAAATAAAATAAAAAATAAAATTAAATTTTTTACTAAACTTTATTGACTCCCCAAGGAAGCCTTACCCTCTCTGGGGAATGGATGGGGGTGGGGTGAGCAGGAAAGTGGAGAGAGTAGGAATTGGGGAAGGATGGGAACTGGGATTTGTATATAAAATGAGAAAAGATAGTTTTTTAAAAAAGAAAATGTGCCTTTTAAAATAATATCTAATTCACTGAACATAGAATTGATAGGAAACCAGCACATTACAGCATTGCACATTACGCAAACACACACACACACACACACACACACACACACTGGACTCACACACTGGACTCTGTATACCAATTAGTATATTAAACTTATCGCTTGGTGAGGGAGAATTCAGTATTCTGTCAATCATGTTTTAAATAAACGCTGATTGGCCAAGCAAAAAAATATAGGTGGGAAAACCAGACAGGAAGCAGAAATGATATAATAAGAACAGGAGAATTCTGGGAAGGAGGAAGTTGATTCCTCCTACTCCTGCCCAGACCATGGAAGCAGCAGGATGTGATCTGCCCCACTGAAAAAGGTACTGAACCACATGACTAACATAGATCAGAAAAATGGGTTAATCAAGATGTGAGAGTTAGCCAATGAGAGGCTAGAGCTAATGGGCCAAGCAGCTTTATAACTTATGGAGATCACTGTGTGATTTTTCTCTGGGACTAAAAAGCTGGGATACCGGGTGGGACAAAAGCCCCGACAAGCAGGCCTGGCCCCATCATGTTACAGAATGGTGCCAAACATTTCCCATATTCAACAATGACATTTTTTCAAGTTGCTAAAATCTTTATTTTTACCTTTCCCAAATGGTATCAAATTTAAAGTATTAAATTACAGTTTAGGGTTTCTCCCTCTTATTGTGTCAGATATATGTGATGAGTACTAAAAAATTTTGCAATTTACCATGGAGTTCTGGAAGGTTGATAATACTATGCAAAATGGTCTTACCTAATTTTTGACTGAAAATAGGATCTAAGGAAACTCATTTATCAGCATGCACCAGAATAGATATCATTTTCTGGTTCTGATAAAAATATTATGTAAACAAAAGCAATTCCTGGTTATGCCCTAAGTTATTCCTCAGAGGTGAGTAATCTTTTTGGTCTTTCCAACAATAGTTTACCCTTTAGCCTAATCCTACTGGAGAGAGCCTTCACATAGTTTAGTAATCTCTATTTGCTTAGAAATAAGGGATCTTCATTATTAGAGCTATAATTATATCTTCACAATATGTCTCTATCACCAGCTTTGGCTTCCAATCTAAACAAAAATTCTAATGGAAAAGTTCTAGGCCCTGAGAACTCAATGCAAACTGATAGCTTTAGTATACTTGTCTGTCTGCCATGACGACTTGATAATTCCTTTTTTGCTGGGAGGAAAGGCCCCACCTTGACATTGCATATCACATCTTTTTTACTGTTTGCAGGCCTAATAAATGCACCAGATTTTTAAAGGCCACCCTTTGATATATCTTCTCTAAAAGTACCAACTTGTTATAAAAAGTGGCATTAAACTTTAATTCCCTTCCTCACTTCATGGAAGCTGTTGGAAGGCTAATTCTATACAAAAATCATGCAGCGTGTTATTGGAATGCCATCATCATGAATAATGGAAGCCAATATTGTGGATCTGTGCCTCTGGAAGAAGGAGTACCAACATGGCCTACAACTTTTTGCACAGGCAATTCGAATGACTGTTTTCAACATTCAAATTACTAATTGAGACTAGTCAGAAAAGTTATAGCAGCACTAAAAAAAAATGGAATAACAAATAAGCACAAGGAGTTTGAAACCTACAAATATGGCAAGAATAAATCATGAGCTCCTTCATAGACATTGTGGGACTATGATGAATCTCTTCCTCCTTCATCTCTTCCTCCTGCCTCCTCCTCAACTTTTTTGGGGGGAGGACGTGTTAGTGTTGAAACTAAGTTTAATGAAGCATTTTTGCAGAATAGGGATCTCTACAAAATGATATCTCACAAACTCTCTGCACTTAGGATATTGGACTTTAAAAGGGAAGTGAAATAACAAACTTCAACATAAGTAAATCTCGAAAGTGTCACTTCTGCCTTTCTTTTGTGCAGTGCCCCATTTGCTTAAATATTTTTTATGTTCCAGGACTCTGTTCCTGTGATTGCCTTTCTTTTAAATTCACCATGTTCCTACTAATAAAATTTTTGTTTTTAACATTGATGATTTTTGTCATATTCACATGCAAGACATTAACTTTCTCAGATATGTCATAGACTGTAGAGGGGTCCTCATTTATTGCATAATGATAATTTATAACTTTAATTTTAATCAGATTATTCTTTATCCCCACTTAGTTTAATCAGAGTTGCTTGCAAAAGCATGTCTAGGAACTTATTTATTAGACCATGGGCAATTTACCAGTGCCTAAACTATTAAGGAAAATACGAAAGCCTTTCCCAGAAACCATTGTGAGTTATGTCCCTGTCTGTGATGGAATGTTGATGGAACAATCGCTGGCTGCATTTCACATTCTAGTATCCTCAGCGGCAATAAGTTCATGACTACAATGGTGACGATGTCATAACTAGAATATTTCTTTTGGTGACACTACTTTCCATTCTCCAGCTCTTACATTCTTTCTGCTTCCACTTTTGCAAAGTTTTCTGAGTCTTAGAAGGGATGGTGTGTTTACACAATTTAGATGCAAGCAGTCCAACTACACTAACCCTCAGTACTTTGTCCAGTTACAAATCTTTGTATTATTCACTGTCAATTGGAATGATACTCTTATTTTAAAAAGACAAAAACAGTGCTAATATATGCAAACAGCATACATCTTTTTTATTGTTTTATTGAGCTATAAATTTTTCTCCACTTCCCTCCCTTCCCTTCCCCTCTTTTTCAGCCCTGTCCTATGGTTTCCATGCTCCCAATTTACTCAGGAAATCTTGTCTTTTTCCCATGTAGATTAGATCCATGTATGTCCCTTTTAGGGTCCTCATTTTGTCTAGGTTCTCTGGAATTGTGAATTGTAGACTATTTTTTCTTTGCTTTATATCTAAAAGCCACTTATGACTGAGTACATATAATATCTGCCTTTCTGGGTCTGGGTTACCTCACTCAATATGATATTTTCTAGATCCATACATTTGCCTGCAAATTTCAAGATGTCATTATTTTTTTCTGCTGTGTAGTACTCCATTGTGTAAAATGTACTAGAATTTTCTTATCCATTCTTCAGTCGAGGGGCATTTAAGTGTTTTCCAGGTTCTGGCTATGACAAGCAATGCTCATATGAGCACATGTCCTTGTGGTGTGATTGAGCATCCTTTGGGTATATACCTAAAAGTGGTATTGCTGGGACTTGAGGTAGGTTATTTCCTAATTTTCTGAGAAATGGTCATACTGATGTCCAAAGTGGCTGTACCAGTTTGCGCTCCCACCAGCAATGCAGAAGTGTTCCCTTTACCTCACATCCTCTCCAACATAAGTTGTCACTAGTGTTTTTGATCTTGGCCATTCTTACAGATGTAAGATTGAATCTCAGAGTTGTTTTGATTTGCATTTATCTGATGGCTAAACATGTTGAGCAGTTCATTAAGTGTCTCTCAGCAATTTTAGTTTCCTCTGTTGAGAGTTCTCTGTTTGGTCTGTACAACATTGTATTGTATTATTTAGAACATACATTTTTTAACAAAAGAATAATAATAGGTTCCTCTGTGATGGCTATGACCTCTGCATCCAATGTTTTTTTTTTTTTTAAATCAGGGTGACAGAAATAAGTTATGAATTCTTCTTAAGGAATGGGCATTAAATCCAATCACTAAGTGTATAATTACTCCCTTAATGATCAGAACATTTTTGCCTCCATTAAAACTGTTTTGCTTGGAAATTCATTTTTATAGCTTTTAGGGTTCATAGTCGGACAAAGCTATTGACTTTTCTTCCCCAATATACTACAGAGCACTTTCTACCATGAGGACAGTCAGCAGGGAGAATCTTCCATCTCAGTTTCTCATACATAGATTTCTCTGTGTCCTGTAGCTGAATGTGGGGGCTCTTAGCAATAAGAACTTAACGTCCTTTTCAGGTAAGCAAACAAAGACAAATATCCTGTAATTTTTGTCAGTTTGCTATGGTTGCTAAGAAAACAATTCTTATGGAGATATCCCAAACTTGATACAGGAATTTTCATTTAATTGTTCATATTATACTGAATTTCAGTGAGAAATGACATTCCTATGATGCAGATCTTTTTTCTAGACAAATTATAAGACAGACAGACTGAAAGTAGGGATACACAGAATCAATTCAATGTACCAGGCTGGATGCTTTGTCTCTTACCAGTCATTTCCTCTCTTCTCACTTATATTCTGTTCCCCTGAGGGGGGCTGATGTGACTTCCAGAAGTCACATTAAAATTCCCTGTATCTTTAATATTTGATATGGCTTCTGTGGAAGAAATGGGTAATAGGGATCTGAGGGTTAGAGAAGCACAACTATGTAATTCTCCAAATTCCTCCATGTGATGTTATCCTTGGATGGTTCTGTTTTTCTTCTAATAGTAGTAATGAGCTACACAATTACCTCCAGTAGGGAGCTCTATGGATCTGGAACTGGGTCATTTCCCTTATCTCTTTAGATATTAACATCACACACACACACACACACACACACATGCACACATACACACATGCCCACATACACAAGCACCCACCCCTCCTCACACACACATTCTCTGGATCACTTTTTTCTTATTTTCTACACCATTAACAAGTAGCCATTAAGAAAATAATTTTCTGGACACCTAGGAGCCCCTCTAGAGTCAGTCCAGCTAGCTTTGGTGAGCTCCCAATAGATCAGCCCCACCGTCTCAGTGGGTGGGTGCACCCCTCGCGGTGATGGAGATAGAGACAGAGACCCACATTGGAGCACCGGACGGAGCTCCCAAGGTCCAAGTGAGGAGCAGAAGGAGGGAGAACATGAGCAAGGAAGTCAGGACCACGAGGGGTGCACCCACCCACTGAGATAGTGGGACTGATCTATTGGGAGCTCACCAAGGCCAGCTGGACTGGGACTAAAATTGCATGGGATAAAACCGGACTCTCTGAACATGGCAGACAATGAAGGCTGATGAGAAGCCAAGGAAAAGGGCACTGGGTTTTGATCCTACTGCATGTACTGGCTTTGTGGGAGCCTAGCCGGTTTGGATGCTCACCTTCCTAGACCTGGATGGAGTGGGGAGGACCTTGGACTTCCCACAGGGCAGGGAACCCTGACTGCTCTTGGGACTGGAGAGGGAGGGGGAGAAGAGAGGGAGGAGAGGGAGAGAGTGGGGGGAGAGGGAGAGGATTGGGGGGAGGGGGGGAATGGGAGGAGGCGGAGATTTTTTCAATTAAAAAAAATAAATAACTAAAGGTCAATACATTACAGCTGTTTGGTAGGAGGAGGGAAGATCACAAGTTCATGGCCTGCCTGGGATACAGAGGGAGTTCAGACCCAACCTGAACAACTTAAAGAGACCATGTCTCAAAAAAAAAAAAAAATGTGCTGGGCAGTGATGGTGCACACCTTTAATCTCAACACTCGGGAGTCAGAGGCAGGCAGGTCTGTGAGTTTGAGGCCAGCCAGGTACACAGATGGAGTTCACAAAGCTGCCTCCCTGCAGCTGTCTGCAGGGGCCACAAGCTGCTAGGCTTCACCTATTACTGCTCGTGTAATCCTAAGGGAAGGGGTCTTGGGAACCCTGAAAACTTACTTCCAAAACTGGGTTACTGTCTGTATGTTTTCTTTTCTTTTCTTTTTTTTCAAGACAGAGTTTCTCTGAGTAGTGTTGGCTGGCCTGGAACTCAGAGATCCACCTGCCTCTACCTCCTGAGTGTTGTGATCCAGCTGCCCTCACTCCCACTGACCCACAGGGGAACTTCCTTGTGGTCTGTAATTGACAAGGATGTTTGTGTTCTTTCTGGCAGGTGGGTCTCTACAGAAGGAGTAGAGGTATAAAAGCTTGCTGGGCAAAATAAAGGTTGCTGTTCTTCCAGCTGGAAAAAAAAAAGAAGAAAATAATTTTTTGCATTGAATCCTTATTGTCATAGTCTTTATTTCACACTGGGAACTGATTGATCTCACTGTTATTTCAGATCAAACAGCAAGATGAATCTTTGCATAGTATCTACATAAAGTGAAAGGATAGCACAAAGAATCTGGATTTAGATACTTTTGGACACTGGTCATTAGGACACCTAACAAGAATACTCCATCAGTTCTCGCTTTTCTTATTTTCACTCCATTCCCTTCAGATAGCATTTTTGGTGTCCCACAGCCTGTCTGTTCTCACAAAGAGATGGAAAAATCCAGCCACAAGAAGTTTCTGATATCACACTCTATTACTATTTTTTTCTATGCAATGTTATCATTTTGAACTGCGAAAGTAAGCACACGTATCTAAGCTAACTAAATTAAGAGAAAACTTTCTAGTCAAACTTAAAAAAAAAGACAAAGTTCTTACACTTTTAATCATTTTACAAAATAATTATCACAGAATTTGGCCAGTTACACACAAAATGAGAAGAACTGTAGTCTTCTGCAGCATATAATTTGTTAAATGTTTTATGTTTCTTTTTATTTTTCAAATGCATGTAATAGAATTGGCCAATCTTTCTGTTCATTTTTCCTTTTTCTTCTATTTATTTTTTAACTACTAGCTAATGTTCTGGTTTCCATGTAACTTCCCCTTTATACTTATTTTATGCCAATATCTCTCAAATTGATACCAAACTTTAATCTCTTACTAAGATCTAGGCATATATATCAATTTATCTATTCAATAGGCCCCCTTAAATATCTTCAGATGATTTATTTTTTTACATTTATTTCTTAAACTAATCTTGACTCTTTCCTTCTGATCTTTATTCCCTTCACTCCTTCATATCTTTATTTAATGTTTCTTTTTTTTTTTTTTTGAATGGCTAGGGATAAATCAAGGATCTTTGTGTATCCCAGGCAAGACATCTGCTACTGATCTCTATTCTTACTGATCAAATGTGCACTTCTTGAAGTATTCTTACAATATAACGCATTTAATTGCAGGTTCACTCCAAATACTGGTAAGTCTCCTTTTCTATGTGCAAATTAATCTCTAATTATTATTATCTCCTATTTCTCTAAGCTGAATGAATATTTCTAATGGTTTTTGTTAAATATTGTCAATCTTCTTTTGTACCCAACCATAATTATTCCAAATACTACTGCACATTTATGGAGTGGGGTTGGGAAGGTTAAGTAGTAGAAAGAATGATAGAAGGGATAAATAATATTAAAGATCAAATTAGAAGTTACCTACTGTGGTAGAAGTTCCATAATACACATACAGATTAAATGATTAAAAGTAATATTTGTAGCTTCCTTGTATTTTATACTTCAACATTAACTATGACAGTAACATTTTTAGGTGGTTGACTTATGTCTTTAACATTTCTAAAGCCTCTATCCTAGCCTGTGACTGTCTCTGATTGTAGTGTTATAGAAAAACAAATATATAACAGTACTTTTAGTAAAGAACAATATCTGCTTCATAACATAAATTTTATTATAATTATTCACTCTTTTCTATTTGACTCATCATTTCTCTTATGTATTTGTGTATAGCAGGCCAATATAGGGACTTGTGTGAATTTTTTTGAAATGAGAAAATACTATTTATTCTGTGAGGCAGAGCAGTGTTTATAAACCATTATTATCATCCTATTTCTACCATTTTATCATTATGTTATTATAAGGACAATTTTAGCTTTATACTGTACTCCTCCATATATAAATCACACTTCCTTCTAAAAGTCAGGAACAACTGAATCTATTTCCTTTTATTTTTAATAGACTCTTGAAAACTGCACTGTTTATTAAATCAAATAGATTGAAGCTTTAGCTCAATACTTGGGTCCCACAAATACTAGCAGTACATTGACATACTTAAATGGTATTTGGAAATGAGCAATAAAAACATGAAAGACATGACAGATTTGATTTATGAGTTCAGATTAAGATGATTGCAAGAGTATATATCTTAGGGATGAAAAATCTTTCCAAAGGGAAATTTGTGAGAAATGAAGTACAAGCAGTATTGTTGTATACAATAGAGAATGACATCAGAAAGAGATGATGAGTACCTATCTTAAAAATGTTTAACTGTGCCCTACAAAGGAGCCTAGATACAGAACATTAAGTTAAAGGATCAGAAAGCAGACCAAGTGAACTTATGCCAGCAGAGAGAAGTTCTCCTCCCAAGGGAAGCATGGGGTATCTAAATCCACGTTATTCATATAATTTCTAAAGTTAAAAACACTTTAGAATTTGTAGTCATTATGATTTTAGCTAAAGATTATGACTTATGAAATGCATTTTGCTTTATTATATTTTAAAATTAAATACCTGCTTTTAAAGCATGGCAAGCATAAGTTATTTAACTCAGAAAGATTTCTTCAGTGAAACTTAGTTATATACAATGGCAGACTTCTTTCATTTAGATACATCATGAATAAAGAATGAAATAAGGAAAGAGACAGAGAGAGGGAGAGAAAGAGAGAGAGAGAGAGAGAGAGAGAGAGAGAGAGAGAGAGAGAGAGAGAGAAGGGAACTGAGGGAGGGGAAATGACGAGTAAAATTTTCTTTGTCTTTTTTATTTTCTGTCTTGCCTTGGCATTTTGACAAAGCTTAAAATAGGAGACTCAGAAATACCCTTTTAGAAGTTGAACAGAGGTTTCATTGTGAGGAAAAAAAGGAGGATCTTTTCCCACCTGGACACCTAATCTAACAGGAACTTAAACATTTCTCAAAGTGGTTCCAAAGACGTGTAAATCCTATCACGTCCACTTTCTTTTAACCTTTTCACTCAAATGTTTCCATCTTTCAAGAATTCTGAGTCATTTTAACCAGCTCTATTTCAGTTAAGTCCTGTTGAAAGAAGGGAAAATATAAGAAACATACATAAAGAGATAGTGTCCCTTAATGTGATTCAAGCTTTTTCTTCCTCCTTGTGGCACACACACAAAAAGTGATCTTTGGAAAAAATCGGTCACTGCTATAAACTATGGAAATGACACATGATAATTTATAGCCCTAATTTCTATTTTCAGGTCTCCCTGGACCAAAGACTATAGTAGGAAGATATTTACACCACACATTACACTCAGGAGGGATCCATTGCAATGTGAGAAGACATTTGAGGCTAAAATGATGTATGTCTGAATTCCTAAAACACAATTTTAAGTGTGAGAACAGTTTCCTTAGTTTCTTTGCTCTTAGGTATGTGTGCGTGTGCGTGGATACGTACGTGAGTGAGTGTGTGTGTGTTAGATTTTTCTCCATTTAACTCAAGGCAATCTTACCTTCAAATGGAATCTTAGGTCTTTCTTCCACCAAAATGGACAGAATCAGTGAAATTATGGCAGCTCAAAAAATCAAAACAGACAGTTTTACTCAATTGCTTTTATCTCAAAAGAAGATGTGAATGCGTCACCCTGACCTATCAGTTGGATCTTGTAGAAATCTCATATATAGTCAAAAGTGGCATTATCTATGTTTCCTCTAGCCTATGTTAGACTCTGGATATATATTTTGATCCCTTGTCTCCATCTGGTTCACAGTTAATGCATTTAATGTTCTTAAAATAAATGCAGACTCACTTACAAAATTAAACTAGATTAAATCTCCACATTCTTCACAATTTTAAATATCCAAGGTTTCTAGGAATTTATTTTTTTCTTTTCAAATATTTTGGCCTATTATCCATGTTCTTTTATACACATTAGCAATAAGAAAAAGGAAAGGCCCACTTTCTAAATGGGCTAAAATAATATTTTTAAACTAAGAGTGATGATATTTAAAATCGTTTGTTTCCACGTTGAACATAAAGTAAAATTTCCTTTGATAAAATACAACAAATAATTGCACATTTATCTAAGCTTCCAAATATGAGTAATGCCGTGGCCAAATATCTATTTCCGGATTCTAAATTTAAGTAAAGTTGAGATTTCAGTATCTATCCAATTCTCTTAACTTCAACCTTGGCAAAACCCCTTGATTCATTCGTTCTTGGTTTTATCGCTTTCTTAGACCAAGCATTGAAGAGATAAAATATACACTGATTAGAATGCTTTTTAGTGCTTGACAGTAGTCCAGTCAGCAGAAGTCACACAATGGAAGTTAGTCAAAATGGAAAAAAAAAAAAATAGTGTTACTTCACAACAGACATAATGCCTTGCGTTCAGGTTCACACAACTATGAAATAAAAACATTGCTATTCCCACCGATAACGCAGGATATTTCAGGCCTGAGTTCGTAAATACAACTTAATCATCTGAGTAATAAATCACAAAATATAGGTAACTCTATGAAAATTTATTTTATACCAAAATTAGCAAAATTACAAGTAATTGATAGTAGTTACAGCAATACATGCATTGTTGTTTTCAATGTATCTTATGTAAATTTGTATGAATAGCAATAGTTTAACATGGTATTAGAAACATGCTTAAGATGGATATATTAAATATAAACTGTTTTCATTAAAAACATTACTGTAAGAGTTAATATTTAATAACTCTTGCAGATCTGAGTTTAGATGATTTCCTATGTGTTCACAAATGCAAACATACATACACATATAGACACACACAGGAAGACACACATACATATATACATATATGTGTATAGGTACACATGAACATGCACACTTTTAGAAAGCAGTGAATATCCTAATACAAATATATCTCTAATTTAACCTTGTTATGAAGTTTGCCTGTGTTGGAGATGATAGCGTGACTTTAAGAAGTAAAGTTGCAAGCTTTGTCATTTGTAAATATTGCATATTTATGAAAATCTGTTGATCGATGGTTTTTCTCTTGATTTTTAATTTACTATTTTGTGGTTTGGTTTATATACATTTTAAAATGGAAATATGTTTGTAATTGTTCCAGCTTGTAATATGACCTCACTTTCTTTTCCAGAAAAGTAATTTATAGATGAGATCCAACATTACAAAAGCATCTTTTAGTTACTCATGTCCTCATGAAAATAAGAGATGCATCACTCACATAGAGTCATCTATTTGCTTGCTCAGAGGCAGCTGCAGGATTGCCATAGGGAAACGGAGAAGAGAAGTTCCTTCCTTTCTCAGGTGAGTGACAACTGTGTATTGTGACATTTCCTCCTCAGACAATACCACTGAAATCTGTTTAAATACAGTTGTATAATTTCCATAGTATCACATTTCTTGATGGCTGAAAGAAAAAAAAAAACTTAGGGAGATAGCATCACTTTGTTTTCAATTATATTTGAGATGAGGAAATGGCTATCAACAGCTATTCGATCAAACAACTTCTCTGCGCATGGTGTCTGAATGCTGAGAATCTGGTTAAAAACAGGCTCAGAAAAGCACCTGCAAATCTTTCTCTGTCCTAGTCCTACTCAACTGCAAATCTTTTGCGAACACTACCATGCTAAGCATTCTACATCCTTGATATTTTTCATGTGTCTTCATTATCATGCCTTTTGAATGTGTAAAGACCCCTCAAGACAATTAAGCTAAGTGATTTAATTCTATGGAGCCTTTCCCACACTGTCGATCGTTTGAAGTTCCTCAGACTTTTGTGTCATAGCCCGTCAATAGTCCCAATATGTGGTAAAGGATGAATTCTAGCCATGCCATACTGATTTATCATTCCGCTTATCTCTCATTCTCAGGAGAAACTGAACAACTAGTAATCAATGGTTCTCTTTCATCTTCAAAGTATCATTAAAAGTTTGCTCTCTCTCTCTCTCTCTCTCTCTCTCTCTATATATATATATATATATATATATATATATATATTAAACAGAGTGAAATTATATAGATGTCATTGCCAAATGAACCCCAGGAGTCTCCTTTCAAGTTCCAATGGCAGTTTCAGTTCCTCAGGGCTATATATGCTGATGATGGTGGTTAAAAATGCAATACTGTCAAAATACGGCCTTCAAATGCATTCCAATATTTTATTTTAATCTTTCTCGTTGTCATTAAAGCTGTAAGATAACATTTGGGATTGAGCGGAGAAACGGAGCACAATAAAAGTACATCACCAAAATCATGCTTAAACTCCTGATGTTTGGATTTTCAGCAAAGGCGATTTCCTGAAGCATTCTTAGTACGGAACCTCCCCAGGCCTCTTGTGCTTGTCATTTGGCAATGGAGGCTAGATAGAACAAAGAATGATCTATTGCCTGGCCCCCAAACAGTGCTCTTTCAACCTCGTAACTGTCAAGATAGGAAGAAGATAATGCCACTTTACCTCATTTACAGCAAGGCTGGAGCAGCAGGAAGCAGGCAGGTTGAAAGAGCACGGCTCACATTGCTTCCTTGAGGCTTTCCCAGCTGCAGGAACAATGCATATTTCTCTGAAGATTAGCTGTCAAATGGAAAAGAGTGACACACATGTGCACACACACAGAGCAAAGCAGAGAAAGAAGCAACTGAAAGTCCTCCGCAATGAGACAGAACAAAATAACTGAATTCATTTCTAGTCAAAATATGCCAGAAATGTAAAAAGGTGATTAAAAATGAAACTATCAAGAAGAGTTCTTCTAAACCAAAAGCAAAGGGATTTTGTTTCTTTTTTTAAAAAAATCTATAAATTATCTGTAATAACAGTCACCATCTGCCTCTGTGTCCCCAGCACTGGGGTCAAAGGTATGTTCCAATACCGTCCAGTTCATATATTGAGTTTTAAGTAACTGCATCCATTTTTGTTTTCTATTGATGTGTGGATTTTTTAGGTCTATGTTATATAATTTTAAATACCACTGTCGCTTATGTGGCTAGAAGTATCAGACTATGTTTCACTCACATTCTTTCTTAATATTCTTTAAAATAATAATTTTTATTTATTTTGCTTTCCACTCTAAAAGTACAGAGGATTTTATATTACGATCATGTAGAATAAAAACTCAGGAGATTTCTGTCCTTATTAAAATTAAATTCTGTTGGAGTTGCACTGAATGAATTATAGAATATTTGAAAGTTGGACCCAGATTTGGCCTCAAATAATCTGAAGTAGAACACAATTCTAAGTTTTCAGGACAATATATGGAAGTGGAAGTTATTACATTAGGCAAAAAGTAATATTCATATAGACAAATAGATATAATATTTCTCTTATGTGTGTTTTACATAGGATGTGAAGGGACAAGGGAGGTTATCTGGGGAAAGTAGAAGTATTAGTGGGAAAGAGAATGGTATGTGGTTGAATATGTCCAAAACACATGAAATATTTTAATGAAGATATCTTTATGAAACCCTTACTGAGTACAATGAGTTTATGCTAAAAAGACAATAAAGTGGAAAATTATACCATTTAAAGACTGTATTACCAAAATTCCCAGAATTCCTTCTGAGTTTATTACAAAGATTACTGCATCTAAAACTCTTTCCTTGGCAAAGGCAGATGTGGCCTTTGAAGATAGTCTGGACTACTACTGCATAACCCATTCCCATTGCAAACTGTCTCCCCTGACCCTCTCTCTATTTCTCACTCCGAATTAATTGGTAAGGTGAAATCACACACACACACACACACACACACACACACACACACACACGTACATAACTGCTGTACTGGAATGCATCTGGCTGAACTAGAGAATCCTTACACGTTAAATAAAAGAAATACATTTTTTCCCTCATCATCACATTATATAAATGAATGTGATAATAATGGCACGCATGATGTAAACATGTTGGCATGGCATGGAGCAAACATAAACTTTAATGTGAAATATTCCAGTGAAAATACATGATTTGACTGGGATGGTATCATAGCTATATTCTATCCTTGGATAGTTATCAGACTTACATAGAATGTATGGTAAAAATTTTAAAGACTATTCTCCACAATACTTCAAATCATTTTTGTGACTTACACGGAGAAGCCGAAATACAGCTATGAAATTTTAGATAAATGCTTTAAAGAAGTTTCTATATTTCCTCTTCTGTATTTATGAAGCACATCTTTGAATTAATAACTGTTAGCTATCTCTGAAGACCAAGTCAGATAAAGCAGAAAACGATGAGACTTCAGAGAAGTAAAGATCCTTACTTCTCACAGTTCGCTCATTGCAGACTCAGAAAGTCACAGCGAAAACAGATTCAAGAAAGCACTCTCCCATAATGAGGAGCCAACTGTGTTTCAGTAAATTTGTTGGGTGTTGCAATCTTAACTAGGTGGGGCTCCAAAATAACAGTTACAGCCCAGTTATTTCATTTTAATCCCATAATTTTTTTCTCTTGTCAGAGGGAAAATTTGTACTAACTATCCCAAGTTGGGCCCAGCTTACAATTATGATGTTCATAACAATATTCTTAATCATATATACCATCAAGTTACATTCAATCCTTAATTTATCTTCCTAATACTGTTATAAAAACCCAAATTATCACAACTGAAGTACAAACAATGTTAAAATGAGAAATAAAAACTGTTTATATATGACTGGGACTTTTGCTTCAGAAACTTGAATTACTGTCATGAATTGAACTATTTAAAACACTCTAGAGTTCTTTAAAAGCATTAATATAAGTTAATTCCTCAATTACTTTAATAATTCATTTAATAATGAATTAATAAAGTGGGTTTAAGAAGACATGCTTCTCTTGCTATTGCAAAATCAAAGCATATATATATAGTCTCCCTGACTTATTTCTATTTACTCATGATAATTAACAAACACTGCACAAAACCATGAAACGGTACAAATTCAATGATCTAAATCTTATACAATTTAGAAAACCTTTAAAAATTAGAAAAATTTAAATGTAAACTTTGATATTATATAACAGAATAACAATAAATCATTTTTTTTAAAAAATTCGAAACATACAACCTGCATAGGACCTAACTAGTCCCTCTGAATATGGGGGACAGTTGTGTGGCTTGGGATGTTTGTGAGTTCATTGGCAGTGGAATCAGCATTCATCCCTAGTGCATGAACTGACTTTTTTTTTAGCCCATTCCCTCTTGATGGATACCTTGATTAGTTAGTGACAAACTTTGGTGATTCCCCATGGAGGCCTCACTTTCTCTGAGGAATGGATACTAGGGATAGGGTGAAGGTGGGGGAAGTGGGAGGAGGGGAGAGAGAGGGAACTGGGATTGGTATGCAAAATAAAAAAAAAACATTGTTTAAAAATAAAACAAAAATGCTAACAAACAGGCCGGGGCGGTGGTGGCTTATGCCTTTAATCCCAGCACTCAGGAGGCAGAGGCACAGAGGCAGACGGATCTCTGTGAGTTCGAGACCAGCCTGGTCTACAAGAGCTAGTTCCAGGACAGGCTCCAAAACCACAGAGAAACCCTGTCTCGAAAAACCAAAAAAAAAAAAAAAAAAAAAAAAAAAAAAAAAAAATGCTAACAAACAAAATTTAATAGAAAATAACACATATTTGTCATTGTTCCTATTTTTATTTTTTCCATTTTCATTATATATATAATTATATATATATATATATAGATATATATTATTTCCCTCTTCTCATTCCTCCCTCTAGCCCTCCAATCATCCCTTTGATCTCTTTCAAATTCATGACCTCTTTTCCCAATGTTTTTTCATGAGTATATGTGTATACCTATATATTCATAAATAATATAGCCTGCTCAGCCTGTATAATGTTATTCATATACATTTTCACGGCTCATCATTTGGTATTGGATAACAGTTGATGTGTTTTTCCTAGATGCAGACTGTTTCTCCCGCTCACAATTTCCTCATTTGCCTGTAGTTCTTTCTGGGGCTTCATACACTGTTCGTGCTATGCTTCAGCATGTCATGTTTGAGTCATATTTTGGTATGAATTTATGGGAATAACTTCTGACATCCTTGCAAAACAATATCTTAGCCAACTTCCTGACCTTCTGGCTCTTAAAGTCTTCCAGGCCCCTCTTCCACAAAGTTCCTTGAGATATATGTGAACAGGCAGGTAGGAACCAACACCACAAGAATCGGATGTTATCATTATTTCTCATCCACTAAAGAATATGTAGGCTGATTCAAAATTAACGATTGTACAATATTATTGAGAGATATCCAACCTACTCTTCATTCATTCCAACAACATCATTTGTAGTAAATCACCTACATGATCTATTCCTTGTAATCTTACAACTAGGAATTTTTCTAATGCTGACTTTAAGTCCTTTGCAACACAGCATTGGTGCTGTCATGCACTTTCACCCAAAGATACAGATATTATTAACTGGACAAGCAAGATGGGACTGTCCTCAAAGATATGGTCAGACGTATTGACTACATAAAAAAAATCTGAGTTCATATACTAGGTTGAGAAGTTTTTCAGGGAATTTATAATGAAATTTCAGAATCCTTAAGTTATGTAAGTTACTTCTTGGACTCTTGAAATGGCCCTCTTATTACAGGCTCATTTCCCTATAAAATTCACAATTGTTTAAATACATTTTAATATATATATCTCTTTCTGCTGGAGCTTTTGTGTAGTAACAGTGCTGTTTTTGATAAGTAAGATATACAGAGGTATAAATTAAGGAGACAAAGATTTGGTATTTTTCAGGACTGCTACAACAGATAGAAACACTTGAGATTTAAATGATAAAACCTTATCTTCCTTTATTTATTGAAATTAGAAATCTGATAAAAATTATGGGTAGACTTGAGCTCTCTTTAGGTTTCTGAAGTCTACCAACCCTAGGAACCAAAAAAACATGTTTCATTTAAGAGCTAAGTATATATAGTTCAGTGGTAGAATCATTACTTAGTACAATAAAGTCCTGGGTTCCACACCCATCAGAACAAAACAAAACAAACAAACAAGAAAAAATAAATCACCACTAACAAAAATAACTTACTGTAATAATTCAACATTTTGCTAATTAAGTTAAATTCATATTAAAAAAACAATTTCTAAATGCCATATATGTGACTATTTGTTACATAAAATGAATAAACCTAAAATTATAAACATATACATACAATATATAAAAATAATATCATATGTAGCTATAATGCCTTTATAACTAAAAGTAATCTAGAATTCTTATCCTGGGTATGAGAAGATGAGTATATCATTTGATTTTAACACTCAGACAGAGAATTAGGCTGTTAGATATGAAAATAAACGAACCCAGATTGTGACCACTGTAGACAGAAGTAATATAATCCATCAGCAACAAAAAAAAAATTACAAAATTACACGGTGGTACTGAAAGTGAGTGGCAGTCTTTGGACATAGGACATAAAAAAGTTCCAAAGTACAAGAATAACATCTCAAAATTATTATCAATGTTAAGTTATTAATATTTTTATTAATGTTCAATTAAAAATAACCACCTATGATTGAGGAATTGTAATTCTGTAACTTCTAGCATGCAAATGATGAGTGTTACATTGCATCTCTCAGCTCTGCTTATCTTGGCATAACTTATTTGTGACATTCTTTCTTGCTAACATCATTACATTAATCTTTTTTGAAAAATTGTTTATGAGAGATATTGGTCTACTCCCAACACCTGCAAGGGAAAATCCAAGCCGAAGGAACATTTTGATTTGTATCACTGTTATCTTTTTTGAAGAAATATAGCATGGCTAAGCACCACTAATATTATAATTGTCAAACATTTTTGTGTGCTCTTTTTAGACAATTACATTGTTTCTTTATTACTAGAAGATCAAAGTTGACTAAAATGTCTGAGTCAATAAAACACTTGTCATTCAGCTAAGAGAACCAGAGCTCACAGTCCCAGGTTGTATCTGTATAAAGCCAGAAATGGCACTCTGTGTTTGTAATCAAATATAGGAGAATTCCCAGAAGCTTGCATTGGCAGAAGTTTCTTATATGCCTACAAGTTCCCAAATAACCAGCATAGAAGCTTAGTTTTAATTATAAATGTCCGACTGATGGCTCAGGCTTATTACTATCTAGCTCTTACAACTTAAATTCACCCATTACTATTAATCTATGTATTGACACTTGATTCTTGACTTTATCTGTACTCCAACATGCTTTTCTCCCTTTTTGTCCCCTGTCTCCTCTGACTCTTCCATTCTTCATCTAAGCATCCTTAGTTTGGTCATGCTGCCAATACTTCCTGCCTGGTTACTGGCCAATTAGCTGCTTATTAAACAAGTCTGAGACCAGTCCTCACAGTGTACAAAAGGATTATTCCAGAGCTAGCTTGTGCCCTAATTAGCTTGCTATTTATAGCATCAAATAAAATAAACCATCTCAAACAAGATGGAAGATCAAACCCTCTGACTTATAGACATATTGAAACAGGCATAACAATTCTTACACAGAAACATGCAGACACACAGAAATATACATACAAACACGTGACTGTGTGATAAAAATGTTCTGGAGAGACTAAATACCTTTCTCCTTACCTGAGAGAAGGTATCCATGGCAGACTAAACTACAGATACCACCAAAGTCCAATTTATTAAACCAAAGAGTTTTATTGGGGTTATTACAGGAATATGGGTAATAGTTTAATTACTGGACCATAAATGACTCAAAAACTGCTGCACCACCAAAGCCATGAGTTGGTACAGTTAAAATAAAAAAAAAAAAAGCTGAGAACCTGCAGCATAGTACAGAGATATTGCCTGTAGGCAAATCAACATGTTGGAGAAGCACCCCACCCATCATCAGAGACTTATCTCACATAATACTAGCTGCAATGTTTCTTGTTGTTTTTAAAATCCTCATGTCATGGATTTACCTCCTGAATCCTGAAAAAAAGCCACAAGTAATACTGTCTAGACTGTTCATAATTAGCAAGCTGAAGCTGTATGTGCCGGCATAAATCTTTAATCCCAGCACTTGAGAGTCAGAGACAGCAGGAGGATCTCTGAGTTTAAGTTCAGTCTGGTCTACAAATCAGGGTCAGAGCAGCCAAGGTTACAAACAAACATCAACAAAAACAAAGGAAGGAAGGAGGAAAGAAGAAAGGGAGGAGGGAGGGAGGGAGGAAAGAAGGACAAGGGAAGAAAGGAAGGAAGGAAGGAAGGAAGGAAGGAAGGAAGGAAGGAAGGAAGGAAGGAAGGAAGGAAGGAAGGAAGGAAGGAAGGAAGGAAGGAAGAAAGAAAGAAGTGTCAACAAATACTCTTGTAGGCAGAAAACTATTACAACAAAATGGCTCCCCGTCTGAACTAGAGTTATCAATTTCCCCAGATAGGAAGCATCTCTCTCTTTTGGTCAACACTAATCATCACTCATTTCTTCCTGGCTTAGGCTATAAAAAAAATCTTTCCTCATATCCCCAAAATTAACACATAAATTTGTCCACTGTTATGTGTCTTTTCTTGGAAAGATATGATCTAACATCTGCTCACCCCTCTAATTTTTTTTAGCCACCCATAAGGCTGCACTTCCGGATTCTAAAGCCAGCACATGTACCCCGTTTGCGCATGCGTGCCAACTGCGTCATCAGAGTCTGACTTAGACGCCCCCATACGCAGGCACAGGCGGTAGCATCGCCCGTCATCAGCGTCTGACGTGGGCACGTCTTTCCCCTCATGCACATGTGCTAGGAAACCTTTAAAACTAAACGCGCCATTCCTACCTATTCCTTTTCTGTCTACTCGTTTCCCCGAGCTCGTGAGCACATAGCCCTCTTAATAAACTCCTACATGTGGGTTCGTTCATGCCTCGTGTTCTCTCCTCATTTCTACTGGACATTTTTAACCCCAGTTAAAGAACAAATAACAGCTGGGGACATCTCCCTGGACACCTGCGAACCCCTCTAGAGTCAAGTCTCTTGCCAACCCTAAGATGACTCCCTTAGTTAGGATATATACTTCGCTGCTCCCGTACTTTGGGCAACTGAGGAGAGGGAACCTGAAATGACCCTATCCTATACTGATGAATGTCTTACATATCACCTTAGAACCTTCATCTGGGGATGGATCGAGGTAGAGACAGAGACTCAATTTGGAGCAACGGTCTGAGCTCTTAAGGTCCAAATGAGGTGCAGAAGAGGGAGAACATGAGCAAGGAAGTCAGGACCACGAGGCGTGCACCCATCCACTGTGACAGTGGAACTGATTTATTGGGAGCCCACCAAGGCCAGCTGGTCTGGGACTGAATAAGCATGGGTTGAAACTGGACTCTCTGAGCATGGCGGACAATGAAGGCTGATGAGAAGCCAAGGACAATGGCACTAGGTTTTGATCCTAATACATGAACTGACTTTGTGGGAGCTTAGCCTGTTTAGACGCTCACCTTCCTGGACGTAGATAGAAGACCTTCGTCTTCCTGCAGGGCAGAGAATTTGGACTGCTCTTCAGTATCGAGAGGGAGGGGGAATGGTGTGGGGGGAGGAGAAGAGGAGTGGAGATAGGGGGAGGGGTGTGGGGGGAGGGAGCAATATTTGGGAGGAGGGGAGGGAAATGGGAAACGGGGAGCAGGTGGAAATTTTAATTAAAAAAAGAATAAAAAAAAGAACAAATAACAGATGATAATATGAACATAGTTCTACACAGTTCCAATGAAATCACTAGGACTGCTTACAAGAGATGATTTGAGAGGATACTTACAGGAGAGTAGGTTACTCAAAGATAACTTCATCACCAAATATCCCACACTGTCATGGGATGAGCACTCATGAAAGTTGCATCACAAGACTTTCCGCTCAAGCCGGTCAACCAAGAGGATTGCCTTTTTTCCACATCGGTTGTTATTACTTATATTAACCCTGGGGAGGGATCCTTTAAATGTTGTAGATTTCAGAAGTTTACTAAGCTTTGTACATTTCTTTAATTTTGGAATCTATAGTCCTCCCTCTACTATATAAGATGGAATGTTTTACATTAGGGTCAATAGCTACACAGACCCCACCATGACAGGTCTCAGGAATCTTAAAAAGCAAATCGTAATGATTGGAAAAAAAATACTGTTTGAAAATAGCTGCAGTTTTTTCTTGAAGAATTTATAAAAAAAAAAACATTTCTTACTGTATAATAAACCCTGAATTTATGGAATTAAAATATGAAAACCTATGAAAGTCTGAGTCAGTCTAGAATTCAACTGGGGAATATGGTCTCAAGTCACCTCTTCTTAATATGTTCATTAAGAAACAGCTTGTCAAAAAAGTCTTATAGTTAGTAATGAATGAAATTTATCTCATTTTAATTCAATAATATCCATGAATCAATGACTTTAAAATATTGAAGTGGAAAGACATAGTCCATTTCTACATCATTTCCTACTTTTATAGAGCAAATAGATAACAGAGAATGACTTGATTTAGCATTCTCAATAAATTTGGTCTACAATTTGTACTACAGGCTAGAGATGTCATAGTGATAATGAAAAATCAAAGAAATAGTCTGAGTTTATTTTTTCGTATCTGCTGTGTAGATGCAGAGACACATCAGAAGAGGCTCAAAGATATTTATCAAAAGCACTATAACTGATATTTTATAGAGAAGGTACAGTTAAGAGAACAAAAATACAAAATCTCAACAGCTTTCGAGAATGATGTATGTTGGGGTGGATAAAGTGTCTGAGAAACAAAGACTTAAAATTAAATTGATGATTAGCACCACTTGAGGTTAAAGAGTAAGCTTAGATCAGCATACAACACTTGTGTTTCTGATGAAATGAGATAAAACTAAGACAATCCCCTAAGCATACTTGAGGATAAATGAAAAACACTATACTACAAGGCCCAGATTTAATAACAAGAAAACTTATTTTAAGCTAAGTCTATTTCTCATCAAGTATTGGTTTTTACTTCCCACTTATTAAATAATTAAGACACCTTGCCACCAAGTTTTTTTTTCTGGACAGTATTCATTTCAGAGCACACCATTACTTCCTTGATAATTCTCTGAATTGCTCAACAAAACCTCCAACCATTATGAAACACATACTAACATTTCTATACAGATATAGCATAAATGCCAAACGCATGGAATCTCTTGGTTAAGCAAGTAATAGGAATACATTTGTGTGAATATACTTGCATTCTGCGTAACACTCGACTGACTTGACAAATGGTCAAATGGTCATTGTAGGATGTGATAAGAAATGATAGAAGAAATGAAAATCCCAAGATATCCTGATGTACTGAGTAATGGTAACATTCTAAGTGGACAAGGGTAGCCCAAAAATCCTAGTAATTAAAGCAAAAGGCAGAAGTGAAAAATATCTACATTCAATTATTCATATGATATCCACATAGAGATATTCAATGACTATTTGGAAGTCATGCTATAATAACAAAATTGAAATGCTAACAAATTTTAGTTCTAAAATCTCATGAAAAGTAACAGATTATTTTAATATATACATAGTTCTCAGTATTAATGTAGGTGATTGATAAAAATGTAGCCTGTTTATTTCCATGGTTTAGGTAATGTCAAAATAAAAATTTAAAAAACATGGCTATGCAAGATGGTTGTGGAGTTTATACTTTGTAAGATAAAGTAGCATCCTAATGTATAACTACATTTGTTTTTTAACTACTTTATAAATGATATTTTATTTTGCCTATAGTTTCCCCAAAAAACTTATACATGTATATAAACATACATATATATGTGTGTAATATGTATATTTATATATAATAGTAATATATCTATAGACAGACAGACAGACAGACAGACAGACAGATAGATAGATAGATAGATAGATAGATAGAAAATAACAAGATAAAGATGAGCTTTATGTTCATCATCAGAGAGGTGAGGAAAAGTGTATAGCAAGATACATATGTAACACTGTACTCTCTTCCTATCCACATGGCTAAAGATGTCAAGAAAATTTTTTGTTAGGAGAAAGTCAATGTACTTAGTATTGAAGAAATGATTTTCAAACTTGATACTTATTTTCTCTTCTCTAAGTATCAATTATACTAAAGATTAACTTTTAAATTCCAAAGTGTCTCAAAGAAGAAAGAGCAATGGATGCATGGTAAGGTAGAAGATGGCACTCGGATGGCAACCACCCTGTCACACAGGTTTTTGTTTGCTCATTCTTGTTTTTGTGTTAGTATTTTTGACAATGTCATACTATGTCTTTTGATCATATATACTTTCTACCCTCAACTTATTTCAGATCTGTCCCTCTCCTTTCCAGCCAGTTCTGTGCCCTCTCTTGGAACAAATCCAATGTGAACTGCCTAAATATTCATGAATGTTTTCCTTCCACTGGAGTATGGTATAGTTATACTTTTAGAAAATAATGATCTTTCTTCTCCTTGCAGCTAAGAGTTGTCAATAGGTCCTAAACATTAGGTGGGACTTTATATCCAGCTTCCTGTTTCTTCATGTTGGGGTTCTGTAGTGCAACTAATAAAAACCCAGAGATACATATGAGGGTTAAAACTGAAGATCAGAGAAGCAGAGCAGTTTGCAATGAAAATGTCACTACAGTGTTTTATCTGGTTTAGGTCTTGTCCTTGTTGTCATAACTGTTGTAAGTTCACATGTGCTGTCTTGATCTGTTTAGAAGACACATTTCCTCATAGTTGCCCACTGCCTTCAGATCTTACATTCTTTTTGTGTCTTCTGAAATGATCACTAAGTCTTTGGAGAAGTGAGTGTGGTGTGTATTCTTACTTAGGCCTGGAGAGTCTTCAGTCTCCTATGGACTATCCTATGGATACTCTTCATTTTGGTCAGTGTGGGTCTCTGTGCTGATTATTATCTAATGTAAACAGAAGCTAATCTGGTGAGAGTCGAGAAATGCTCAGCTGTGTACTGTGAGTATACTGAGCTGTGAGTATACTGATCATTCATTAAGCATCAGTATAATATTATGTTTATTTAGCAGAATAATAGAAGTATATTCTCTGCTAATCTCCATGATTCCTTTACCGATATATTCCTGATAATAGTACCATATATGGACTGGTACTTAACTCCAATAAGAAAGTGGTTTGACATTTTCATGATGTTTGTTCCACTGCTGTACCAGTGGACATATCTTGACAGAACAATTGTTATTATAGCTGACAACATTTACACCTGGAGGAGATTGAGGATTACTCTTGTCTTTCAGTGGTATGTACAGAACCTATAAACTCTATGAAAGCAAGCCAATAGGAATGAATCTTCCTATGCTAGTACCATCTTGACTTCTCAATTTGACATGCCTCAAGTATGTGGTCTTTTAAATAATAGAGTGTTCCTGACATGTTCTGCACAGTAACCAAACCACTATAAATATCTTGTTGTGTTGTGGAATCCTTGGGGTGATAAAGCTCAGCTACTATTTTGCCCCCAGTGGGTTGTCTTTTAGAGCTACCTAATGTATTTGAGGAATGGTCCCATGTTTGGGAACATAAAGAGAGACCAAAACCATAGCAGTATCCAAATCAAGAAAGATGTGCCATGAAGCTTATGATAAACGTACATAACTAGAGTCCCCATTCAAGATACCCATCATTTCCAGCAGGAAGATTCTAAACCATCCATTCAGAAGAGCCACATTAAAAAGATGTTTCATTCACTGTTGTTTTCTTTGTTGTTTGTTCTTGTCTTATCTAGAGTAAAATGCTTATCAGCTTCACTGGCTATACATTATTTTTGTAAGATAAACAAACATCTACCATGAAAAATTATTCTCCTCTATCACTGAATCTATAGTTTAATACAGCTTTCTTTATTCATGTTGAAAATACAGTGACACCCTATTGAATACCACCAAATATAATCTGTACTATTATTAAAACCTCTAATTCTCTCCAACCTTGAAAGTGTTTTAAGCTGATGAATAGTCATGTCTGTGAGGAAGAAGTTTTGACTTCCTATAGCAAGCTTCCTGTTCCATCACAGGGAAGCTGCCAGGCAAAAGGAAGCTTTCTTAAGCTCTTTGTTATGGGTTCAGGTATGAATGTGAACACAGTTGAAGTTTTGTCTGAATTCACTCCCAATTTTTTACAGAATGATGTCATTTTGGATATTAATTCAAAGCAAAGAAAATTCAGACTATTTTGGTTTGGGTTTAGAAGGAAGAGGAAACTGTGTTTCAAGCATTTGTAATATGTGTTTGTAAGCAGCATATCTGAAAAGATACATACACACGTTTTTGAATGTACTTGGGAGAAATCAATCATAGACATACACCAGTCATCCAAGGCATGCCAGCGGGCATGCTTTGTGCTATTGGGAACAGATGTGGAAAATACAAATTTCAATTGAAAAGACACACATTATTCCACTTCTGTCATGTTGTGTGAATGAGGCTAGCCTTTACAGTAACTGTGGCTGGACACACCTTATAGGCCAGCACTATCGCTAATTACTCTGTCAGTGACTCTCAAAGCTTTTTTCTGTGATCGCTGTTAGAAACAATGGAAGGCAAATTTGTTTCTATCAGTTTCCTGGGTGTGAGGGTCAGTGTCTCTTTTTCAGAAAATGGAACCATAATTCTTTAAAGATTCAAGTAAAATTGTTTTCCCTTAAAATATGACAAATCATTTACTTATCTCCATTGTTCCAACTAAATGTTCCATAACTTGATATTTGCAAGTTTTTCCTCAGATTATAAAAGTGTCTCTCCTCTCTAAGATTACAGTGCTGGCAAGGATACAATAAGAACTAAAAATATTGTCTATTGTTTTGTCATGCCACTATGGCCTTGTGTATTCAGAGAGGGCTTTGCTGAGGAAGCCAAGCAGGATGATGCAGGATGCTATGCACTCTAAAATTGGATTCAGAGAGGAGGTTCCAGGATAAAAATGAAAGCAGAGTGCTTGATCAGTTCTGCTTCAAGGAGGAGCTTAAATGTTTCTCATTGTGTGAGGGTAATGCTTTTCATAAAGAATACCAATATTAATACAATAGCCTTACATTCGATTTAGTAAATATTATTAAGACTTTTAAATATACATACACATTTAAGTATGATTTTCAGAGAGCTTAGACCTCTTTACATTTACTACATTGTTCTCAGCATATAAATTACATTGAATGATAAACTGATCATTGTTGCCTTAATTCATAGCACAAGAATAATAGACTTCATACTATATCCAGAAAATACTTTTAAAAGTCTTTATATGTTCCATAAATATTATTATTACATAATTAATTAGGTCACTGATAATTTTATATGTGTGTATTATGTATTTTCAATTCCAGGCACAGGTGTATATAGGCTATTATCAAAATAACTCAAAGTTATCTGAAATTAAATTTTAAAAAATGTCCACTTTATTTTCTCTTAACTTAGTTTTACTCATTATTTCTTAAATTTTTTATTAAAAATTTTTTAACTAGAAACAAATATCTTATATTTTTGCTATTTTAAGTTTATCAAAACTGATTTTGTACAAATAGTTGAAGGGTTTTCTTTTAGTCACAATGACTCAATAAACTATTCAAATTATCACAATAAGTAAATTAAAATATTGGCATGGCTAAAAAAATCATAATAAAAAGCTCCAGAAATACAAAGATAGTAGATAGAGATGAAAGAGAGAGCAACAGAGATGCAGAGAAGAAGAGAAGAGAAAGAGAGAGAGAAGGAGGGAGGAGAAGAGGTTGTGGCTCTATAAGATGTCAATGACAAAGCAAAATATCCACAAAGATTCAGGTTTGGTGGTACATACCTGTTACTCAACATTCTTACAGGAAAGGCAGGAAGATCATTGAGTTGTAAGGAAACATTAGAGTTCAGCCTGTACTGTAGAGTGAGATTCTAAGTGGAGGAGATAGGTAGCAGGAGAAAAAGAAGAGAGAAAAAATGGAAGAAGAAAAAGGGTTTAAAAATTGAAGAAAAATAAGGCTAATTGATGTTTACCATACTGATTGGAAACAAAGAAAATACTTTGAGGCAATTTGTAATTGAAAAATGTTGTAAATAGAGACTGTGTGTTTGTTTCCCTGACCTCAATTCATAAGAAGCTGTATTAATTATAACACTGCTTGACCAATAGCTTAAGCATACTCCTAGTTAGCTCTTACAACTTAAATTAACCTATTTCTATCACTCTGTGTATCACCATGAGGCTGCAGTTTACCAGATAAAGTTCTGGCATCTGTATCCTTTGGCAGCTACATTGTGTCTTCCCAAGTTTGCCTACTCTCTCTCTATATCTGTGTTCAGATTTTTTGCCTGGTTTTCCTCTGCTAAACCATTGACCAAAACAGCTTCTTTATTAACCAATAGTAATAAAACATATCCACAGCATACAGATGAGAATCCCACATCAAAATGTAATGCTTTAAATACTCCCTCTGCATAATTTCTTACTTCAGAAAATTAGTCCCGGGGGATGTCATGAAGTTGTTTAGCCACAACTGAAGAAAACACCACAGGTAGCAATGTGTAGGTAACAGTTTACCTTCAATACAATGTACTGTAAACATTTAGAACACTTCGGATTTTTTTCATGTCTGTAAAAGTATTTTCCAAAACCATAACCATAAAATCATAATCCTTACTGTATAAAGAATATACCTAGAATATTACAATGATTTCATTATTCGTATTGTATATAAAGAATATGCTTACCAATTACTAACATTTAATTTTTCAACTTAATTTTATGTGTTTATTTTGCATACTAACAAAATGTTTGAGGCAAATGTAAGAGAAGTAGATGCCTTCTTAAGATATTAGTCCTATCATTTAATGGAGTATTTTGCTCAGTAACTCACAAGGCTACAGTCAAGTTAGTGACTGGACTCCAGGCCCTATATTAGCCTGAGAATTTATCTACTACTAAAATAATTCACTAGACAGAGAAGTCAGTCCAAGCACTTATATGGATAACATCCCTGTTTCTTTTCCCTTTGTTGGCTGTAGATCTTTGACAGATAAGAGTGGCCACCAGCATTCCTTGGCTAGCAACTCACAGCTACAAAGTCAGAAAAAGATAAGGTCCTGTTTTGTATCCAATCCCTCTGACATCTTCCTTCTGTTATCTTCCTGATTTTCTTGGCTTTACTTTTAAAAGATCATTCTGTGAATACATGCACTGCTATGTTATTAATCCTAATAAACTCTTCTATCAACATGTAATATTTAGTAATACTCCAGCTTCAAAAGAATTTTCTCAAGGAAAGCAAAATTATCTTTATAGAAGGGAACGGAGTTGGGGAGATCATAACAGGGACATGAGCTCTGTTTGTCTCACTTAAGGAGGCTATGTTTTACAAAGGACAATATGAAGAGGCAACAGTGAGTGAGAAGACAGCAGGAGTGTGGCTCCATACAGACAAGTCTTCACTTACCCTTCTTGGATTTATTCTGAAGAAGAGGTAGCTTTAGTAATGAAGGGGATGGTCCACAGATCAAAACACTTCTGAAGCCTGAAATACTTTTTGGAGGACACAGGATTATTTTGTGACAGCCCCTTTGGCTCAAACATAGATCACGGACAAATTTTGGGGCCAACTTTCTCAGAATGCTTTTATTTCATCAGAATTGAGAATGTAGAGTTACTGGTGGCTACTTTTCCTAGGAGCCTACTGGGTCAGGGTGACCTGAACCTAAGATGAGTATCTGATATATCAATAATGTGGCCAAACTAGAAGCTGGGTGTATAATTCAAAAGCTGTAAGGTCAGTTAGTCAATTTAAAGTTCAGTCAACCAGGAGGTATAAGGAAATATGGAAGAACCCATTAGGTACATTTGCTGGAAGACTTTGGTCCAAGTGTCAGCAGGACAGGAGGCATACAGTGATAAAGAAAAGTACCATATGACCAGCAGTCTGAAAAGGGTCCCATTAAAAGGAAAAATAGAGGGTTTAAAATATGGAATTAAGGATCACAACTAAATAGTTGTGATATTAGCATAGAGGGGATTTCTGTGGACAAAAGAACACAGTGATAATTAGAGTGTTGTGGTTGACATTAGAATTCTCCTATAGTCTTGTGTATTTGAAAACCGTCTCCAGTTGGTGATGCTATTTACTTAGTGTGGTGTTCTGAATGAGAATGTTCTTAGCTCTTAATTGGTGGAACATTTGGAAGGATTGGTAGGTGAGGTATTGTTGGAGGAAGTGTACCACTGAAGATGGGATTTGTGCTTCCAAAGTCAACATTATTCCCAGTTAGCTCTCTTCCTCTCTCATGGTTATGGCCTCAAGTTTTAAGTTCTCAGCTGTTGTTCCAGTGCCATTCATGACAGCCTAATGTCATACTCCTCATTATCATAGCCATGGATTCTGATCCTCTGGAGTTGTAAATGCCAATCAAATACTTCTTATATAAGTTGTTTTGGTTTTGTTATTTCTTGCTAAAAAAAAAAAGCAACTAAAACAAATACATTTAGGATATTTGGCCTTCCTAAGATAATATGTCAGTGATGATCAAAATTACATGCCTTTTTCTATGTTATTCCTCTATTTAGTGCTTGATTTTTGAAGATTGGAAGATATGAGTCCTCATCTTCCTGTTCAAGTCTCCATGCTTATTGAAGGAAAATGCTCTTGTACACTGTAAAGATATTAGTTTCATAAAATCCTGGTTTCCCAGTAGTGAGGCAGGAAGTATAAGTGAGGAGCCAGACTAACAATTCTGCAAAGAGGAAAGGCAGAGAGACAAAGTAAACAACCAGATACAGAGGAAGCAAGATGAGAATGCCTCATTGAAAAAAGGTAGCAAGCCATGTGGTTAAACCTAGTCAATAACTATGGGTTAATTTAAGTTGTAAAAGCTAGCTAATAATAAACTTGAGCTAATAGGACAAAAAGTTTACAATTAATATAAGCCTCTGTGTGTTTTTTTTGGAACTGAATGGCTTCGGACAAGGCAGGATAAAAACTTCCATCTACACATGCTTTTGTTCAACAACCATGGCCTCATATCACTCTGAACTGTAAACTCAATAAATCTTTCATTCTCTAAGTTGCCTTGGTTTTGGTGTTTCATCCCAACAACAGAAAAAGAGCTAACATAAGAGATAAGAGTAGGCAGAGGGATCAACCAAAAATGAAATATTCATTAAAATTCCAGAAAGACATCTGTTGCTTTTATATACTATTTTTATAAGGAAAAGATGTAGTAAAAAGGCCACTAGTTAGTTCCCAGTCACTTAGCCCCAAAATAATCACACAGAAACTGCATTAATTAAATCCCTGCTTGGCCCATTAGCTCTCGCTTCTTATTGACTCATATATAAACCCATTTCCTGGTTTACCAGGGTAAAGTTCCCAGCATCTATCTCTGGCGGCTCCATGGCTTCTCTCTGACACCACTTCCTTTCTCCTAGAATTCCTATTAGTTTCCCCTGCCTAGCTCTGTTCCCCCTATAGCTCTTCTATAGACCTAAAGCAGTTCCTTTATTAACCAATGATATTCACAGCATACAGAGGGAAATCCCACATCAAAAAGATCTTCATCAATTATATATCCAATATAAAATTAATATCTAGAATGTACGGCATTAAAAAAACTGAACATCAAGAAAACAAATAGCTAAACTTAAAATAAGGTATAGACTAAGCAAAGAGTCTCAAAATTAAACACAGTTGATAAAGAAAAAAAATTGTACATGTTCAACAGTTTTAGACAATAGGAAAACAAAAATTAGAATTACTATGAAATTTTATCTTACCCCTGTCAGAAAGGCCATGTTCAATTAAAGAGAGGATTGGAAGTGCATGCTTGTCGTTGCTGAAAATATTGCAAATTAGTACAGTGTTTTTGGAAAATGATATGATGGTTACTTAGACATCTGGAAATCATTTTACCACAGAATCAGGTATACCGCTCTTGGGTGTATACCCCAAAGACTGTACAATATACCACAGAGGTAGTTGCTCATATATCCTCATTACTGTTATATTTATAATAGACAGTAGACAGAAATTAGAAAAATCCTAGATGTCTACCAAGTCATAGATTAATGAATAAATAAAACGTGGTACATTTGTATAATAAAATATTATTTATAAGTAAGAAAGATGAAGTTACCAAATTTTCAGGTAAATTGAAGGAGCTAGAAACAATCATTTGAGTGAGGTTACCAAGACACCAAAAGACAAATAGTTTATATTCTGCTATATAATCACCATTAGATTTTAAGCTTTTAGTATGCTACAGTCTGAATAACCACAGAAGTTATGTATGTAGTTAAGAACCTGGAGTCCCAAGGAAGAAGTAATAGAATATAATGTTACAGAAATATAAATGTGAAACCACAGTAGGAGAAATAAATTGGAGGTGTGGGAACAAACAGTAAAAGACTGAATATGCAGATAGAAAACTAATACTAAAGTGTAGTATGAAGCTGCGGCCAGGCCTGATTTCTGTCCTGCTCAGCTCCTGCATGGTTAGCTTTACACCTGAAATAACAACACACAAATTGTATTCATTTAAACACTGCCTGGCCCATTATATCTAGCCTCTTATTGGCTAACTCTCACATCTTGATTAACCCATTTCTAATAATCTGTGTAGCACCATGGCTTACCAGGAAAGATTCAACATGTCTGACATGGCAGCTGGCTCCATGGCGTCTGCTCAGAGAGGAGAGGCGTGGCGATTGCCTCATTTCCCTCTTCCTCCCAGAATTCTGTTCCATCTACTCTGCCTATCTAAGCTACTGTCCTATCAAAGCCCAAGGCAGTTTATTAACCAATGAAATTAACACATAGACAAAAGACCCACCTACATCACTAAAGTCCATTTAGAAACCCTGTGGGGTGTTACTACTATGTACGTTTCCTAAAACATATACATAAATGAAAAACTGTAAATTTAGTCACCAAATAATACAGAAGACAGTGGTCTGATTAGACATCTTACGCTATGAAGTGAAATCTCTAGTACTAGAAATAAGTTCCATCTTGTTGAACTGTTGACCAAAGTAGACCATTGAATTCCACAAATATCACAGAGTATTGCCAAGGTAATTGTTTTCTCTCTACAAACTGTTGGTAAAGCCCTATTCCTGAAGATAACAAATATGTATTTTCTCTAAAATGGAATATTCAAACTGGATTCTAACTAGCAGCTTCCCCCTACTGGCTATCATTCTCAATGGTTGACATTTTTCAGCATGTTGAAATAAGAGAAAATTAACCTGCAACAAAAACATCTACAAACCATACTACCAACAACAGTGACTTGCCTGAAAGATATTCTGGTACAACAGAGGCACAAGTGTTATGGGAGTAACTGACCACTTTTTTATTGAATTCAAGAACTATTAGATGGAATGTAAGCCATAACTGACATTGCTAAACTGGCAAAGAATCTAAAACTAGATAGATAGTCCATGGGCATAGGGGTAAACCTAGTACTATTATTCTGCTAAAAAAAAAAACTTAGCAATAAAATTACTTTTAATGACATAATCCTATGCCCATAGATCAGTGCCATTTTCAACCCACATCAGAGAAGCTTCTTTTTGCAGTATATGGGAATTAACCAAACCACAATTTTGCAATGTGCAGCAGATGAGAGATTTTGGAGTACTCATTTCTAGGCATTTCTTTATCAAACCCTTCAGGGATGCAGGTAGAAAAGAAGCCAGAAACATTGTAAGATATAGAGGTCATAAAGAACCTTCAAGTAAACAGTGTATGACTTCTAGATACAACAGTATACATAAGTTCACAGTGACTGTGGCAGCATTAACAGTACCTTCTTATGTTCAAACCAAACAGAGTCCCAGCACTAAGAGGGAGAAAATGAGATACCATCCACCACTAATCAAATAGCTATTTGTAATTAATACTGAGTGGTAAGTGGAATATCAGTTTTTTTTTCATGAAAGTGTTTCTGGGAATATCAACCAACACTCTATATCAGGTTCCATATCCAGGAGTAGTTGGCCACCAACAAATGAAACCATGTTGCTCTTGTTTTGTGATCATTTTGTATTATTTTTTGCCTTTTTTTGGTCTTATTATTATTTTACTTGCTTGATTGCTGATATTTTTGTGTTTTTCTAGGGTTTATTTGACGTTTTTGTTTATTTGTTTTGCTTTTGCTTTTTCAGACCCACAGACACATGGACAGAGAGAGAAAAATTTGATGTGATATATGAGTGAGTACACAATTTATGTTTTTTGCTAATGCAGTAGTATCAGGAGACTGAACTCTTGGAAGGCAATTAGAATCAAATGAAATCTTGAAAGCAGGTTTTCATTAGGAATAACCAGACAGCTTGCTTTCTCTGCCTTTTCAAGATCCTTGTTGTAATACAAAGAATATGAAGATGTACAACAGTGAAGAAGGTCCAGCCGTGAACCTTATCTTATTCAGGGCATGATCTTCTACTTCAGCCCTCCAGTCAGAAGTATGAGAGATGGAATTCTCTTGTGTGAAAACTATTAAGCCTAAAGTAATTTTCTACAGGCCACAAAACTAAAATGAATTCTTTAAAAATAGACTGTTGAACATATTGATAAAAAGCAGAACATGCTTTAATAATATACATAATTAAAGTATTTAATATTTTAATCTATATACTTTATACTTTCAAACTATGAATACTTGATCAATGATCAGGTTACTTGATCAAGTGCAATAAATGATCAAGTTGCAATAAGTAATCAATTTACTTCTCTTTAGTTAGATTTCATTTAAGTAGCAGTGTATTTTAGACACAAGAAGAACCTGCTATGACAATTTACAAAAACCATTACCCACATCATTTCAACCAAAGCATATATGCAAGAAAAACAGTAATTGCTTTTAAAAATAAGTCTTTTCTATATAGTATTCACCAAATCTTATTATAGTGATAGTGAGAATCAGGCAATGAGAAGTTTACCTGGGATACGTGATCTTTGAGCAAGTAATCTAAAATTAACAAAGGGGGCTTTAAGAAAACAGATAATTTTTGTTCCTGGAATTGATCATATCAAATATCAGCACTTGGGTAAAATTATAATAAGCACTTACTATTTAGCATGCTTTTATGAGCCTACCTGTTTTCATGTTTAAGTTGGCTGTTCATTAGGGCATGTCTTATTAACTCATAGGAAACTGTGCATCGAAATATTTTACTAATGAGTACAGCAGGAGGAAATAGATGTGTGGCACCTGTGAGACATTATGCCACTTTTATGTGTGGAAAATTACATAGAATTTTGACATTTTTAGTGTACCATTATAGAGGCACCTCACACATTATGCCATTGACTTTCCAATAAACCATTAAATACTTTTTATTCCTGGCATAACTATTTAACTGCTAGACTAACATTACTCTGCCCAAACCTAGTAAATTATATGGCCATTTCACCCCAATGATTCACTAGATAGAATGTGAAGATCACTGGGTAATGAAGATTTTTGAAAAGACATCACTGTCTTTTGAGTTGCAGGAATAAAACACCTTAATGGGATAGTGTACTTTTCGCGTGTGCGTATGTCTTATGAAATAAATGCAGTATCTGACATCTTAAACTAGCCTGAAAACCAGTATTATTTCAAAAGAGATACATATACCTTGCAATCCCTAAATGTGTTTATGAAGAACAAAGAATATAGTATATATTCAACAAAACCTGCCATGTCTACTGAAACAATTAATGGCACCAAAGGAATGCACTAAACCAGTTTAATGTAAGTATCTCTTCTCTTTAATATATATATATATATATATAAAAAAACCCTAAGCCTGTTGTCTTTCATGGGTTTGTTTCTCTAGACTACAGATGACAAACTTAGGATATTCTATTATAATTTCAATTCTTATACCTGGTAGCTAATAGAAAAGGATAAATGATTTTTAGATTAATTACAATAATACTTGAGTAAATCAACAATATGACTACTTATTAACGAGACAAAATGTATTTTCAAACATTGACTAATAATTGTATCTATGACATTAAATGCATACTATATATATACACACACAATTATATAATTTCCATCACTTCTCAACGAAATATTGTCTTTCAAAAACCTATAATTCAAAATGAGTATTTTTCAATATTATAACTGTAATTTTTAATATTCCAATTATTCCATTAGTTGTGTGTTGGTGAATGTGTCCTGCTTCCGGTCTCCTCAGAAATAAAAATAAGAGGATACTAATAAATGATAGATAGATAGATAGATAGATAGATAGATAGATAGATAGATGATAGATAGATAGATAGATAGATAGATAGATAGATAGATAGATAGATAGACAGACACATGGACAGATATCTGTAGACAGATAGATGATGAAAATAGACATAGATGTAATTGTTCATTTAATATATTTATAAATTCTTTATACAATTTGTCTTATGTATGCATAAGCCAATGGCGAAGATACATATGTTGTATTTATATATTTTCTTTCACTTAGTTCAATGTCAGTTTTGAAAAATTTCAAGCTCTCAAGATTTGCTTTGTCACTTTGTAGATCTAGGAAAACCATTTGGGTATTTCCTGGAGTTCAAAACACTGGGAGTCTGATTCTGAGCTTAAAGTCATAAAAATGAGGAACACTTTCCCAGTTTAAAAAGATACACAAAAAAACAAAAAAAAACAGACATAACAGATACAGAGATTTTTATAATACTTATACATTTCTATTCATTTTTTCCAAAAAGTAGCAGTATGTCCCCACACAGTGAGAAAGACAATGTTTTATTTTCTCTGTCCAGATTTAAATGTTATATAACATTAAAAACACCAACAAAAGTGTCTCTCCAAATTTAAAAAAGTATTTGAGTATGTTCTAATCAAGTTTGATACGTAAAAATGCATTCACAATATGTTCATATCTATAACCTACTTATCTCTTGTGAATGTATGCACATTTGTGTTTGAGTTATTTATTAATATTCATAGCTTCTTATACACAGCATTCAACTGAACTTTGATGAAATGGCTAATTATTGTATAGAATGAAAAGACAAATTTTCATCACTTCCTAGGAGAAACAAAAAGTAATTGAAGCTTATAAAAAAGACATCAACACGCATACTAAGATACCTTCCTGTTTATTCCATACTGTGTCAATGCTCTTCATGATAAGCATTTTAAGTTAAGCCAACCTCTTCATTGTTTAGCTACTAAAATAGCAAGTTGTTCCATGTATATATATACATACATACATACATTTCAGTCACTAACCTGTATTTTTTGTTAAGACCCTTTTAGTTGCATGCCAGTAATCCTGAAATCACAGGTGGAGAAATGAGAGACAACACAGTCACTACTGTTGTAATAAGATATACGATCATTGGCTGTCAGCATAAATGGGGTCACCTGATTCTTACCACGCTGTCAAGTCCAAGTGAGAGTGCGAAAACATTATGATGAGCAGTCCAGTCTCTAGATCTCTTTTTGATTGTGTAGCGTCACAAAGTCCTAAAGTTCAGACCTTGCCTGAATTTATGACAAACACCAGCATCTTCTGAAGATACAGTGTTTTCATTCTTGTCCGACAGAAAAGAGATTCCACTGCTTGTTCTGGCTGAGCTCTAATGCCTGTGACTGGCTTTATCAGTGAGCAGCAGTGTGGGTGGACTAGTTGCCTTAGCTGTCATTATTTTCAATGTCCAAGGAAGCTGGGAAGGTGGCAACATTCTTCCAAATACTTCACCTTCCCAAATGAATGTCTAAGACTGTTGTGAAGTATGTAGCTCTTAGGGGAAGATAAGATTTCTACATCTTATCGTGATGTCACGGTGGAAAAAAAATGTTTAATCAGGGTGAGTATTATCCCAGTCTCTAAAAGAGTTTGCTAGGACAGAACTCTCAAACATATTTGATGTGCATCACTGTTGCTTCTAATGTTTTGGAAAGGTTTTCAGCATTTAGAAGTCCAACTGCTGAGAGAGTAATATTCCTAATGGTCCACATTCAATTATCTAAGATCCATAGAGATAGAAAAATTACATTTTGCAATAGTATACACAAAATCTTTTACCCAGGTCATTTAATGTACCAGTATTTGTTCAGACAAAAGTACTTGTATGAAAAAGTAGTAAGAAAATCAATTCTGCTATTGATAATCACCGCAGATATTATCCCAATATTTCTAAGAGTGCCAACCATAATGTGTGCTAATATTTAACACTTCAGAAACATGTAACATGGGTGTAGAAGATTTAATTGAAGACCTAAATCCTGAACTACATGGTTAATTAACATGTTAGGGTCACCAATCCTTCATCATTATTTTGTAAGCTATAATTTCTGCTTCCTCGTGCTATAAAGAAATCAATCCCATAAGTTGCTGAAAACAACAGTTTAACCATTTGTTTTAAAGCACCCTTGAAGTATGTTTTCTTACAGAGTCTCAACCCTGTGGCTACACTTCTGTAACCATTGTACCTGGTGACCTTGGAGACTTCTTTTAAAAGTTATGGACTACATTTTTTTTTAAAAAAAGGAGTACCCCAAATGAACAGCATTAACTCAGAAAAAGACAGATATGCAAAGCAAAATTAATCAAAAATCGAACCCAGAACACCTTTTGTTTCTTTTAGTGCTGAGATTATTACAAATATACTTGGGACATTTCGTGCTAATTCACCTAAGTAGCTTTTGTTAGGTCACAGCTCAATCACCATTTAGTTTGTCTGACCACAACACTAAAGAATCCATGCGTACTAAGTTCAGTTCATGTTTACCTGAAAATTTATCTCCTTTAATTCCTATATTCTTCCCTCTCCATGATAATACAATACTAGTTAACCTGGCTAATAATGAAACATTTCTTATTCATGTCAAAACCTCCTCATTCTTGTATGCAGTCGACTGAGACTCTTGGATTACCAATTGCCCCTCCCCTCTTCCCTGTCACTTTCTAGACATCCCCCTTCCTTTCTGTCCTTCCCTGACATGGGCTTAAATAAACTTAATCTGAGTTATATTCTAATGTAAAATGTTGCTCTGAGAAGTGCAACCTTATTTCCTATCATAATTTCACCCTAGACATGCTGTGTTGCTTTTGCACTCTATATGATCTCATTGTGGGGTTAAAGTTCAGATGTTCTAATGACCACTGTGTGTGATGAGTCCCCAACTATTTCAATAGTCTGAAATATTTTACTGTCGTCTCATTAAGATGTCAGATTTTCAAAATACGAATATATGTCTTTATTATCTCAGCTCCCAGTGCATTGCTTTTCAAAACATTGTTTCAAGTTTCTCAGATGACCGGTCATTGCTCACAACATGCTCACACAATCCAGACAAGTTTGGAAATTCTTCCAGACAAACTGATCCACTTTTGTTTTTCTCTTAACATTGATGACTCATGAATGCCTGCAGGGCCTGTGGATCTTTGAGCAATTTCTGCACTGCACACAAGTTCACTCAGCATGCCATTTCAACAGTGTGTGATATGTCAACATCAAAAATTAAACAGACCAGACAACGTAGGGCTTGCACTACAAAGAGTATTTTCCCCCACAATTTTCCATGCTGGCTAAAATTCTTTGACTTTCGTTCCCCACAAATCCTTTGCCTGGCCATATTCCAACTTCTGTTTTCTGTTTACTCATCAGAAATGGGTTTTATCAGTTGGGTTACAAGCCCAGGTTTTTTTTTTTTTTTTTTTTTAAGATCTTTTCTCTGTTTTCATTTTAGATACAACACATACTGAAATCTTTTCTTATTATTTTTGAAAAATTAATGAAAAATACAAAAAAATCACGATTATTCTCTAGTAAACTGGATGTTAATGATTTAAAGTTACTTTCTAGTGAACTAAAATCAATCATCTCATCTTTCTAAGAGAAAATATGCATACATAGAAAGTCCCCCAAGGTGTTTCTCATAAGTAAAAATAACATGGAAAAAGAAAACCAGAAGTCAAGGACAAAGGCATTAGAAATAAAGTAAGTCTTTAGATGAGGAAGAAATTAAATCAAATATCCACATTTAGGGAGTATTGCTTCATTGTGTGAATGTTCATAATTAACCTACACACTGTAAAAAGTAATTTATATCTACATGTTCCTCTCAGTACAAGAAAGTTTTTATATTTCAGGAGGGTTTTGTCTATATTTAAAGAGTTAGTCATATTTAAAGCAAGATATTAGATATAGACTTTTGTGTATTCCACCAAGAAGCAAGTGTCTTCATATAGTCCAGTTAGTCACATCTATCTATCTATCTATCTATCTATCTATTTATTTATTTATTTATTTATTTATTTATTTATTTATTTATCATTTTTATTTATTTATTTATTAAAAATTTCCCCCTCCTCCCATTTCCTTCCCACTCCCCCTACTCCCTCTCCCCCTCCCTCTCCAGTCCTAAGAGCACTCAAGGTTTCCTGCCCTGTAGGAAGTCCAAAGTCCCCCCCACATCCAGGTCTAGGAAGGTGAGCATCCAAACAGACTAGTCTCCCACAAGGCCAGTCTATTCAGTAGAATCAAAACTCAGTGCCATTGTCCTTGGCTTCTCAGTCAGTCCTCATTGTCAGCCACATTCAGAGAGTCCAGTTTGATCACATGCTCCATCAGTCCCAGTCCAGCTGGCCTTGGTGAACTTCCATTAGATCAGTCCCATTGTCTCAGTGGGTGGACACACCCCTCACGGTCCTCACTTTCTTGCTCACATTCAGAGCGAGATAATAGATACAGACTTTTGTGTATTCTACCAAGACGCCAAGTGTCTCCACATAGTTCTAAAAGCTGCAATGGCTTCAGGTCTGTAATGAGAGTCATCCTCTCTACATCAGTAGTCCATTCCAGGCAATGTGTTTAAAACTCATGAGATTTACAGGATCTTGGACCATTTCATGACTGAAGTCTAGTTCCAAAGTTTTTCAATAACTGCATACTAAGGATGGCATCCTAAATGTTCAGAGACAAATTATCCTCTCTATAATTGCTCTTATAATGATATTATAAGAGTTGTTATTAAAATTGTTCTTTATTCCTCACTACTTCTTTATCTACCAAGTGTTTTGATTAAGGAAGAACTCCAAGAACAATAAAACCTACCGTTACCATGACACCTGCATATCCTTTTTTATGAGTCAGTGTGACTTTCTTGTGTTTTATTTCACTGTTCAATTTTTTAAAACTATTATTTGATTTTTTTGTGTATATTTCCTACTTCAATGAAAATATCTGTACACTTCATCCATGTCTAAGAATAAGATATCTTATAATACTTGTCTCTTTCTTCATTTGCAATTCTCTTTGGGATGACAAGATTCAAGAAGTTATAAAAATCTTCGGTCTCCAACTTGAATGTCTATTTCTCACCACATTTGATAAGCGATAATTATTTGGCTCGGGAAACATGTCACTTTGATAAACATAAATTTGTTTCTTTCATGATGGAAATGTGTTTTAAATGTGGCAGCTCAATTTTATTTTTAAACTTGTAGCTGAATGACAGGAAGCCTAGGTGGGAGTGTGGCAGGCAAGTCTATGAAGGAAGAGGAAGAGAAGAGGTGCTGGCCTTAGAAGACAAAATTGAGAAAAAGAGTGATGAAATTGTCCTATGTTTTGAAAAAGAGGTGAAAAATTTCACAGAAAGCATGTTAAAAGCATATTTAAGGAGTTCTCTAGCCAGTACTGAGAAATAGGCAAGGAATCATTATGAACAATAATAGAAATACTTAAAATTAACAGAAGAATATTTTAAAAGATAGAAAGATATTTAAATTACCATTGAATAAACAGACAGAGTCATATAATTAAGCCTCAATGTTATTCCAGTTCAGTTCTTTCTCAGTCAAATGTTGGTTTTGAATAACTTAAAAAGTTCTCCCTGTAAATTTCCATACTAGAATAGAACTGGATATTTGCCTGCTCTTGCAAAAGAAAAAGCTATACACATCAGTAAAGTCTCCTTATTGCAATTCTTGAAGGCAAGGTGGTCAGTGTATGTTTCCAAATAATTAAGAAACATGAAAACACCCTTTTCCCATTACAGAGTATAAACATGCTTTATGCTGTCTGGGTTTCATGAAGTGCAGCCTGCAGGTATAGAACTGGCATGTGCTAGGGGCCACAAATTGTTTGTACTTGGCAGTCTTTATTGCCCATTTTAATTAATTTTCTTTGTCACATTCCATATATTTCCTTTACTGCATTCAAGGGACTGTGTAGAAGTGCCCCAGGGTAGTTAATTTAACAGCTGAAAATTTCATTATTTTCTTTCCTGTGTCTCGGATTGACTAGTGGGAGATGATGTGCATGAGGGTGGCATAGAAAATTCCCAGAACAGACATTTTATTTCAGATAGGTTTGCATTAAAATCTATTAATAGGGATAGCATATTTCCTTTGAAGTTCCTGGGCAGGACTTTTTGTAATTCCTGTATAGCTTTTACTTTGCCAGAACACATAACTACTCCATATTTGTTCTCCATTCAGATCTCATTAGTGTGGTGTTTGCATTCACTATTTAGGTAATGATGAAAAAATTCTTATTTGAATACTGCCACTGGGAATACATCACATGCACATGTACATGATGTGATTAGAAATTCTCTGTGTAGTTATAACAGGCTAAAAGGTAGAGAAATGAAGACATAATACAATATCATGCTCAGGTTGAAATCCCCACTTCTAGTTCAGGGATATGATTATGATTATTTGAGAAAATCATACAGTATGATTATATTTTCTTCAGCTATAGATAAGGTGCATCATGGTATTTTTCTAAGCATGATTAAAAATGCATGGCAAACTATAAAGCAATGCAAATGCATTTCACAATGTTACTGTTGGAAACACTATAGCATAAGGTGTTAGAGTTGGAACATCAAATGCCAGTCCATAAGTATGTACAGTTATTATCTAGCAATTATAATAATTTTGAAAGATCGAATCTAAAGCTCTTCTCATCATTTCCTAACTTCTTGATTTTATTCTGCCTCTGTGTTTCTTTTACATAAAGTCGTTAGAATGATTGAACTTGCTAATTATGGAGACTGAATGAAATATCTATACTAAGCATGGTAATAGCTTGGGGAGAAGGCTTGATGGATAAGAACAAGCATGCTGGCTTCGATTTGAATATAAAGCATGCATGTAAAAGACACATGGTCCTGTATCACCAGTATTGGTAGGATTATAAAAACTGGAGAATCACTCAAAGAGTGAAAGAGATCTTATCTCAAAAGATTAAAGTGAAATGTGATGCAATATGGAAATTGGTGTGGGACTCTATGATTGCAGAATTAAATTCATGCCCCCATCACACAGAGAAACACACCTCAACTAATTGCAGAGTCAATGTTCAGCAATTTATTATGTTAATCTTTGGAAGGCAAGATGGTCAATCTTTACCATAGAAACATACCTATGGGTGTGACCGTGAATTTGTTCTCAATAAACTTAAGTGAGGTGGCAAGTAGTCCCTTCCACACACCACCCTAAATTGTGGGTGACATCATTCATGGGCTGGCAGACAGGAATGAATAATAACATATAGAAACTGTGTTCTGGACTTTTCATATCTATCTGATTCTAGAGTGCTGTCCCAATGTGACCATCTATCTCTGATGGCCATGCCTTCTCTATCATTATGGACATTATACTTTGCAGTCCATGAGCCAAATTTAAAGCTATTCTCAAGCTAATTTTGCCTGAGAATTTTGTTATTGCCCCTGGAAAGTGTTTCTAAGAGCCCTAGTTCACGTTTACCAATGCATGAAAACTATGATGAGAAGTTGCTTTACCATTGTGGTACCTTTATCTCTGATGGGACTATAGATTTTACTTGAGTCTATGAGAGGTGCCTGTGCTGGTAACATTTTGTCAACTTGACGTCAACTGGAGTCACCTGGGAGCAGGGACCTCAACTGAATATCTGCTTTCTATCAGAATTGCCCGTGAGCATGCCTTTGGGATATTTTATTTATTAGTATTTGATGTTTGAAGGTCCATGCCTGTTGAAGGAGCTGCGGGTTGCATCTCCCAGCTAGCTCAGTTAGTAGAGCATGAGACTCTTAATCTCAGGGTCGTGGGTTCGAGCCCCACGTGGGCACCATTCTGTTGTAAGAGCTGCGGGCTGTGTTCCTGCCACCCAGCTCCCAGCCGCCTAGCTAGCTTATGCCCCAAAATACCAACACACAAACTGTATTCTTTTAAACACTGCTTGGCCCATTATATCTAGCCTCTTCTTGGCTAATTCTCATGTATTAATTTAGCCCATTTCTAATAATCTGTGTAGCACCCGTAGGTGCGCTTACCAGGAAAATTCTAGCCTATGTCCATCCTGGGTCTTCATCGCGTCTGGCTCTGAGAGGAGCTGCCCTGCATCTGAGCTCACTTCCTCTTCCTCCCAGCATTCTGTTCTGTTTACTCCACCCACCTAAAGGTTGGCCAATCAAATGGGCCAAGGCAGTTTCTTTATTAGCCAATGACCTTCCTCCATCACATGTCACTGTGTTGGTGAGGGATGTCAACAGTGACAGTGGTGTCACAGACTGTATAAGAAAATAGGGTAAGAAAACTCAAGTGGAGCAAGCCAGAAAGACTTGTTTAAGTTCCTGACCCTACTTAAGGGCCTGACTCCAGGTCCCTGCCTTGGCTTCTTTCATTCAAGAACTGTGAAGTAGAAGTGGAAGAAAAATAAACATTCTGTGCTCAAGTTGGTTTTGGTCATAATATTTATTGCAACAGCAGAACGTAAAATAGAGCAATATCCTTTGCAAAAGAATAACCAACTACTATATATTTCTGAATAACTTACCACATATTATGTGAAATATAAAGAAGTGATTAAGCTATAAACTCTTATCCTTAAAAATATAATGCTAACTAAATGGGGACATATGTTAATATTATTTTAAGTACAAAAGAGTAGATTTGATATATTTATTACTTTTATTTTATGTGTATTTGTGTTTTGTGTGCATGTATATCTGTACCACATGTGTGTATGGTGCCAGCACAGGTCAGAGGGGAGCATCAAATGCCCTGGTACTGAAAATATAATGAGAATCCTTGTATTCTATGACCTTCACATTCTCACTGATTTTCACTTTCCTGCCCACTTTTTTGTTATTAGTTTCCTTTTACATTTTCATATTGTTTTTCTTATGAACTAAACCATGAATGTAAAGTTATTATTTATCTTTACATAATAGTTGGCTAGCCTGAAGCCACGTAACTGTTTTGGAGTTGCTATATCATTATATTCATTGGCTCTTCTAAGGACAAACATGATAGAGATCCACTTCTCAGTAGGACACCAATAACAAAGTTTGATGGGAATCTGAGGAGTCTGGCTTCTCCCATCTTAGATTTCTTTAGCTTCATAACTCACTCCTAGATCTTTCCATTTAACTAACAACAGAAGATAAAGAAAATGCAGAGGACCGTATAGAGAAATTATGAGCGGATATTTAAGAAGGTAAACTTTGGTCCCCTTTCCCAGTTCATTGGCTAATACTCAGGCAACCTGCTCTACACAGAAACACAGAAGGGACATGGAAGGAGAACCTCAGCACAGGAAAAAATTGAGCTGTGATTCTACTGTTGTTGGCAACTTAGATAATTTAAAAATTCTCTCCTTTATGCACCACTACAATATAACACATGCGTCTTCTCCCAGAGGTGGTGAATTTCAGTTTTCATCTTGCCATTGCATTCAATACAAATTTAAAATATTAAGAAAGTATATTCTTTACAGTATCGTGATATAGATACTAAAAAGTAAAATAGTGTCCTTCTTACCCCAACTTAATGTGCTGTATTAGGTTAGAGAATAATTAACTCTAAGTATTCATTTTTGCAAAATTTGAAGAATAAAAGAAAAAGAATACTCCAGTCTATGCCAATTTTGAATGATTCTAAGGAAGTCTTGGGTGTGGGATGAAAAAAGTTCATTTAAAAGGGAAGATTTTGGTTCTAGATCAATATCCCATCATTGCTTATTCTCTATGATCCCTGACTCTTCTGGGATATTTTTTAACTTGCCACTTTTTTTCTATTATTAGGGATTGTTAATACAATTCTTCGAACTGTCTGCTATCTTTGCACTTTTAGCAATAGATTTCTTCTAGTTCTTCAAAAAATTGTACTTTAAGTAATAAAATTAATAATTAAACTAGTAATGGGCATGCATAAAACGGGTGTTAGGCACTGGAACTTTTGGTGTGTACCGAGCTCTTCATCTCCTTTTATTTACTTTTTTTCCCCTCTGACATAATTTGTAACTTAAAGAATATTTAAGTACTTGAAGAGATAATATTCTTGAGGGAATAGAGGTCTGGTGTGGGTGTCTCTCTCCAAACACCAGTATTGGCAGAGTAACAGTATGTAAAATGTAAGAAGAAAATCTGGTTTAGCAGTCGGTGTTGGTTAAAACTTCTAGTCTGAACCTGGATAGTTTTTTCAGTCATTTTTAAACACAGTGCAATTTTAGAAAAAAAGTTTTCTGATGATAACTAACTCAACCCTGTGTACAAAATAGTGTAAAGCATTTCATTAACACATTTTATAATATACATATGACTCTTTCCATAAGAGTATGTTCTATTGATGAGAAAAACATACCCAAGACAAGCATCTAGGAAAAATATCTGAGATAACCATAATCATCTGTGGGAGTCAGGAGTGGTCTGGTCCTATGGATAGCACAGAGGCCACCTAGGTTATTGTAAAGAACTTGTGGCATCTCCCGAAGGGATGGGTTCTATTGACTGAGAAACAATGTTCAAGAACAAGATCTAAGGAGAAAGAATTTGGGATAAACATAATAGTCTGGGGAATTCAGGAATGACCTGGCCCTATAGAGAGCACAAATTAACAGGCAATTCACTAAATCCATTACAAGTTCTATGGGCAGAAAACAAGATTACATCTCTTTCATTGTAGAGATAGCCATATGTGTTTAACATTCCTGGTTTTCTTTGCTTATCTGTAGGCACAAGAACCTCATTTCATCTATATTCTGGGTTACTTGATTTTGTCAAAATTATAATTCCTTAAAATTTAGAATACCAGCACTCGGGAGGCAGAGGCAGGTGGATCTCTGTGAGTTCGAGGCCAGCCTGGTCTACAAGAGCTAGTTCCAGGACAGGAACCAAAAGCTACCTAGAAACCCTGTATCAAACCGAAAAAAAAAATATATATATATATATATATATATATTAGAATACATTTAGTTAAGTAATCTCAGGTTCCAGAAAACTTGCTCAATAAATCAATTTTTTTATCTTTTCATTTTGATACAAAATCTCATGTAGCCTAGGCTAGCTTTTAAGTAATACTAGTCAAGGATGGCCTTAAATTCCTTATGCTCCTGCCTAAAACTCCTAGAATACTATGGTATATCACTACGATCTGTTTTGTGTGGTGTCTGGGATCAAACATGCACCATCCCAACTGAAAAGTATTCTCAGTACCAGTTATCTTAATAGTTCTTAAACCCGAATGATTTAGACAAATTAATAATACTATAAAACTATTAGGAGATCACCAAGACCAGCTGGACTGGAACTGAAAATGCATGGGATAAAACCGGACTCACTGAATATAGTGGACAATGAGGGCTTCTGAGAAGCCAAGGACAATGGCACTGAGTTTGACCCTACTGCACGTACTGGCTTTGTGGGAGCCTAGGCAGTTTGGATGCTCACCTTCCTAGACCTGGATGGAGGGGGAGGACCTTGGACTGCCCACAGGGCAGGGAACTGTGACTGCTCTTTGGACTAGAGAGGGAGGAGGAGGAGAGTGGGGCATGGGAAGGGGGGAGGGGGAGGGAAAAGGGAGGCGGGGAGGAGGCGGAAATTTTTAATTAAAAAAAAAAAAACTATATGAAAACCTGAGACAAGGGTGAGGAAGTAAACACTTAAATTGTTAGCACTGTGCTTTGTTTGTTTTATGTTACTTTTACTTTTTCTGCACCTCTGCTGTCTTTAAAATTGCTATGCAATGTAGTTTGACTTTGAACACAAAACCTTCCTCCCTTATGTTTTTGCTTTTTATTTTAACTGAGAAAGAAGTGAGAGTCATTGCATTCAAAGGTCTATTTTTACCCAACATTTTACCTTGTTTTCTCAAACACAGAAAAGTGCTGGCTTCTCTCATTTTCTCCGATATATTGAGATATCACCTATTTCTTATATGAGCATGTCTCCCTTTTTAATGTTTTAACTAGAAAGCAAATAATCCTTGGTTCCTGTTATAGGCTACCTATTTTTAAACATATGGGCCCCAGTTAATTTTTCAATTTTGAGTTATAAATGTCTTATGCTTCATTAATTTGCCTAAGATGTTAGTTATATCATTTCTATATTTTACTTAAAATGATCACATATTATAAAATGTATTATTAACTATATATGCACATATGTTTCCAATACATTAATACATAGCTTTATCTTTGTTGAGGAGAATTAAAGAGACATACATTAACACAGTTTGACCAGCACTTACAGGAATTGATTCCACTTTTATGGCTTCTCTACAATGCGTTGTCACTACTCTATCCCCTGCTTCTTACCTATGCTGTGGCATAAAACTACTCAGCTCAACACTCTCTAGAGTATTTTCCATCAGTGGAGAGTAATCAAATACAACACCTCTATGAGATGTGCCTAGAGCAATTAATTCAACTTTACCGAGACATTTAGTGTCATAATCACTATAATAGTAATAATTACATGTTCCTTGTTAGGGAATGCCATAGAATACTTCAATTATATGCCAATTATCAAATGTGTTTTCTTTTCAAGAAACAGTTTGGATCTTCATCTTTTTTTCTCTACCAATGGCTAGTCAACTAACGCTTTCTTGATTATTTTGCAAATTAGCTCATAATATGTTTTTCTCCTATAACAGAAAAAAATATTTCTTAAAGCCAGAGAAATTTTATAGTCCTCTTCTACTGCTCTTTATGCCTTAAGAATGTTTTTAATACCAGATTTCTCAAGAAATTGTGAAACAACTTACATCTATGTGCTTAAACACTTCAGCATCAGCTGACATTTGAGTTAGAGTTTCTCAAAGCCCTTATCTAGATGTCTACCTACATAGTGTGTCTACCAAGCTTGGCTTTTAAGCTAATATCTTTATTCTTCTCTACTTTTAATTTTCTTTTTATTTGTTCTTTGTGTCTTTCCCACTATGCACCTTTATCCTTTCTTTTCCATCGTTGATGTCTACTGTCTGTCCTGGAAGCCTCCCCCCAAAATAAAATAAAATAAAATTTAGGAGAAAAAAATGAAGAAAAAAAAGAAAGGGAAATAAATCCCTCGCTTCCTGGAAACTGTAGTGTGACACAGTGAGCCATGCAATAAACTCTTTTATCCCTTTTTTTTTTTTTTTTTTTTTTTTTTTTTTTTTTTTTGGTTTTTCGAGACAGGGTTTCTCTGTGGTTTTGGAGCCTGTCCTGGAACTAGCTCTGTAGACCAGGCTGGTCTCGAACTCACAGAGATCCGCCTGCCTCTGCCTCCCGAGTGCTGGGATTAAAGGCGTGTGCCACCACCGCCCGGCTCCTTGCAAGTGTTCATTGCAAAGAGCCAATGGACTGATTTGAGACCTCGAGGTTTCTGCTACACTATGGATGGTGGATCCTCACTGAAAGTTCTCTTGATTATCCTGATGTTGCCCTGAATTGTGGAAATTCTGTAGCTTTTGGGCTCAAGAAGCTGTCCCTTCACTTGTTCCAGCAGATCAGAAATGGGGTGGATATTGGGGTGAGTCAACACATAACCCTGGTTTTTGTCCTAAGTAGCTGCAAGGTTGGTCAATCCCCTAGGTCTCTTCTGTCTATAACAGCAGGGTGAGCTCTCCATCATTGTCTTGGCTAGTTCACCCCTTCCTTTTACCCTTGTAGCTATAAGCAAGGGGCAGGGCCAGTTCTTCTGATTTTATGTCCTCATAATTGGATCTCCAACACCTATACATATAGGTTCAACCCCACTATGTTCTCCAGGTGTGGCATAGGGATAAATATCCTGAGTGCTGCAGCTGATCAGGGGCAGGGACAGCTCTCCTGCTCTTATGACCTCAGGGCCAGCTCTTTCACCTGCCTCAGGCATTGGTGGTTAGGAGCAGGGCACCTTTTCTCAGCCCAAACCACCCCATGGCAGATGAATAATGGACACAGCTCTCCCTCGTTCACATCTTTGGGAAAGGCTCACCCATACTTTTGCCAATGGGATTGGCTTTATTGTGCTGCTCAGGTGTGGTGCAGGACCTGTTCTTGCAGCGTTGCACCTGAGGGCAGGCAGGAGCATCTGTCCCATTCTGAACTATTTTCTTTTATACTAGTTAGGTTATCCTGCATTTGACCAGAATAATGAAAGGTAACTGATTTACTTTAACATAAGGAGAAAAAAATTCACAATATTTACTTATACTTGCTTACAGATAAAGGTTATATAGACCTCCAACAGAAGAACTAAAGAAAGAATAAAATGACATTCAAATTAAAAAGCACATAAAATTTTTCACTTCTTGTTGGGAGCAGTGTGACCCCAGATCCTGAATTTCTTGTAATCCCCTCATCTGAGTGCCTACAGCTGCTCTGACAAGAAGACCTTCAGGAGTTGTTGATGGCAGGAGAGTGGTTTCTGGTGGGTTTGGCTGGGGCGTGGCTATCTCTATATAATCTGCCCCTGAACACAATAAAGGGGCATTTTTGGGGAATTCAAGGATGACCCGTGTCGCTGTCTCTCTGTCTGTGTGTGTCTGTGTATTTCAACCTCCAGCCCCCTTGCCCAAAGCTCGGTAACTGGGTAATAGCGCACAGAGCACAGACTTGGGGGTGCGGTGCATGGCAACTACTACACAGAAAGACTTCTACTTTCTGTCTTACTCAATTTAATTTTTTAAATTATGGTTTGTGTGTGTGTATGCACGAGCGTGTGGATACACGTGTGTGTGTGCGTGTGGATGTGTGGATGTGTGGGTGTGTGTGTATCAGAGAATAGCTTATAAGGTTCAGTCAGTTCACTCCTTCCATCATAAGGTTACCAGGGATCAATCTCAAGTCATTAAGGTTATCTCAAATTCCTTATTTCACTGAGCCCTGACTCTGACCCTACCTCTTAATTTAACGTGCTTCTTTTTTTAAGTATTCAATATAAATTCAAGCACCACACTTAATAGCAATACAAAAGATGCTGTCTTGGTAATTGTCCCGAGGAGATGATTGATATCCTTTCTTCACATAGTAGCATGAAAGTTGAAGTATAATTAACACAAATTTTTACACTTATTAAGAGGATATTTACCTAATTCTTTTGGTTTAAAGAAATATGGAGGGCTTTAAATGCTTCTGTGGAACAGGTTGGTGTTCTAGAACACTGATTTTTATTTACTTTTGCTCTACTTCATGGTATATCTAAGTGAATAAAATTAGGGGCAAAATTGCTGGAATAAATAACTGGTCTTGACTTTGAAAGAACTGAAATTACCCACATAGAGTTCACATTAAGATGATACTTATAACACAGCAGGAGCAAATGAGCCATTAAGCATAAACAGTTACTTTCTAATTTCTGTAAATATTATTTAAAAGCCCAGCTTCCCTAAGGAATAATCTTTGATTCTTCTTTCTTGTATGTAGATCTTAATATGAAATTTGTTACTTGCATTATAGACAAGAAAAAGTCATTAGTTTATTGACCTAATGAAGATTGTGTAGTCCCTTAACCCACCAGGATATTGATTTCTATATGTATTCCAAGCTGTCTGTTTAATGTGTGTATATAAAGCAACACAGACACAATGAAAGCATGCAAGAGCAGTTGAGATGGTAGATTTTTCTTGTGTCATTCTACATAATACAACTCTGAAGGTGTTATTTTTAAATTTATACTTGGCACAGTATATTATGTTTTCCTATTTTGTTAAAGAGGATATTTAACTTTAAGAGATTAAATGATTTATGTGGTAGACCATATGGGTAGGTATTTTCAGAGGTGGAACGTTATACTTACTCAATTTATACAGAAGTTTTTCATGCTCTGCTTACATTTTCATTTTGTCTATAGACTGGGTATTCGTCCCATAAAGTGGCACTTTATTAGATGTCAAAGCACAAATGCCACAGAAAGACTTTTTTTTTAACCTAAAATCAAACACAGAAGTTTTAAAATCTTGACACTTAATAAAGGTAGAGGCAATGGAATTATAAAAATTTGATTCAGTCCATGGAAAAACATTTGAATCCTTGGCTTTCAGACTTAATTGAATCAAAATATTCTGATGTGTGTGAGCATGAGAATGAAAAAATGTTAAAGGTGGTACACAACCCCATAATTTCTTCTTATAAAGCATGCATCTATACATAAGACAAGGATGAAAGTGTGCTGTCCAAGTTTGGACATATATTTTCTGTTAGATAGCAGGGCAAAATTTACTATTAGAACTGTGAAACTGTCATTGGCCAGTGATTACTAGTTTAAGACAGAACTGAAACAAAAAGTATTGTGTTTCTGAGTTTCCAGAAGCTCATATTGTCAAATCTAGAACTCAGTTATCATTAGGAAAGGGAAGCCATGGGGGTGAATGGCAGGAGGATTGCATTAAATCTAAAGTTGGCTATTAAGAAGTCATGCTAGTCAGGTTCAAACCTTTCTAAAACAGCCATTCTTATATTCGGTTGCCTATGATATGCTATACTTGTGTCTTAGCCATGTTCTATTGCTATGAAGAGACACTATGATCACAGCAACTCTTAGAAAAGAGAACATTAAATTTAGGCTTGCTTATGGGTTCAGGGAGTTAATCTATTTTCATCATAGTGAGAAGCACAGTGACACAGGGTGGACATGGTGCTAGAGAAGTAATTGAGAGCTCTGAATCTAGATATGCAGGCAGGAAGAAGAGAGAGACTCGGGGCCTGGTATGGATTTTTGAAACCTCAAAGTCCACTCCCAGTGACAAATTTCCTCCATCAAGGCAACATTTATCCCATAAAAGCCACACCTACTCCCATAAGGCCTTACCTCCTAATTCTTTTGAATAGTGCCATGCTCTAAGCATTCAAATATTTGAGCCTCTGGGGCCATTCTTATTTAAACCACTACAACTTCTAAGTCTTCAAGCATTCAGTCAGCTCAGCGACCCACAGAAAGAGTTGTGATGATATTAATTTATTTATTTGGAAAACCACACATAATACAGATTTCTATGTACAGCTTATTTGGTAGAACTTGGGACCACTTTTAAAATCTGATTTCAGGGAATGGGAAGTTATTAAGTTTCCTTATATAGTTGTAATTACAATGTATAGTTGATCTTTTAGGGCCCAATAGATACTTCTTTTTCCTCTCAAAGATGAATTTATTTATTTTATGTGTGCTTGTTGCTATCTTTATGTAAATGTATGTACCACCTATGTGAAGGATCCCAAGGACTGCAGAAGAGGCTATGGAACTGGAATTGCACCTAGGTGTGAGCTGTCTGAGGTTAGTTTTAGGACCAAACTCAAGAACTCTGCAATAGGAGCAAGTACTATTCTAAAACACGGAGCAATCTCTATCGCTACAGAAGAATAGTTTTAAAGGAATACTTAAAAAATTATCATTTCCAGAATGGAGAGACTGACTAATTGCTTCGAATCAAGCATGAGGGATTGAGTTTGTAGCCCCAGAATCCAAAAACAAAGCTAGCCAAGGTGGTATGGTTGTATACTAGACCTTGGAGAAGAAGACAGGATAATCCCTGGAACAATTCAATGAGATATTCTTAATGTGTCAGTGAATCCCAGGTTCAGAAAGAGAGTGAGGGCATCTTAAAATAAGGAGAGTGATTAGAGACATCTGGCAAGGATTTCTGACATTCACACAGATACAGACTCTGTCTCTGTCTCTCTGTCTCTCTACATCTCATACAAACATACACACATACACATACACAGCAATAAATCACATTAGACAGTTTAACATTGTTTTAAACCCATAATCTGAGTCCATTCTTCAACTGTATTTTCAACATCAATGAGTTGAAATTTTAATATTTCTTGAAATTTGTATGGCAATATTGGTTTACTTTCCTTGCATTTTAGGAAGATTTACTTTCCTTCTCACTGTATAAAACATTGTTTTAGCATCTGAGATGTCTCCAGTCCTTCTATACCATTTTTATTATAAGATGTTAAGCTTGTACTCCATATTTCAGAGTCAACAGAGAAGCAGAAACATTGTTGTTTTGACTAGTGTTCTTCCAACTTGATACATCCTACAATATTTTGGAAAAGGAACTTTGTCTAAAAAAGGTTTCCATAAGATTGGCCTGTAGGAAAGTCTGTAGAGCATTTTCTTAAATAATGATTGATGTGGGAGAGCCCAGCCCAATGTGGGTGACATGCTAAATACATACTCCTTCGTAGTTTAAGAAAGAAAACTAGGCAAGCCCCAATTAACAAATCAGTAAGAAATATTCTTCTGTAGTCTCTGCTTCAGTACCAGCTTCCACATTCATTCCTGAACTCCTACCCTGATTTCCCTTCAGGATTAAAACAAATAAACCCTTTTCTCCCCAGGTTGCTTTTGGTCTTGCTATTTTGTCATATCAGTAGACAGCACAGGAAGACAATGGCATTAAGAATAACCTAGGGAGCAAAATAAAAGATACAGCTGTGATGAATAACAGATCTTTAATAATTATAAAATATAAACAAATATTTGGCTTATGATTTAAAACTTGGTTTGTAAAGAGTCTTGGCTCCAGTTACTCTAGCACCCGTACAACCGATACAACTGTTTTCTTAACTACTTTAAGTTTTGTGTTGACATGAATATGTTCAATGAAAGCAATAACACTCCACAAAATTAATAAAGATTTCCTTAATTACTATAAATAATGTATAGTACCAATATAGGGCATCTTCAAAGGTTGGTAGATGAAAAGCAATCAAACATTAACTATTGATTTGATTAAAATGAAAAAAATTATTTTATCTTAGTAAAATTTGGTGGTACACATTTTAACTGCATTGTTAGTCCTGCGTTTTATTTAGACTAGGAAGAAGATATTAATTTTTATTAGTGAGTATATTTATATGAAAAATGAAAGCAAATTCATAAAGAACACAAAATATTATAAAGACCAGACAGAGGTTTTTTTTTTAATAATAGCAAACCATCATAAATTAAAATACTCTGTTTTCTGATGAACAAAGTCCAGGTTCTCATTCAAGTTTCTTATACATATTTAACAAATTACATTATTAACACTTAAAAATTTAAAAGCTGTGCATCACATATTTTCTAAGCATTTATTAAAACTAAAAAACACTGTATTATATACTTTAACAACCCTACAAATAATTCGACATTTATAACAAGATAAGCCATTCCAATAAACTTAATAAATAACATGTTAAAACATTCCAACATGTCATGTTTGACAAAAAAAAAACAAAAAACAAAAAACAAAAGCAATACACTGAGAATTTACTACATCAGCATTTCATCTAGTAAGTTTAGTTTTAAGATTCAACAGTTTCTTGGATACAAAGTGACTTATGACATGTATGCATTATGACACACAGTATGAGATGTATCCAGGAAGAAGCAATGAGAAATCCATCAATCACAGGGTCATCAGGCAAAGGGAGGCAAGTCCATAAAATCAGCAACAACAGAGCCTTATCAGTCTCTGAAGAAATGTGACAGATGCATGATAGACCTGGATTTTAGATGTCAACAATTTAAAAGTGACCATGAGTGGCTAGGAGGCAGATGCTCCAACTGCATACTGAAATGAATAATAAATAAATAAGAACCTGATGTGGTGCTATGTACCTGGAATGCCAGTATTCTGAAGGTTGAATGAAGAAAATGTGAGTTCAAATCCAGCTTTGACTATATAGTGTTTATAGATAATTTTCCCCAAAAAATTAATGAATCAATTCAGGTACTTGTTAGTATTGCATAACACTCAATGTTAATAATGTTAAATTCAATAAAAAGTATCTAAATAGTTATCTTCATTCCTTTCATTCCTTTACTTTTTTATTATGAGTAACTTGTTTTCTCTTCTTGCTATAATATTGCAATAAAATGTACCTATCACTGCACATTTAATAACACTTAGCTTATATTTGCCTGCTCTATGAGATAAAATTAAGTTAACTGAGAAGGATCATATGTTTTTATATCAAAATTGGAACTTCTAGTAGAGTTGATGTACTTAGCATAAATGGGGTCAAAGAAGAATCAATATAGAAGGAGATAGTAGTAAGAATGATAACTTACAATATGGTCAGAAACCATATTTCTTGCATTACCACAGAAATTCCCAGAGACACAAGTATCCACAGGAAAATAGAAAATCTTATATTCTACACTTTTTCTTACATCACTTCATTCTCATAAATGCACCATCACAATAGTGAACTGTCCCCATATTGCCTGGAGGTTAAGTAAACTTATGGAGATAGTCAGCAAAAATATTTCAGATGTTATGCAAACTGCCAACTTAGGTTGAAGTCTATGACAACTTCTGGGAACAAAATGCATTCAGCTTACATCACAGCTTTAGAGTATTGCAATTATTAAAATCTCCCAACATGTCCCAAATATGTATCCACCTAATTGATGTGAGATATGTGTCTTGAGACAGGCTGATTTATTCCTCATAAAATAAGGATTATGAGCTTATAAAAATTGCTATTAAAAATCTGAGGTTTATTTCTAAACAACAATGTCAGATATAAAAGTGCATAGCAGAAAAATATATTTTGTGAATAAATACACTGAAGTCAATTATCATTATTGAGTAATATATGTGTGAACATTTGTCTCTAAGGAATATTTATATATATGTATATATATATTTCACCTTTTAATTACCATAACCTACACAGAATAAGCTAAACATTTTTTTCATATATTAAAAAACTGAGCCTAAGGAGGTCAAGGATGTATATTTAATACCAAACAACTAAAACAAGGATTCAAATTTAAATCCATCTGACTCAAAGATAGTGTGATTAAAGAAAATCATGTAAGATCAATGCAGGGACTTTCCAGAAAATCCAAAATGTGTGGAAGATATTTAAACTGTTCACTTTTTAGAAATCTAATTCATGAGACGATTATACAGTAGCTCTGTTATAATGCATATTTTCAAAGGAGACTTTGTTCTTACATGGCAGACATGTTAGGAAACAATGTGAGTACGGAAGAAATTTCTTGTTCACTTGTGTGCAATTCTGCTCATGAGAAATGCTAGGTGTATTCAAAGAATGCATTTTATCCAACGCAGTTGCAGAAAATTTACAAAACATGAACACCGTAAACATCTTCCAGCTATTTTAGACTCCTATATGAAGTATAGCCCCCCAAGTTCCATGTCTAGTGCTACAAATCCCCATTTGACTTCTAATGCCACTCCTTTCTTATTGCAAAACTGTGTAAGTTTGGAATTAGATGCTTCCATTTTTCTACTAAATTGGCTGGTAGTCACTGCTCCTAAAAATCACTAATGAATCAAATAAACGTTTCCCTGCCAGAAGTGAATCAAACTGTATGGTTCTTCCGAATTAACTGGCAAGATTGGGGATAATACTTTTGTGTTTATATGGTTGTGACTTAAATTAAGAGTGTTATTAAATAAAGTAAAAACAAGGGTATTGTTACCTCCAATTCTGTTTTGTCAAATACAAAAAAGACTCTTAAGGTGAAAATAAGAGCAGTAACTTGAAGTCATGTGAGCAGAGAGCTCAGAAAAGACCAGGAATGATATCTGTACTCTGTTATTATTTTAAAAAATGGTTTGCATTCCATTGCATTTATTGTTTTTTAATCTATGTAAATGATTAATATATTAACATTAAACAACCCTAAAACATGGAATTGCTGTAATGTTTATTTCTAACTTCACATAATAAAAGAATAAATTAGAAGTAATTTTTAGATTTTGGAATATCTACTTAGTTAAGGTTTCTATCATTATGATGAGACCCCATAACCACAGCAACTCTTACAAAAGATAACATTTAACTTCAGTGGCACCTTAGAGTTCAGTAATTTAGTCCATTTTCATCAGCAGGGAGGATGGCAGCATTCAGGCAGATATGGTGTTAGCTACATCTTGATTAGAAGGCAACAGGAAGTAGACTGTCTCACTGGCAGAAGTCTAAGCATATATGAGATTAAAGCCTGCCTCCATAGTGACATAATTCCTCTAACAAGGTCACACCTACTCCAAGAGAGCCACACTTTCTTGTTGTGCCACTCCCTATGTATTTATGTGGGTCAGTTGCATTCAAAGCACCACAAATACACAATAAACTCACTATTTTATTCAACAACACTTGAAAGGTGGGCCAGTAGGGTCAGTGGCTCCCAGGCAGGGAGCAGCATGGGCGGTGAGAGACAGAGACAAGCCATGCAAAGCAAGTGAGTATTTATTTAGTGGGTTATGTAAGAAAAGGGGAAAGGGGGAAAAAGAGAAGGGGAAGAGCAGAGAGATGTGGGAAGAGAGAGAAAAAGAGAGAGGGGTGATGGGAGATGTAGGGAGAAGGGAGAGAGGCAGGAGCTGCCTCTTCAGAAAGGAAGGAACTCAGAGTAGAAGGAGAAGGAAGATCTGTTTGCCTCAGTGGATGGGGGAGGGAGTGGGTGGGGCTTGTTTCTTAAAGGGACAGGACAGACCATTACATGCCAATCTCCTTTTTGTAATAAAAAGAAAGGAGGTTAAACACACAACAGGTTAAAGGTATACAAGCAAACTTCAACAGATACGAAATATTCAAATAACCCCCTATATCTTATTGGATTACCATGGTTTAAAGTTAGAATTTAAAAACAACACTGCTCTCAGAAAGCCTACAAACTAATGGAAATTGAACAGCGTTCAATTTAACCACTCCTGTGTGAAGGAAGAAGTAAAGATTAAAATTAAAGCCTTCCTATAATTCAAAAAAATGAAGGCACAACATACCCAAACCTATGGGGCACTGTGCAGTGCTAAGAGGAAAATTCATAACCCTAAATGCCTACATAAAGAAAGTAGAGAAATCTCACAATAGTGACTTAACAGTACACCTGAAAGCTCTAGAACAAAGAGAAGCAGAATTACCCAGGTGTAGTAGACAACAGAAAATAATCATATTGAGGGCTGAAGTCAATGAAATAGAAACAAAATACACAATACAAAGAATCAATGAAACAGAGAGCTGGTTTAAGAAAATCACCAGGTAGACAAACCCTTACCAAACTAATCAAAAGGCAGAGAAAGAGAAAATCAAAATTAAAAAAAGAAAAGAAAAGAAAAAGCACTGAGGAAATCCAGAGATTCATTAAGTCATACTACAAAAACAAGTACTCCAGAAATTTAGAAAATGTAATAAATGGACAATTTTCTGGATAAGTACCACATACCAAACTAAACCTGCAAGGAAATAGAAGCACTCATCAAAAGCCCCCCCCCCCAAAAAAAAAAAACAGAGCTGAATGACTTTATTGCAGAATTCTACCAGAACTTAAAGAAGAGCTAATACTTATACTCCTCAAGGAGTTCCATATAATAGAAACAGAAGGAACATTATCAAACTCTTTTTATGAGGCTACACTTACTCTGATACTGAAACCACACAAAAACTCAACCAAGAAAGAGAATTATAGAACAATATCACCCATAAACACAGATGCAAAAATACCAGTGAAATACTGGCAAAACGAATCTAAGAACACATTTAAAAAAAAAGTCATTTACAATGATCAGTTCAGCTTCATACCAGAGATGCAGAATGGCACAACATATGAAAATCTACCAGTATAATCCACCATATAAATAAATTGAAAGAAAAAAAAACATTATCATTTCATTAGATGCTGAAAAGGCATTTAACAAAATCTAACACCCATTTATGATTAAGGTCTTGGAAATATCAGGAATACAATGACCATATCTAAATATAATAAAAGCAATATTCAATAAGATAATAGTGAACATCAAATTAAATGGAGAGAAACTCAAAATGATTCCACTAAAATCAGGAGCAAGAAAAGGCTGTCCATACCTTTCATGTATATTCCACAGAGTTCTTGAAGTTCTGGCTATTGCAATAAGACAACAAAAGGAGATCAAGGAGAATCAAATTGGAAAAGAGGATGTCAACGTTTCGTTCTTTGCAGATGATATGGTAATGTACATAAGTGACTCCCAAAAACTCTACCAGGGAACTCCTACAGCTGATAAATATCTTTAGTAATGGGGCCAGATACAAGATAAACTTAAAAAATAAATCAGTAGCCCTCCTATATACAAAAGATAAAGAAGCTGAGAAAGAAATCAGAGAAACATCATCCATCATAATAACCACAAATAACATAAAATATCTTGAGGTAACATAAACCAAAGAAGTGAAAGACCTGTTCAACAAGAACTTTAAATCTTTGAAGAAAGAAATTGAAAAGATACAAGAAAATGGAAAGATCTCCAATGATCTTGAATATGTACAATCAACATAGTAAAAATGGCAATCCTACCAAAAGCTTTCTATAAATTCAGGCAATCCCCATCAAAATCCCAACACAATTATTCATAGATTTTGAAAAAAAAACAATACCCAACTTCATATGGGAAAAAAACAGTATAACCAAAACAGTCCTGTACAATAAAGGAACTCCCAGATGGTATCACCATCCCTGACATCAAGCTCTATTATAGAGCTACAGTAATAAAAACAGCTAGGTATTGGAATAAATACGTAAAAACAGAGAGGTTGATAATGGAATCGAATCAAAGACCCTCCCCCATGGGGGAAGAAGGGGTGATGGTAGGAGAACTTGAGAGAACAGTATAGTCAAGATGGAGAAAGAACAGAGATGAGAAAAGGAAAGAGATATTCTGATTGAGGGAGACATCATGGGGCTAGCAGAAAACAAAACAAAACAAAACAACAACAACAAAAAAAACCTGGCACTAGAGAAATTCCCATAATCCACAAGGATGACCCTCAGCTAAGACCCTAAGCAATAGAGGAGAGGGTATCTGAACTGGCTTTGCCCTGTAGTCAGATTGATGACTATCTTAAATGTCACCATAGTATTTTCAACTAGCAACTGATGGAGACAAGGTCAGAGACCCACAGTAGAGCACTAGAGCGTTTGACAAAGTCGAGTTGAAGAGTGGGAGGAGTGAGAGTATAAGCAAAGAGGTCAAGACCATGATCTGGACACCCCCTGAAACTCTAGTTTACCTGAGCTAATGAGAGCACACCAACTCCAGCAGGACAAAGACATACCAAGCTTAGGAAAAAGCTAGACTCTCTAAAAGTGGGTGACATTTGTATGGCTGGGGCAGACTGCAGGTCCACAGGCAGTGGCACCAGGATTTATCCCTGTTACTTTTACTGGGTCTTGGAAACCCATTCTCTTTGAATGGATGCCTTGCTCAGCCTAGATATAGTAGGGAGGGCCTTGGACCTTCCCCAGAGCAATATGCCTTACCCTCTTTGAGGAGTGGATGGACAGCATTAGGAAGGGGGAAGTTGGAGGAAATGGGAGGATGGGAGGATTGGGAACTGGGATTGGTATGTAAGATGAAAAAAAAAAGAGAGAGATGTTTGTTTTCTTTTTAAAAAAAAATAAAATAAAAAACTAGTTGCATTTTTGTAAACTATCATTACACACTATAAACAAAACTACACTTGTGAAACCATCAAAATGAATACAATGTTCAACAATCAGTACATACTAGAAGTAGAAGAATTAAGCAAATATGAAAATGTTAAATAAAAAGAAATTAAGAACACACAAGATTTATGAATTAGAAGATTTAGTAACATTCATAAAATATCAATATGTACAAATTAACTAAAAGCAAATTCAAAACAATCTTAAAACTTTAATGATGTTCTTGACAGATCCAGTGTATATTTTATATAAAATAGCCTAAGCAATTTTAAAATGCAGAAAGATTCACACTCCTATTTTTAAGAGACATAAGAAAGTGGTAGTAATCAAAACAGCATGATATACCATAAATACAATTATAGAGAACAATAGAGCAAAAGGAAATTTGAATACAAATTGTCTATACTATCAAATGATTTCATATAAAATGCCTATACTTTTCAATGAGATCAGGGAAGTCTTTTAAACTTTTGATGTGAAAACCATATTTCTGTTTATTCCTGAGACATATTGTACAAATTTCAGTGAACATACATCATAGATTTAAATATAAATTTAAAGTAATAAAACTCATGAAAGATAGCAGCACAAATATCTTTATCCCTAAATTCTCTCAAAAGTCACAGGTAGCAGTGAAAATCAACAAGTTGGATTTATTGAAAATTAAAAAAAAAAAAATCTAGTGTCTGGAGTTGTGGTTCAGTGGCTAAAACACTAGCTGTTCTCTTGACAGACATGGGTTTGTTTTCAGCATCCATATATTGTGTCAGCTTGTATCACAAGTTGCACAGAATAGGATACCCCCTCCTGCCCTATGTGGACACTGGAATGCTTGTAATACATGCTTGCATGCAAATGCAGATACCTTCTACAGAGCTGCTCTATGACACGTCTCTACTATTGCATCCTTGTTCTGTACGAATAAAATTTAAAAGGGTGAATCTCAGGTACAAAGTATTCTTATTAACTTCAGTAGAAAAATGAAAAAGGTCTACTTAGGAATTAGCACAGAAAACTAATCATCCTGACATCTATAGAATTAATGGATAATTGGAAGTGATGAAAGGTGATGTTTCTACAGTTCAACAGTTTTTCTTTCCTAGTTTGCCAAATTTTGTAAATGTTTATTTTAAAATGCCAGTGCTGATGTTTTGATTGAAAATGCCTTTGTTTAAAAATAGCACAGCTGTTGATCATATGGCAATTTCACAGGAAGGGAAAGGAAAATTTGAAAGATGGCATTCAACCTGATCAAACTCTCAGGCTAAAGAAGAAACTTTGATTTTTCTCTTACAGTTAGTAAATTTAATGTTATTTCTGTCTGTTTAATAGGTTAGATTCTCAGAATACTCATCTTCCTCATACTAATAATTAATATACATGCTTTTTCTTTTCCATTAAAAGAAAACCGATAATTTCAGAGCCAATAACAATGTGTTATAATCTAGGAACTGATAATTAAAAGTGAATATCAGCCATAAAAACAACAGTGTCATTTTTCTGAAGTGTGGATTTGGCGTAAATGTTCTTTCCTATGGAAAAAGGAGAGCAAGGACCATTGACCTATAAAGCGTACAGTTGAAGTAGACTTGAGAATAAAGTTGAAGACTGCTGAAATACTTTTTATTTCTTGTTTTAGAAAATAACAAGAATTCTCCTGACATATTCCATGTAATAAGCCTACAAATGAATTACTTTCTTTAATATACTCTAGATGATTTTTCTTAGCATTATCTGTCAAGGACCACTATCATACCAAAACAATTAATCAGAAGAGAGAAAAAAGCAAACTTATAAGATATTAGCTAGTTAGCTGTTTACTCTAAGTTTGAGCTTGGTTAAATAAATCAATATGTGACTGATATTTTTTTTTCAAACACTCTAAGTTAAGCAAGAACTTCCACATCTTATAAGTAGCAAAGCTGGGGCTCCACAACACTCCTTGGTTTTGTGTAAATCACAATGAAAAGCAAGTACTTAAAGCAATCCATGTCTGTTCCCAGATACTGTCCCAATTTTGGTTTTTCGAGAGAGGTTCTCTCTGTACCCTCACTGTCTGGGAACTTGCTCTATAGACCAGGCTAACCTTGAAATCACAGAAATCTGCCTGCCTCTGCCTCCTTAGTCCACGGATTAAAGCTATGCCCCACAACTTCCAAGCACTTTATTTATATCATTAAAATAATGAAGCAAATTAGATTTATTGGAATGGTTGGATTGAATCTCTTTATCTCATTCCACTGTGCACAAATCCCAACTTGTGTCTAGTTCTTAGATCAAGTGAACTTAGTGTAGAGTTGTCATCCATCACAAAGGGGAAGATGGAAACTTTAAGTCGTAAAAATATCTCCGTTTCCAAATTGCTTTACATATCAAAGCCTTCTGGAAAAGGCTGGCATAAACAGTTCAGTTTCTGGAAATTTGTTTAAATCAATGTTTGCATTCTTTAGAAAAGTAAACCACAATACTTTGAGTGGAATTAATAAGCATCTTGAGCTGGCACTGCATTCATTCACTTGAGTGTAGCTGAGTATAGCACCTATGATTTCTTCATGACTTCACCCAAATCTTGACGGCAAACACTACATAACTTTCTCATTTTCAGTCATTCATCCTGTCTAATTTTTTTTCTTGCCTCCAGACTTAAAATGTTTAAACCTATTGAGTTTGTTCTATGGACTATGTGCCAGATGCAAATGTTTTGCATATGATCCTTTTGAAGTCACATTTCTTAAAGCAAGCCATTTACCTTGAATACTAATACACTGAAGAACAAAAGGCAAGAAAATTAAAGACTGTAAGGAGGCAGCTGTGATGGTAACACTAGACTTTCCAGTAACAGACATCAGCTAACATTTCTGTGGTTCTATTTTTACAAGACAAAAGTGTTCTGTGTGTATACACATGCATATGAGCAGATGCATATGTGTGTATTCTCTTCACTTTGAACTACGTGAATTCTATCTGAGTCTATGGCTTAGTAGGTAAAACACCTTAGATTAGAACCCACTACTGTTATTTTACTTAATAGCCACGCTGCTAAAAAGCATATGTTTATGCTTATATATGTAGACCTGAGCAGCTCTCAGAGTTGATTAAAGAAGTTTCTTCTTGCATTAAGTATCATCAATGAAAAAATTACTCTCAAATAGAAGAAAATAAGTTAATGAATGTACTTTTCTTTAGCCAAGACAGAGTATCTCTATGTAACCCTGGCTTTCTATTCTGTTACTCATTATATAGACCAGGTAGGCCTTGAACTCAAAAGATTCATCTACCTCTGCTTTCCAAGTTGTAGGATGAAAGGAATATATCACCAACTTAGGTGACAAGTATATAGTTATTCACAATTCATCAATATTAGCCACATCACCACCAAGGAGAGGGAGCATCATGAAAAAGGAAGTAGAAATAACACAAAAGTGGAAGGATGAGGAAGAGTGATGTGAAATTCTGTATTCTGGACAGAACTTGACAATTGCATTCTTGAACTCATAGCACCTGAGGTTAAATGTAGAATATTTGATGCTCCTGCTGTTGAAGTCTACTCAAAGTTTATTCGTAGGAAAAGAAGTTTTCAGAGACAATCCACAATACAAGAGATGAGGCAAAAGAGACTTCAAGTGTTCTGACACACACTAAAGGTAATGGTGAAGAGATGGGGGAGCAGTTTTCAGTATTTTATGAAGGATCCTTTTAGAACATGCAGGAATTTCAGTCTAAGCATGGGAGAATGACACTCCATAAGAACCAGATCTTAGGGGTCAGATGCTGCACTTCCTTCCAAGCACCTCAACATATAGCAGTTGTGATATCAGTTTCTTATCCTCTCTTCATAATAAAGAATGTCAATTACATGCTAAGCATATTGGTTTGTTGTTTAGCCATTTTTTTGTCAGCTATACACACCCAAATGTATCTGGTCAGATAGCATATTCTAGTCAAAGAGCAAAGTTTAGACTTCATCTTTCTGGCCAAAAAATTTCAAGAAATCCTAAAGAAACCTATTTTAGTTAACAGCATCAGTCATTCTAGGGTACAAAATGAATGGTGGCTCAATGTGTAATTTTGCTGCTATGAAGAGAACATCGAATATGGAGTTGGATATGTTAGCTATATGATGAGCTAATCACTGGGAAGATAAACTTGATAAGAACAACAGGAGGCAAAATTGCCTTCAGGGATACTAAGCCAAAAGGAAACAAGTTAAATATCTCGAAAGAAACTGTACTGGAAAACATAGGGGTATAACACCAAAGCAACGTAAAATGTGGAATAAATTTGAGAAATTGATTAGTAAAATCATAATGCAAATTTATTGGACTTATTTCCAAAGTGGCTGCACTAGATTAGAGCTGGAAAGTCATTGTATGTTTGGCAGGAGATAATATTGGATAGATCTTATCAGAATGCATCATATGAATTCATGTATTTATAAATTTTAGCAATAGGAATTAAAATATATTATTTAAAAGCATTTTGATGATGGATAATACTGTAAAAGCAGAGTATTGGAAGTAAATAAAGAAAAATAACTTAATTATAATTTTATTTCTTTTAAAAATATTCGTTTCTATTTAAAATAAACCTACAAAAGGAATAGAAGTTTAAAATTAAAAAATTAAAGCCACATATGAATATGATTAAACACTTATTTGTTTAATACCAGTTGTTTATTGTTAAGACTAAAGATTTCCCTACATGAAGAAATATAACAATAAAAACAAATATTCCACAAAATTTATTTCTGTATTATGTTATGATTTGAATTTATTCTTGCTCAAAGTTAATTTTACATTCATAAATCTTTATCAAAGTTTTTACTGAAATAACTTTATTTAAAATAGTAGTATGTTTCTGCCAACAGAATAAATCTCAAATAAGCAAACATGTTAGGGAAGATTATGGCCTTTTGGTGATGAACTTAGACTTAAAATAAAAAACACAAGAAAGTGTAAATGTTACAATGAAAGTGATTTTAGTGTCACTGAAATATTTTAATGCATCGGATATGAATATGAAGCAAACAATTTTGGAGAAAACTTCTTTTCTATAGACATCATAATTTTGTTCAACGCGTAAGCTGACACAAAGTCATAATTTTCATGTTCTAAATAGCACATCAAATATCTCTATTCCACACATAACTTAGAAGTTTTTATGTAAAAATTGACATTATGCCACAACTTACATGTCTAGTTTGTGAGAAAATGAACATTATAGATTTTATTTCTTTGGGTTTATATGGTATGTCATGAGGACAACTAGTAAAATATTATGATCTTGTAAAATGTATGTCTACATTATAAGACTGGACAGATTTATATCTATTGATGATATAGAAGATGTTATTTACAAGAAAAGCTATCTATGTCTTTTCAACTTAGATGACATTTCTCATCATATTCATCATTACCTTGTAAAAAAATCTCAATTCTTAAAGAGTCTGTCACATTAGTTCTCCACATAAGAAGATAGCTCACCATAGTGGGCATAAAATAAAGATCCAAAACCCAATTACTCTTAATATCTTTAGTTTGTTACACATAAACTTCAAATAATCTCAAGGGCTTCTTCTGTACTTCTTACAGTCTTTGTTCTCCTGAATATCTTAAGGTAATAATTTGATATCTTCTGCTAAATCTTCAAAGCCTTGGAAGATGATCTTGTTTTATGCACAAATCATATAAAGCAAATTGGAATTCCTTCACTTTCATTGCTAAAGCAATACTTCCAGTGTTCTTTCCCTATGCTTTCTTGATCCTCCCATGTGTGTTCTTTTCTTCGTCAAGAGACCACTTCACTCATGAGCTTTATAACTCACCAATGGCAGCCTCCAGGGCCCTGTTGCCCACACTCCTCTGCATTGTAACTCTCCTATATTGCATTTGGTTACTTCCATTGTCTCCAGTGATTTTTATCTAGTTTTTTCCCCCCAAAATTCTTACTTCTTATTGACTTAAAGATTTCTTTATTCACAACCTTTTTTGCTACCGAGACTTCCAGAAATCACACCCTAGATTCAACAATTAATTTCTTATTTTATTATCTCTCCAGTTTAATTCAAAAGATTCTTCGACCATGTGTATTTTAAACACCCTTTAGTTTTGTTATTTGTTTGATTCCATTGACATTACATATTAATTATGTATCTTCAACCACCTGCATCATTTTTTTTAATTTAAATATTTATGCCCACAAAAATGCTTTTAAAGTATAAACTCAAACCATCTCTGTATTCTGAGTTCCAAGTGTATGGTTTTAAATACTTATCTGTTGAATAAATATATGAAATATATTCATTGGAGAAAGCATTGAAATTGTTAATATTAAAAGATTGTATATAAGATATCTATATTTCAGGTAGGATTAATTTAAGATAAGAAACCTTATTTTCATGACTGTGATGATGACATATACATATGTGGGGAGTAGACTAATGCTTATCCATCTTGAGTTCGCTAGAACTCCCTAAGAACATTCAGCTAGTATTTAAGTATTATTGAATACTATTAAAGATATTTGTACTACTGATGAGTATTTATTGCGATAATCCTTTAATGTTCATTTTCCTTCAAATAAGCTAAATTATTATAATTTAACAAGTTTGGTCCTTAGATTGGCAGATTGGTCCTTCCTATGTGACTTGCTACTTTTGGGTGAGAGATGCTAATGAAGCACATCTCTTTTCATGACTCAACGAAGTGTCATCAATGGCATGCGAGACACTTGACAGATACTTAGAAGGAAAATAATCATTCAAAGGTACTAGTGGTTGAGTGGTTGGATTTAAAAGAGAACTGGACTTTGTATATCTTTTCTTTCTGTGCCAAGATAGTGAGAGACTCTCTCATCCAAGTATTTATGCCACATTCTCTTGGTATTGATACTGACTCTATAGGGCTGAAAATATAGTATGGCTCTGTGGTAAATTCATCACAATCATTCATATATATATGAATCATCAGATAAATATAATTATGTATCCTTTACCACCTGAATTATATAGATAATTGTACAAAAACTGATTATCAAAATTTGATTTCCAGTCGTTGTAGCCTTGCTACTAGCAATACAAATCTTGTCACTTGAACCTTCTTCATTACTTTAAATTGTCTCAATCAAACATTATCTCTTGTCTAAAATTAAATCCTCCATTTTATGGCATTGTAAGTCAATATCAGTTGTTCACATATAGTAAGCTTATGCAACAAAATTAGAATGCAGGCTATATATGTAATTTTATTTTCTCTAATTGGTACATTAAAATCTAAAAGTAATGGGTGAAATTAATTTTAGTGATACACTTTAATAATTTAGTGTGTACAGAATATTATCCTTGTAAATTATAATACACAAAATTTTGAAGAAATTTTTACATCAATTTTTGTCATAAACTAAAATATTACCACTATATCTCCTGGGTCTTCAGTTGACATAGAAACAACTGGAGTGTAGATTGTTGGACTTAACATCCACAAATCTATCAGCCAGTTTTCTTCTGTCTTTCTCATCTAGACCCTAATAAAAAAGACATATATTATGTAAATTTAACAAAGCAAATTTTAGAGAGTGGAGGAAGCTGGGATTGGTTGATGCCCTAAGTAGTGTGCATTGTCGACATGGGAACCACCATGTCAAGGCCTCCAGTGCTTCAGACTCATAGAAGTGGCAAAGTCTTACCTGAGTAAGGCTTAAAAGGATGTCAAGGCTTTCCTTTGTGGTTAAAATATGAGATAAAAATGTTTATGGAGGGGGCTGGAGAGATGGCTCAGAGGTTAAGAGCATTGCCTGCTCTACCAAAGGTCCTGAGTTCAATTCCCAGCAACCACATGGTGGCTCACAACCATCTCTAATGGGGTCTGGTGCCCTCTTCTGGCCTGCAGGTATACACACAGGCAGAATATCGTATACATAATAAATAAATAAATAAACATTTAAAAAATGTTTAAGCCGGGCGGTGGTGGCGCACGCCTTTAATCCCAGCACTTGGGAGGCAGAGGCAGGCGGATCTCTGTGAGTTCGAGACCAGCCTGGTCTACAGAGCTAGTTCCAGGACAGGCTCCAAAACCACAGAGAAACCCTGTCTCGAAAAACCAAAAAAAAAAAAAAAAAAAAATGTTTATGGAACTTTGATCAGTATGTACAAAAAATAACAGCTGTATTTTCCACTTCCTGATGATTACTGCCTGAGACCACTACCCTTCAGAGACCTTTCACCCAAAATAGCAAATCCCTCCTCCTTTTACCTATTAGGCTAAAAAGGAGGAGGTTTTAGATAACTCTAATGATAAGTGCCTTCATTCAGAGGCAGAAGACACTCACTGATACCAGATTTTCTATAGATGTATCCATGTGTCTGTCCTCTAGTTAGGGTTCCAGGAAACAAACAGTCTGTGTGTTAGTAGTAATTTGCCAGACCAAAAGAGAGGAGTTAAGCTCAAAATGCTTGTTCTTGTTTGCTTAAGAAGGAATTAGATAAACATTGAAGAAGAATTCCATATTCACTATCCTCAATCACATACCTAATGCAATAAATAACTAATCCATATTCATGATGCTTTACAAACATTTCTCTTGTTCTTTTATGTTCATAATGATGGTGAACATTAAAAGGAAAGATTTTAAAATTTATTGAGGAAACTTAATTATATAACTTTGATTATTTCAGGGAGTATTTTTTCATTAATTTCTTTCACCCGTGATTTATTAGGGAAAAATCATTGAAAATTTTGCTTTAAAGTACCTGGTCCCTAATGAAAAACATCTTAAAACATTTCTTTCAGGCCAAGGGGAAATGGAGTTTACAGAAAGAAAACTTTTTTTATTCTTGAATTAGCAAAAAAAAAAATTAATACTTTCCAAAACTTTGGCAATTTACTGCCTTGTGAGTCCTGTGCTAAGAAATGTCTAGACATTGTATAATTTCTCAAACAGGAGAAAGTACAGCTAGAATAGACTCCTAAAGCTAATAGATGTAATGAGAACAATAGAGGACTGTCCTGGGATTGCGGATAGTGGGGGTACAGATTACTGACATTTGTTTTAATGACATTTTAGCATTATCTTCACATTATCCATAACTTCAACTTAGTTCTCTAAGCACTAAAATGACTACTATATGATTGATTTAATGCCATTACATAGAAGTTCAACAATCGGGCTGCCTTCGGGAGTGAGTGCATACCTGAATCATGTTTAGAGAAAAGATTTTCAGTTTGATCTGAGTATTTTGCTGTTGGAGAAGGGCACTAGCTAGTTCCCGGTTGCTTAGCCCCCCAAAAATCACCAGAAACTGTATTAATTAAATCACTGCTTGGCCCATTAGCTCTAGCTTATTATTGTGTAACTCTTACATATTAGTTTAACTCATTTCTATTAATCTGTGTATCATTCCGTGCCTGAGACTTACTGGCTAAAATTCCAGTGTCTGTCTCCAATGGGACTACATCCTCCTCCTTTCTTCCAGCATTTAGTTTAGTTTTCCCCACCTACCTCTATTCGCTGCACAGGCCCAAGACAGTTTTCTTTATTCAGTAATGGTAATTAAAGCATACAGAGGGGAATCCCAAATCATTTTTTATTGAAAGCCATGAACCATACCCTTCATATAAACTGCACAAATATAAATCATAATTTCACCAAGGTTTTGGCTATGCCTTAAATAGCTAGGAAATAAACCAAATGGCCGAAATTATTTGGAAGAATTCCTTGCATGACTTTTGAATGCATTTTAAGTAGATTTATTTTGCAAAACAAGCAACATCTTGAAAAATTCTTATTTTCCTAATTATCTGTAACTGCTTCTATTTACATCTGTTTTACAAATCCTTATCCAAATTATGTACCTGTAACAGTTGCTTAATTCTAAAAGTGAATACACCAAGTCTTTCTCAGTGATGGCACAGTGTTGGTTTTTTCTTTTCATTACATCACAGATTTCAAATAAAAGAATCAATGGCTACCCATAGATTTCTATTATCCAGAAACCAAAGGTGTATTATAGAGACAGGTCTATTTCATTGCAACTTTTAGTTGATTTTCTTTTGTACATAAAGCTAAAATTTATAACCAAGTGTATGGCAAGAAATCAACCTTTTCCAATAAATGGAATAAAAATTAATTAAAACAAATATAAGAATTTTATGTGGTATTAAGAAACTTTACCTGAATTATCAGATCTTAGCATCCTATAGTGAAGCACAGAAAGGAGCATCTCATTTTGGAACCATAAGTTCTAAGGAAGTACACCATTCACTCTTAAACTATGAGATAAAATCATACATATTTATTGGGTATTATGAGATGTTTCAATGTACATATGTATTATGTGATGCCAAAATGAATGTGAATGTAAATGTATTTATCTTTTCATATATTTTTTACTTCTTAATGATAAAAAAGTCATTTTTTGACATCACCTCCAGGTACAGTTGAACATCAGATATACATTCCCATCCTGTTAAAACTAAACTCCAATTGAGTAAACTTTCTCCATGAAGCAATGTATTTACTGAGCCTGCTTGTATCTCACTCGGTACCCATTCCTTTTTGCTTTGTTTCATGATGTGGATATTAAGAATATTCTAAAATGCCTTAGTGTTCAACCAAGCACATTTGAAACCATATCATAATTATGTGGGTCCCTGCCATTTGGTAACATATAACTAAACAAAGCCTTAGCTTCTCATTTAGTAGATTTCCCTTCTAGGAAATAATACATTATCATTTTGAAACTTTGGTTAATTAAGTATGTTTAGTCCTCATACTGACGATGTATATTATTTTTGAATTCAAGTCTTTGGGACACCAATACATCCACTAGAACATTTTGCTGTTATTTTTTATTATAATGTCACTAGATAGTCTCTGCCAATTTCTCAATTGACATTTTTGCTTTCTTTATTCTATTTCCTATATATGTTGCTATCCTTTTTCTTCCTTCTCATTACTTTTTATTTTGATAGATTTTTGAAAACTGTGAAAATCTAATCATTAGGACTAAAACCAGTTATATTCTCAGTGCATGTTGCATCACTCAGATCAAAATACAAGTTCCATACCCTATGACTGCTGATTTGGAAGCAGAAGACAACATTGATGTTTTTGTATACTGCAAAGGTGATTCTTAAAATGGACAGTTACTGCAATGAGTAAAGTTCTTTGGATATTATTGAGCAAAAAAATTCGTTATTTACATGATAACAGCCCCACTATTTCCCAAATTTCATTTGGAGGTTTAAGTCAATTTACTAAATGTTTTGCAACTCCAGCAAAACCTGCTAATCAGGTGCAGGTTGAACTCCTTTCTGCCAAGATGGAAGGAGTGTATGTGATTTCTGGGCATTCCTCACACTCACTGGAGGGTGCACCTGGTCTTGGTTAATTGGGTGAAGGAGTTTTGCCTGTAAGGTAGAAGGAATTAGTGACAGGTTTCTTATTCTCTGGACTCCCTGAGGTGGCATAAAAGGTTTGACTGACTTCCTTATTGTATAATATCAATTGGAGACAGATATAATTAAAAGAAAGATAATGCAACATGAAGTTTCTTCTTTGTTGTGATGATAAATACCAATAGTACAGTTTGGGTATATAGTGGCAAGATGGCTTTAATTTAACATACTTAGCCAGCAATAGGCACAGTCACTGACATCACTTAGCTACACTGGGTTATAAATTCGTCATTACGTGACTTAGTTGAGTGATTTTGAGTAGGTAGTATAAAGTTTATTGGAGCTCAAGAAAGGAAACCACCACACCTGGCAAGCTCTGACATCAGGAAGAATGCCTTGTGGGAGTTGGTTAGACCTTCTAATATGATCAATGGCCTGATGTTACCCAGCAGAAGGAAATAAAAGACTTGACTTGGAAAGTGTATTAATTCTTTCGGGCTATTTGCTATAATTTAATGCACCATAAAGTGCCCTAGAGTATTCAAAGAGTTAAACTCCCTTGGAAAAAATGAAGAATAATTCCCTCCTTTCCTGGAAAATAATTCAGCCCCATATGTAACGAAAGAACTTTATTAGTAGGGGTCTAAAATGGGGTTCACTATAAGTGATTTTCCTAGGTCCCATTCTGTGCCATCTGTCCTTTTCCCCCTCCTTACTAGTAAAAGTAATACAATGTGCACATTCAGTGACAAAGAATACAGTTTGATGTCATCTAAGAGTTGTAAAGCTCCACTGTCTTGGGGACTGTGTTTGATTCTTCAGGATGCTATTGTAATGTCTGATTTCTAATTGATCTATTACAAATTTTCTAATTCATACTAATTGACTACTAACGCATGAAAAAACTGAGTAAAAACAGGAAGGAAGAGACCCTATGTAAATGATAAAAAATGCCTGTCAAAACAAAGGGAATTAAAGAGTGGGTCTATATAGGAGAGTCACTGCAAAGGAAGCACATTAGTGCTCTTCTAGTTTCATGTTCCCCTTTAAAAGGGAAAAAAGCACTTAAAGTAAAAGGACTTAAATTTTGCTAAGGAGTGTTCCCTTGGGGTCCCATCACAAAAGACAATTGCAGGCAATAAAGAATTTAAAGAGCCTATTTTCATGGTCATGGCACTAGCCTTTATTAATAAATCATGGCCTGGGTTTCAGCAGAAGGTTGTCTACATTTCCCCCTTATCTGTGTCTTTGCAGGCCAAATTTTTATTGAGGGAGGTTTTTAAAAATTCCTACTTAGTTAACCTTCAAATTGTAGCACACACTGGCTTAATGAGAACATAGGCTTCCTTGTGTACATTTTGTAAGCCATGGTGTCCTCTGGAAGTATAGACTCATGTTTGAAGTACTGCTGGGAAGCTGTCTGTCCTAAATGACAAAAGGGAGTGAAAAGAAGGAGAAAAGGGCAGAGAGAGGGAAAGAGAAAGAGAGGGAGAACTGAATTTGTTTGATATTTGTATCGTGCTAGATTTTGAATTTTAACGTCGAGATAATATGGTAGTCTTGGGGGCTGGAGAGATGGCTCAGTGGTTAAGAGCATTGCCTGCTCTTCCAAAGGTCCTGAGTTCAATTCCCAGCAACCACATGGTGGCTCACAACCATCTGTAATGAGGTCTGGTGCCCTCTTCTGGCCTGCAGACATACACACAGACAGAATATTGTATACATAATAAATAAATAAATATTTAAAAAAAATATGGTGGTCTTTCTTTCTTCCTTCCTTCCTTCCTTCCTTCCTTCCTTCCTTCCTTCCTTCCTTCCTTCCTTCCTCCTTTCTTTCTTTCTTTCTTTCTCTCTTTCTTCTTTCCTTCCTTCATTCTTTTCTTTTATTCTTTCTTTCCTGTTTTTTGAATGTCTTATATTCTGAAATTTTTTACTCTGTGATGATAATAGCACAGTGCATAAATGTCATTTACTGCATTGCTCCCAGATATTTTTACTAATACATAAAGAGCATTGTGCATGTTGCTCAGCAAGGGAAAATCAAGGTCAGGAAGCAAAGATTTCTTCCTGAAACTGTTTTCTGAGTGAGAGAGAGCTTAAAGTAACATGTTATTGATCTTCTTGTCCCATTAAATGACAGGAGTGCCATTCCACACTGCCTCATGGTTTCCTAGGATATGATGGCACCTTAACTCTGCAAGCCTACAGAGGTCTTAAAGTCCTTTTTTTTCCCTTTATCTAATATGGTCTCTAGAATATCCTTGTGCCCAAGTCTGTTGAAAGCCTGAGCTTGCTCTCACTTAATATGAGGTTCAGAAGTGTCTATAGCTTATGGAAAGCTCTATAAGCCAAGTAGCCCTTCCAATTAGTGTACATTTAGTTGTACACCATAACTTAAAAGGCTTTGGACATTTTTATTTTCACTTTTCTTTTTTTTATTATTTTTCCATAAACTATAATTAGATCATGTTTACCCCCACCTGCAATATTTCATATAACCTTCCTAACACCCTAGCCACCAAATTCATGCTCGCTTCCCATCCCCACAACAATTCAAAGCAAAAAGTAAAATTCAAAACAAGCACAATAAAACAGTTATACCGAAGCAAAACAGAATAAAAAGTCACCGTCTACACACCAATGGATTCTGTTTTGTGTTAGTCTACTGTTCCTGAGCTTGGGACTTCCCTGGTGTGTGACTGAAATATCCAATGACAATTTTCCATTTCCCGGTAAGTATCTGCTCCAAATAGCTTCATGGTAAGGATGTAGCTTGTGTCTACCTCCCCTTTCCTGTGCTTGGATTTGGTCTGATCTGAACTTGTGGAGGTGCTGAGCATGATTCCAGTCCCTGTGAACTCATACATGTGTCAGTTCTGTTGTATTTGGAAGACACTGTTTACTTGGAATCATTTATCATCTCTGATTCCTAATCATCGGCCCTGTAAATGTGCATACAAGTAACAATAAACTGAGCAGATGATATTTAGGACTACATATGTATATACAGCTAAGCGTATAAATGTAACCTTGATTAATGAAACTAGACATGGATTTTGAAGAGAACAAGAAGGGGGATCTGGGAGGCTTTGATGGAAGAAAGGGAAGAGGGAAATTATGAATTATATTATAAATAAAAAATAAAAAGGATAACTAAAAGTTACTCTTAAAGACTAATTTATTTATCCATTTATTTTCTATGGCATAAGTCATAACTAACTGTCAAAATGTATATAAAGAATATAAAAGAAGGAAAAGAATTGATTGGTTCCATATACCTCAAGGAGATCAACAATGTTTTTTTCCTATTTATGCCCCCACTAGTGCCTTTTTGATAGGCAAGTCTATGCTGTAGCTTCATTTCTATGTTAGAACATAGTCCAGTTAGCATTCTAATGTAAAGACAATATTATGATTAAAAAATTATTTGTGACTTCCAGTTTAACAGTGATTTAATAATAACTACTGTATAGGTCAACATCTCATTAATTCTTTTCTATTTTGCATATTCTCAAAAGGATCACTGTAAATGAATGCCTGTATTAACACAAATGAATTTACTGTTGGTTTTGCTTTGGATTTTCTAGCTATAGATATTGCCAATTAAGAGAAATAGTCTTGAGGCCACTGTTGGTTGAATTTATTTCTATGACACAGGACTCTCTCTTCTCATTTTCTGGTTTCTGACTTTCAAATCTTAGTTTTATTTCATTATTATAAAACTTTTGTGAAAGTATTGAAGTATTTTCAAGCCTGGCTTCTTTGTGTGTAAAGTAGTAGTAATTTGGAATATTAAAACTATTATTTTGAGCTAATATCAGCATAGTTATGAGAGTAATGTTGTTTTATGTAGAGTTCAATAACTGTTGAATGCTACATATTTTCCCAGTTAAACTTTAAAACACATTTTTGCATATTGCTTGATATAATAAGATATTTTGTTTAGCATTGGGACATTAAAAATAGATTTTTAAAACTTCTGTCTCAAAAAACATGAAACAACAATAAAGAAATATTCTAAAAGATTCAAATCACTACAAATGTTTCATCTATTTAAAGATAATAAAATTGATGACATTGCACATCAATGGATATTCAGTAATATGTCAGTCTGTTTTTAGAGTATGACTCTAACTTTTGGCCTATTAGTGTCATTATACCATTATCACAGGTTGAATTCCAGCAAATTAATTTTAGTTTAGTATTCAGTGGGACTGTTAACATTTCCTTAACCTCCAAAAAATGTCTTGGCTTGATGGGAATGAAGAGCTATGGTACAGCACATACTTGTCACAGAAATAACCTTTGGAGGCAGGAGATTAGAATACAGAGACCCAAAGCCAGAAACTATGCGGAGACTGAGAGACAATTGGACACGCAGTACTAAATGAGATGTCTCCAAAAAAATCCCGCCTTTCAGGGCTCAGGGAACACTGTGAAAAAGCATTTGTGAAGGATTTCACATGTATGTCATTGCTTCCAGTTTAGTGTTTTTTAAGAGATCCATGAGTGTGTGAATGAATGCATCTCTATTTCTTGGGCATTCTCTTGGACTATTTTCTTTCTGTTTCTTTTGTCTGAATCCCATGTGATAGATGATTGAATCTCTTCACTATCTTCTATCAGTTAGAGTGAACATGGCACAAAACAGTTAGGCTAAGGTGAAGGTCAAGTGAAAGAATTACACATTATGATATTTTATGCATGTAATAAAATTCTAATGGTTGTACTTTTCTATAATAGATATTCTAATCAAATGGACCTAAAAAAACAAGCAAGTGTGGCTATCCTAATATTTAGCAAATTAAACTTCACACTAAAGAAAATCAAGTGAGATTGAGAAGGACACTTTATCCTCATCACAGGAAAAAAATCCATCAAGACAAAGTCTCAATTCTAAACATCTATGCCCCAAATAAAAGAGCACCTACAAATGTTAAAAAAATAAAAGAAATAATCTTTGGTTCCATCTTCACCACTAGGAAATACTAGTATGGCTGCAATTATTAAGAATAAGATTGAAGTCAGGGATGGTAATGCCTCCAGAAGTTCCTTTATTGTATAAGATTGTTTTGGCTATCCTGGGTTTTTTGTTTCTCCATATAAAGTTGATTATTGTCCTTTCAAGATCTGTGAAGAATTTTGATGGGATTTTAATGGGGATTGCATTGAATCTATAAATTGCCCTTGGTAGAATTGCCATTTTTACTATGTTGATTCTCCCAATCCAAGAGCAAGGGAGATCCTTCCATTTTCTGGTATCCTCTTCAATTTCTTTCTTCAATGCCTTAAAGTTTTTGTCAAATAGATCTTTCACTTCCTTGGTTAGAGTTACCCCAAGATATTTTATGCTGTTTGTGGCTATCGTGAAAGGTGATGATTCTCTTATTTCTCTCTCTGCTTCCAGATCCTTTGTGTATAAGAGGGCGACTGATTTTTTGGAGTTGATCTTGTATCCTGCCACATTACTAAAGGCGTTTATCAGCTGTAGGAGTTCTTTGGAGGAGTTTTTGGGGTCGCTCATGTACACTATCATATCATCTGCAAATAATGCAAGTTTAACTTCTTCCTTTCCAATTTGAATCCCCTTTATCCCCTTATGTTGTCTTATTGCTATTGCTAAAACTTCGAGAACTATATTGAAGAGGTATGGAGAGAGTGGACAGCCTTGGCGTGTTCCTGATTTTAGTGGGATGGCTTTAAGTTTCTCTCCATTTAATTTGATATTAGCTGTCGGCTTGCTGTATATAGCTTTAATTATATTTAGGTATGACCCTTGTATCCCTAATCTCTCCAAGACTTTTATCATAAAGGGATGTTGAATTTTGTCAAATGCTTTTTCAGCATCTAATGAAACGATCATATGGTTTTTTTCTTTCAGTTTATTTATATGATGGATTACATTGATAGATTTGCGTATGTTAAACCAACCCTGCATCTCTGGTATGAAGCCTACTTGATCATAATGGATAATTTTTCTAATGTGTTCTTGGATTTGGTTTGCCAGAATTTTGTTGAGGATTTTTGCGTCGATATTCATGAGTGAGATTGGCCTGTAATTCTCTTTCTTGGTTGGGTCTTTGTGTGGTTTTGGTATCAGAGTTACTGTAGCTTCATAAAAGGAATTTGGCAATGACTCTTCTGTTTCTATATTGTGAAATACATTAAGGAGAATAGGTATTAGGTCTTCTTGGAAGTTCTGGTCCTGGACTTTTTTTGGAAGGGAGGTTTTTGATAACAGCTTCTAATTCTTCACGACTAACAGGTCTATTTAGGTTGTTCACCTGGTCCTGGTTTAACTTTGGTAAATGGTATTTATCTAAAAAAGCGTCCATTTCTTTTACATTTTCCAGTTTTGTGGCATACAGGCTTTTGTAGTAAGATCTAATGATTCTCTGAATTTCCCTGTCCAGCTGGCCTTCTGTTTGTGTTTTCTTCTTTGCCTCCATTTCAGTTTTTAAGTCTTGAACTGTTTCTGGCGATGGATCGAGGTAGAGACAGAGACTCAATTTGGAGCAACGGTCTGAGCTCTTAAGGTCCAAATGAGGAGCAGAAGGAGGGAGAACATGAGCAAGGAAATCAGGACCACGAGGCGTGCACCCACCCACTGTGACAGTGGAACTGATCTATTGGGAGCTCTCCAAGGCCAGCTGGACTGGGACTGAATAAGCATGGGTTGAAACTGGACTCTCTGAACATGGCGGACAATGAAGGCTGATGAGAAGCCAAGGACAATGGCACTAGGTTTCGATCCTAATACATGAACTGGCTTTGTGGGAGCTTAGCCTGTTTTGATGCTCACCTTCCTGGGCCTGGATGGAAGTGGGAGGACCTTGGTCTTCCTGTAGGGCAGGGAATTTGGACTGCTCTTCAGTATCGAGAGGGAGGGGGAATGGACTGGGGGGAGGAGAAGAGGAGTGGGGATGGGGGAGGGGAGTGGGGGGAGGGGACAATGTGTGGGAGGATGGGAGGGAAATGGGAAACGGGGAGCAGTTGGAAATTTTAATTAAAAAAGAATAAAAAAAACAGATTTAAACATACACACACAAAAACAAAACAAAACAAAAAACAGAAAATGTGAGAAAAATAAAACCACTTGAAATAGAAAAAAAAAAAGAATAAGATTGTTTTTTTTAGAAACTTGGTTTTCATTATTCAATTTTGAACCATCATGACATTTTCATTCAAAATAAACAAGTAGAAATGTTGAAAATTAGTGGGAGTTCAGTTTTATAATCAAGTATATGATGACATCTAAAAAATTACAGCTAAAAATCTCACTATAGGAATTTTTATATGTAATTTTGGTGTGTCGCTTCCTAATTACTCTTCATTGATTATATAGGAAGTATATTGCTGGCTAATTATCAGAATTTCACAACGACTATGTTGTAACTTCAATGTAATCTTAAAAGTTTAACTTAAGTTTCTTCTTATATTTCATTGGCCAGAAATCTCAGTAAAATATGAAAAATAAGAATACTAAGCTTATCAACCAGAAATTTCTAATTCTGAAAAAGACAGTGCCCAAGACTTATTGTTACAATCACAGTCCTCAGTGTCCCAAAGACACCTTCTACGTGCTGAGAAAGTTAATTGCTTCTCATACATTTATTTGATTATTTTAGCATGCAGGAAAATATATTTTTATCATTTTCATTTCTAGTTATTAACAAAAGACATTTTTAGCATTTTGTAACAAATTATATCAATAAAATATTCCAATACATCTTTTATATGTTGAATAAACTCAAGATGATTATCATAGATAAAAGACCCATGTTAAGAACACTGTTATTTTTATTTTTGCTAGAACTTATTGACCAGTGGTTTGAACAGCTTATTGCTAGATTTTCTCTCTATCCTTATCCAGTAAAATACTTATGCTATCCTTACTACAAAGATATGTACTTAGAAGCTGAATATATTATATTAATCTATTTATTGTGGAATAGTTTCTCTCAAATAATGCATATATTTTTAGATATTTTTATTTTTATATTTTTTAGATATAACCATAAAAACGTCTTCCCCTAAACATAAAGGTAGTCATTTTATAAGTATATTTACCATTGTTTTTTTGTGAGAAAATATGCATCTGTTCTTTTAAAAAATGATGCAGTGGACCAGGCATGGTGGTGTGCACCTTTAATCCCAGAACTCAGGAGGCAAAACAGGTATATAACTGTGAGTTCAAGACCAGTATTATCTACTTAATGAGTTCCAGCACATCCAGAACTACACAGTAAGACCCTAGCTCAGACAGACACAAACACATATACATACACACACTGGTGATATTACAAAATTTCCTAATATTTCTTGAAACTGTTTACTAACACTCCATTAAAGAACACTGCTCATTTTAAAGTAGATAATTTCAGAGTTGGAGAATTGTCTCAGCAGGTAAGAACACTTGTTGTTCTTAAGGGACCTGGATTTGCTTCTCAACACCAACAAAATAACTCAGAATGAAATGGAATTCAAGTTCTATAGTATCCAACACTCTCTTTTGGCTCATGTGGTGTCAGGTATGTATATAGTACCCATATGTTCATTAAGAACAAAACATGCATACATTTAAAGTAAAAATGAATAAATCTGAAATAAAGTTATTATTAGGCAAAATTTAGAAGTAAATGGTCTGGACTGACTTGAGGGACCCCAGCCCAAGGCAGCGCTAGGATAAATAAGAAAATCTATAAAGTTGCCAAGGCTAGATTATTCTATCTAACTGAAAAAAGAAGTAAGGAAACATCTTTTGCTGTTGGTAACCTCACAAAAAAGGCATGTGTACACGCTCTCCTGATGGTAACCTCTTCTTTTACTTCACCTAAAATCATCTCTCTTTAATGCTCACCTCTCTCTCCTGCTCAGTTACACATTTCTATATTCAGTTACAGCATCTCTCTCTTTACATACTGTTTATCTCTCTTTACACACTACTCTCACGCCCACACTCACTCTCACACTCATTCCCTCTCACACGTATTTCACTCACTCTTTCACCCTCTCATTCCATCACACTTCTCTCCGGATTCTTGTTCTTCATCTCTCACTCTGCAGGTACCCCCCCCCCCCGACTCTATAGTCTCCAGTGGCTCACACTTAGGTCTACATAGCCGCCCATTATTAACTCTACATAACTGTCCATACTTTCTCAGCTGCTGCTGCCCCCACAGCCAAACTCTAGAAAATTATAAGTTACATTTTCAGGGCCTGACCCATTCTCACAACACAAGATAATTCACATAGTTTCTCTTTGGTTAGGGATGTGATCCTGACTAGCTGTATACTCTTTTGCAGACGGAAAATGACATCGTAATGTAATAACAATTAATTAGCTGGACCTTGAGTTTGGGGAGTGTGTACAGAAAGATCCATTGCTGCAGGGAGTAATGTCTAAAGTTGCTTCAAACTCTGGCATTTTGAATGAGCAAGGAAAACTGGGAAAATGACCTCGTGTATTTGTCTCTAGGGGAAACCAGATATTTGCCTCCATGGACAACCACCCTGCTTTGAAGTTCAAAATTGGCTGTCTTTGCAAATGGTTGTCTTTGTGACTGAGAATTCAATGTCACTCTGAGTAATATAAAATAGCCTAGTATTATTTCTATTCATCAAAATTATACAGCCTAAGCAGAAATCATCTTCCTGAGTTTCCACAGATATATATGTGCCCAGGAGATGGAATATTTACACAAGATAACCACACAAGCAGTGGGAATATACTCAAAGCTGTTCTTAGGGAAGGAAATAAAGTGGCTCAGGAGAGAAATTCCAGAGAAAGACAAATAGCTATCTACAGCCAGTGACCCCACGGCCTTGCCAGGTGGGGCTCACCCATTAGCAATCATACATCTGGTGGGTCGACTTGTTAAATACTAGATGCCACTGCTGTGCTTTGCCGCAGCCCCTTACAAAATGGTAAGGGATTACACAGGACTGTAAGCTCTTAATACCATTAAATCATTGCATCAATACACAGTTTCATGAACCTTAAATTATTGCTTGATTGCAAGGAACCCACTATTGACACAGGACAGAGAGAGCAATAGTTGTGAAGGAAATGAAGATTTTTGTAAGCTATTCCTTTATTCACACAAAAGTCACATTTCACTGTGAGAAGTAACACTGAAAGACAGTTGATTAAGGAACTTCATTCAGAAGTTCCACTTAGTCTTTATATCTGACAGAGATACTGCTTCTCCTAAGTCTCTCTGGACATAAGGTAGAAAGAATGGTTCTTTTTCACTTTCATTATTACTCATTGCATTACACAAATTTATAGTATTGGCTTAAGTCATAGCCCTGAATACTGATAATATATTCAACCACACAATTTCCTTGCTTCTATTTGCCCAAATTCCATACTCACCATGGGTGACTTTGGGATGGTCTGTCCACCATGCTGCCATGGCACTTAAATAAAAACCAGCTCAAAAGTAGGCCTGAGGTTTGATGAAGGTGGGTCATCTTTCTATCTGTTGTTTCATTGGTTAAGTAATAAAGAAACTGCCTTGGCCCCTTTAATAGGACAAAAATTAGGTAGGCGGAGTAAACAGAACAGGATGCTGGGAGAAAGAAGCCGAGTCAGGAGTCGCCATGATTCTCCCACTCCAGACAGACGCAGGTTAAGATCTTTCCTGGTAAGCCAGCTCGTGGTACTACACAGAATATTAGAAATGGGTTAGATCAATATGTAAGAGCTAGCCAATAAGAGGCCGGAACTAATGGGCCAGGCAGTGTTTAAAAGAATACAGTTTCCGTGTAATTATTTCGGGGCATAAGCTAGCCATGTGGGCGGCCGGGTGCCGGGGACGCAGCCCCGCCGCTCCTATTACAACAGAGTGGCACCCAACGTGCTAATGAACTCCACGTAAAACCTGAGAGGGCTTAAAAAGAACATAGAGAGAATTTAAGACAGCTTTTTGCTGTTTGTGGGTTGCGTGCGGCAAAGAAATTGTCCTGACTCAGCAACAGGAAAAAACTGGCTGTTTTAAATGCCGGCTTTCTGGGCTGTGCCGCCATTGCGATCTCTGCCTGGCTCCTGCGGGAGACAGAGTTTTTGAATGGAGCATTTGGAGTAAAGTGCTACGATTTGTTTGATGGCAACTAGACTCACTGTGTGCCTAAAAGGAAGTCATTTTGTGCTGCGGCTCAGAGGCACAAACAGCTTCACCATGCTACTGGTGCAATGTGCAAGGATCAGAGGCACGAGCGGCTCCGCCATGTTGGACTGGGCAGGACACAGGCGGTACCGTATTACCTGTACATGGTGCAACTTAAGTTTTTAAGAACTGCTTAACATTTTAAGAAATGCTCCTGGATAGTAAAAAAATTACAGATTCACAATAGAACTGATTCAGACACTGTTGGATGAATGTACGTAGGCTTGAGAGAGAGAAAAATATATATAAAGAATAAAGTTAATGTCTTAAGAAAAGGGTAAGGTCTTTAAAGAGACAGAGTACAGATAGTTATAGATTAAAAGAAATAAAGAAAAATAAGCCACGTAAAAATGGAAAATTCACGGAGAGTCTGGATTCTTTGTATTATTGTGTTTTCTTTAAAATTTTTGACTGTAAAGGAGCTAAGTGCAGAGAGACATTTCATTATATGGGCTGCCAAGCTAAACCAGAATGGATACAAGGGTATTATGATTTCAGAATATGGGTCTAAGGATATGATGCTTTGGAGAGGGTCTTCTTTTGTTTTCACAGAGGATGAGATTCTGTGGATTGCGTCTATCCCAATATGGTATGATAGACCGCGCCCTCCTGAAAGGTTGCTGTGAACACCTTCAGAAAATTACTTCACTCAACTGCCAACTGAGATGACCCTGGCACACAGGTTACACCATGAAAGACCTAATTAACGACGCCCCCATTCAGCAGGAAGCAGTTTGGAGAGAAAAACTGCGCCCATGTTCCCAAATATGGTTTATAAATGTTCTTTTACATTTAAAGGGGGATATGATATAGATGTGACTAATTTGCATTGGTATGGATTTTAAGGTCAATTTTGTTATATGTATATGCATATTTCTAATCTTGATTAAGGTATTATGATTGTATAGTTCATTTAAAAATGTAATGTATATAGGTTGTTAATGGACAATCATCAATAATAGTCAAGCTTGTAGTCATGTTAGTTAGATTTTCTAGATATATAGAGATATATTTCAGTTAGATAGGCATTCTTCATATCTTTCAAAGACTACAGAATATGGCATTTTAAATGTTTTAATAATTTAGGGCTTTTCATGACAATGAGACACGTCTGCTTCTGGCAGCACCAGCTACTTCAAGAGGAAGATGGGCATCGAAGAGGCTCTTTATGGAGTTTGATAGCCATTTGGGCAAGAAACTGTTCTTGCCTGGACTGTTGCATAAACTGGACACAAAGAACCTACAGAGAGAGGACTACTGAACTTGCCTAAAGGTGAGATGGTCTTTTGGGGTTCCTGACTCATGAAAGAGTCTGCGAGACATTCTGCAGGACACAACAAAAAGTGACTGAACTGTCTTTGGAATTTCCTGCTTGATGAAAATGTCTGCTGGATACTATGGGCCTGAAGGCTGAAGATGGATGCCCCAACAGTACAAAAGAACTTTGGGTGACTGTCCAGGCAGCAAGATGTCTCTGTCATTTCTAGAGTTTTCTTATTTCTTGTTTACTTAGGTAATATTATATCCTTCTGGAGTCTTTGATGGAGTTGAAGAATAAATAGTTATAGTATTCATTAGTTATGATAAAAGATAAAATAGATATAAATATTGTAACTGTAATTCTTGCTTGATAACTGTTTTGCTATATGTAATCTTACTATGTTAAAATGAAAGCCTTTTTTTTGTTTAAACAGAAAAAGGGGAAATGATGAAGGTGGGTCATCTTTCTATCTGTTGTTTCATTGGTTAAGTAATAAAGAAACTGCCTTGGCCCCTTTAATAGGACAAAAATTAGGTAGGCGGAGTAAACAGAACAGGATGCTGGGAGAAAGAAGCCGAGTCAGGAGTCGCCATGATTCTCCCACTCCAGACAGACGCAGGTTAAGATCTTTCCTGGTAAGCCAGCTCGTGGTACTACACAGAATATTAGAAATGGGTTAGATCAATATGTAAGAGCTAGCCAATAAGAGGCCGGAACTAATGGGCCAGGCAGTGTTTAAAAGAATACAGTTTCCGTGTAATTATTTCGGGGCATAAGCTAGCCATGTGGGCGGCCGGGTGCCGGGGACGCAGCCCCGCCGCTCCTATTACACCATGCTGCCATGGCACTTAAATAAAAACCAGCTCAAAAGTAGGCCTGAGGTTTGGAGGGATGGCTCAGCCATTAAAGGCTAGGCTCATCACCAATAGTTGGCTCAGAGTTCCAATTAACTGTGAGGCAGCAAAGGGCTCCAGGAAAAGCCAGAAGCTGACACCACCCAGGGAGGGCCACAATCTAAAGGGAAGTACCTCATATTCCAACCATTTGATAAGATTAGATAAGAACACCAGATGTCCCTGAGCCCGATACAAAACTATTAACCTTTTATCAAGACACTCCTAATGTCAACCAATCAGGGTGCTGAACCCTGGAAATTCCCTCACCCTCTATCTCTACTGTCATAGATACCATACTCTTCTTGAACTTGCACTCTCTGTATTGGTCAGACAGACAGAGACTTCAAGTTTGAGGTTAAATAAAGGCTCTTGCTTTTATACAAGGATTCAGTCTCTGTGGTTGTCTTTGGGGATCCACACAATACAGGCATTAGCACCACCCAACGAAAACTATTTGAACACCTTCATAACTTCTTCACTTTTTGGCATATGATTAATTTGTCTTTGACAGTATAATCTATATCAGAGTAAAATTCATAAGCATTTATTTATTTTGTAGTTGTGTTTGATATTAATATACGACAGCATGCTGTTTCTTTTCTTTTTAAAGAAATGCTGTCCATTACTTGATTCTCAATGCCAAATTCAATACATTTCCACCATCTTTATTATTAAATTGTGACTGTGCATATAAATGTACATGCTTCTGTGATACAGAAAATATATTTTGTGAAAATGTCTGAGGCAGACATGCTAATAATCTTTTAAAATAATCAGAAGCCTTTTCTTTAACTTATATAAATCTATATGATAAAAGCCTTCCTTAAATACTTTGTTATTTCTTTGAAACTCCTTTTATAATAAATGTGGGACCTCTTATATGATCCAGTTTCTAATGTAAAAATCCTTTTTTGTTTATGGACAAAGAAATTTCAGCTCTTTTATGAGTATGCTATAAAACTTGCATCCCTATTTTTAATCTAAATTAGGATAAGGATGATGGTAGTATTCAAGAATCCCCAACAATTAGTGAAATGAAGTTGAAGTTAACAATAAGCCCTAAATTGCTGAAAAGCAAACATTTCTGTCACTGATAAAGATTAAAATAAATACCAGAATCAGGATATCACAGGTGAAAAAATATATTTTTTTACAAAGAGGGAACATTTGTGGTAACAGATGTTTTGCTTGGTGTCTGAGTATTCACGGAATACTTCGCCAAATTTCCATTCTAGATCAAAGAAGAGAAGGTCACAGAGATAGCAAAAAGTTTAGGAATGTTTCCATGACTTTTCTCAAGTGACTTAAGTGTTTAATAGGAAACACACGGAAGTTGCCTTACATTTTTACACTAAAAATAATTCTACTTCAAACTGAAACAACCGTTTATGAAGCACTGTGAACTATATTTATATATGTGAAGAATGGATCCAGGATTCCATCAGAGTAGAGCACATGTGTATTTTCCCTTCTAAAGTCTGAGATTGCAAGGTGTTCACATAAAGAGATGGAATAAAATAAAAACATATAATCAGAACCAAAAATTAAGACCTTGAATTTACTCTCTAAACTCTTTCTCTGTTGAGTTATCAACCCGGTTAAAGGACACATGCTTGGTTCTCATCACTGTTTTCACAGTTTTTAATGATATATTATTCCTTGATGAGGCAGGGAGAACATGATGCTAAAGCTAGAGAAGATGGCAAGGAGAAAATTAGTTTAGAAATAGTGCATTTATCATGGAAGCTTCTAGATAACTTTTTTTTTTGGTTTTTCGAGACAGGGTTTCTCTGTGGCTTTGGAGCCTGTCCTGGAACTAGCTCTGTAGACCAGGCTGGTCTCGAACTCACAGAGATCCGCCTGCCTCTGCCTCCCGAGTGCTGGGATTAAAGGCGTGCGCCACCATCGCCCGGCTAGATAACTTTTAATTTGAAAGATAATCAGGCAAAGTTTATGTAAGGGGATTAATGCAAGAACAGGAAAATGATGTAAATATTGTCAGCTCAAAAATGAAATGAAATGAATTATTGATGACATCTGAAACTTATAATGTCAGCTTACACATGAAAAGAATCTTTTATTTTAAGCATTAAAATGTTCCCAATTTGCTTAAAATTATTTTGAAATTTGTGTTGAATCCATGTTTATACTTTGTACTTTTTATTTATTTGTGAATTTGGTGTGGTACCCAGAATTAATTACTATATCTACAACAGAAACTATACTCCTAAGCTCTTGGAATAACTAAAAACAAGAGACAGAAAGAATTTAAGAGTCAGGGTGCTTGGAACAATGGTCTTGTACCTTGTAAAGATTTATCAGTTCTATTGGTTTAATAAAATTCTGATTGGCTACTAGCCAGACAAGAAGTATAGATGGGGAGACCAGAACAGGAGAATTCTGGGAAGAGGAAAGGGTCAGTCTGTATCATCACCTAGATGAAGAGGAAGCAAGATGAGAATGCCTTACTGATAAAAAGGTATCAAGCCACATGTCTACACAGATGAGAATTATGGGTTAATGTAGGATGTAAGAGTTATTAAAAGCCTGAGCTAGTAGGCCAATCAGTTTATGATTAATGTAGACCTCTGTACATTTCTTTGGAAATGAACAGTTGTGAGACTGGACAGGACAGTTAACTCAGTCAACAAAATGGAACCAGCGTGGACAGCTAAATCCATTTAAAATTTGAGATAGTTTGGAAAGTAATTCTAGATACAAAAAAACAGAATTAAACATGGTTTCATGGTAGCAGCATTTTCTCCAGGAGGCTCTGTTTGCTAGAGGCAGGTGCATCTCATTTAAGAGAGGCTTCCTGACTCAATTTTAGCTGCAAAAGCCTTGTAACTGCTTTAAGAGAATCCACCAACAAACACTTAAATAGTGTTTATGAATAGCCACCAGCATGCTTCTTGGTGGTGGCACGGACCTTGAAACTCCATAGAGTTCTGGCAATAAACGTGGCTCCCTCCAGCACCCTGTCTCAAAAAACCAAAATTTAAAAAGAAAAAGAAAAGAAATACAGTTTAAAATAAAGCCACCTAAAGATGGAAAATACACAGAGAATCTGGGTACTGTTTGTTATTGTGTTGTCTTTGAATTATTTGATGGCTGAGGAAAGAGTAAAAGTTGCTAAAAGACATTTGATTATAAATGCTGCTGGATTAATCCACATATATATTTTGAAAATGAATTGACTTTTAAATTTAAGTCAAAAGATATGTTATTGTGGAGAAGACGTTTTGCTTTTGTTTCCACTGGAAGTGAGAGACTGTGGAGTCATTCTGGGTTTTAAAAAATATCATATTTGATCAAGGAAGACCACCTGAGAAATCTCCAATAGAAACAGATGGTCCAGATGTTTGAATTCTACATCCAGAACAGCCCTAAAACTGTTGGTTAGGATGATCAAGCCCCACAAAATATTACAATAAGGATTTGACAATAATGCTAAATTTTCTTTAGAACCCATAAGATTATCAGTGCCCCCAATCAGCAGAAAGTAGCCTGGAAAACTATGGCCACATTACCCCCCCAAAATAAATCATGGATAATTGTCTTTGTATAGAGTGTTGGTTACAAGTTGCTATGGATAATCATCAAAAAAAAAAGAAGAAAGGAGAATAGTTTTAGAGTTTTTGTTTTGAAGAAAACGGGGTGGAAGTACTGTCGGACAATGATCTTGTACCCTGTAAAGATTTGTCAGTTGTAATGGTTTAATAAATTACTGATTGGCCAGAAGCCAGGCAGGAAGTATAGGCAGGGTGACGAGAACAGGGAATTCTGAGAAGAGGAAAGTATCAGTCTTCAGCCATAACCCAGACACGAAGGAAGAAAGTTAAGAATGCTTGCTGATAAAAGGTACCAAGTCATGTAGCTGACACAGACAAAAATTATGGGTTAATATAGAATGTAAGGGTTAATAAAAAACCTGAGCTAATAGGCCAACTAGTTTATGATTAATGTACATCTTGGTGTTTTCTTTGGGACTGAATGGTTGTAGGACCAGGAGGGACAGAAATTTCTGTCAACACCAAAGGATCATGAACTCTGTTGCAAGATTGTGTATACCAGACAAGGAAGCTAAAGTCATGAAATCTCAATAACATGGCTACTTCAACAAGACCTGAATGATGACAATACCACTTGACACACTAAAATTGATGGGAGAAGTTTCAAAAGTGTAGACAATAAGTAAAAAGTAATAAAGACTGCTTAGACAGGGATAATTAGTTTTCTCCAAGGAAAATCCCCATAAATAGTTCTCCAATACAAATTGTTCAGTCTGAACATCTTATACATATAAGCAACAGTAAATGGACTTAGCTGGTTGCTTTGTTATATTTTCTTCTTATAAAACAATAATAATTAAACAGAAAGGACCCATAAACTTGAGAAGAAACAGGTATGATTGGGATTTGGGAGGTAGTACAGGTAAAAAAGTGAGGATGGAAAATGTGTAGTAATATTTTAGTTAAATGAAAATTATTTCTAAAAGAACAGGAAAATAAAGGCATGCTTCTGTTTAGTTCCCACAAAGTTTAGCTACGACATGTCTTTAAGATGTCTATTCAACTGTAAGTATCTGGCATTCTTAACAATGAAACCTTTTATAGTTTTTTATCATGTGTTCTTGAATAGATTTTAATTGAAACTTGAAATGAGACAGACATTTTTCAGAATATACTCTTTTTCAGAAACAAGGATGACACCAGAAAGCAAGTTTCACAATAAAACATAGACACTGTCATGCTATTCAGCTAATAATTATTTTTCTTTAGTGTACTCAGTCAATAATTATTTTTCTTAGTGTTTCCTCAGCATTCAAAAGTTACCTGCAGCCAGGAGTTTTTGTCCTGAATGATTCTCCAACTCTTTGGGCACAAAGAAACACAAAAAGGCTTATATTAAGTAAAAACTGTTTGACCTATTAAGTCAGGCTTTTTACTAACTAGGTCTTAAGATTTAAATTAAGCCATAATTCTTGTCTATGTTTAGCCATATGGCATGGAAACTTTTCTTAGTAAGGCATTATAATCTTGCTTCCTCTGTGTCTGACTGGTAACTGACTCTCTGCTTTTTCTCTTCCAAGAATTCTTAGTCTGGTCACCCCACCTCTACTTCCTGGCTGGCTTCTGACCCATCAGCATTTTATTAAACTAAAATGAGTGACAAGTCTTTATCGTGTAAAAGAGTATTATCCCACAGAATTTTTCCTGTTTTTTTCCTTTTTGAAACAAAAACTCTGAATCTAATCTCATTTGTTTATCTTTATTTCTGAACATTATTCATAACAACTTGTAAACAATGCTCTAAACAAAGACAAACACATATAATCCATTTTGGGGAAATATGGGCATAGTTTTCTTGCCTTTTTCATGCTGATTGGGGCTACTGATAATCTTATGGGGACCCCCCAAGAATTAGGATTTTGGTTGTGTCCTGACTGGAGTATTGTATGAGGCCGGATCATCTCAATCAGCAGTATTGAGGTTGTTCTGGAACTCAGAGAAACCTACAGCAGAATTCACCCGAATCATTTGATTGCTGTGCTATCCATTCCCATTGGAGATTTTTCAGAGGGCTTTCCTTTGTCAATCCTTATTTTTCTTAACCCAGAATGAATCTACAACTTCTCTTTTTCCATAGAAATAAAAGCAAAACCTCTTCTCCAAAGAAACAAATCTTTTGACTTAAATTTTGAAGTCAAGTCATTTACAAAATATGTAAATTGGATCAATCCAGCAGTATATATAATCAAATGTCTATTTGCAGCTGTTGTTCCTTCCTCAGAAGTCAAATAATTTTATGACAACATAGTAATATACAGCATCCAGACTCACTGTGGATTTTTTAAATAATATTTCTTTTATTTTTATTTTTTAATTTTTGGTTTTCTGAGGTAGGCTTTCTTTGTATATCTTTGGCTGTCCTGTAACTTACTCTGTAAAACAGTCTGGTCTTGAACTCATAAAGGTCCACCTGCCTCATCCTCCCAAGTGATGGGATTAAAGTCATGCCGACATGCTCAACTACTCTATATTTTTAAGGACTTTATACTTTTACTTTTCTCTCCCTAGCCTATGTATAAACACACTGAAATCCATTTAGGTGGCTTTTCACCTGAATCTATTTTTACTGTGTATCTCTATTTTTTTTCTGACCACGAGTCTTTAATCTGCTAATCTATATAACTAGGATTAAAGCTGGGGCTTCAGCAGCTGTCTCTACCCCATTTCTTAGCATCTTGAGAGTCTAACTTCATGCCAGAAGTACTGTCAGGAGCCACATTTATTGCCAAATCTCTGTGAAATCTTTAGCTCCATGCCACCATAAAGAAGCATGCCACTGGCTTCTCATAAACACCATTTTAGTATTTGGTGGCAGGGTCTCTTAAGAGAGCCTCCTTGGGGTTTTTACTGCTAATTCTGAGTCAGAAAGCTCTTCTTAAAGGAGCCACCCTCTGCTTCCTGTCAGCAAATGGAGCCTAAAGACAGCAACCAAGAAGCTATTCTTGACTCTGTTCTTGCCTGTCTAGAATCCTTATTTATTTCAAACTTTCTCAGACTTTATGTGGAAATTCTTGCCAAACATTTGGATGCTATTTGTAGATGAATGTTTCTGGCCTACCTGATCCTGCAGCTCTTCAGTCCCAAAGAAACACAGAGAGGCTTTTATTAATTATAAACTGTTTTGTGTATTAGCTCAGGCTTATTATTAACTAGCTCATACAACTTATATTACTTGTCTATGTTTAGCCATGTGGCTTGGTATCTTTTCTCAATAATGCATTCTTATCTTTCTTCCTCTGCATTTGGTTGGTGAATGACTGCTTGCCATTCCACTTTCCAGTACTATCTTGATCTGGTTGCTGCTCTATACTTTCTGCCTGGCTACTGGCCAGTCAGCATTTTATTAAACTAGTATAAGTGTCAAATCTTTACAAAGTACAAGAACTTTATCCCATAACAGTTATCATTCAGATTTGATGATTTGACATCATAGCCAAGGTAACAATTCATCTGATAAGTGGTTTGCAAATGTTTTTCACAGTCTAGGTCTTGGCTTTTATTTTTTATGTTGATTGTTTCATGTGCTGTGTAACATTTTTGGATTGATTTAGTCATTTTTCTATACGTTTATTTATTTATTTGTTTTTTCAAGACAGGGTTTCTCTGTAGCTTTGGAGCCTGTCCTGGAACTAGCTCTTGTAGACCAGGCTGGTCTCGAACACACAGAGATCTGCCTGTCTCTGCCTCCTGAGTGCTGGGATTAAAGGCATGGACCACCACTGCCCAGATATACATTTATTTTAAAGAATAGATTTTTGTGTAGTAATAAATAAATCTTTGTAAAAGTATGTACAAAAAGATTTCTAATTATATTTTCAAGTACTATAGTTTTCAGTTTTTAGATTTTCTAATAATGTGCATAGTATAATGTAAGAGGCAAGTATCACATCTTATCATGTAGAAAACAGTTTTCCAGAGTGTTTTTTAATGAGGTCAATTCCTTCTTTTATTGACCTGTGTGTACGTGTGTCATTGTCAAATGCCTTGAGCTTATAGTTTTGGCTTTGTCCTAAGGTAATTATCTGCTTTACTTTTTAAACATGCTTTTATATTTATACAACATGGTTTTGCTAATTGTAGTTTTGAAACATTATTCTAATATAAGAACTTTGATGTATGCAACTTCATTAATTTGTTGTTTTATCCTCAGAACTGCATTAACCTCATCAATGTCTTGTGTAGCAAACAGATTTAAGGATATGTTTTTCTTACTTGAAAAAAGAATGATATTGGGATTTGGGCAAAGTGTACAAATTTTAGTGTAACTATTCCACTATGAGGTATGGATATTTAAACAATGATAATTCTTTCAACATAGAAGTATCTAGTACATTTCACATTTTGAGACTTTTGAAGTATGTGTTTAAGTGGTTCAGATCTAATAACCACTTCCACATCTGAATTGCCTTAAAAAGTTATTTATATGTAATTTATATTTACATGTAACAATATGGAATCCCAAATAAAATATTAGTTTTACTTGTTTCAAAGACTCATATTGCATAGATGATTAAAACTATAATTAATACTTTTTAATATTCAGGGAAGAAATTTGAGAATAAAGCCATGATTACAAAATATTAAACCTTGAAATTAAAAGTGAAATACTTCACCCTTAAAGGGGTTAATCTGAAGTCAAAATCATGACAGAAAGTATGGCACACACAAGTTAGCATCTATAAAATAAGATAAAAAAATAAGAACTCCTCAAACTCTATTTTTGAATATATATCTTTATCTATATCTATATCTCTTCTTTTATAGACTTCTGTAGTGAGTAGAACTAGTTTTTGATGACTACAAACATGTTTTGAAATAGTCATCAGTGCTACATTTTTTCACACACTTTGCTTTATGTTAAGGAATTAAGTTATCAGTATTGGGAAATATCAACACTGATGGTATAAAAATAAATACAAAATGAAAAATTTTTGTGACCATTTCTCCAAATTATGATACTTCTGTTGTGAAAGCTAAATTTTCCTTTTGCATGAGCTTTTCAATTGAAGATTGCCTCTGGATTAGTAATGGGGTCATGTGCCCACTTCTTTCATTTCTAGGACTGTGTCTTGTACGTACCAATGCAGACCCTGTGAATAGTGCTTTGTAACTAATGATTTTGAACTATCTAAGATAAATTTCCAAAACTTCACTTTGTTGACATCCTGAAGCTATAGTATGTGCTTAATTGTTCCATTTTTTAAAAAGTGGTATTCCATATATATGAAAATAAAAATGACTGAATATGTGATATGTATTCAATGTTCTTTTAATTATGTTTAAAAGATTAAAAGGTACTTAAAATTCTAATTCTACTGAAGACATAACTATTTGTTTAAGTATTTGGTAGTAGAAATGGGGCATTATGTCCCAAATTAAATTCTGTTTTTGAATTCTATTATTTTATGGTATGAGAAAGTTATTGAACAAGTTATTCAAAATTTTAGTAAAGATCATAAAATAAGTAAGAAAGTCACATTATAAAACAAAATAATGTGATTTTATATCAATTTTTTGATTAGAAACTGAACCTAGTTAGAACATGAAATAGTTCTGTATTCTATAAATTCATAATTAAAAACATATACACATTTACCAGAGCTCTAGAATATATTCATGGCAAAATCTAACAATTTTTTCAAATTACATAAATGAGTATATGTTAATGAGGGTTAATTTACAGAGATGTGAATATACCATGCTGATGGTTAAAAAATGCAATATGATACATGGAGAGCGTTTGATCCTGGTCTTTTGTTTAAGGAGGTAATATGCTTAAGTAGAGTATAAGAAATTTTGGTCAATTCTAATTTTTTTCCTGTATGAACAAAAATGAAATAAAAACCACTGAATAATAAGGAACAAAAGAGGTATCAATTCTTAATATATTCCAAGGGAAGTTCCATTTATAGAAAAAAAACTAAAATTTACTGCATTGGTTCTGCTATGAATATGTTGATAAATAAATTGTCTGATGTCATTTGAAATAAACTGCACTCTTTTTTTTTTTTTTTTTTTTTTTTTTTTTACATTTTATGTAATGGCCCTTCCTGGTTCAGCAAGCATGCCCACACTGTCCTGCCTGGTACTGTTCAGTTATACTCAGAGGTCATGTGCTAAGTGACTGCTGTATGCAACTAGGAAATGTGGACTCCATCAAGCAGGTATATTGAACACCAGCATAGACAGTTCCCCTGCTTAACAGATTCCACCTGTTCCAGAGTGAGTTCTTTTCTTTTAACTTTCAATGTTTAATTTTGACTGCAGCCATTTACAGAAATATAATTAATTGTAAGTATACAAATGTTCAAATGGAAGCAAAATACCTTTTTAATGTTTAACAAGTTATCACAGATAGCTAAAATCATAGATGCAAATGAAATTCTTCCAGAAAACAAACAGAATATCTGGTGTCAATGCTCTGAAATTCCAACTATGAAGCTATATACAAAAATATCACTCTAACAACAATGCAGGACAGTGCAAGTAAGAAGGTCAGTGGTTGATCATTATGTTCAAGCAGATAAAATTAAATAAAACTTAAAATGGCAGAATGGCAGCCAAATCACTTCAGAACAGGTTAATGAAGTATTCCAAGTTACTCATTAAAACATGAAGGAAAAAGAAGAGTGTGATGTAGTAGGAGCTGTGGGCTGTGTTCTTGCCGCCCCAGCTCCTGGTCGCCTGGCTAGCTTATGCCCCAAAATAACAACACACAAACTGTATTCTTTTAAACACTGCTTGGCTCATTAGCTCTACCCCTTACTGGCTAATTCTCATATCCCGATCAACCCATCTCTAATAATCTGTGTAGCACCAGTCTTACCGGGAAAGATTCAGCATGTCTGACCTGGTGGCTTGCTTCATCGCGTCTGCCTCTGAGAGGAGCTGCCCTGCATCTGAGCTCACTTCCTCTTCCTCCCAGCATTCTATTCTGTTTACTCCACCCACCTAAAGGCTGGCCAATCAAATGGGCCAAGGCAGTTTCTTTATTAGCCAATGACCTTCCTCCATTAGTGTGAAACTCAGTCAGGTTGCCAGGAAAGCAGCAAACACTTGGAGCTTCTCCTTGGAAAGAACAAGGTGAGCAGATACAGTCATTAGATAGGAGGAGTTAGTTCGATTGCACTAGAGGTCTCTCCAGAGTGTAATCATGATCACTTAAGAGCAGGACTATCTCTTCCTCCTCCTCCTCCTCCTCCTCCTCCTCCTCCTCCTCCTCCTCCTCCTCCTCCTCCTCCTCCTCCTCTTCTTCTTCTTCTTCTTTTCTCCTTCCTCTCTCTCCTCTCTCTCTCTCTCTCTCTCTCTCTCTCTCTCTCTGTCTCTCTCTCTCTCTCTCTCTCTCTTTGTACTAGGGCTTGCACCCACTTTAGGGTCTAACTACCTAGCTCTAACTGCAGCCAGAACAGGTTTTTATTGATCACAGAAGTTTGATTCTAAACCCAGTCTCGAGTAAGTTTGATTCTAAACCCAGTCTCGAGTATCTGGGATTATGTGTGAGTGTAAACTGTCCTGAGTCTCGTTAGCTAAAATAGTCACTAACAGGGCACTCCTACAAATTATACATATTACTCCTGGGAAGGGCTCTAGGTGGAGGGATGGCCAATGTGAAAGAGCAGGTAGGGGTTACATGGTTGATTGCAGGATTTTTAAAAGAGGTATTAAAACTGGGGTGAATAAATTGTATAGAATGCTCTGGGTCCAGCAACAGATGACATAATCAAGCAGAGGAAGGGAGGGAGTCTCTAGAACATTGGCAAATATAAATAAATCTGCTTAGTTGTTAGGATCCACACAACTGAGATGGAAGAAATACCCAAGTTATAAAATGCACTATCTTAGCATTTTGTTAAGTACTTCACCTGAAGCATGAGCATCAAAGAAAACTATTACTCTACTGCAGCATTCAAATGCCAATTAAACTACTGGGAAGGAATCTTCATCAACTAAGAGAAGAAATTAAACAAGGTTGTATGTTGGGCTGGGCACCCATGTGATTTACTATCTCAGATACAAGAAAAATGATACAAAATGGTAATTCTGTTCTGAGTGCTAGTCTAGCCAGAGCAAAACCATGGTCTGATGTGTGCTAAACTCTCCTGTTTATGCATAATATGGGTACATTTTGGGCAGTATAATATAAGCTTTATCTTCATTGCCTCTTACTTTACCATGAGTTCTTAAACTCATTTTTGTGGTTCTGGCATCTCTGGAGTATTTGGCATTATTCAGATGCTGTGCTAGCTCTCTTTCCAAATCCAAATCTTTCAGCATGGGCAGATGACGGTCTGGGTATCCTTTCTGGTGATAAGCGATGACTGGGTAAACTCAACTCACACATGAATAAAGTGAAATATTTCAAGAAATTATGGAGTTTATATGTAAATTAATGCTCTAAATTAAAGAAGATTGGCCAAGACACAAAATTCAAGCAATGAATTTAGTAGCATTATAAAATATAGGAGAAAATTATTTAGAAGAAATTTATGACCAAACTGAATATATGTATTACAATAATAAATGTATAGTCTACGGTCATACCTCCCTGAACACGTCTGACCTCATCTGATCTTGAAAGCTAAGCAGTGTCGGGCCTGGTTAGTACTTGGATGGGAGACTGTCTGGGAATACCAGGTGCTGTAGGCTTAAATAAAAATATTTAAAAATATATAATAAAATAAATATATAGCAAATAAATAATTGGATCATGTACAATAATTTTAAACATGACTATGGAAATCAAAGTTAAGCTGTAGAAGAGAGAGTAAAACATTATTTAGGGGAGATAAAAAAGTGAACTTAAGAATATATTGAATCATTTTTTTAATTAAAATTAAGAATGTATGTGTTTGGAAAGTATGCTCAATTGCTTTAGTGATTTTAAGTGTTTTTTACTCTTGTTGTCAACCTCCCATGCCCATGTTGGGTGACTTCCAACCACCCACAACTCCAGTTCAAGGACATCCAACACCCATTCTGTCTCCTATCATTACCACCAAACATTTGGTTCACATGAACTTACATAGTGATGGACACATAGACATAAATAAAGATAATCACATATAACTTTTAAATTTTATGATCTTAAAGCCATGAGTGGTGGGTGAAACAAGTCAGTCACCAGAGATTCAGGAGAAGACAGAAAGGGAATCATGAGTCTGAAGCCAGTTTGAGATATGTAATGAGTTTCAGGAGTAAACTAAATGTAAACCTTCTCTGAAGTTCTTCAAAAGCAGTGACTGAAACAAGGAATAGAATACATGTGATCTAAAGGAGCGGCGTTTGCAGGAGGCATCAATAAAGGGGCAGAAGGAGGAACTAAAGAAATTGAATGCACTGTAAACAAATTGTGTTTGTGATCATCACTTACTCATGAATCCATCACTTTCAAGGATATGGTTCTGTCTGAGAGTTGAGCAAATAACCAAGGCCCGGTGCAGCTTGACTATGTGGAAGGGATGCGAGTGACCGTCTCAACAGGTTGTCAGCCCATTGGTAGGAGCAAGGGATTAGAACACCTTGATGGTTCTGTGCATTCCTAGGCCAGAAACTAGATAGTTTCCATGATTTTTTAGGTTTCTATAATATATTGAGTCAAGGAAAGAAAAAAAAATACTATGGTGAACATGAGTTGACTATTGAGGTGTGAACTAGCTAAACCATGTTGGGTCTTTCTTGCAAGTACAGTTAAATCAAAGTTGTATTGAAAAATGTGACATGCGTGCTTAGCATATATTTTAAAATGGAACAAAATATGCATCTGGTATCAAATTTGGCAGCCATTTGATTGTGGAATCTGACGGAATATTCTCAACAAGCTTATGACTAACTTATTAATATAGGAAATGCTGTAATTACAATTAACATGTTTCCTTATACTTCCTTCTCCTAAGTAAAACCACTTTTAGAATTTTTTAACTATATAATATTTTAGGTAAAACATATGGATGACTTGCTTAAAAAGTGTCTACATGATGTATAAAAATATTTTTCCTGTTTAAGGGTCTGCAAGTGAAAAATTCAAAAGTGCTACATGAGGTTAATTCCAGGGATCTGAGATCATAGAAAAGGAACCAGATTGTATTATTAATCATGAAATCTCAATTGTGTCATGTGTTTTAAAGTAATGTATTTTACTACTTAGAGTAACTAAATTCCCCAGGCTCAATTTGTGGCCAGTGAAGCAAAGACATAGAAAAGATATTATTTTTGGTACAAAGTGTTACTGATGTGTCCAATTACGTCAAGATAATACTAACTCTGACAGTCAGAATGATCCTAGAAATCGCAAAGATTGCTTAGAAGTATGTCATTTTATTTTTCTTGATGGAAATGACAAAATAGACTACTCATGAAAATATTCAAGTAGAAAAAAAGGCATTTTACAGTGTCCTTTATGATATATGAATATAGTCAGGGTAAGTAGATCAATAATCAGGGTGTAACACGTTCATATCTGAGCATTTTCCAGAAAAGACTATTTATATGTACTATGTGTTTTATGAGTTACAGCAAGTGTTTAAATTCTCTTCAATTTGGATTATAGACTGTTAAGTTGGACACAAGAGAACATTGAACACCACAACTTTTCATAAGGATTCAGTGAAATAATGGTAATTCTGCTGTTCACATTAATAAATATGAGTTGTATTAGTGAATTAAAATTTTGCTGATGCAAGCCATACCTTTTTTATAGCTTTTCTCATAGTCTAGTTGTTAATAATATATATTTACTCACAAAAATGTTTTTACTAAAAAGATTAAGTGTATGTATTGAACCAACTAATATTTTTTTTCTGTAAGTCTAGGGTTTAAATAATGCCCTATATAATTCACAGAGAATGTCTTCTTCATTAGAGTCTTGCCTGAAGATTCTATTCTACATTAAATAAAATTAGACATGGTAATTGTGAAGCATCCAAAAACAGTAGTTTTATCAACTTTATCTAGAGAACTAGAATGAGAATAACATTTTAACACTCATTTAGAGTGTTTTTTGTGTAAAAATAAAATTTCAAAATGTATACATTTAAAATTTTTAAAAAATATCTATGTGGATAATTACTACTTTGCAAAGTATCGAACAATATTTTCCAATAGAAGGTAATATAAAAATTATTTGATTATTTCTATAAACACATTTTTATCAGAAGCAAAACCTACATGTAATACATTGTCTTATGTGGTGCAGCAAAATATTTAAACATAAATCAATTTTGAAGGATTATGGTTATCATTATTCACTATATTATTTAGTTATTCTTAATTTAAATCAAACATAATCATACCCAAAGCAGTCAGAAAACATGCTTATCACATACAATGCATAACTTTAAAATGGCTTAATTTTTAGTTCACTTCAGTTAGTTTTAGGAACTGCAACCATACATCTGTCTAAAAGAAAAAAAGAAGAGCTGACAAGATTAATGAATAATTTACTACTAGGAAAAGTTAAGAAATGATCAAATTGATGCTTCAGTACGTTTTGCTGATTGTTTTCTAGCAACTGGCACCAAAACAAATAAAAAGTTATCATTTAAAATTTGTCATTTTGCTACCTTTATATGCCATTAAAATTTCTTATAGTACAAGACATATTTAATAACTAAAAAAGTCATTGAAATATTTCATAAATTTCCAGACTATAATCTGGGAAGATCATACTATCATAAAGAGGATTTATTCATTTATTTTCAATGACTGTAAATGAAATACCTGATTCTAAATAATTTGTTACATATACTTGAGTCAAATTTTCAAGAATAAAATTATCAGAATGGCACTCAAGCTGACAAGGACTCCCTGAGCATGTGTCACCTGGGTGGCCGGCACTACTGTGGCCAGCATGCTTCTGAGATTAAAAGGTCACACACACACACACACACACACACACACTCCCTTTAAGTGTAGAACATTTAACAATATAGATAATTTCCATTAGATCTCACCTACTAAGGAGTCCATGGTATCTGTACATCACCACACTCAAAACAACCTACCCACATGTGAGCCTTTGAAGGACATACTGAAACTTTTTCCTCACAAAAACTTCAACTGAAGCTTCTCAATTAAACTTTTAAAGTATTTTTGGAAAATTCATTTAAAAGTTAAGATCCAATACATCACTTTCCTTTATTTTATGAATATTAGTAAATCCAAAGAATGCATTTCTTCATCAAACCCCATGTGTATGCATCCATATGTCCTTTACTTACACTGTGATGTATGTAGAGTCATAGTATGAAAAAATTGAATGAACAATTTATTGTTTGCAAACATGAATATAAATATCATTTGATGGAAAATGATAGCATGAAACACTTATCTAAAACATCAACAGACCAAACCGAATAATTATGAGATTCCTAAAACTGTTAGAACAGTGATAAAATCTGGACAAGTTTGAGCAGAGGGTTGCATAAAAGAGAGTATTAAAGAATCCATAAAGTTTTCAGATATACTCTGTGGGAAGCCAAGAACAAAAGTCCCTAAAAGGTCCCCTTTTGATTGTGGATATCTAGTTCCAGTCATGTCCATAGCCACTAGCATGCATCATCCTTTCTTGAGAATTTCCCTGAATGTCTGCTTTCATGATTCAATTTAGTCAATTGTATAATGTATTCAACTTATGTACCTATATTTTGCTCGTGTATTTCTAACTAAGCATTCTGAATAGTGATTGAACAGATGATTGGATGTCTCGTGTGATGAATTTCATGTATCTTGTTTTTTAAGATTTATTTATGTATACGTGTATACAACATTCTGCCTCCATGTATGTATGCCAGAAGAGGGCGCCAGGTCTTATTACAGATGGTTGTGAGCCACCATGTGGTTGTTGGGAATTGAACTCGGAACCTCTGGAAGAGCAACCAGTGCTCTTAACGACTAGCCATCTCTCCAGCCCCCAATTTCATGTATCTGCATTATGTCATTAGACCTATTTTGCTTGTCAGTTGAGGAACTTCACAGAAACTTCTGAAATGACTATATTTAATCTTCTTGTGAGTTTTTTGTTTTGTTTTGTATTGTGTTGTTTCAGACAATGCTTCTCTGTTTAAACCTGGATTCCTGTACTCTTTCTGTAGACCAGGCATTGAACTCAGAAATCTTCCTGCTTTTGTCTCGTGAGTGCTGAAATCAAAGGTATGTGCCACCACATCTAACTATATATTTCATTTTTGAGTATCTGTTATTTATTTATAAAGTGTACCAAGAGTAACTGAAAATATTTTTCCTTCAAAATATGTATGAATTAATGCTAAAAACCTTTCATAGCTGTCATCAGTGTTTTTGATCTTGGCCATTCTTACAAGTGTAAGATAGAATCTCAGAGTTATTTTCACTGGTGACAACTTATGCTGGAGAAATTGTGGGGTAAAAGAGACACTCCTGCATTGCTGGTCGGAGTGCAATCTGGTACAGTCACTTTGCATATCAGTATGGCAATTTCTCAGAAAATTAGGAAACAACCTTCTTCAAGACCCAGCCGTACAACTTTTGGGTATATAGCCAAAGGTTGCTCAGTCGTGCCACAAGGACATGTGCTCAACTATGTTCATAGTAGCATTGTTTGTCATAGCCAGAACCTGGAAACAAACTAAATGCCCCTCTATCAAAGAGTGGATAAGAAAAATGTGGTACATTTACACAATGGAGTACCACACATCAGAAAAAAATAATGACATCTTGAATTTTTCAGGCAAATGGATGGAGCTAAAAAAAAAAAATTAAATCAAGTGAGGTAACCAGACCCAGAAAGACACTTTTACATACTCACTCATAAGTGGTTTTTAAACATAAAGCAGAGAAAACCAGCCTAAATCACAATCCCAGAGAAACTAGACAAAAATGAAGACCCTAAGAGAGACATACATAGATCTAATCTACATGGAAAGTAGAAAAAGACAAGATCTCTTGAGTAAATTGGGAGCATGGGGACCAAAGGAGAGGGTTGAAGGTGGTGGGGAGAGAAAAGGAAGGAAGCAAAGGATAATGCAAAACTCAATAAAATCAATAAAAAAGAAAAAATCCATAGATAATCAACACAACTGAAAGGACAAAGTTTGCAGTAAAATTTTGTCCATTTTTTCAAAGCTTTGTAAATATACATACCATTGTGCTTCTATGACAAGTGAACAATAAATATATAGAAGTGTGCCAAAATTTCTGAATCTTCAAATTATAATTTTTGATGTTGACTATAACGAAAGTGTACTTTTATTGAACTTGATGAATTACAATTTTTTTATTTCATGACAACTGTTTTTTCTTTTCATTTTATGTTAATTTTAAAGCAAAAATAGTGATTTTGATCCTACTTAATCTCTTAGTTTTTTTACTTATTAACCAAAATCGAAAGTATGTTTAAATTTCCTATGAAGTTATCAAGTTTTGAAAATCCAAGTTTGTAGGTATTAATGATGCGTTCTGCGATGATTTTTAATAAAATATATAAACTTATTCAGTTTAATTCCTCAGTTTTCTTTCTTTCTGGTCTATTTTTTATAAAATAAAGTGTTATTTCCTTTACATTTTAACATTGCTCAAACTGCTCTTTATAAATCTATAGTAATGTGTCAAATATTAAGGAAAGAAGGTAATCGTATGATAAAATAGACCTCAAGGTTACAAAAATATAGCTGTTTAATAGGTATTTCTTTTGCCAGTTTCTCAGGCCAGAACTTGAACTTGATGAAGTCTGATAAGAAATGTAGTGTACTGGTGATGTGGATAGTAAAACTCCCAGCTTGCGAGGCACTTGTGAGTCAGTAAAATAACATCTCAGAGAACACGTCCAAGTGAAAGAACAGAACACCATATTTAACACTTAACACAGCCTGGGGCAACTGTAAAATGCAATCTGCAATAACAGTTAAACATAACAGTCCTATGGGGAATTATATAGCCACATATAAAAGTAAATGGGTCACCAGCTTACCAAATCTGGCTTGCCTTTGGAAAACCAATGGTTCAGACTAGGAGGTGTGTGGGAGAAAACTATGGATGGTCAAAGAAAAGGCATTGAGACTACACTGGTGATTCTGTTTTGCTTACCCAAATTACATTACTGGCATCTCCATTAGATGCCTTATTGTCTTGATTGTTTAAAAGTAGTCATGATAAAATGAAGAGTTCAGGGACTTTGGTAAGAATACCAAAGAGCATATTTTAAAGAAACTTTTATAGTTAATGTTTGTTTTGTGAGTACTGCAGAACTGTGTTTATTTTTTTACATGACATGTTCTTGTTCTGTAGTTTTTACAATCTTAATAACTGAAGCTTTATATTTCTAAGATAGCAATACATAACAACACATGTCAAGGAGCAAACATTAGCGTTTTTTTCTTTATAGAATTAGTAACAAAGCAATAACAGCAATCACCCTTAGATACTGATTGTGGAATTTTAGTTAAATTATACATTCTGTCAACTTCTTTTGTACAATATTACCCACTACAGAATTATTTCAAACTTCTTTCCTTAAGAATCACATAGATACACTAAGACTATTGTCTCATATCTGAAAGAAAAACCTCAAATTTATTCAGACTTGGCTATAAAAATGGGAAAAAGATTACAGAAAGTTTAACTGATACTCACCCAAAGAGTTGAATATCTAAACTGAACTTGCCATTTCATTAAACCAATAATAATATTGTCATTATTGAACTTAGCATTCAGCACTACAAAATTATCCCAATATCCACACACGTATGCTACAAGAAAGCAGACTTTCTTTAGCATTTACTAGTTACTTCCTTAATTTATGAATCAAATAAGCACCTAGGAACCTGCTTCTGCACTTTTGTGCAGAAGCAGGTGACAGTAGTTAGATCCCAATCTGTGAACATCCTTTCACTTCCTTGCCCGGTCCTCTCCTAGACATGGTATCATTATAACAATTTATACTCTTCGTCATCAGATCCATATCAGATTTCATCACCCACCCATTTCTTTTTCGGAATAAAATCTCAAAATAGTTTTCCAAGATTGACTATGTTAACATATTCGGTTCATGGTTGACAGTCTGCCATTGATTATTCAGTTCAACATGCAGCCAGGCCAGACTAAAATGCCTTCATTTTATGAAGTTCGAGTCATAGTTTGAACTCAGGGCAGGCAGCTTTCTAATGCTACAGTCACCCTACTTCTCCTCTTCTACTTTATTTTAATGTTTGTTTCACAATTTGATTTTCAAATGAATAACCATTTTTTGGTTTAGTGAGACAAGATGAAAGTTTTCCAGAATTATATTTCCATTCATTCTACTTTCTCCCATCTCCCACTACTTCTGTCATATGCCATGCCCTGACTTAAATTTTATACCTACTAAACATTTATTTTAGGTATAGAAATTAGGTACAAGGTAATTCTTATATTATATGTGACAGATAACAAGATAACTTTAGAAATCAAAGCGGGCCAACCCAACCCATTCATTATAAGGTACTATGTTATGGTAAGGAAAGCTATGAGGATATTAAGAAGATACTGTTTTCATCTTTTGAATAATATTATCCTTTTCTAATTTGTCTACAGTAAATTTGTTTGACTTCATCAACAGATCTTAACTGGTTTCTACTGATTTCTTTTCATGAGTTGGAAGAATGCCCTATTGTCGCTGAACCATGTGTATGACACACTTTCCCAGAAAACTGTATATCACGCGTTCATGAAAGAAAATCAAAAGGATAGAATCACTGACATAGAGTATAATGGAAAGAACACATATCACACCTCCATATAACAATCTACACATCCAAGCATGTTAAACTCTACAATATTCTATAAAAGAAATGAAAAAGGAAATGTTCTTATACAAGAAATTGAATTACATTTTAATATGTTAAAGAAAAAGAATTCAATAAGAATTATACATTGAAATACAGGCAAATTTTTTTCTGAGAGAAAATAATGTCTTCCTGAGTGTGGAGTATTTCTGGATCTACAGAAACTCTTCTTAGATCTTTAGTAAGAATTTTATATAGGATGCTACCAAATAGGACTGCAAATACTTTATTGAGTAGGCATAGGGAATTCAGGCAATAAAGAAAATTCAGAAGAAACTTACCACAAATACTGAGGAATGAACTAATAGAGAGTCTGATTCTGTAACTGATTCACGAGAAAAACTGATTTTAAAATTTAGTGTTTTTAGGAAAGAAGAATTTCCTGTTTAACAGCAGTGGTTGTTTTCTCTCATGAGATGAACAAATGCATGAATAAAGAAATATAGATTTCATTTAATAGCTATGTTGAAATTGCAGATGCCCATTTTAATGATTTTCCTGATGTGTAGACATATAGACAAGTATTAAGTCACAACATGTTTTCGATATTCTTAATAACCCATTAAGTCATTTGTGCCTGAATTCTAAAACATGATGAAGATGTATTTTTAGAGATTTAGAGATGGATCCCTTTAAATGGGAGAGGAATTATAGAAATCAAATTTCCTTGCTCCTAAAAAAGATGGGTTCCTACAAGTTTGAGTTAAAAACAAAAGCATCAAATGTACATCACTAAAGTGAATATTTCCTTTTCTTCTAGTTTTCATTTTGAGTATAGGATAAAGCATACAATTCAAGCATTTTATTGTCATAGTTCTAAATGCCATGCATAAAAAGTAGTCTACTGGCTAAGAAAACAGATGAAAGGGAACCCAAATATCATTTCTCATTGATACTATCTCCCGTGCTTTGGTATTTCACAGTCCATTCCTTTCCTTCTTTGCATATAATTCATAGACTCAGCAATTGAGATGGTATTATTTATTGATCTATTGATTTTAAACACTTGGACAAGTGTTGTCAGAGTTTTCTGTCCTGCCTGGTTTCCACAGTCATTAAGTCCCAAAGAAATCACACCGAGGTCCACATTAGTTATAAACTGATTGGCCCATTAGCTCAGGCTTTTTATTTACTCTTATAATTTATATTAGCCCTTTATTCTTATCTATGCTAGCCATATGGCTCGGTACATTATTTGGTGAGGCAGTCACATCTTGCTCCTTCTGTGATCGGGTCAGGACAGCTGACCAAGCTTGCCTTCTTCCCAGAATTCTCCTGTTCTCATTGACCTGCCTCTACTTTCTGTCTGGTTGTCCCGCCTATACTTTCTGCCTGGCTACTGGCCAATCAGCGTTCATTTAAAATATAATTGACAGAATATAGACCATTTTCCCACACCAGATAAGCATTTTAATTTGTAGCAGCAACTGGGTACACCATTGGATTCAGGATTTTGAAGACTCGATACTTTTGACTTAGCATATAGTATTGCTCAGAGAGAAGCAGAAGATGGCCACATCAATTGCCCCCATTACCGGCCAATTCATCAGAAGTTCAGAAAGCATAGCAGTTTTGCTCAAGTAGTAAAAGCTCATCCACAAGGAGAAAGGAGATGGGTTAGAAGAAACTGACTCATGATGTGATGTCAATAAAGCAATATATAAAAACTCTCCATAAAATGGGAAGGGAGTAGAGGAAAATAGAAAATAATGTATAGATGCCTATAAGTGATATACTTTATATAGATATGTATCTATATATGGATATCTCCTTAAGATTATATTTATGTGCAATTGTTTGTGTGTTTATTTGTTTTGGTCATTATAATATTGCTATAGAACTGGGCCTAAGAAAAAAAGAAATCAAACTGAAGATTTTTGCTTGTGTACCTTAAGAAATCAATAAGTTGCATTTAATTTTGATCCCTGACAATAGCATTTATCAGCAGAATATCAGAGAAAACTAAGTAAACAATCTTCCTTAATGTGAAAAGTTTGCATAGGAATGTGTGCATGTACACACACTATTATCCAGTAGCACAAACACCCTCACAAACATAATAAACACACCACAAACTATTTAATATACTCAAAACACTAAAGTCTCATTTATAGTAAATACAATAATCACATACTTTAAATATATATAACACACTTAATCTCACATACAACACACGCGCATACATACATAAATTACCTCACATATCTATCACACACAAACCATCACACCATTCCTCACATTAAATATATACTACTTACTGCATCTCTCTCTCTCTCTCTCTCTCTCTCTCTCTCTCACACACACACACACACACACACACACACACATGCCATCACATAAAAGCTATCATTCCATATTTTGTATTTTTTTTCTGTTTGTTTCTCTGTCTGTCTCTCACACAAGCACATACACATACACACATACTAACACACACGGAGTAACCTAGTTATACTTCCAGCAAATCTCAATTCTTTGCCTCATTTTAAAGGAATATGAATCTACCAGCCCGTCTGCTTGCTTATTCCTTGTTTTATCTGGCACTGGTCCTTGAACAAAAATCAATCTCCAATTCCTTTTAATGTTTGGTACTAAATCTAGAAAGTAAAACATAACATGGGAGTCTCACATTTACTATGGAAATTCTTTTATCTGGCTGGAGGGCAGCCTTCTAATCAAGAGAATGGATAAACAGTCAGTTACTTACTTCCAGGCACTAGGGAGACAGCTCAATCATTCTCAGCACCAGGCAAACTGAAGGGGCTGCCTATTATAAATCAAAACATTAGCAGCTTGTTAATTCACCACAGCAATTATTAAGATGTAAAGAAGTTTGTATCACCATTTTTATAGATGGGGGTTACAGAGAGAATGAGAACTACTTGTTTTCCTTCGTTGTGGAAGCAAAATATCTGGTAACTGACTCAAAGGAAATTTTAGGATAGGTATGCAATGGAGGTTTTAAAACAGGCTCCTTTTCATTCTTTATTTTTTTATTCAAAAATAACACACAAAGAGAGCAAGAGATGAAGGAGGTCTCCAGAGGTAGTTAATCCATAAAGAAATGGCTGAGAAAGCATGAAGACCTGAATTCAGATCCCAAGCATCTACATAGAAAGTTGGATATAGCAGTGTGCATTTGTTACCCCAGTTCAGGAGTCAAGACAGATGGATCTCATGAACTCAGTGACAAGATGCTCTAATATAATCTCTTAGTACCAACTTCAGTGAGAGAGATAGCCTGAATAAAGTAAAAGGAAATAAATAGGGAAGAGCTCTGCTATTGACTTCTGGCCTTTCTACACACATGTGTACATATGTGGATAGACTCACAAGCATATGTCCACTTACTCACATAGGGGTATATGAATAGTTCATATACATGTACATTAGAAAGCAGTGAACAGAGAAGAATAAAGGGAGAAAGAAAGAAACAAACAAACCAACAAACAAAGAAATGTACAAAAGAAAGAAAGGAAGAAAGAATGGTAAGAGTATATATGAGGCTGAATGCCTGCACAGAATGTTACTGGATCCTCTGAGAGACTGCCTTGGCTGGGTCACCTCAAGTCCTCTTGCATTGTTTTGAGGGGTGTGAAGAAAGCATGTAAGAATGAGGAATCACATTAGTAGGCAGGAGGCCAAAGACCTATTCAGGAGCCAGACACTCATCATTATACAATTTCTTACCTCATGTTCAAAGGCAGGTACTGTTTTTATTATTTATGAACAGGTGAACTATCATGAAAACTGAGGGTTCCACTTTAGTATGATTCATGAGAGTGCCACTGATCATGCCATCAATAAGTTAAAAACATTTTCATAATTCCTCAACTCTCAAAATTACACCATCTCTCTCTGTCCCATACTCAGGACCAAGTCTACAATTCTGGAACCTATAGGAGGGGGGTCACAGCTAAAGCATATCATGGTCCTAATATTTAGGCATCTCAGTGTGCTGTGCTGATCATGCTGATCAATAGTACTCCAGAGCTGAAAGAGTGAAGCCTAGCAAAGGTGAACTTTAACAGGAATTCAGTTTAATGTTCTTCTTGGTGTAATTGTTGAAGTATTTGAATGAAAAGAATCAGTCATTAAAAACTATTATTTTCCATTCATTTTCTACAAAAATGCAAAATCTAGAATCAGTCACTTTCATTAACATTGTAATGTATAGTTAGTTTTTCTCTATAAATTTAATATAAAAATGCATTGCCACATTTTTTATTTAATGAATTTATTTAGTGGAAATTCTTAATTTCTTAATCAACAGAGGCCACATCTGTGGACCCAAACCTTAAATATTCCATATGATAAATCTGTAGGAATGTGGTGTGTGCCTTTTTCATTTCATGCTCCTGAGTTCTGACAGATATATTCCACCTACAAGTACTAAACAAATGCATACATTAAAACTTCATGGTGATTTACGTCCTTGAACATAGTATTATCTTCTACCTGACACTGCAACTAATTCTCAAGTGATGTGAAATGGACCTGTCCTCCAAAGAACCACAGGCTAAGGGCCTGGTTTCCATCTTTTGCCACTGTCGGGGAGGTGCTGACACTTCTAAAACATGAGTTAAGTAGGAGGTTTTGTGGTCATTATTGATGTGTCTATGAAGGTGGTCCTGGGACACTGATTTCTCCCTGTCTATCACTGTTGATGAGTTGCCATGAGTTGAAACTTTTCCTCTGTTACATTCTTTGGTTATGAGTAGTACCTTACACATGCTGAAAGGACACAGAGCTTAATGACAGACTGAGTCCTTCAAAGCTGGGACTCAAAATGAAACTCTCTGTTAAGCTGGCTGATGTAGCCATTCTTTTTATAGTAATAGAAAGCTGAATAACACAATATAAAAGCACACCAAAATATAATGTGAATTGTTCTGGTAAATGGGTCCATGACAAGAACACTCAACCTCATCAGCCTTGATGTTGTGATGAACACACTTACGTGTAAAACTATACCAGTTTTGTTCTGCGCTCTACTGGCTATGCTCTACGGGAACCAGGCTGAAAATTTAAAAACACAAAGACACACAGACAGAGAGACAGACAGATGGGGCCAAGGGGGCATCCTTGAGACAGGAATGCCAAGAATGCCCACTTTATTGTGCTTAGGGGCAGCTTATAGAGCGCTCTGGCCACGCCCCAGCTCTCGGGATCTTTCAGCTGCAGACTCATCAGAACCCACTCCCCTGCCATCAGAGTCTTGTTCTCAGAGCAGCAGCAGGCTGCTCAGAGCAGAGGAAAGCAAGTTGTTTATAAGAAATTCGGGGTCTGGTGGTCCGCAGTCCCCAATACTAATGAAAATGAATTCTTGCTTCTTTCTAGTATCCTGTACAACACGTAAAGCTTATGATGATTCTACAAACAGTATAAATAGCAAAAGCATTGGAGAAAGCAAACCTAAATCTTAAGTGACAACATCTCTCTCCCTTCTAGTATTTCATTGACACCAGTTTGGTGATACTTTCCCACCCAGCTCTGGCAGCTGCATTTACCAATTCAAACACAGCAAATGAGAAATCCAAGCTGTTTTCTTTATGCACTGCTTTTATTGTCACTACTTGCAGATATTTTGTTCATGAGACTTATGAAAAAGCAGTTAAGTTGGTGGGAGAGACTCATTTCTATCTAAGGTCAATATTTTTCAAGGGTTCTTGGAAAGTACTATAGAAACTGAGTTGTTCTGCATTATACATGAATGCTTAGCATTCAAATTAGGGGCTGAGGAGATGTTTCACGAAGTAAAACATCTGACACACATTTGAACTGCTATGAACAGTGGTACACATCTGTAACCCCAGCAATTATATACTAGAGTTCATTGATACCCTAGCCTAATCAATAAACTCCAGGATCTGTTAGAGACCCTGTCTTATGAAATAAGGTGAAGATTGGTGGAGGATGATATTTTATGACAACTAATCTATGCATGTTCACACACACATATAAACACATATGTACACCATACATTCATGCACACAGCACAAATATGCAAGTATACACACTTCTGAAATACGTATAGTTTGAGATCACTAATGCTTAGTCTTCTAATAATTTCTTTCTTCTTCTTAGTCTCCAGGAATATCAGGAGCTATTGTTCATAAACTCAGGAAATTATCATCTCATTTTAAATAATCAGGCAGAATAGTGAACAAAGAGGCATTCTGCCTGATTCCTTGCCCACTGGAGTAATATTTATGCTCATTGTCTTTCAGAAATAATCTTAAGGAGAAAGGAAATTCTCCTTAAGTGAGTGCCCAGATAGCCCACAGTCCAGCTGCACTTAATGCATCCTCTGCCATTTGTCAGAGGAAGTCACTGATGATGTTGGTGGATTTTGAGGAGACAGAGGCCAGCTTCTCTTGACCTATGCTTGTCAGTCTTCCGAAGGGATGCTACAGGAAAAGGAAAAGGTGGGATTCTACCACCAAAGGGACTGTATTAGTCTGTTCTGCTCTCTTTCCCAGCTCTAGTGCATCTGAATTATTCCTATGGTTTTCTTTATATCTTTGTACTTACCTCTAGAAAATAGCATGTTATCGTATTATTGTCCTTATCCATTAAAATTAAGAGAAGTTGGAAGGTAATCTGATCTTCATTCAACAATATAATCAGCATAACAAGAAAAAAATTCAATTCTAGATAAAAGATGAATGGAAAAAAAGAATATACAGATGGGGGCTTAAGGTGATAGAGACATAACTCTTTGGGTAAGACTACTTACCGTGACAAGAAGACCTTAATTCAAACGTCATCAATTATATAGAAATCTAGACATGGCTAGATGTGACTGTAACTCCAGTACTATGGGAAATTAATACGGGAGGATGAATGGGTCCTCCTGATCATCGGAACAGCTCCTGTCTCAGGGGAATAATGTGCAGAGTAAGAAAGTACGATATTCAATGTCCTCCTGTGCCTTTCACAGGCATATGTGCCTTCAAGCACAAACATGGGTTTACCATGTATATACATGCATGAAATGATAAATGTCTTCATCATGTAGTAAAAAAAAACAATTACGTGGTAACCTATATATTATATTATTGTGAATGAAGACATTTATATTCCACAAAATTAAAATTATTGGAATTTGAAAGTCAATTGTCTTTTATCATGTCTTTTACTTTTCTTAGGTTCAGCAACCATGGCACTGTAGTATACAGCTGAACCATGTCCATTACATAGGTTCATCATAAGAAAGTCTAACATTCTTTGTTTAAATTATGAATTAGCTGTTTCCACAACTGTGAAAGACAGGGTAGTTCACACTTCTAAGACTACTACTTCCACTCTCCAGTGCATTTCGACTCATCCAAAAACTTGCTATTCTTTGCTCTTCTGTGACACCATGTTGTACCTTCATTTAATGAAGAAAATAGTTTTTATTGGGTGAAAAGAAAAATATTAATAATACTTTTTGACACTTGCCAGAAAAATAATAAGACATAGCCTAAAGAAAAATGTTAATAATCACAACTCTCTACCATGGGATCCCAATTCATATTTCTTGAAGTCATTCTCACTTAAAATGATATGTTGATAACCAAGTCCTTACAAAAGTGAAAGCTAATGCCTATTAAACTCCCAGAGTGTCTCTGGCCTGATAAGATTTCTTGGCTCTGTGATAGCTTTTATGTAGCCGGTTAGGCATAAGATTGTCCCCCAGGGAAACTGCATCACACTGTTGACACAATTGTGGTCCTTACAACCAGGGATTTAAAATACCTATTGTTGAGTTCTTGTCATTTCCTGATTTTTTTTCTTTTGATATTTTTCTAAGCTTAAGGTTCATGAAGAGGTGAACGTTATTCACAACATTTGAGAAAAATCCCCTAGCTCGTTATGTGTGATGAATATGTTAAAAACAGACATAAGCTGCTGCCAAAAATATGTTGCTTGTGACTTTTTAGTTAATCATGATAACTGCTAGACTCAAAGGAGGAACAGCTTTGAACTTCAATTCTTTTGTAAGCAACCCTTAGCTAGAAAATAGTGTTCTTACGAATGAAATACTTCATATATTTCTGATTTGCATATCATTTGAATTATAAGTTAGATTCACAATTATATATGCATATCTTAAACATTTAGGACAAACACAAACAACCGTTTCAAATGTATTTAAAGGAGCAAGAGTGCTATTTTGTATTTTCTCCCTTTATTTAAAAAATCTATCTGCAATAAAATAATTTACTTCAACTTTAATTTTTATAATATAATAACAATAGAATGAAATAACTTTATTTAAACAGAAAATACCATGCTCTATTATATTTGCCTTTTTAAATGTTGGATGCTCTCTTTACTTTATATGTATTTCTCTGAAAATAAGGATAAGATATTTAAATATAGTCACAAAAGTATATTGTATATCAACTTTGTATCTAATTAATGATCAAAATAAATATTTTTTAATTTAATTTATTTATTTATTAAAGATTTATGCCTCCTCCCCGCCACCGCCTCCCATTTCCCTCTCCCTCCCCCTATTAAGTCCCCCTCCCTCGTCAGCCCTAAGAGCAATCAGGGTTCCCAGCCTTGTGGGAAGTCCAAGGACCACCCAGCTCCATCCAGGTCTAGTAAGGTGAGCATCCAAACTGCCTAGTCTCCCACAAAGCCAGTACGTGCAGTAGGATCAAAAACCCATTGTCATTGTTCTTGAGTTCTCAGTAGTCCTCATTGTACCTTATGTTTAGCGAGTCCGGTTTTATCCCACGCTTTTTCAGACCCAGGCCAACTGGCCATGGTGAGTTCCTGATAGAACATCCCCATTGTCTCAGTGTGTGAGTGCACCCCTCACGGTCCTGAGTTCCTTGCTCGTGCTCTCTCTCCTTCTGCTCCTGATTTGGACCTTGAGATTTCAGTCCCGTGCTCCAATGTGGGTCTCTGTCTCTGTCTCCTTTCATCGCCTGATGAATTAATACTTAGTCTGTATTTATTTTATATCAATTTATATTTTATTAATATATTCAGTTTCATTTACTATTATATTACTCTCAAAAAGGAATTTCTTGGCATGGAGAAAGACACCAAAACTGAAACAATGGACTGAAATATCTAATGCACTAACCTTGATTGTGTTGCTATATTTGCTTTTCCTTTAGAGTAGCCAGCCCTACTGAAGAAGGAGAGAGTATTGGAATGCTTTGTAAAGCTGTCTACATCATGCTTAGCTATTGAATGGTGAAGGAAAATTTGAATTCAGCTAGTTCTTGACTTGGGACAAATTAATACTTAGTCTGTATTTATTTTATATCAATTTATATTCTATTAATATATTCAGTTTCATTTACTATTATATTACTCTCAAAAAGGAATTAATCAATTACAGAAGGCTATGAGCATAATACTTAAATACTTCTTAGAATTTAATATTTATTTTAATAATCAGGAGGATGCCTATATGTTTTTCTTTGGGTTCACCTTCTTATTTAGCTTCTCTAGGATCACAAATTATAGGCTCAATATCCTTTATTTATGGCTAGAAACCAAATATGAGTGAGTACATCCCCTGTTCCTCTTTTTGGGTCTGGCTCACCTCACTCAGGATAGTGTTTTCTATTTCCGTCCATTTGCATGCAAATTTCAGGAAGTCATTGTTTTTTACTGCTGAGTAGTACTCTAATATGTATATATTCCATACTTTCTTCATCCATTCTTCCAATGCAGGGCATCTAGGTTGTTTCCAGGTTCACATTAAACCTGATAGAAGAGAAAGTGGGAAGTACTCTACAACACATGGGTACAGGAGACCACTTCCTACGTATAACCCCAGCAGCACAGACATTAAGGGCATCATTGAATAAATGGGACCCCCTGAGACTGAGAAGCTTCTGTAAAGCAAAGGACACTGTCACTAAGACAAAAAGGCAACCCACTGACTGGGAGAAGATCTTCACCAACCCTGCAACTGACAAAGGTCTGATCTCTAAAATATATAAAGAACTCAAGAAACTAGACCGTAAAGGGCTAATCAACCCAATTAAAAAATGGGGCACTGAGCTGAACAGAGAATTCTGAACAGAAGTTTGAATGGCCAAAAGACATTTAAGGTCATGCTCAACTTCCTTAGCGATCAGGGAAATGCAAATCAAGACAACTTTAAGATACCATCTTACACCTGTCAGAATGGCTAAAATAAAAAACACCAATGATAGCCTTTGCTGGAGAGGTTGCGGAGAAAGGGGTACACTCATCCATTGCTAGTGGGAATGCAAACTTGTGCAACCACTTTGGAAAGCAGTGTGGTGGTTTCTCAGGAAATTCGGGATCAATCTACCCCTGGACCCAGCAATACCATTCTTGGGAATATACCCAAGAAATGCCCTATCATACAACAAAAGTATATGCTCAACTATGTTCATAGCAGCATTGTTTGTAATAGCCAGAACCTGGAAACAACCTAGATGCCCTGCAATGGAAGAATGGATGAAGAAAGTATGGAATATATACGTATTAGAGTACTACTCAGCAGTAAAAAACAATGACTTCCCGAAATTTGCATGCAAATGGACGGAAATAGAAAACACTATCCTGAGTGAGGTGAGCCAGACCCAAAAAGAGGAACAGGGGATGTACTCACTCATATTTGGTTTCTAGCCATAAATAAAGGATATTGAGCCTATAATTTGTGATCCTAGAGAAGCTAAATAAGGTGAACCCAAAGAAAAACATATAGGCATCCTCCTGATTATTAAAATAAATATTAAATTCTAAGAAGTATTTAAATATTATGCTCATAGCCTTCTGTAATTGATTAATTCCTTTTTGAGAGTAATATAATAGTAAATGAAACTGAACATATTAATAGAATATAAATTGATATAAAATAAATACAGACTAAGTATTAATTTGTCCCAAGTCAAGAACTAGCTGAATTCAAATTTTCCTTCACCATTCAATAGCTAAGCATGATGTAGACAGCTTTACAAAGCCTTCCAATACTCTCTCCTTCAGTAGGGCTGGCTACTCTAAAGGAAAAGCAAATATAGCAACACAATCAAGGTTAGTGCATTACATATTTCAGTCCATTGTTTCAGTTTTGGTGTCTTTCTGCATGCCAAGAGCAACATAAAAGAATTTTAAGTTATCAGTGATGTGCGGACAGGGAACAAATATCCTCTGAAGTGCCAGCACGTTCCAGTGTTTATACGTGGAAAAATAAACTCCTCAGAATGCCTTTCATGTTGATTTTGAACTTGAAAACTTAACTGCTTCAAACTGAACAGTAGGATAATGCGGTAGCTGATTGTCTACCAGGATATCATGGTCAAGGCCGATGCTCTACATGTATAAATGTTACCTTTGTATTTTATGAAATAATACTGAGATGTATTTTTGCAGACTCTCACTTAAGTGTTCAAACATATCTAAGCTAGTTTCTCTGCATTGAAGGGGCTCTTCTTTTCATAGAGTCAGCTTTGGATCTGCTAACTCATTTTTTTTTTCTTTTTCTGCAGCTCATGTGACTATATACCTCTCAGGAGCTTCAGGAATGAGTTGGCTCTGCTTAAAACCAGTTTGGAGAGAACTATCATTTTGATCTCTTGGGTAAGATTAATTTCTGCGTTCGCTAACCTCTTGGCTAAGTTTATTAGCAATAATAAATCACTTTCGGCCACCCACTCCCTCTGTCTTCTCTCTTTGCCAATAGGCTCAAGCAATCTTCCTTAGTCCCCACTGTATTGGAGCTTAGGATGTAATAGGGTTTGTTCTTTATTCATTTTGAGAATGCCACATATTTTCATTGCCCATTCATTCTCTGGGATGATATACTCCACAAATATATAAACTTTAAAGCAAGACTATGGCATTTGGTGCCTGTGGATTTCTCAGCAGTTAGAAGCACTTGCTTCTCTTACAGAGAGTCTTTGTGTCATTCCAAGCACCCACATGGAGGCTCACAAACATCTGTGACTAGAGTTTCAGATAATGTCACATTCTCTTCTGGCCTCAGTAGGCACAAGGCATGTACGCAATTCACTTGTATACATGCAGACAAACATTCAAAACATATAAAGTAAAAGCAAATAAATCTTTTTTATGTTCCTTTTTTTTATTATGTTATTTTTTTTTTATTGAAAAAAAAATTTTCCGCCTCCTCCCCGCCTCCCATTTCCCTCCCCATCCTTCCGTCCCTCTCCCCCCACTCCTCTTTTCCTCCCTCTCCAGTTCCAGGAGCAGTCAGAGTTCCCTGCCCTGTGGAAAGTCCAAGGTCCTTCCCCCTCCATCCAGATCTAGGAAGGTGAACATACAAACTGTCTAGGCTCCCACAAAGCCAGAACCTGAAGTAGGAACAAAACCCCGTGCCATTGTCCTTGGCCTCTCGTCAGCTCTCATTGTCTGCCATGTTCAGAGAGTCCGGTTTTATTCCATGCTTTTTCAGTCACAGTCCAACTGGCCTTGGTGAGCTCCCAATAGATCGGCCCCACTGTCTCAGTGGGTGGGTGCACCCCTCGTGGTCCTGACTTCGTTGTTCATGTTCTTCCTCCTTCTGCTCCTCATTAGGACCTTGGGAGCTCAGTCTGGTGCTCCAGTGTGGGTCTCTGTCTCTATCTCCATCCATTGCTAGTTGAAGGTTCTACAACTTTGAGATATCATCTTACACCTGTCAGAATGGCTAAAATCAAAAACACCAAAGATAGTCTTTGCTGGAGAGGTTGTGGAGAAATGGGTACCCTCATCCATTGCTGGTGGGACTGCAAACTTGTGCAACCACTTTGGAAATCAGTGTGGCGGTTTCTCAGAAAAATTGGGATCAACCTACCCCTGGACCCAGCAATACCACTCTTGGGCATATACCCAAGAGATCCCTTATCATATGACAAAAGCATTTGTTCAACTATGTTCATAGCAGCATTATTTGTAATAGCCAGAACCTGGAAGCATCCTAGGTGTCCTTCAATGGAAGAATGGATGAAGAAAGTGTGGAATATATACACATTAGAGTACTACTCTGCGGTAAAAACAATGACTTCTCGAATTTTGCATGCAAATGGATGGAAATAGAAAATACTATCCTGAGTGAGGTAACCCAGACCCAAAAAGAAGATCATGGGATGTACTCACTCATAATTGGTTTCTAGCCATGGATAGGGGGCCACTGAGTCTATAATTTGTGGTCCTAAAGAAGCTAAACAAGAGGGCAAACCCAAGGAAAAACATATAGTTATCCTCCTGGCTATGGGAAATAGACAAGATTGCCGGGCAAAAAATTGGAATCTTGGGGGTGGGGTGGGATGGGGATAAGGGGAGATGGAGAGAGAAAAGTGTGAAGGAGAGGATGAGGGGAACTTGGGGAAACGGGATGATTGGGGATATAGGAAGGTTGGATAGGGGAGCAGGGAAACTCATATCTTAGTTAAGGGAGCCACCTAAGGGTTGGCAAGAGACTTGAACTTGGAGTGGCTACCAGATGCCCAGGGCAATGTCCCCAGTTAGTTCCTTGGGCACCTGACGATAGGGAACCTGAAATGAACCTATCCTATAGCCATACTGATGAATATCTTGCATATCACCATAGCAAATAAATCTTAAGAAAGATTATACCATTTTGAAATTGTCCTATCTTTAAAGTTTCTAGATTAACTTAATGCTACCATATAGCGTACCTGACATTTTCTATTTTTTAAGCATTGTTATATCTCCAGGTTTTAAACAGTGCAGCAGAAAACTCATTAGGATTTCCATGGGTTAAAGTATTAGGAATCTAAACAAATCTTACTCATTTACTTTTTGTTTGTGACTGTTTCGCTCTGCTTTGATTGTTAGCATTTTGTTGCACTTGCTAGTCAAATAGTCTATCCCTAAGCTGCATCCGCACACCTTTGTTTAACAGGCTTTTAACCTGCCATTGTTAGCTTTTTTTTAACACTTTATTTATTTATATTTATGTGTATGTGTGCATGCCCTGGTCTGCATGTGCAGTACATGTGTGCACATGCTTGTAATGGACTGAGTCCCCAGAATAGGAGTTAAGGATGTTTGTGAGCTACCTAAAATAAGATCTGCAATCTTGCCTGGGCAGTTAGAAAAGTGAAAGATATAAACCATTGAGCACCCTTGATGGTTCTTGGTATATTTTAGATAAAAAGGCACTTTTATAAGCCTGGAATTACAAATGTAATATTGGCATCAGTTACAGCACTGCATAGAGAAAAATGAAGTGTTTAAAGTGTTCCTTTATGTATTTATGTGTATGTTTGTTTGGCTGTGTGTAGGTACATGTCAGTCTGTGGATTGTGTATGTATGTTTGGTGTGAATATATGCATGTATGCTTGTCTGTGAGTGGATATGTATAGGTTTATTTATGAGTGGATATGTGCATGTGTCTATTTGTGGATATGCCCGTCTGTCTTTGTGTGGATATGTGTATGTCTGTCTCTGTGTGGATATGTGTATATCTGGCTGTCTGTGTGTGAGTATGTGTATTAATATCCATCTGTGCATATGTGTGTCTTCTAGATATAATGTCGCAGGACTTATAAGCCACCCACAATGAGTGCTGAGAACGTAACTAGCGTCCTCTGCAAAAACAGCAAGGACTTTTAACCAGTTGATACATCTCACCAGTCCTTCAAACATCAAACAATTTTTTACACAATTTTGTTCATTTGACTTTTCTGGTATTCAACCAAATTACTTTCCCTTTGTTTAAGAGAGATCAACCCAAAACTAAATACTTTGGTTTGGAAACTAATAACCCAGATTCCTTCTTGTGTCAAAATGAAATTTTGCTCGTCCTTCCTAGGAACCACCTGATCTTGTTTAAGTTAAATAAACAGTACAATGGGGAATCTCCTGTTCTGCCTTCTGTAATTCTAAAGGATCCACCTGGCAAAACAGCCCTCCCTCTTTCCAGTGAAGATGGTCCCTTAGGGCAATGCAAATGGGAAAGCCTGAGTCTGGGAAGATTATAATCTGTATAAACGTAGATTGAAAAGAAAAAGAAGAAAAAGAGGAAGAGGAAGAAGAAGGGGACAGATAGATGGGCAGACAAAAAGGACTGAGAAGGAGAGGAAATGGGGTGGGAAGGAGAGAGGTGTACAGGGCAAGAATATGGAATGGGAAATAATGATAGCACTAACCAAAGGGCATACCCCTTAAAGACCCACCAAGTTCAAAATCCTCAAAACTTACGGAAAAAGACTCTAGCCAGTTTTTAAGTTTGGCAAACCATAATACAGGGAGAGAAATTTTTAAAAGTTAACAATATGTAGAGGTCTCTTGGAGAAAAAAAAAAAGTGATACAAAAGATCTATTCATTCATGGCATCTTACTCAGACGACAAACAATGTACTCCACTGTGATGTCAAAGCCTTTGACTCATGCCTTTACTACAGCACCGATTGTGTATTTGGGTTGCTGATAATCTCTGTGCTAGTCTCCCTTACCAGGCTATGAGCTAACTGAAATTTTCATACTTGATGTAGGTTTCATAAAATATGTTCTCAGAAACTGTTTGTTCAATGATGCAAAAATGTAATATGTACATAGATGTTTAATGCTTTATAGTGTTATTTCTCACCAGTTTTTGTTAGTTATGTATAAAGAACATGCTATAATACCTAGAGTTAATATATATATATATATATATATATATATATATATATATATATACATTCATGTCAACATAAAATGTTCATTTGATGCCGTATTTTATTTTGTGTGGAAACTTGGGGTGAGACATTGATACTCTGCTTTCCAAATCCATTGATCAGAAAGTTTGAAGACACTGCATGGATTAGTATTAGAAATCAAAAATTAAGGGCAAATTGAATCTAGAAGATTAAGAATATTACCACTAAGTTACTAATTGGAGAAAATACAAGAATGCCCAATACATGAGCTCCACTCTTTTTAGGGGATCTGGTGAATTCTAATGCAAACAGCAACAACAGACTCATCTGCTGAAAATGACATTCCAACAGTCCCGGATCTTTCTGACTTTTTTTTATTATCCTATCTGCTTCCATATCATTTTTACTCAGCATGCATTGCCTGAGGGCTAAGCTTAATGGATTTCCAATTGGGAAAGTGCAACATTCGAAGCTATCAGAAGCAGGTCAGTTCAGGGGTATAGCTGCTGGAAGGTTTCACTTATCATACTTTAATCATTGAAATATCAACGAGATTGCCTTCAAGTCCAAGTGACAGACTTTCGGTGTTGATTCGGAGCAAAGTGAGCTGAAACTCCATCAGAAAAGAAAATAAGGGCCATTTTGAGTCAGAGAGTTCATTACCATGATATTTTTCTGTGATGTTTCTAAATTGTCTTTGTGAATGGGCCTGAATGCGTAAGTTCTTTGTGTTACTTCAGACAACTTTAGTTATTACAGATCCTTGACGCACAATCCTCTTAGGAAAAGCCTTAAAGATATAATCAAAAGAATCTTGACAATGCAGTTATTGACACTCTAACCATATTCTGCGCATTTGATATATACACATATCATATATTTGTCAATTCATTTTATTTGTATTTATATTAAATGTATTAAAATCATATATTATCTTGTAGGCACCAAAGATACTGAAGTTACTAGATATATGTATGTGTGTTTATGAATTTAAATAAATGTGATACATTTTAATATAAATAACTGCCTCCTTATGACCCTTAGTGAAAGAAGGAAGCCTTGTTCAAGAAAATAGTTTAGCAATTCCACAAAATGGGCCAAGAAATTGTTTATATTCTGCAGACACCACCTTTTCTCATCAGAAGTAAAAGTTTGCATTATATATTTTGCATGAGTTTTTGATAATGACAAATATATATGCAAAATGTCTGACATTTGAAAAGATGTTATCTCTAAATTTAACCATGACCATTGCAGCAAAATTGTTTACTTCAAAGTGATTGGTAACATCTTTTAGCATAACTCATGAGGGTGAGGTATAATGACTCTTAGTTCTAGCTCAGGCTAGGTGACATTTCACATTCAACAGCTTGGTATGCTACAAAGCAAGACCCAGAAAATTAATTTAAAATGAGTGTGGGAAGAAACAAAAGAAATGAAGGAAGAAAGGAAAAGAGGTAAGAAAGGAGGGGATGAGGAATTAGTGGAGAAATAAAAGAAAGGAAGTTGGGAGAGCATGAATCAGAAATATAAAAATAATAAACAATTGGCGACAGTCAAGATATAGATAGATAGATAGATAGATAGATAGATAGATAGATAGATAGATAGATAGATAGATAGATATGGAATATTTTATATAAATAAGTTTATATAAACAATTAACCATTGCTAAGCAACTCTGAAAACTGGAATTTTCTGGTCAAAATTTTCTGAACAAATATTCTTAATGAATTTATTCTTTTATAGCTTTCAAAACTATGATTATACTTAGAATGAATTCCCTTTATCTATGGGATACTAAGAACCAGATATATAATTTCTTGATGGCACATTGTCAGCAAAAGAAACCAATTCAGTTCTACTTCCTCATAAAATTAAACGAACATAGTTTAAGGCTGCTGTAGTTAAACATGTGGAAGGTGGTCTGCTGTCTTTTAGAAAATTAGGAAATTGAAATAAATTGCTATAACAATAATATAACCATGACCCAGCACTTGGGAGGCAGAGGCAGGCGGATCTCTGTGAGTTCAAGACCAGCCTAGTGTACAAGAGCTAGTTCCAGGACAGGCTCCAAAACCACAGAGAAACCCTGTCTCGAAAAAATCAAAATCAAAATAATAATAATAATAATAATAATAATAAAACCATGAGTTTGATCATGATTAACATATAGTGAGACAAAGGATATTGTTAATAGTCTCCACCAAATAAGTAAATGGGCCTATTATTACAAGACATAAAGAAAAGCAAACAGAAAAAGAAAACAAAACATTGCCATGCTCACAGTGTTGTTAAATCTTTGGAAGATCAAGTAAAATTAACTCATATCTCTTTGTGTTCTTTTCTCTCTCTCTCTCTCTCTCTCTCTCTCTCTCTCTCTCTCTCTCTCTCTCTCAATTTTGTTGAAATATATTTTTCTAAATGAGGAGGGGAGAGGAGAGAGAAAGAGATTTAAAAAAAAGTTATCTTAAAATGAAAACACCAACAATGATCTGGAAAGAGACTAGACAAGCTGAATGAGGTAAAACCATTAAAAAATGTTGGAATCATTGATGATACATTTTATTTGGTAGATAAATTATTGTCAATATAAATTTGCAAACTATTAGTATGTTTAAGTTGCATTTGACTTAAACCCGACACTACATATTACATTGTGAAAAAATGATGATACAAAAAGAATAAAGAATAAATAGGGGTAGGAATATAGTTAGTAGTAAAGAAATTTGCCTAGTATATGTAATACTTGGTTCGATCTCCTGAATGCTACAAAATAAGAACTAAAAAGAAGGAAAAAAAAAAGGGGAAAGAAAGTATGAATAATTCAAGTTGAGTTCAAGTTGTGCACAAATTGAAAAACTATTAGATTAATTAATATTTTATATTATATAAACTTAAAAAATAAATTAACATGAGGAAATAAAACTATATAATCAATAATATTGTTAACTAAACTTTTTAAAAATTTAATCTATTAATTTTCAGGGCCATTCATGTTTTCTTCATTGCAAAACACATATGATAATATACAAAAATGTTTAAATTTGTGGGGATTTAATTTTTTGTAAAATACCATATATTAGTGTTCTTCCAAGATATCTCATGTAATTATGTCCAGTAGCTATTACCCTTAACAAAATCTATCACATTTTTACTTTTGAAGAAGAGCATGTGACTTTAAACTGCATTTCAGGCTGGATCATAATTTTCACACATGAAGAAAGCAGTGATTCCCATAATTATCATAATACACTGATCTTCCTGGTGTTTTGTATTGTGTTTCCTATGTAAGATAATATTTTAATTGATAGTTCAGAGGTGTATATCCATATACATGTTTAAATTTATTTATATATTACATTTATTACTAGGGTAAAAGTCCATTATAGCATTGAATACTAATGATATTTTAAATTGAAAAAAACTGATTTCTGAACTTGACATCTACATCTACACATAATTCTAAAATAAACTGAAAACTAATACACAGAAATACAGAACACATTTTCAAAAGAAAATGAAAATGGATCTATACTATTGACTTTTAAATGTATGGCTGGCAAATTTGTCTTTAATTTTTTGCCATCTATATTTCCTTAATGAATGTTCCAGACCTGAAAGAGTTCTTAATACATAACTACCCGAAGAAACGTACAGTCATAGAGAATTCACTAAGTCAAGATACTGAGCCCATTATATGTTTACAATAGATTATATGATGAAAAGGATAAAATATCAGTTAGAAGAGGTCAGGTGTGAGCAAGAGCAATCATTGTAAAACATACCCTTGTAAGCTTACAGTACAGTCTGAATTTGGAAATCTGAAATGGTCTTTATTCTTTGAACAAATAATGGGAGATTCCCTTGGAAATTTCAAAACAATTATCTGGAATCCAAAATAGAGTAAACCAATTTATATAAAAAAATGTTTTTAGATTTTTTCTTTTTTTTAATGATGTGCTGAAGCTTTTAGGCCATTTCCAAAGAGTACATTGTCTGCTTAAACTTTTAGAAAATGAGATGCAGTTAAGATTTTTTTTGTGACAATGTTGCCTGAAAGGTCAGTATCCAAGTTCACCGTATCTACTTGCACTCATCCACATCTTCTGTTGGGTACGGCCAGTGTGCAAATTTTACTGGTTTTGATGTACTAGTATCATAAAGCAAAGACACATAGTGAAACATGTTTTCCCAAGGGGATCTCATTCAGTGTGCTAAAAAAGAAAGAAAAAGAAAAAGGGAAAGAGAGAGAGAAAGAAGGAAAGGAAGGAAGGAAGGAAGGAAGGAAGGAAAAGAAGAAACAAAAATAAAAGAAAAGACAGCCTAATTGTAAGTTGAAATCCCTCTGACAGGCCCTTCTTAAAGTCGGAGTTGTATTTACTTGTGTCTTATGTTCTCTGCTATCTTAGTTTTTGAGTTATTGTTACAAATTGCACAGCTCTCTCTAGAGATTAGTTGTATTTCATAGTATATTATTATACGATGATCCATCTTCGTTTTCTCCAGGCACCACTTGTAGGAAAACATACAAGCAATACATACTTGAAGCAACTTGAATTAATGCACTCTACTCTGAATGTAAATAAAAAAGATATTTTATCGAGACACCACTGTTGATATCTCCTTAACATAATAAGTACTTCTTAGCTAAGAGTAAAATATAAGCAAGAACACAAGTGCATGTTTCCATGTAGGGAATGATTTTGATACAATGTTAGTGTCAAAATACAGTGTCAGTCTAATCACTTCATGGAGAAACATGTAGAGCACTGACATTTTTTAATTTGGGAATCCATTTGAAATATATACTGATATAGACAAAAAGATAGTTTGGGTTATCACACAGATTGACTAAAAGATTTCACAGCTAACATTTCTGATAGACAAAACTTGGATGTCCTGCCTTTTGGGAGGTGCTTGGAGCCCATGACAAACATTTATTCTATATGAAGAATGCAAAAACAAGTCATCTTGGTCACAGCTGACGCTCATCAAACAGCTACATGAGCATCACTGGACTTCATGTTGTTCTTTGGAGAAGTAATTTGGTAGCAAAAGGATGCTGCTGGTTAAGGTTTCCCACTGCTGGCTTCTAACACTTTATGTGACTTATTAAGTCATAAATATTAAACGTCTCTCTTGTCTCATATATGTTTAATGTCTGATGGCAAGTCTGTCTCTTTGACATTTAGTATTGTGTGTATTAGGCATCTCTTCTTCACATTCCATTCTTTGTGCATACATGTGATCTATTCAATAATTTCTTAAATGTTTTAAATCCTGAGATTCTTTGGTCCCACTTGTTTTTCATACTCTTCAGGAAGTTTGGATATTCTTAAACAATGAAGCATATTTCTGTTACACATAAAGATAATATTTGCATTGGTCTGTGCCAAAACATATAGGAAAACACCTTTTTCATAAAAAGACAGTAAAAAAACAGTAAGATTACTCTCAAGTTATCAATACTCTTTAGAGCAGAGCTCCTGTTCTTTTCCCATTGGTTTTTGTTGAAAGACAAAATCACATTGCAAGAAAAAAAACTTGAAGAATTTAAAACTTATCATTGATTTTACACATCCATGAGGTGTAATTAATATGTGCTTCTGGGGTAAATATATGGAGAGAGGGGGAGAGATAAAGAAATACCTCAAAACTGCTTTATTGTTTTGTAAAAATTATAAATCTTGAAGGAGTAACAAGCATGTCCACATGTGATATTAATTTACGGTTTTTTGTCACCTGATCTTATAAATTACTAAATTCCCTATAAAATTCCCTAACAATGATTGGTCACAAATATGTGAGTACAGGTGGAATGTGATGGCATCAGAGTAGCTTTATATTTGGATGTAAATTTCTAATTACAGCAATATACAAAATTGTACTATTGTTTTTTTTTAAGATTTATTTATTATGTATACAACATTCTGCCTGCCTGTATGCCTGCCGCCAGAAGATGGCGCCAGATCTCATTACAGATGGTTGTGAGCCACCATATGGTTGCTGGGAATTGAACTCGGGACCTCTGGAAGAGTAGCTGGTGCTCTTAACCACTGAGCAATCTCTCCAGCCCCAAAATTGTACTATTGTTGCATCTCAAAAATGGTATAAGATACAGCAGTGCAAAGAATTTATTTTTTAAAAAAAGATGTATTTTTAAGGAAAATGAGCATGGTTTTGTACAGAATGTCCCTCCACATTGCAAAATTTCCTCCAAATTGAGACATTTCTTCTAGGAGATGAGAGGCTCACCCCGAGATACTAAAGAGTAGTTAAACAGAAGCTCATGTGTCCCAAAAAACAAAACTCTGAAGATTCTCTGGGTACCCTAAGCAAAAGGGAATAAACAGTGGTCTAAAAGGTACTTAAAGAGCTCTAATGTATAAGGTTACAGGACATGAACACACATAAGAAAATGTGCTTTCTGGGGGGCTGGAGAGATGGCTCAGAGGTTAAGAGCACTGCCTGTGCTTCCAGAGGTCCTGAGTTCAATTCCCAGCAACCACATGGTGGCTCACAACTATCTGTAATGAGATCTGGCGCCCTCCTCTGGCATGCGGGCATACATCGAGGCAGAATGTTGTATACATAATAAATAAATAAATCTTTAAAAAAAAAAAAATGAACCCAAAGAAAATCATATAGTCATCCGCATGGAGAGGGGGAAGTAGACAAGATTCCAGGGCAAAAACTGGGAACTTGCAGGTGAGGTGGCATGGGGCAAAGGGGAAATGGGATGAGAAATATGAGAAGGGGAGGATGGGAGGAGCTCGGAGGATTGGGATGGTTGGGATATAGGAAGGATGGATACGGGAGCAGCGAAGTATATATCCTATCTAAGGGAGCCATCTTAGGGTTGGCAAGAGACTTGACTCTTGAGGGGTTCGCAGGTGTCCAGGAATATGTCCCCAGCTGGTACCTTGGGCAACTAAGGAGAGGGAACCTGAAATGACCCTATCCTATACTAATGAATATCTTGCATATCACCTTAGAACCTTCATCTGGCGATGGATCGAGGTAGAGACAGAGTCTCAATTTGGAGCAACGGTCTGAGCTCTTAAGGTCCAAATGAGGAGCAGAAGGAGGGAGAACATGAGCAAAAAATCAGGACCACGAGGGATGCACCCACCCACTGTGACAGTGGAACTGATTTATTGGGAGCCCACCAAGGCCAGCTGGTCTGGGACTGAATAAGCATGGGTTGATTCCGGACTCTCTGAGCATGGCGGTCAATGAAGACTGATGAGAAGCCAAGGACAATGGCACTAGGTTTCGATCCTAATACATGAACTGGCTTTGTGGGAGCTTAGCCTGTTTGGACGCTCACCTTTCTGGACGTAGATAGAAGGACCTTGGTCTTCCCGCAGGGCAGGGAATTTGGACTGCTCTTCAGTATCGAGAGGGAGGGGGAATGGAGTGGGGGGAGGAGAAGAGGAGTGGGGATAGGGGGAGGGAAGTGGGGGGAGGGCAATATTTGGGAGGAGGGGAGGGAAATGGGAAATGGGGAGCAGGTGGAAATTTTAATTAAAAAAGAATAAAAATAAATAAATAAGTAAAAAAAAAAAAAAAAAACGACAGGACAGGTATGACCAGTAAAAAAAAAAAAAAAAAAAAAAGAAAATGTGCTTTCTGGTAATGAAGTACATTTGAACTAACTCTTCTCCTTATAACCAGTAACCCCTACTCCTGATAGTAACCGCAACTAACAACTAACTTGTTAAACATATTGACAGTGATGTAATTGCTTATTTGACCTGTCGTGGGTTTGCTTTTTGGGTGAATAGAAGTGTGTGTGTGTGTGTATGTACCAATGGGTTGTATTGGGGTTACTTATAGGACTCAAAGATAGCTACATCAGTATGTTCCAGTATGGGTAACAACTCACAAAATCTGTGAACATGGAAGACAATGTACAGCCTTTAGGCGGCTCAGCAGACTGGAGAGTGTCCCTTCCAAGTGACTCAGATAGTATAAATCTCTTCTAGACAGCCTTTCTGGTATTTTTTCAGCTTGACTTGTCAGAGAGTGTTGCTCAGCTTTTATTGCTTACTCTGACATGGAGGCACCTTTTGAATAAGTCATTTTCAGGGACTTCCTAAAGCTATTTTGAGTTGTTACATTATTAAACGTTGTTTATAGGCACATCTCATCATCATTCCTCACCAATTATATAGTTGAAACTTGAAAACTCAAAATTAATATTAAATATATTTTATGTGTAGTATTAATCTGATTAGAATTTGAGAAAAATATCAGAAATTGAAAAAACACTTCTTATATATTTCTCACTATTATTAGCTAGTATTTAACTACATTTCTCAGATATTTTCTGAAAATATAATAAAAATAATTAGTCTGATAAAATGGAGTACTTACATATACACATATATTGAGTGTTTTTATTTCTTTATATAGTAAGTTTTCTCTAGATTATACCACTGGTTACTAGTCCATTTGTGTAAACAGAAAACCTACTGTGTTATCAAAGTATAACAACAAAAAAATTGTTAAAATGATTTGGTTTCTATTTACCACTCTTGAAAGAGAAGAGAGAATGTCCTAAATTCTATTATTTTCATAATCTCGGTATATGGTTGTTTTCAAACTTCATACATTTTCTTATATTCTGGGTAGAAAAAAATTAAGTTAAAACTTCAGATAAGTATAAAACTAAGAAGTGACTATCTTTATATTAAAATTATTATCATATGCTTCCAGAAATTCTAATTAAAATACTGCTATTTATAACACCTGTTTTATGTTTTTATTATTTATGCATTTTCTTTTTAATTTTTATTTTACTTCATTTATTGCATCCAGATTGTAGTTTACCTTCCCTCCCTTCCAACCATCTCTCCCCCTCCAACTCTACTTTTCTCCAGATTCCCCCCTCTCCTTAGAAAAGAGCAGTCCTCTCGGGGATATCAACCAAAGTATAACAAGCTACAATAAGACCTGGCATATACCGTTACAGAAAGAGACAACTCATAAAGATGAAAAGGGTCACATAAGCAGGCAAATGAGCCAGAGATGGTTTCCATTTCCACTGTTATGAACCCCACAAGAACACTAAGCTACTTAGCCATAAAGTATGCAAAGAACATAGTCAGACCCTTAGAGGCTCCCAGATCTCCATGAGCCTCCATGACTCCTGGTCAGTTGATTCTGTGGTCTGTGTTCTTCTAGTGTCCCTGACTCCACTGGTTTTTCTGATCCTTCCTCTCCCTTCTCTGCAAGACTCCCCAAACTCTGTTTAATGTTTAGCTGTGGGCCACTTTCTGCTCCCATCAGTTGCTGGAGTAAGACATTCTTGTCTCTTTATTACAATTCTGTTCAGTTTTAGTACTAGAACACACTCCAGGCAGAACAAGCAGAAGGTTAAAAGTATTGTGACTTGGTTGATGGGTTTTTCTCAAATATCAGAATATAGCCTAAAATCTCAGTTCATAGTAAACTCTAAACAAAGCAAGAAAACCCCAGAGATATTAAAAATTCTCCATTTTTTATTTTGATTTGTATATAAGATAAAGTAAAAGTACAGTATAACATCCTTCTTCAAAGTGGCTGGTTCTATATGTAAGCATCATCATTCTGGTCCACCAAGTTGTTCTCAGTCTATACATTAGTGTTTGTCCCCAACAAAATGTGCTGAAAACCTTCATGACATTCCAAAGACTGATCGATAGACATATTAGTCATCGAAGTATAGAGATCATTTAGCCTTTCAAAGATCAATACTGCTACCTTATAACCTCAATTGTACACGTCCTGGGGAATGAATCAAAAAGGATAAATTGAAGTCATTGGCCTTCCCTTTCTCTTTCAGAATCTGGAACCTAGGATCTTCTCGGGTCACAAACATTTTCCTTGTTTTGGCTGTGAAACAGTTCAGAACATCATTAAACCATCATATATTTTGGCACAGTTGCTGGAGTCTGCTCCAAGGATGGCAAGAGATGAAAATACTAAAAATTAGGTCTCAGATAAGATAAATCCAACAGCATAACAGGAGTGTGAAAAAATGCCTTCCTCATATATAGGCATACTTATTGGTGCCATTGAAACTGCCTATCAATACTGTTCCTCAAGGATATTCAGGAAAAGGTCTCAGATTTTTAATATTTACAACCCATCCAGTCTGCAGAACTATGTATAAAATCACTCAGGAAACCCTCACAGATTTAACGATAGAAGAAAGGAAGAGTGCTTCTTACACAAGTAGAAGGTAGGATTCAATTGTGCAATGGTGTAGTAGACGTTTAGAAGGTCCTGGGACAGCTGCTACGATGAGGCAGTGATTCTGAGCCCATAGCCCAGTTACAAAGCAGTGGCACAGTGAGGTGCTTGAGGCTTGCAGTTGGCTTTGTGGGAGCCTAGGCAGTTTGGATGCTCACATTACTAGACCTGGATGGAGGTGGGTGGTCCTTGGACTTCCCACAGGGCGGGGAACCCGGATTACTCTTAGGGATGGTGATGGAGGGGAACTTGATGGGGGAGGGCGAGGGAAATGGGAGGTGGTGGTGGGGAGAAGGCAGAAATCTTTAATAAAAATAAATAAATAAATAAATAAATAAAACAAAAACCCCAATACAACAACAACAACAACAACAACAAATAGAACCTTAAAAGTGAGATTTGCTCACTCAATTGAGTGTCAGGAATCACTGAATATGATCCTTTTCTTAGCTCAATGATGGGTTTTCAATTTAGCTATTCTTTGTGTGTCATTTATTCAAGTCATCAAAGTGTTGGGGATTTAAGAAAATGGGAAAGGTTAAATCTTCAAGTCAAATCTCTCTCTCTCTCTCTCTCTCTCTCTCTCTCTGTGTGTGTGTGTGTGTGTGTGTCTGTGTGTGTGTGTGAAGATGTACATGCAAAGAAGTGTGCATGTCATAGAACTTGATATCAATTGTTTTTCTCAACCACTTTAAAACTAATTTTTACCTGTCTATGTATCGATTGATTGATTTATAAACAGATTTATTTGAGAATGAGTCTCTCTCACTCTATCACTGTGGCGATTGGGTTGACTATGCAGAAGTTTGTGCTTTCCTGTGGTTTCGATTACAGACATGTGTTGTAGTGCCAGACTCTTCTATGTAGGTCATAGGGATCTAATGCATGCCTGCATGCTTGTGTGGCAGCAATTACTTCCTAAACCATATTTGAGGGCTCTTATAATTTTAGATTAAACAATTTCCAAAGATTCTGCTTTCTGATGGTTAATGATCACTTGAAAGGGGGTAATATAAATAATATGCTTTCCAAATAAAAATAGCAAATTTCCACATAAAATAGTTTTGTTTAAGTACAAGATGAAAGGTATTAAGGTATTTCAGAAAGGACAATTAGAATTGCCATTTGTCATAGAAAATATATCTGCTTCCTATTTTGGCATTTTCTTTTTGTTTGTTTGGTTGTTTTTTAACCATTCCTGGGGAAATTGAATTACTTAAAAATATATCTAAGGAACAGGATTTACAAAATTTGTAAAATAGTTCAGTGAAAACTCTCTTCACCTTAAAGAATATATAAACATTTTACATTTTAAAAATTAAATATGTAACCGATATGAAAATAAAAGTAAAGAGAATATCTGTGGTCCCGACTGCAAATGTGCAGTGTGAGACTGTGGTAGTTCACAGACAAAGAATCCCAACCACGCTTACCTATCTAAGCTCCAAGGTGCTCTGTTGAATTGATAAAATTTAACATTTTCTTAAGACCTTCAAATTGTACCTCATGATTATGCACATTTTCATGGTTAAAATGTCAAGGCCATGCTATAGAGGACACCCCCAACCCCAATTCATGCCATTTATATTCTCCACTTGGTAACTATTTTCTGCTGTCTCATGGTTTACCCGTGTATTTGAGTAAGTATTGATCATTAGTTTTATTTTCAATGTATTCTTTTAACAATTACATTTAAAGTTTATAGATAAACTTGTTTCATTGGAATGTGGGAACTGTTTTTGTTCTTGTACTCTAAGTCTATGTTAAATAATGCTAGGATCATACCGCTTATATTTAAAAAAAAAATATTTCTTTTTGTGCCTTGGTGTTTTGCCTGCATCTATGTCTGTGAATGTCAGACTATTTGGAATTGGAGTTTCAGACAGTTATGAGCTGCCATTTGGGTGCTGGGAATTAAATTCAGGACTTCTGGAAAGGCAGTTAGTACTCTTAACCACTAAGTCATCTTACCAGTCTACTCTTTTCTTCAATAGGATATTCATAAAATAGTCTATGCACAATATACTTACGGAACTGTGTTTTGTGAGAACCTTTATTCCCGATTTCTAGAATAGTTTCAACATTAGAAATGCAGCTTCTTTGACTAACTACTTTGTTGGAATATAAAGGAGAGTGGCAGATACCTAGGCTAAATGCCTTTTCTTTGGCTTCCAGTGAGACAACTGTCAATGTTGAAGCGAGAGAATGGCACACAGGGATAATGCCAGAGCAAAGTTACTATCATGACACATTGATTTTATAGACATGCGAGGAAGAAAATTGATCTGAAGTTGACTTTAAATATGGAGATAATTTTTCAAGACTTTCATAATATTAGACAATGGCTACATAAAGTAGAAACTCATTTTTTTATTTTATGTAACATCTCCTGAAGCTTTATGCAATCTGATTCTGATTAAAGCCGATGGAAATTAATAGGAATTTGGAAAATCTGAGACAAAATTTATAAAATTATCCATTATTCTGTTTTTGTAATTGCTAGCTTCCCATATTTTAACAATATGTTCTTGTGTGACACTGTCTCCAAACCTGTAGGAACAGTGAAAGACCCATGCCAGGTTGTTTGATAGTGATGATTTGACTGGTTGCCATATCTTAATCTAGCCGGTAATCAAAAAATACTTTTCTCCAGCAAGACCCCAGGAAGGTTACTGTGAAAATTCCTAAAAAACAATGGACCTTGGAGACGATGTATTCCTGTGACAACTTTGACACTTATAGCTCCCACCTTTATTTGTATTCACTAATACTTAAAAAGTCTATGGAACACTCAAGAGACATACTTCATAAAAAATAAACTTAAGGACTTGACCAAAAGCAAGACAGTCAGATGATTTCTTGCCTATCTCATGAGGCTGAGTCCCTACAAAGAAAGTGTTCCTTTCTGCAGATGTCTCTAAAAGAAACATTCAAAACTCTTCCCTTAACTAGGTACTGGAAAATGTCTCTCTCACCCTTTATCTTGTCTCTTTTCACTTGAGAAAAAAAATCTGCTGACAATTGTCCTGCCTGAACTCCCACTGCCCCAAAGGCCCAGATCACTTTCTCAGAGAAACTAGTTCATTTATTGCATTTAGCACTTTTCAGTCACTTTGAAACCTCCCCTTTGCAACATGTTGTATATTAGCAATATTCTAGAAGACTTTACTATCCTTATTTAAATAATGTAATTTGTTGACCTGAATTTCATATTTGAAACAAGTAGGACAATTTATTTTGTGTTGCGATAATACATGTGAAGAAAAACAAGCTAGAGAAATTACTCTCATTACCTCTGTTGAGAATCATTCATTTAGGGATAGACTATCATTCATTCTCCAAACACATTACATCTAAAAGTGGGATTTGAGTCTGGGGAGATGGCTCAGCATTTAAGAGAGCTGGTTCTTTCTGGGGTTTCAGGTTTGATTCCTAGCACCACAACCACCTGAAGTCCTAACCTGTTCTCCATACACATGAGGCATGCACATGTTCATAGACATGCCTGCTTGGAAAATACCCACTCATATAAAACAAAGAAAGTAATAACAATAAAAGGCAGTAAAAAGCAATTTCTGAGGTTGGAGAAATGGCTCATTAGTAATGAGAGATTTCTACTCTTTAAATTTATATGCCAGATGACTCATTTTTTTATTCCCAGCACATGAGTTGGACAGATCACAAGTACTTGACACTCCAACTCTAGGGAATTTCGATTTCTGTGGTTGTGAACAAGCATCCACACTCACGTTTTCATGCCCCCTTACAGAAACACATTGTCAGGAGCCATTTCCCCCCAAAATTATTGCAGGGACCATTGCCTTGGGGAGTTTTCAGAGAGCCCCACACCCTAACGGTATTTAGAACTGTTTTATTGGCAGAGCCTATCCCACACCCAATTATCTGTTAACAAAGAGCTACCTGTTAGCGGAACCCGCCTCACATTCCAACTATCTAGAGAACTAGGTGTGTCAACTTGTGACCTCCTGACTGAGGAATCGTGACCTGACCGATCATAACCTCCGATCATAACCTCCTGGCCGACAACCTCGTGACTGGCTTGGACCATCGCTGCAAGATCCCTTTCTGCCCTGACCATGCCCCGGCCCCTATCCCAACCCAAATTCCTCATCCAGGGGCTATATAAGCCACAACCATGATGCTAATGAGGCTTTGACAAGAACTCTGCTTGGCCTCCTTCCTGTCTCCTGCCCATGTCTTTCAGGTAGCGCCTCTCCGGGACCCCGAAATAACTGACCAGCCAGGCGGGTTACAACCCCTAGACTAACTGACCCGCCAAGGCGGTCTACAACACATGGAGAAAAAACTAAATTCAATTGAAAACTGAATTAAACAACTAAACAAAAGCAGCAGTCTGTGGGAGAAGATGGCCAACAGTGTAGTGTGTTTTATGACTTACTGAAAGAGAGCAGTTCTTTCTTGTGATGAGTCCCTAATTGGTCATTCCATTCCCAGGAAATCATCTCTAAAGCCATGTACATGACTAACACTAAATGAACTATCAGGTAATATTTGTATATTAACTTATAAATATATATTAATGTATAGAAAAACTGTTAATTCAAAAGGGGGATTAAAGAGTCAGACAGAATAGAGACAAGTAGTAAATGAGTTAAATTAATTAGATATACACAGATTTAATATTTTCATTTGATCATTTTCTTAAAGTTTTGTTGCTCTCTCTCTCCTCTCTCTCTCTCTCTCTCTCTCTCTCTCTTATATTAGTAGGTTTTGTGGAACAGGCGTTCAGTAATTTCGAGTCAGGGACTTCTTGCTTACTTCTCAAGGGCAGTATGCACAGCTACCAATAGACTGTAAAGAATTCTTCCAATCCATATCCACCTTTTTCTAAAATGTGTTTTCTATTTTCATGGAAATATAAGCTGATATTTTCTTTTTTACCACCATTTACTTAAGGTTCATTAACCTTGAGAGTGAAGAATTGCATTGTATAAGGAAAAATATGCAGTCGGCCGTCATTGAACAATTCCTCATCCACAGTTCTTCATACTGTGACTGCTTACACAAAAACTGTGAAAAAAAAAAAAAACTTCATCACAGTAGTTTCAAGGAGAGCGAAAGTAGAAATACTGTGCATCATCTAAACTCTCCTGGGTAGTGATCCTATCTTGCTTTGATAAATTGATGATTCAAGATGTTAAATTTAAACTAATTCCATCAAGTTTTCCATGTCTTGTTCACTATTTTTGAAGTGTAGGTACAGAAGAGCCGTTTTTAGCTTACTTTGCAGCAGCGTTTCGGTGCCCAAATGCATGGATTTCTGCCCAGACACAAGTGGGTCATTCAGATGGTGAACAAGGATGCTTCTTGTGAGAGCAGATTTTTTATGGGGACAGCTGTCTAGCAGGAAGTGTATGGCCATGTGGTCCTTTTGAATTCAGCAAAAGGCTGACAAATATTCCTAATAACCTACTTAAATTTTAGTGAGTAAATGTATGCAGCATTGTGTTAATAATAATTCTAACTTTAGAATGGAGGTTACTGTAAGTTGGTTCCAATCAGAGGTGTAAATATCTACTAAATAATAAATGACACAGTTTATGTGTTCAGGTAGCGTTGTTTCTTATCACCGTAAAGAACTTCCAGTAGTCTTGAATAAAGCCCCATTACTTGCCACTTCATAATCCCAATATGTAAAAGTGCTGACAATGACCAAATGGAGGTATTCTCTGATGAGGAGACAGGGGGAAATAGTACAGGTTCTAATAAGCCTGTCTGTGATACTGAATATTTTTTTTTCCATTAATCCACTGTGAGAACACTTAGTTTTAGGCTTACTTGTACTAGCCTTAAACTGCATGAATCATTTTTATGAGACTACAGACATTTCCAAGAAGGGCTGATCACTTTTAGTACTGTGGGCTAGCATTTTTTGACCTGGCAACCCAGGCATGGTGACTTTTAAGCTACAGATGCTAGGTACTCATACGAGCTGTCAATGACAATATAAACAGCCAATATTAGCACATGATTGAACTCGATTTCTTGATCTCTACTATACATGTGAAATAGTTGCTTCTCTTGACAGGAGTCTTGAGCTACTCATATTCCCACACTTCCTATTGCCACGATATTAACACATGATTATCTCTCATCTTTTGTCTCATTCCTTTGCTATGGAGGATATTCTATTTCTAAAGTAACATCAAATGGCCATTTTCTTGTTGTGCTTCCTTGAATATTTTGCTTACTTTGTTTTTGAGCACAACAAAATTTAGCAATAACTGCCCCAGGTTTTACCAATATTCTTACACGTTCAATTTATTTTTTGTGGTAGCCTTATTTATAGAACCCTATAAGATACAGTATTAATTTCAGAATAAAAGGTGACTGAGGAATGCTTCTTTTTTAAAATTTTTCTTGCTTTCTTTTTTTCTGAGCCTGAGGTTTCTCTGTATAGCCCTGCTTATCCTTGAAAACATTCTGTAGATCAATCTGCTTCCTGATTAAAGCACAGTTTCTGTTAATATAAAATAAACCAAAGAAAATTATATAAAAAGAATCCTGAATTCCCAAAATGGCATGTTTTCTGTGTACATCTAAATTTTCCTGGAAAAAAAAAAAAAACAGAAAAGTAGCTTCTGAAAATTCAGTGTATACAGCACAACTCAAAATAAGGTATTATGTGTGTATTTTGAGTAAGCATATTTGAAACAAGTACTTTTTCTAATGGAAATTAAAGAATAGCCTTGCTGTTGAGCAGTCCATCTTCCTACTACATATCCCTGTTCTTTGAGGGGTTTTCATTTACTTAATGAATTCTAGTTTAAGGGTGAAAACATACTTCAATGTAAACATGAAAACTTTAAGTTACCTGAAGTGTGCTATCATTTAGGAAACACTCTGTGAAAATAGGACTTCAGTTTTGTTGAAGGTTTATATTATTCCTTAGCAGTGCCATTGCTAGACAAATTGGTTTCTTTTTTTTTTTTTTTTTTTTTTTTTCTCTTTAAATCAAAGTCAATTCTTTTGTGCATATTACACTTTAGCTTTATTACTCTTTTTTTTATTTTTTTTTATTCTTTTTTAATTAAAATTTCCACCTGCTCCCCATTTCCCATTTCCCTCCCCTCCTCCCAAATATTGCCCTCCCCCCACTTCCCTCCCCCTATCCCCACTCCTCTTCTCCTCCCCCCACTCCATTCCCCCTCCCTCTCGATACTGAAGAGCAGTCCAAATTCCCTGCCCTGCGGGAAGACCAAGGTCCTTCTATCTACGTCCAGAAAGGTGAGCGTCCAAACAGGCTAAGCTCCCACAAAGCCAGTTCATGTATTAGGATCGAAACCTAGTGCCATTGTCCTTGGCTTCTCATCAGTCTTCATTGACCGCCATGCTCAGAGAGTCCGGAATCAAAACATGCTTATTCAGTCCCAGACCAGCTGGCCTTGGTGGGCTCCCAATAAATCAGTTCCACTGTCACAGTGGGTGGGTGCATCCCTCGTGGTCCTGATTTTTTGCTCATGTTCTCCCTCCTTCTGCTCCTCATTTGGACCTTAAGAGCTCAGACCGTTGCTCCAAATTGAGACTCTGTCTCTACCTCGATCCATCGCCAGATGAAGGTTCTAAGGTGATATGCAAGATATTCATCAGTATAGGATAGGGTCATTTCAGGTTCCCTCTCCTTAGTTGCCCAAGGTACCAGCTGGGGACATATTCCTGGACACCTGCGAACCCCTCAAGAGTCAAGTCTCTTGCCAACCCTAAGATGGCTCCCTTAGATAGGATATATTTTAAAGAAGACCTGAAATACATAAAGGCTTTCAATGTAGTTTCAATGTAGTGAAGTCTAACTGGGAAAAAAAAAAATCTCCAATCAGTTTGTTCTAATGATACTTTAGTATTTGCTGAGAATACAGCAGAATGCTACTTTTAGTATGATACAATTTTACTATTGTAAAATCTGCTCAGTTTCTATGTAAATTGAGGACCCGAGATCTCTCTCTTAGTGTAGCTGGCATTCAGATTTCATTAAAGTTCATTTGTCACTTTTCTACACTAGTAGTAAAAGAAGTAAGTCAAAGGAATAGTGTTGCAGGAAGTCCTTCCGCTCCTCCAGCCAATAGCCGCTGAGATACCAGCCCATTGGGGAGTGGTCTCTGTCCCTTTAAAAAAGCGGCTACTTCCCTCCTCGCTCTCTTTACTTCCTGCTCCGGTTCTGGCCACTAGACTTCTTCCTAATTGCGCAGAGGGCTGTTGTCTGGGACGGTTATCTGTAAGTTTATTCCTCTTTAAATAAATACCACCCTATTAATCATAATTCCAAACTGGTGTGGGATTGTTTATGACTTGCGCCTTCAGAATAGGGAAAAGAGAAACAGAAGGAAGAGGGAGATAAGTAGAAGGAAAAGGAAGAGGATTTAGGGGAAGAAAAGAAAGACATGGAAAACAAAGACGGCAAAAGCTCTTCTCTAGTGATGTGGAAATAACAATACAAGAATCTCCCTGTGGTAGTTTCCATTAAATTTAATTTGTGTCTTTCCTGTTTTTGTTTTTCCTACTGATCTTCTCTTTGGAAGAGTTTTCTGGCAATGTGAATTCATGAAAATTCTTCCTTTTGGAAATTAAGAACATCAGTTTTAGAACTCAGGATTAGATGCTTTCCGACAAATAAAAATGTAGATACATTTATATTTTGATTTTGCTCATTATCTTTATTTGGAGAGGCCAGATTAAGAGATGAAGGACCTGTGTTTGTCTGAGAAAATTAATGTCTATTCTTTATAATTTAAAGAAAAATGGATATAATTTGAATTTAGATTTTGCACTAGTGAATTAATTGCTCCAACCTAATTAAGAAAAATGAGGTTAAAAACTTTTACACCAATGAAAGATTTTTTAAATAAATTATCCATTAATTTATTTAATGCATTAGATCTATGAAGGTAAAAGAATATATATAAGCCACATATATAAGAGTTCATCTAGCTTTAACTGTATAAACATTGAATGTGCTGGCTAGATTTTTGTAAATTTGACACAAGCTCAGATCATCTGAGCAAAAGGAGCCATAATGGAAAAATGCCTGCATTAGATTAGCTTATAGGCAAGTCTGTGGGAAACAGTCTCATGACTAATTATTGGTAAAGGTCATATACAGCCTGTTGATGATGGTGACAGCCCTGAGTTGGTGGTCCTAGTTTATATTAAAAAAATGGACAGAACAAGCTGTGAGAAACAAATCAGTACACAACACTTCTCCATGGACTCTGCTTCAATCTTCTCATGAAGATCCTATCACTGACCTCCTGGTGTTACTTCCCTTCATGATGGACAATAAGTTGTAAGATGAAATAAACCCTTTTCTCTCTACATTTTTTGTTGTTGCTGCTGCTGCTGTTTCTGATGTTTTTGCTTATTTGGGGGGTTAGGTTTTCCTAGACAGGATTTCTTCATGCATCTCTGAACATCCTAGAACTCTGTTGATCAGGCTCAGGCTGAACTCAGCGATCAACCTGCCTCTGCATTCTGACTGCTGGGATGAAAAGTGTGCTCCTGAACTAGAGTAACATCACTTTTTCACATTTCTTTACCATTTGAGTTCCTCTGATTCCCTATTCTCAACTTGATAGCTTCTTTTTCAAGTTTATTTTTGTCATGATTTGATCATAGCAGTAGAACGCATCCTAGGACAATGGATAAAATTTTGCTTTATAATTACAATTCCATTGATTTCCAAATGGAAAACCAAGTTACAAGGGGTCAGTTTTGTTTAGAACTCCAATCATTGTTTCAACATTAAATCACTTTCCAGTGTGGTTTATTTCTGGACTTACCAGAATAGAAAACAAGTCCATTACCTGATTATATCTTTAGTGTGTTTGACAATTTTATTAGTCAGCCTACCATCAGTACTAACATGTACTTTTTACTAGACCACTTTTTTAGGACTCCAACTGTGGTGTTTGACTAAAAAGCTTTGGGGCTGTGATGAAGCAGGAAAGGGTTGGCATGGATTATAGAGCAAGACAACTCATGTTGTAGACTAAAAACAGAGATGTACCAGAGGCTCGGTGCCTTACAATTCCTCTCCAAGTCACAAGCTCAATGACAAAAAAAAAAAAAACCTACTTTTACTAGATTCCAGATCTAAAAGTTTTCTTTTTACTAGATCTAAAGGTTCACCTTTTCATTTGTGCCAATATAAACTATTTGTATTCTTATCTTCACAGTAGCTAAATCATACTTCTTTGCATAGTTGTAGACAGCACTATAAAGGATTTTTTCCATGACAACACTGAGAATATTCCATATCTTTACTCTCTGATTTACTTCACTCATAATTCTCATGGTAAATTCAACACAAAGCAGTAATTATAAACCCCACTAAACAGAAATACATTGCTAATTGGAAATCTTACACTCAATACAATAGCCATCACCTTTAAGCTAGGCCACCAAAAGAATAGACTAATACTTCAAAACATTTGCCACACTGTGACAGAATTGTTCTTTCTAACTTCAGTAGCACTCTATTTCGATCAGAGGCATCAAATACATTATTTTCTCTGTACATATTTCTATTTTCACTCATTTCTTCTGAAGCCTATCAGAATCACACATTGTCCTCTGCTCATATAGAATTTGAAACTTATTTGCTAATGCCAAATAAACTATCCTGACCTCTTTTCTTAAAGAAATTCCAAAGATTCAGCCACATAATCTCAACAATAGTCTTAACACCTTCAGCTCACTTTAGTCCTCTATGGTTATACCTTTAAGTCAGTGTAACAAATAACGGTGTGGTCTCGTATAAGGAGAAAAGGTGTACTTAAGTTCATAATTTTGTGATGTGAGATTCCCCTAGGTATGATGTGAATATGTTTTATTACCATTGGTTAATAAAAAAGCTGCTTTGACCTATGGCAGGGCAGAACTAGATGGGAAAACTAAACTGAATGGTGGGATAAAGAAGATAGAGTCAGGAAGATGCCATACAGATGCCAAAAGAGAACGATGACAGAACTTTACTGGTCAACCATGAAGCTGTAATTAATATAGCTTTGTGTGATTATTTGCATCTGGATAGCTGGAAACAAAAGAGCAGTCTCTGTATTGAAGCTTCTAGTCAATGACCAAACACTCCTTTATTTAGACCTGAGACAGTAATAATCTTTTCTTGGGGCAAAGAATGAGGGAAAGTCTATTGTCCTATCAACTAGTAAGGAAAACTAGCATCCTTACAAAAGTATGCCTCCAAGGGTTTAATGATGCTATAAGTTTCCAAAATGGTGTTCCCAACCTAGCAATGATAGGAACCTAGAAAAGTTTTTAGCACATGAGAATTTGTGAACTTAAGATCTTATTCAGTTAATATTTGTTTTTAAAATAAGATCAGCAAACTTCAATTAAGCACATGTTAGTCCAAAGACAGGGGAGTATAGTTTAAAAAGAAAATAATGTGAAGAGATTGATTAGAGCTTTATAATGTGAGCAGAGACTGGTGAGCTACAGAGGAAGCATTATGTGGGAAGATCTTGATTGCTTAAATATGACCTTCCCCAAACGAAGAAATTCCCCTTTGATAATGAATACCTCAAGAGTCTATAGGGCATATATGTGCAGGAAAATAGAGTGTTTTTCCTTTTGGTTTGCACATGTTCTTAGTTAATTTTTATAGTGCTGTGAAGAGACATCAAGACTACAGCAACTCTTATAAAAGAAAGTATTCAATTGGCTCACTTACAGTTTAGAGGTTTAGTCCATTGTCATCATGGTAGGACATGACATAGTGCACACAGACATGGTGCTGATGAAGATATTGAGAATTCTATTTCTTGAACAGGTACCAGGAAGTTAACTGAGACACTGGCTGTGGTTTAAACATATATGAGACCTCAAAGCCTCTCCCATGCTGACTTACTTCCTTCAACAAGGCCATACCTACTCCAATAAAGCCACATCTCCTATGAGTTGCACTCCCTATGATCTTATAGGGCCAATTACATTCAAACAACCACATTGCAAACTCTGGCCCCAAAGCTTGTAAAAATATCATAATGCAAAATGCATTTAGTCCAACTTCAAAAGTCTCCATAGTCTACCACAGTTTTAACAATGTTTAAGTCTAAAGTTCAGTCTCTTCTAAGATTCATGCAATCTAGTTTATTGTAATCCCCTATAAAATCAAAATAAAAAACATATCACATACTTGCAACATATAATGACATAGGGTATACATTAATATTTTAAAACGTAAGGAAGGGGACATAGTAAGAAAATACTGGACCAAAGCAAGATCAAAATCCAGGCAAACTCAGAACTCAGCATCTCCATGTCTGATGTCAAAACACTCTTCAGATCTCCAATTTCTTTCAACTTTTTCAACTGAAAAATACTGTTTTCTCTTAGGCAGGTTCCATTCTTTGTTAACAGCTTTCCTCAGCTAGTATTTCACAGCCCTGACATCTCTAACATCTCGGGGTCTTCAAGACAATCCAGGATTCATCTTCAGAGCTTCACACAATGGCCTTTCAAGGACTATATTCAGGGATAACCCTGATACATGCCTGCTTTCAGAAGATTTCCTTAGTAACAAAGCAAGTTTCAATAATCCCTTTTGTCTATTTCTGACTCCCTAGTCAGATCCATGTGGCTGAAGCTGCCAAGGTCTTCTGTTGGCTGGGGCTGGAACATGGCCCCATTAATCAATTACATCTTCACCAAGTTTCTGTTTTTCATGATTTCCTTCTCTGATGAAGCTTGGCTGTCCTAAAACTGGATCTGTAGTTGAGGATGGCTTCAAGCCCAGAGATATGTCAGTCTCTGCCTTTGGAGTGTTGGAATTAAGGGCATGGATTACTGCTCCCTGTTTTCCTGTTCTAAGATTTACTTTAATTTCTTTTCACAAATTGAAAACATAGCTGGCTGGGATTATACCCTGATCACTCCATTTATTCTAGTTCTTAATCTGTTTTTTTTATTGTCCTTGAACAGAGGACTTACTTGCAATGCTACTTTTCTCCTCAAATTGTACATTTTGTATTTTTCCTACTCAACTTTCTTCTTTTCATAAAAAATCTGAATATGAGTGATTATTAATAACAACTCAACAGAGTCAATACTAATCTGTTTTTAGATTTCCTCTGCCAATAAAATTATTCAAAACCTCTTCATATTAGCCTCAGGTAGACTCTTAACACAAGGACAAATGAAAACTGCATATTTGACCAAAACATCACAAGAGTGATCTGTAGGCCACATATTAATATTCTTTTCCTCTGAAATACCTTGAGCTAGACACCCATAGTTCATCAAATCATACTCACCACCGTATCTTCAATGTTACCATTAGCATGACCCATTAAGCAATACTTAAAGCATTCAACAGATTTTCTAATGCACAGTCTCAAGGTCTATAATCATCAAACAAAATCATGGTCAAGTCTAGCACAGCAATACCCCAATTGCTGTACCAATTTCTGTCTTAAATAGGGTTTTTATTTTTCTGGAAAGATACCATGACCATGACAACTTTTATGAAGGAAGAACACTTAATTGGGCAGCTTATATTTTAGCAGTTCATTCAGTTATCATCATTGTGCCCGAGTTGCAGGCAGACATGGTGCTGAAGTAATAGCTGAGAGTTCTACGTGTTGTGCAGGCAGTATGAAATGAATTGAGACACTGGGTGTGGTTTGAAATCTATATGAGATTTCAAAGCCCATCACCCCCAGTGACACACTTCCTTTAACAGGCCACACCTACCTTTAAAAAGTGTTATCGTTTAATAAAGCCACACCCTATTAGCTTATGGGAGCAATTAAGTTAAAACTCCCACAACATGCAAATATGGATTGAGCCTCACAAGGAAAATTTAGAAAAATAGGTACTTTAATAAAGAATTATGAATTTATTTCTAATTTATGAAACAAAAATGCACTTAATCTCCAGCACAAACACAGACAGCAATGATCATACATGCGTGATTTCAGAGGCTATTTTCTTTGAATTTGAGATGCCCCTCATAGACTCACATGTTTTAACACTGGTTTCTCAGCTCATAGAACTATTTCAGATGGGTATGGAACTGTAAGGAGATGGATCCTTGCAAGGGCAGGCTTTGAAGTTTTGTAACTGAACCCAAGTTCCTTTCTTTCTCTATTTTATATGTAAATAAAATGTGAGAGATCATCATTACATTTCTGCAGGTTTTTCTTCCCCATCATTATGGTCTGTGTTCCCACTGGAACTGTGAACCAAAATAAAATGATTATCCCCAAAGTTGATTTTTTTCAGGGCATTCTTTCACAACAAGAGCTAAGTAACTGACCCAGAGACCAAAACAAATTCAACTTTTTAAAACTTTGAAAGAGCTTAGAAAACAAATGAGTAGACAAATTATCAAGATTGTATCAGACAGAATTATAAGCTAGAATTCATTATGAAGATTTTTAAAAACCAACCAAAATGCACATGAATATATTTTACTATTCTTAGTACCAAGTTAATGGGAGCACCAATTTTTTTTTTTTCGAGACAGAGTTTCTCTGTAGCTTTTGGTTCCTGTCCTGGAACTAGCTCTTGTAGACCAGGCTGGCCTCGAACTCCCAGAGATCCACCTGCCTCTGCCTCCCGAGTGCTGGGATTAAAGGCATGCGCCACCACCACCCGGCCAGGAGCACCAAATTTTAAGGAAGTCTCACTTCTCTCTCTCTCTCTCTCTCTCTCTCTCTCTCTCTCTCTCTCTCTCTCTCTCTCTCTCTCTCTCTCTTTTCATTACAAATGACTAGTGGGGGTAAAAAGAAAAAGCCACAGATACAATCAGATACAATATTCTTCTTATCAAAGACAGAGTCTTCTTAGCAAAATATTTTGGCAAAGGCTATTATTTCCAGGAATTAAGGATAAAAAATTACAGAGATAAAAAAGGAGCATAAGAAAAATGTTCCTGCCGGGCGGTGGTGGCACACACCTTTAATCCCAGCACTTGGGAGGCTGAGGCAGGTGAATCTCTGTGAGTTCGAGACCAGCCTGGTCTACAGAGCTAGTTCCAGGACAGGCTCCAAAGCCACAGAGAAACCCTGTCTCGAAAAACCAAAAAAAAAAAAAAAAAAAAAAAAAAGAAAAATGTCCCTGGTAGTGTGTGAAGAAAGATGACATTACCTTTTAAGTTAGAAATAATGAAACTGAAATTTTAAGTGGTTTTAATGGTTCATAACATGCAAATTATGTGTTTTTTATTATGCTTTCTCACTCATTGAGAAGATGGATCTCCTTAATCAACATAGGGCCTGATCTCTCTATCTAGACTTCACTTCTGAGAGCTGTAGTTTTTTTTTTCTCCCTACCTCTCCCCATTCTGTGTGTGTGTGTGTGTGTGTGTGCGTGTGTGTGTTTGTGTGGGTATATGTTTGTGCTTATGCATAAATTCATGTGTACTCACATGTGTAAGCCATAGAAAAATCATAATTCTCATCATTATTTAAATATCATCCACCATTTGTTTGTTTATTTATTTATTAGTTCTCTAATTGACCTGAAACTTGTCAAGTAGTCTACTCTGGTTGTGCAACAAGTCTTAGAGTTCTGCCTATCTTTATCTTCCCATGAGATGAAATTCCATTCACTATCTCCCCTATCAAGCTCTTTTTATGCAGCTTATGGTAATCAAAATCACATCTTGCTGCTTGCAAGGTCGGGCCTTTACTAAATCAACAATCCCCTTATTACTCTAGCACAGCTTTTGAGAGAACAATGACACACATGTGATTTACGGTCTTCTGTCAACACTTTTCTGTAGTCCATTGTTCAAAAGTAAGACCACAATCCTCTCTGCCTTAGGAACAGAGAATGGCATCACCAGCCACGTATCCTCAGTCTTCTCTGGCTACAGAGTTGATAAAATTGATGGGGAAACTTTTGCTTAAATTTTCTAAGAAACTTGACCAGGAAAATAAAAGATAGCTACCTGAGGAGCTAAATTTGTGTGACATGTGAAGTTTTTAGATGATGGAAGCAAGCATCCTCTACCATTTTCTTATAGAGCTGGAAAATAAAACATCTGCCTAGAGGAGCTGATATAAAATTTCGACATTAGAGAACAGGGTCATTCATGTGTCAGCTCCTCACTCTTGTTTCAGACTGTCTTACCCACGTCCCTTTATATTACATGAGACAAAATCACATCAACTTCTTGGTTCCTCTAAAATTTTAGCCTAATTATCATTTAGTTGTTGTTGACTTTATTTTCATTTATTGTCACAAATAAATGTAAATCTATCTTGTTATTATGTGGTCTAACTAGCATAGCTAACTCACTAGTGGATAATTTAAACATAAGCACCATACTGTTGATGGGAATTCATTCTCTAATACAGTATGTCTATTGTTAACTTTGACTTAATATATCAAATAGTAAAATCAAACAACCAGAGTCCCTACTGGGGAATGGTGTTATGATAACCTTCCAATTCATTCCCAATTAGCCAAGAACAATAAATGCATGATCAAAGGTGTTACTCTTGAGTTATGCAGATCCAGTACTTCAGAAAACTCCAGCGTGCCAAGTCCAGACGGTCTTATAAAAAGCCCAGATTCTCAAGCCTCATTCATGCCGTATGGAATCCATATCTGAAAGTAGAGTGTAAAGTTTTAACATGTTCCATGATTCTGATTGAGGAATAAAAAATGTAGACTGTGTTACTGTGTTATTTCACCTCTTAATTTCTCACACAAGTAGCTTGATAGACTTTTTGTCCAAGACAAATTTGCTGAGTACCACACAGATATGCTGATTCATAATTCTTTGCTCTCTCTCTCTCTATACATATATATATATATATAAAATCCCCAATGAGATGATACTGAAGCAGTCTTACAGTTACGTGAAACAACTTGAGGTTTTTCCAAAGACCAAATCAGAAGTATAGAAGATAGAACTTCTACTTATATCTAGCCCAAAATACTTTTTAATTATTTTTTAAAAAAGAAAACAGACTATCTTTTTTCATTATTTATATCAATCCAAATCCCCACTCCCTTTCCTCCTCCTGTTCTCTCCACACACACATACCCACCTCACCCATATCTACTCTTCAGCTTAGGGGAAGGTCCAAGGCCCTCCCTACTATATATAGGCTGAGCAAGGTATCAGTCCAAAGAAAATAGGTTCCCCAAAACCTAGTACATGTGCTAGGGCTAAAACCTAGTGGCACTGACAGTGGCCCATCAGTCTGCCGGAGCCATGTAACTGCCAACCACATTCAGAGGGACTAGTTCGGTCCTATGCTTGTTCCTTCCCAGCCCAGCTGGTGTTGGTGAGCTCCCATTAGCTCAGGTAGACTGAATCAACCTACCTCAGGATACAGCAATAACACTCTTGCACATATACCCAAAAGATGCTCAATCATACTAAAAATATGTTCAACTATGTTCATAGCAGCATTATTTGTAATAGCAAGAACATGGAAACAACCAAGATGCCCTTCAACTGAAGAACAGATAAAGAAAATGTGTCACATTTACACATTAAAGAACTACTCAGTGGTAAAATAACAAAACAAAATACTTTTTAAAAATTATTTAATTTGTTCTCCCAAGAATTTCATAGATTTATATAACTCATTTGGATTCCTCTCAACCTCTTCTCTCTCTTCTCTCCCTCCCTTCCACGACCACATCCCTCACCACTTACCTGCTAATTTACTTACTCACCTTTTTGTTTTGTTTTCTGAATCACTGGGTTTAATCAAGGTTTTGATAAGGTTTTGAATTTTTAGCCAGCATTTCTTAAGCAAGCAGGGTACCTTTGAATACTTCTTCCCATATATTTTTTTTCTGTTTTCTACAAAGAAATGCTTTTCTTTTTAGGGTTGAAGATACAAGTTGTCTATAGATGCAGACATAGATAATAAGGAGGCACTGGGACACTGTAGACATCAGTATTAAGCTTCTCCTCCATAGGCCTTTGACTACCCCATGCTCAGATTTTGAGCTATTTTATAGTATTAGGCATCAGAGTAGTACTTTTTCTTCAGTAGCCCCTTTTGATGCATTAATCAAGTTCAAACCACTTTGATTATCTCCTCATTGACCTATTTTAAATCACTTCTAAAGACTGCCCTTCCTTTATCCTTTGGTCCAAACTCCATTTTTTTTCTTTCTCTCGAATTTGGATGTTTGCCTACCACTCTAATTTAAGTGGTAAATAACTAGAAATAGAATTGAGTGAAAATACTTTCTTCATTTACTTCCTGAATTTCATAATATATCAAAGTTGTGAATAAGGCCAAAAATCCAGGCTATGTGAAACTATAAGAAAATTGTGTTCCATGCTGTCCTACTTTTTGCCTTTCCCTTTTAGATTTCATATTTCAGGGGACAAATAATGTCTCTTCTCTATTATATGACAATATCAGAGTAGGAAAATAAAAACTATTGCCATAATTTTTTCCTTTGCAATCACCCAGAAATAGACTTTTAGTGATTAGACAAAATGTTAAAATTTATTCACATCTGTAAAAACAATTGTCATTTGAATTTAGAAAAAACTAGAGCCCCTTGAGGCTACGTTCCTCCATTTAGAGTTTTGTTTAATTTCAGCATATTTACTCATAAGGACAGAGTGTGGTGCAGTAATGTAGTACATGCAATGTAATATTTTAGTTCCTGAAGTGTACACTGATCAAATCCAGCCTCGCTTCTTCTACCCTTCCTGCCTGCTTCCTCCTTTTAGTCACAACTCAACTTTCAGATGTACTCTTTAAACGGTTCCACACAAGACAGAGTATGCACAGCCTGATTTTCTGGGTCAGACTTATTTCTTTTAACTCAACATCCTAGTCTCCATACATTTTGCTAAAAATGATTGAGTTCTCCTCTTTATTGATGAACAATAATCCATTTATATCATACCTTCTTTACAATTTCTTTCCTCCAACTGCCCCTGTCCCCCATACATGCTCTTTACTTTTTTTAAACCTAACTTTATGGTCTTTTATTCTCTCTTTCTAAAATAAAAGGTAAAGCCAAAATTAAATATGCACACACACATACACACACACACACACTCACACACTCACACCCGCAATCCCCTCTTACACCACTGAATCACTTTTGGGTTAGCCAAGTATTCCTAAGCACTAAGACTACTCTGGAGTGTGGTTGAAATAGCCTCTCCAAGAAGGTAATAATTGCAAGGCCTGCTCTATGAGATAGAACATATATTGGTTGTGTTAAAAAGGGGGGAGGCAAAACCCTAAGACTACAGATATTATGGGACCCAAACAGAAAACCATGCTTTATTATGCTAAAGAAACATAGTTATAAAATTACTCCTAATGATATGTTGATACAGTCATGGAACAGGGTAGCATCATCCCTCATCAGAAAAACTTATTTCTTGCAGTGGATGGAAATTTACATCAAGAACAACCAATAGACAATGTTCAGACAGTGAGAAACTTGGGAGCACTCAGTGCTAAATGGGATGCGCTTCAGTATCTATGCATTAGAAGGGATAGGAAGAATCAGGGATGAAGGGTGATTTCAAGAAAACATTTTTGAGAAAATAAGAAGAATGACGCTCTGCCAATCTGATAAAATATATGGGACAGGACTCACAATCCTGCAGTTTCAAACCATGCAAAATCTGAGCAAGGAGAAGGGAAGGGAAGAGGGAACAAAGTCCCACCCCCAATCAAAAATAATACACCAAGGTTTTAGATAACAAGTTCTTGGATACTCATGTTTAGGAACTCTCAACTTTCACACGTATTTCTCATATTGCTTCCCTGTGATGCACTGTAGCTAGGCAGTTCCAGTAATTATAACGACCGAACACACAGATCTGTCTCTCATTTTTAGAGCTACAAATTTGACTCGAGCTTTTATTGGATTTGTTTGCTAAGAGAGGATTATGTACAAAGGACACTACATACTGGTCATGAAGCTTGACCCTCTGAATTAGGCATTGAGTCCTCCAAAGTATCTGAATATGCATAAATGTTCAAAAATTTAACATTCTCGAATGTCTTCCCTGGTAGACGTTTTCATTTTCTCTATATGTTAGTTAATTCAAATATACATTAGTTATGCAGATAAGTATATTTCATATATATAATCCCTGTGCCATCATTGAGAATTTCTTTAAAATCTCACATTCATATTTTGTGTCATTAATTCTGGACTTTTCCTATGGAGAATTTATGAACATGAATATGCTTAGCAAAATCAAAATATCTTTTTCTGGTTTCTGATTATCTAAAAAAGAAAGACATAAAAGGTTTATTATGAGCCAGATATTGTTTTAAATGTCTCAAAGATTTTACGATTTCAGTGCTCATGTCCTAGGTACTGCTATTGTTGTCCTATACTGCAGAGAGCAAACACAAAAGCATACTGAATACATGGAGTTCTTTAAGGTGATATAATTAGAACATGGCAGACATATATGTGTAATGTAAGCCCATGTATCTAAATGTGATTTTTCACTATCAGTACTTCAATAAGCAAGAAAATAGGTTAAAAATTTGCCTTTTAGCTTCGTATCATTCTTTCACTTAACATATAACTCATTTCTGATTTTCAAAAACAGTGAGGAAGATCCATATTTTCTGGTATATTTTTATTACCTAATCAACATAGAATATTTCATATTGTTTGGTAAGCGCTTTAATTTATTGTTTTTACTTACATTTTCAAATATTTCCTATATATAAAATTATATTTTGCAATTATTTTTAATAAAACCAATACTTTCTTGAATACTTTGTGAACTATTAAATTACTATTCCCTGAGATATTATAGGTACTTTTGTTCCTGTGTTCAATGAATTTGTTAAATGAGTGAATGTGTGTGTTTGATAGATTACATGATAAGGTTAAAAACATAAAATGTTTACACTAAAGAGTATCTGATATAGAATATAGAAATACAATATCATTGAAAGGAAATAAATATTATGACTGGGAAATTCAGACTACTAAGCACAAGCTAGCAGAAAATGTAAAATATGCTTCTCTGCTACAGAATTTAAATAAGCAGAGACATTTAACATCTGGGTCAGAATTTCAATTTCTACATGTCCTTACACACTTCTTTTTTTCTCCCATACCAGCATGATCCTGCTAATGGGTCCACTATGAAGTCTGGTAATAACTGAAAAGAGATGGATTGGCCTATTTGCTTTACAAATTGAAACCCAAGTGGCCAGTGTGATGTCTGTTTAATATCTGTAGTCAGTCTTGGATCCTTTTGATGTTTTAAGTAAAGACTAATTATTGTTTAATAGCAAGAGCAGGCTCTGTTCCAAAGGGAATGCTCTATGTCTACATGAGTTTGGTTCACTCTGAAGCTTCACTATCTTTCCAGCCATCAGGGCTTCGCTGCTTGGTTTAATGTTATATATTTTCTCCAGCTCTCTGGGATTTCAGTTAAAGGTATAACTGTGTTATTCTCTTGGTCAACATTCATTCTCTAGTGTATTCACTAGCCAATTTCTGAATAATATTCTTTTGTCTAGTATCTGCCATGTGTTGTGGGAAAGCTAAAAAAAAAAGATTCCTGTACTAATTTTTATGTATTTGAAATTTTACTAACAATGAGAAAATTTCTGCTCAGGTAGTAACTGAAGAAAAAAGTAAGCAAGTAATCTTTAAGTTGGAATATGTAATGAATGTTATTATTAATATGTCTGCCTTGTTATAAACCTAATCACTTGGGTCCCTTGAAAACGACCAGATATGACCAGCAAAAATCACTTTTATCAGAAAGCCTGACTCAGATGGAAATAGGATGATATTTAAAAAGTGAAATATAGAATGAGAAATCAATATTCTGAAATAAGTGTAAGACACTAAGCGAATGTAATATGGACAATACTACTCTACAAGTCCTGTCAGACAAAGTTCTTAATATGGATAATGATTTCAGGGTAAAATTCCAACTTCAGCAACTGGAGGAAAACACATGAATGATTAAGAAGGGAAATCTAGTTAGATCATGTGATTATTTGAGCTCCTGGAAGGTTGAAAGAAAATGTCCCTTTTTTCTTGAAGTTCTTAAAGTACACAGACATGACACCTCAACAAATAACTCATTACTATATTCTTTGTCTTTTGTCTGTTTGTTGTTTTATTTTGTGGATGGTAAGGATCTGAAATCAGATCTTCATGATTTCACAGAAAGTTGTTTTACTTACTGAGTCATATTCCAAAACCCATGACAATTAATTATATTATTATTATTATTATTATTATTATTATTATTATTATTAGGAGGAGTAGCAATATGTGTGTGCACATGTGTATGATAAGTGTGTATATACCATGGTACCCTTTCAAGTACTAATTCTCTGACATCATGGATTCCAGGCATCTAAATAAAGTAGTCATATTTTCAATGTAGCTTAGTTACCTATTATTATTAATTAATAAACTCAATAACCAAGGCAGCTGATAGAGAAAAGTTTATCTGTGCTTATGATTTCAGAAGGTCAGAGTTAATGATGGCAAAGAAAGGCATATTCTTGGTGCAACAGCTGAGAAATCACATCTGGAGCTGCAAAGTCCTCTTCTCCAGTAACTTATTTCCTCTCTCAAGGCCACACTTTATAAACCTACACAAGCAGTGCCACCAATTGGGGACAATTTATCTAAATACCTGAGATTATTGTAGACATCTGATTCAAGCAACCACACAAGAGAAGTGCTCTTATCCACTGAATCATCTAGGGCTAAGCATCTCTAATAAATTTAAATATGCATTTCTTGATCTCTCAGCTTCACTTTTCAGCATTTAGTCTTGGGAAAGATAAATATGTTGGCATACAACCCTGTATAGGTATGTTTATATAAAATAAATTTTTAATCTCCAAAATTTGAAGACCAAAAGCTGTCTACCAAGTATGTGGATAAGCACACTAGCACATTCATAAAATGAAAAAATCATTAAACCAAAAATAAGAATATCTGCCAATTTAAACTATTTAAATAAATTATCAAAGAAATATTTTTCAACATTTAAGAATCATGTTCTGCATTAGTCTTTAAAGTGTCAAATATAATAGTGAAGAAATTCTTGCAGACCCATGACCTTTGGAGGAAGCAGGAAAGTATCACAATATACAGTAATGGTGTAAAGAATGACTGGGGAGGTGACAAAACATTATGAGTTGGGTTGTTATGCTTGTTATATAAAACTATGTATAATAAAGTTAATCAAAGTTTTTATTGACTAGTCATTATCATTGTATAATAATTCAAACAGATTAAACAAATATATTCAGTATATCATTCTTGTTATTCCATACTCTTATCAACTATGGAGTATCAGAGTTATGAGTTTATTTGATAACCCTATAATCTTACTCAATTTCCAGTTGTTACTAGAAATATTACATAGAATTGGTAAGTTATAAATAATAGTGTTAGGTTGCTAATAGTTCTTGAACTAGTGGAAAGGGCCAGTATGGAGATAGTTTTTATGGCAGCGTCTGGATGTAGTTGAAAACATTGTCTGGAAATAGCCAAGTACTGTACATATCTCATTTCTCCCTCTTCCAAATGCTTAAGGATTCTATTGGGGTAGTTTTTACCAAATCACCTCCTTTCATATCCCAGCCTGACTACATGTTCTCAAATTCTTAGCTCATAATGGGAATGAAATTTCAACACAGGAAACCAAGATGCAAAGAAATAGCATTTGCTATTTTCAATATGTGCTAACACTTTTTTTTTTTACTGTACTGATAACGGAACAAAACATTTTATCTACCCACAATATTTTATAATTCACCAATAATTTTAATTTGCCTGCTTAATTTTGAAGGCATAACAGTGATTATCATCTAAGGTTAAGAAAGTTTCTACAAGGAAATTCATGACACGGTTGGTGTGCTGGTAATTCTTAAATCTGTCATAATGATGGTATTAACACCTGTGGGTACATGTTCTTTAAACTCCTCACATAATCTGGGTTCTATTCAGTGTGCTTAATTAAAGGGTATAATACAAAAATAAAAAAAAATGTACCTCCTATACAGTTTAAAAAGTCACCTGAAATATTAAAACTCTTATGTTTCCTCAGTGTCTAAGAAATTTAACAATTTTTGATTTAATGAAGCCATGGAAATGTGACTGGTTTTGATTTTTTTTTTTAAAAAATATCATATTGTATTGAAGGATAATCGAGTATGTGTGTGTTTATGTGTTTGCATCTTTTGTGCGTCTCTCTCTCTTTCTCTGTGTGTGTGTGTGTGTACTTTGTTTACAGATTTATCTCAAATTAGAGGTTTTAGTTGTACAATGATTCCACAGAGACATTAGACTATTAACAATAGATGTTAATTGAAAGAACATTGATAAAGAAAAGGCATAGAACCTAAAACCTTCTTTCTATTGAAGTTTCTCCCCCAGTCCATCCTTTTCTAACACATAAGTTTTAGACATTGCATTTTCCTAGCATATTTTTTTCTTTCTGACTCTTTGTTTAATCATTTCCCTAGTTTCAGGGACCTTCTAGTAGTCACATAAGCTATGCATGGAGAGGTATGATTGCAGAAGTAACTCAGAAGATTAGTGATATTGAAATGCCAGCAAAAAATGATATCACAGTGTCTCACTATTTCATTGGCTATGTGTTAAATAATCTGTATATTACTTTTATCTTAGATGTTATTGGGATAGATTGCCTTTTGGTGTTCCTACTAAGCATGAGAAGGTGTTATTTCTAATCAAGTTTGGAAAGTGAAGTTCTTATGAATTTCCAAAAGCTTAGAGTACTCTTTGAAGGGGATAATGTAGTATAATCTTTACTAATATATTATCGAAACATGCTAGTATGGGTTTAAACTATCAACACCCTCAGTTGAATCAAGGCCATGGTTAATTTCTATAAATGTCCTGTTTATTATTGATTTTAGGAACTGTGATTACAGGACCCAGGGTGACTTAACTGATAGTGAATATACTCACATACAGGACTTATTTATAATAGCAAAATCAGCAGTAATTTAGCAAAACCCACAGCATAAAGTTAAATCATTGTTTTTTCAAATAACATTGAAGTTTGTTAAACATTGATTTCTTAATACAGTTTTTTGAAGATCCCAGTACAGCGAAATCCTATATGAGGTTGCTGTTGCAGATCACTGGCAATCATTACTTAGGAATAAATCCAACTGCAGAGAAATGAAATGTGTCTGAAAAAGTTATGTGTTAACAGGAGAACAAACGGACAGCAGATTAGGGTTGCATCAATTTTACAGATTCCTATCAAAGCGGATGCTCTTAGACTTTGATTATTCAATTTTTCTGCCAATTAATGCTATGTGATACATTTCTCTGTGACTATTGACTGCAACTTTAACAAAACCAAAGGGTTAAAGGTGTGAAACTTTCAAAGAATATGAGTTGTGATACTTCAATAAATCTGTACAGTTATTACATGTACAAAAGACCTATCCTCGGAGAGAAAAGACATCATGACTGAGTTATCTGCTTTGCTGTGGTAAAACAGAAGGCAAGAAAAGCTCCCTACAAAGCTGATTAATATGTACAGTGGTTTGAAAGGGAATAGTAACACTTAGAATAGCAACACTATGCTTTTAGAAAATGAAACTTATCTTCAAACTACTGATTTATATGCAGTGTTTTTAGGTACATTGGGCACTTTAAAAACTTGTCAAAACATGTTGTTGTATGATAGAAATATTTGTGAAGGGTTTCACTAATTTTTACATCCTATCAACATAATTCTGTATTTTTTTAAAAAGTGGGCGGTAGAAAAAACAGTACAGCCTTTCCTTTTTAATGTAAATGAGTTTCTTTTTGGAGAAAAGCAATGCTCAATTGAAACTAATTATAAGCCTAATTGTATTGAGTTTTCTAACCAGGGTCATTCTATGTAGGTCCACGTGAGGTCTGGCTATTATGCCGCCACTTAGCGCCATGCAAAAGGAGCAGGATTTCAATGGCAAAAGGCTGAATAAATATATTTTTAGACACTGCAACACAGAAGTGCATTTACGTTACAAGTAAAACATTTACTAAAGGGTCATAATTTATTAGAAACTGAGCTGACCTCTCTTATTTTGATGGAGTTGAACCCGTCATTCCACATGCTTCTGGAAAAGCACTTACAGGTAGATCCAGTAGAGAGAGTCCTTCCAGGGGCACACACAGATCCAGATTAGGTCTGCCTGGGGCACACTCCAGGGGAGAAGGAGAAACATCCTATACCTCTGCACCCCATCTCATTACTTTGCCTTTAATGGGAGTCTAAGTGAACACCTGCCATCCAATGAAACAGTTAGTCTCGTGGTCTGGCCCAACAGTTCTTTGCTTTCATTGTTTTCTTCGTCTTTAGTTGTTTGATGATTGAAGGGAGCGCTTCGATTGAATCAGCACAGTTGTCTACTTTATACTTAAAAAAATACTAAACAGTTAGCATATATTCTAGTAGTTTTATGTAACAATATAAATATTTACAACATTGCTTTGATTAGTCTATAGCATTTTATTCCTTAACATCATTTACTAAATCTAATGATCCTCCAATTAGCCGGATCATAAAAACTTCCTAGAGGGCTGCTTAGAAATCCACAGTCACAAGTCCTCTCCCAGAGCCTCTTTACCAGTAGTTTAAGGGAAAAGACTTAAGAATGACTATTTCTAACACCCTCCCTAGATTATACGGAAGACTGACTTAAATTCTGTGTTGAATGTTTTTGTTTTTTGTTTTTCTAATTCCAGGCTGTTTTCGCTGTGATAAATAACCCCAATACATTACATCTGTTTATTATACTCTGACCACATGATTTTCATACTTTGAATTCAAAAAGGTAATTTTGCCTTCATAAACCATAGGAACAATTTAAACCTGTGAGCAATTACTCCTGCCTAATCTCAGTCAAGACTGGGTTAATTTACACCTCTGATACTGTATCCTCCATTGTGTCAATGAGGTGAGTGGACTGACATGATTGCCCATGCTTGCCATGCCTATCACAGTCTCTCAATGGGAAAGGGCACTTTTGTCTTCTAGGCAGCCTGAAAGTTTTCAACATTTCAAACAATAATCATAATCTGGGGAGGAATTATAAGGTCATTTTAATCACTATTGCAGAAAGTAGTAAGGAGGTTAAGTTGGACACTCAATCCTGCTTTGCCTCTCTCCCCTGAATGTTGTAATCTGGAGGATCACTATCTAATTTTGAAAGTAGAAGAGAGACAACTCTTCTAATAATGTGGTACCTTAATTTGAAGATTTACTAAAAATCTGCAGGACAGGAAGGTTTTTCAAGCTCACCAAAATTACAAAAGGGTGATTTCAGGAATTTTCCATTATCTTTTATTTTCCCTTAAAATCCTACGTAGATATTGTTGCTGTTTATTTTGTTTCAATGTGATGTCTTTGTACAATCTACTTTTCTTTTTCTGTACAACCTAGTCAGCCTCCACCTTAGTCTACAACCCCATTTTGTAGTTCAGAGAGTAATGCAATAATATTATCTTTCTGTTGACAACAAAGGAATAATGTGACTAACATGTGAACAAAGTTACATCTGAGTGACAAACACTTCTTAGCACTTTAACTTACCAACTAAAACCTTCAGTGGCCTCTGTTCCTGAGTGTTCAGAGCATTCGCTCCAAATGCATCAACACTCCTTTCGCATTCTTCCCTATCTGCCACACACTCAAATGTGTATGATTCTTGCTGTGTTATATGACTGGATTACATAGATTCCTAAACACACGTGTGTGATTTTTATTCCCAACAAAGCTGTGATTTTGCATTTACTCTCCAAGGCTATTTGACTCTTCACTTGGGATTGCTCAGATTAGACAGTCTCTTTTGTGATATACATCTCATTAATGTTACAGCATTTTAGAGACATTTCAATTTGGGGCCAATATTTTCACTCTTTTTATCTTTTTCAAAGGATTATTCTTCTCAATTGGAATTTCTCATGGTTGACAGCGCCCTGCCAGACTGTTGGTATCTTCTGAGTGATTTGAACAGAAATAAATATTATCCCAGTTTATATTTATTCTGCTGATGTAAAATATTTCCCTAATTATTTTGAAGCAAATAGCTTTTCACAGAGATTGTACAGCCTTCAACTTAGTTAAGATACAAAGTTTGTTTTTCACTGTTGAAGCTCAAAATTTCCAAAACATAACTTCTATCAATACTAGGTATGCTTGTGACATCAAGAGACAAAAACAAAACAGAATAAAACAAAAACAAATCTTCTTAAAGGTGCCGGCCCATCCATAGGCATCAGAATAATTTATAAATGTACATGCAGTATAGTTAATTTAAATATATATGTACATACATGTGTCCACATATGAGAAGGAATTGACGTGCAAATATATTTCAAAGAACTATTACTTGATGTTGAAATAAAATATTTTGAATACTAGATAGAGTCGATGCAACTAGGTGTTCAGAAATTTAAATTTGAGTAAACTTAAAATATAGCCCTCCCTTTGTTCTAACATGACCAATTTACTTTTGTAGTCAAATTTTCTATAAACTATTTTAGTAATAAAAAAAATAACTACTGGAGCTAGAAAAAACACTCAGCACATAGGAGTACACAATGCTATTGCAGAGGCTGGAGTGTAGCTCTCAGAACCTAAGTCAGGTGACCTGCACCCACTGAAACTCCAGCTCAGGGCACCTGGCAGTTTTCTGAATTCCACTGACAACAGTTTTCATATTTTTGTGTGCTCTCCTGCCCCTGACAGTACACACAAGTAAAAATAAATCTTAAAAAAAAGAATATTAATGTGGGAAGTCCTTCCGTATGTGTTGCTTTTATTGATTAAGGAATAAAGAAACTGCTTTGGCCTGCAGCATGCAAGAATAGAGCTAGGTAGGGAAAGCTAGATAAAATGTTAAGAGAAAGTAGGCAGAGTCAGTGAGACACCATGTAACCACTGCTGGATGAGACAGGCACTGACACACCTTGCCGATAGGCCATGACCTCATGGTGAGGCACATATTAATAGAGATGGGTTGATTTAAGATATAAGAAACTCACTTAAGCTATTGGCCAAATAGTATTGCAAATAATATAGTTTCGGAGTGATTATTTAGAGTCAGGCCACTGGGAAACAAACTAGTGGCCTCCGCCAACAGAATGGTGTGCCAATGTGGTCTGAAAAATACAGGGCAGAGAAACCTACTTGCTCTTTGGGCTGAGGAGGAAGGAAGACTTGATTGGGGGAGGGGGAGGGAATGGGAGGTGGTGGCAGGGAAGAGGCAGAAATCTTTAATAATTAAATAAATTAATTAATAAAAAAATAAAGAAAGAAAAAAAGAAAAAAAAAGAATAGAAATCTGAAAAAAAAAATATTTGGGGCTGATGCTCGCCAACCACTTCGCGTCCAGATGCTCGTGTGCCCACTCGGTGTTGGAAGGAAAGTAGCTAAGACCATGCCCACAGATCAGCAGTCCCTGATTGGGCAAATGGCGGGATTCGGTCTGCTAGGAATGAAAACAGAGGAGAGCATGATGGATTCCCACTGCCATACACAGAGGTATTTCCAGGCCGCACAGTGTGCTGCACGGCAAATTTAGCTTTTATTCAGATAAAAACGGTTTAGATGCTGAATGGTGCTACGCAGAGTTGAAGTGGTGAGGACGGCTCCCACCCAGCATTCTCAGAGCTGGCAGTGAACTATCTCCACCATATTGACAGCCCAGGAAAGGCAAAGCCAGCATCCAGGGCCACTGCCACCCAGCTGCTTACCATTTTAAAAGAGACTTGAACCTGGAGTGGCTCAAGTGCCAAGGCAATGTCCCCAGTTATTTCCTTGGGCAGCTGAGGATAGGGAACCTGAAATGACCCTATCCTATAGCCATACTGATGAATATCTTGCATATCACCATAGAACCTTCATCTAGCGATGGATGGAGATAGAGACAGAGGCCCACACTGGAGCACCAGACTGAGCTCCCAAGGTCCTAACGAGGAGCAGAAGGAGGGAGAACATGAGCAAGGAAGGCAGGACCACGAGGGGTGCACCCACCCACTGAGACAGTGGGTCTGATCTATTGGGAGCTCACCAAGGCCAGCTAGACTGTGACTGAAAAAGCATGGGATAAAACCAGACTCTCTGAACATGGCGGACAATGAGAGCTGATGAGAGGCCAAGGACAATGGCACTGGGTTTTGATCCTACTTCATGTTTTGGCTTTGTGGGAGCCTAGACAGTTTGGATGTTCACCTTCCTAGACCTGGATAGAGTGGGGAGGGCCTTGGACTTTCCACAGGGCAGGGAACCCTGAGTGCTCTTGGGGCTGTAGAGAGAGGAGAAGAGGAGTGGGGGGGGGAGGGGGAGAGGAGCGGGAAGAGGGGGAGGGAAATGGGAGGTGGGGAGGAGCGGAAAATTTTTTTTTCATTAAAAAAAATTGCTTCTGGTCAAAACTTATTACACACTGCAATAAAGATAAATTCAGATGGAAAAGATCTCTAAATGGGTCACCATTTTGGAAAAATGTATGTAGGCATGAGTAAGAGAGGAAAAAGAATATAGACAGTTATAAAGAAAGTAAATGGTTTCAAAAAATAAAAAAGTCTTTAAAGAGATAGAGTACAGACAGTCATAGACTAAAAAGATAAGTCACAAAATGATGGAATATATGCAGAGATTCTGGATTATGTATACTATGTGTTTTCTTTGATTTTTTTTTGACAGCAGAGAGACATTTGATTCTGGGGACTGATAAGCTAAACGATCAAACATATTTTAAAAAGCTATCTTGACTTCAAAATTTGGGTCTAAGGATTTGCTGCTTTAAAAAAGAGGTTCTGCTTTCCTTTCCACAGGAGATGAGAATCTGTGGATTTATCTAGACTAATGTGGCTTGATTGAACAACACCCCCTGAAAAGTCACTGTGAACACCCCCCAAAATTTCTTTCCCCAACCAAAATCAGGTAGCAGTTTAGAGATAAATATGGCTAAATTCCCAAATATTGTTATAGGGGGATATAATATAGAGTTGAATATGTTGCATTGATATGCATCTTGGTCTACTGATACAAATTTAAGGTCAATCTTGTTACATACAAATTTAAGGCATATTTCTGCTCTTGATTAAGGTATTGTGTTTGTGCATCTCATTTAATAATATAGCAGATAATTAAGAAATACTGGTTAATATAGATAGTCATCTATAATAGCCAAGGTTTTAGTCATGTTAGTCAGATTTTCTAGATATATAAAGAGATATTTAAGTTAGGTAGATAATCTTCAATACTTCAAGGACTAACAGAATATGGCATTTAAAATGTTTTAAGAACTTAGGACTTTTCATAACAATGAGACATACTGCTCATCAATGAGTCATTGATGGCAGCATCAATCTACTTCCATAGGATGATTGTCATTAAAGAGGATCCTTATGGAATTGGTTAGTCATTTGGGGAAGAAACTCCTCTTGTCTGGACTGCTTGATGTTATGCTGTTTGAAGTGGACTTGAAGACCCACAGAAAAATGACTGCTGAACTTGCCTAAAGGTAAGACAATCCTTCAGGGTTTCTCTTTCATGAAAGAGGTGATCAGACATTATGCAGGACACAGAAGAAATGACTGAAAAACTGTCAATATAGGTAGAATTGTCTTTGAAATTTCCTGCTTCATTGAAAAGTCTGCCATATACTATGGGCCTGTAGGCTGAAGATGGATAACCCAATGTTGCAAAGGAACTTTGGGTGATTGTACAGAAAGCAAGATGTCTCTATAAATTCTAGAGTTTTGGAAATTGCTTACAATGTGCTTGCTGTTTACTTAGGTAATATTATATCCTTCGTGGTCTTTGATTGAAGTATAGTTGAAGAATAGTTATAATTATAGTTTTCCTTAGTTATGATCAAAGATAAAGTATATATAAATATTGTAACTGTAATTCTTGTTTGATACCTTTTTTGTTACATGTATTTTTACTATGTTAAAGTTAAACCCTTCTTTTTATTTAAACAGAAAAGGGAAGATGATGTGGAAAGTTCTTCTGTATATGTGTTACTTTTATTGGTTAATGGATAAAGAAGCTGCTTTTCCATGTGGCAGGGCAAAATAGATCTAGGCATAAAAAAATTAAACAAAATGCTGGGAGAAAGTAGACCGAGTCAGTGACATGCCATGTAGCCACCACTAGAGCAGTCAAATGCTGAAACCTTGCTGGTAGGTCACAACCTTGTGGTGAGGCACAGATTAATAGAAATGAGACTACTGAGAACTGAAGAACAATGGCAATGGGTTCTTGATCCTATTGCACGTAATGGCTTTGTGGGAGCCCAGGTAGTATGGATGCTCACCTTAATAGACCTGGATGGAGGTGGGTGGTCCTTGGACCTCCCACAGGGCAGAGAAACCTGCTTGCTCTTTGGGCTGAGGAGGAAGGAAGACTTGATTGGGGGAGGGGGAGGGAATGGGAGGTGGTGGCGGGGAAGAGGCAGAAATCTTTAAAAATTAAATAAATTAATTAATAAAAAAAAGATGTAAGAACTAGCTAGAAATACACTTAAGGTTTGACCAAGCAGTATTGCAGATAATACAAATTTCTGTGTGATTTATTGGGGAGTCTGGGCAGCCACAAAATGAACAAGTAGTCTTACCCAACAAAATATACCAACATGTTTTTAAGAAACTTACTATAGTTTGGGTGACTGTCTCTTGTTCCCATATAAAATGCCTTGGTTCCTTGGTTGATAATGTTTGAAAGTTCTGCTAGTCCCCATAATGGTAAAATTTAATGTGATGTGGACTTTAAATTATGTCAGTTGTTGAGGTTATTGTAGTCATACCTCCAAAAATTCCAAATATCATTTCTTTCTATGCTTATAGGATCAAAAGATAACAATTTTGTCTTAATTTTCTATTTTTTCTAACAAATATATGAAAAAACAACAACTTAAGGCTGCAATAATGGTACATGTACCTTTGTGGTAACTAACAGCTTTCTAACTGGACTTAAGACCAACGCAACAAGAGGGAAATCATGCCTTGTTACAGAAAGCTACTCAACTACGAGGAGCTCCATGAGTTCAAGGATCTTGGAGGAGAATTTATTCTGGCACTTTTCTAAACTAGAATAAATCTTGCCTATATTCTAAATATTTATCATTCTAAAGGTAAATATCGGCCTAATCAGTCATAAAAGAAACATCTTGCAAGGGATAGAAACGAGTACAGAAAAACATAACAGATGAATATGCAGAGATGAAATAATCATCACAACACCTGCTTGTAGGGCTCAGGAATCAAAGAGAGTGAGCAGAGATATTTTAAAAGCCAGCAGAATAAAAAATTGGCCATTTTGTCTCCTGGAAATATCAGAGAAATTACACTCACCAAGTCTCATCACCATAGTGGACTGAACAAGACTTGGACAATGATGACACCAAAAACATGCTAATATGTAATGGTGGACTCTCATGGGATCTCAACTTTCTAGAAAGAACTACAGTCAAGTGAGAAGTACTGAGAGCTGGAGAAATAGCCTTTTCCCAGAGTAATGCCTTCAAACTGGCAATCTGATACCAAGTGGTCAGTCCTGAAACCATAAGCTTAACATAAGTGCATATTAGCTGAGTACATTGTATTTATGCATTTTAAATATGTATGAACTTTTTGGTAGGGGATATAGAGAGAATTTCTGTCCCAACTGGTCCCAAAGCCATTCAGTTCCAAAGAAACACAAAAGGATTATATTTATTGTAAGTTGTTTGGCCTATTAAGTCAGGCTTATTATTAATGGCTCTTAAAACTTGAATTAACCTATAATTCTTATCTATGTTTAGCCACATGGCTTGATACCTTTTGTCAGTAAGGTATTCTCATCTTGCTTTCTCTGTGCCCAGCTGATGACTAATTCTACCTCCTCTTCCCAGAATTTTGTTAGTCTGGTTATCCTGTTTATACTTCCTACCTGGCTACTGGCCAATCAGCATTTTATTAAACTAATATGAGTGACAAATCTTTACCGTGTACAAGAGCAGTGAGGTAATAAAAATAATTAAAGAAGTGGGGGTAGAGAATTTCAGAGAGGGAAAGGAGGTGTGCTTAGGAATGGTTGGAAAGACAAAAGGGAAGATGTAATTACATTTTGATTAATTTTTTTCAACAATGTCAGAAAAGAAGAATTAATTTTGGTTCATGGTTTAAGTTTGTTAAGTCCATTATGATGAGGAAGGAAAAATGGGGAGCAGCTGATTTTACTTTGTTCACAGACAGGAAGCACAAAAATGAGTACCGACTACCTTCTTTTTGCAACCCACCCCCAAGAAACAGTAAAACCCATACTGAAATGGGGAGTTATTTCCTTTTCAATAAATGTCTCTGTAAGTGCCATCTAACATGTCCAGAGATATTTCCTCCAGTTTTTTAAATTGAGCTGTTGACAATAAATGAAGGTCACAAACATCCATCCTCTCATATACATATACATATATGAGTCTCCAGATAGTGCTTCTGTTGTCTTCAAGCAAGTTCAGACCAATGGAACCATTTGATCATATACTTGAATGGTCAAATCAATAAGGCAAATCAAATATTTGTCACTAGTTTCCAAGTATTTCATTGTAGTAATGTGAAATTTTGATGTATTAAGTTTAATAAATCAATAGTTTATGATTTTTCTAAAAATGTCCTTATATTCTAAAATCATGCAATCTTTCATATCTTTTAAATGATTTTGGTTGTTAAATTGTGAACAATAAAAAAAATCCTTCAGAAACCCATTCAATAAAATTGTTACATTACTTTTACTATTAAACAAAATGATGGGATAGGAAGGAATTTAAAAGCATAGAGAAAACTTCAAAATATTTTTTCTTTACTTTTGCACCATTTTCACTATCTTCATTTGATCAGTTTGCTTGGCCTTACTTTTGCCTATGCTTTCTCCAACAAGCTGTGAGTATGTCACTTTTAACATTTATTCTGTGCTTGATATAACTCTGAGGATGCCAGTGACAAATAGCAATTTACTTGAAATGTCCATAGATTTCTAGATTACTAAATGTATAAGTCTAAGAACACAATGGCCTTAGGTAATTAAAGTGCCTGATAATTAATCTTCCTGATTCATTTCCCTCTTGCAGAGTCTCTTCAAAACAGCAGCCACTAGGACATTGCTGAGAGGGAGTCTTATCATGACACTTTGAATTTGAAGATTGTTCAATGGTCCAGAGACTGTGTCAAAGTTAAATCCCAAGTTGATGGATGTTAGAAGGATGGTCAATGAGCAACCTTGCCATTCATGTTTAAATAGCACTTACTGTTTCTGTTTGAGACAAGGTTTTCTGTAACAGGTTGGCCTCAAACTTTCTATTGAGTTGAGAAAGGAAGACCTTACACTAATGATTCTCTTGCCTCTAACTACAGAATGTTTGCATTACATATATGCACTTTCATACTTAATTTAATGGTTATTGGAGATAGAACCCACAATTTCTTGCATGCTAGGCCAGTATCTACCAATTGAACTCCATTCTTTCATATCTCTACCCATATCATTCTTCCTCCAGTCATGCAAGTCCAGGCTACTGGTCTCATCTCCTTGCTGAACTCAGAACATGTGCCTTCTTGAGCTCCTTCAGTAGGCTGGACCAGGTTCCCATATGCACATCAATGAACTCTTTGACTCCTTTCAAGATTTTGTTTTCTTCTTAACTAGGAGAAACACTGTTTCGAATGCAACATTTTAGCCAAATTTTCCACTGTAATCTAACCTTTTATGATAAATAACATACAAATTAATACATGTTGTTTCAATCTCTGCTTAGTAGATATTAATCAATATGAAAACAGAGACTGTAATTTATTTGCTTCTTTGTAAGCCATTGTTTTTTCAAATTAAAACTGTCCCATATGCTTGTCACATAAAATTCATACCCAGTCTAAGGTTTCACTTTAATCTGAAAATGGTGAGGAAAGTATTGGAAAAGAAGACTGAACACATGATGCAACTAATCTAATATAGAATAGAACATTCTAATTTTAGAAGACACTTCTTTAGGCTTTAAAATTGAGAGTAGAAGCAATTTGTAAAGTGAACTGAGACTGGTGAGCGGAGTTGGATGACACACGCCAGCCTTTTCTGGTTGTGCTTTGGATTCCACATCTAAACCACACTTAAAGCCAGAGTTCCTTTGAATCCACAGGACAATGCCATTAGTCAAGTGAATCTTAGATTCTATGACATCATTCTACCATCTGTCCTCTCAGGATCTGTCGTTCCCTTGAGTTACACAAGCTGTGTGTACCATTGATGTCACTTGTGGGGCTAACTGATACTTCTCATCAAACACTTTATGGGCTTTCATTAAGTTTGTTTGCATCCCAGTTGGCACGCATAGTGCCTCATGCAGAGTTGGTAATGAATACATGGTGACTGTATACAGGAAATTTTACCTAAGCTTTCGCATTTATTCTCATCTGTTCTTTCTAACATTGGTATCTCCCTGGTTCCTTCTATGGACATTCGGCTGCAACAGCGCTTTGTTAGAACAGTTAAATTATGTCCCCACCCCTCTCATTTAAAATCATTTGTTTCCTTCAAAAAAACTCAAATTCCTTACATGTAAAGACAAATTTGGTCCTGTACTCTCTATGTGGCTTTCTTTCTACCCATCCCTTCTATATTCCTATTTATTTTGTCATAACACAGATGGCATTTCTTTAGTCATGGCTGGGTCACTAGAAATGCTTTTTTTTCTTAGCACTTCAGGCACTGTCAGAAGTTGGCTCCCTTTCATCGCATAGGTCTCATGATGGACGAGTCATTGCTTGGACACTCCCACAATTTCTCTGCTGCCTTTACCCCAGCATATCTTATAGGCAAGATAAATTGAAGGTCAAAGGTTGAGTGTCTGGATTGGTGTCCTAATGCTTCCACAGGAAGTCTAGTCTGCTTAGAAGAGATGGTCAGTTCAGGCTAAATATCACTTATTGCTTGTAGTCTCTGCTAGGGTTTATTCCTGGGAGTTTCCATTGCACTAGATCTGAAATAACCCTCCTTTCAAGTCATATCTTCCTTACTTTCTCCTACACTATCCCCACCTAATGCCTCCTGTTCCCATTCCCACCTTCCCCAGTCCACCCACAAAATCTATTCTATTTCCCCTTCTCTAGGCTTTCTTGTTATCTAACCTCTCTGGGTCTGTGGATTGAAGAATGGTTATCTTTTGCTTTACAGCTATTATCAAATGATAAGTGAGAACATACCATGATTGTCTTTCTGGGTCTGAGTTACTTCACTTCACTCAGGATGATATTTTTCTAGTTTCATTCATTTGTCTGCAATTTTTTGTATACAAATATTTGATGATATCATTTTTTTAACAACTGAGTTTTATTCCACAGTGTAAATGTTCTACCTTTTCTTATCCATTCTTTTGTTGAGAGACATATTGGTTGTGTCCAGTTTTTAGCAATTACTGGTAACTCAGAGACCTAGGATACAGTCAAATACATCTAGCAAAAATAAGTAAATTTTACAAAGATCAATAATGTCAGTGTAATAATGCCATAATGCCTAATGTTTCTGCTATACTTATTATTTATCAAAGCTGTCATTAGAAAGGCTTCATTCAGCAACTTATGGAAACGGATGCACAGTCCCACAGTAAACATTAGGCTAAGCTCATGGAATCCTGCTGAAGAGAGTAAGGAAGGGTTGTATGAGTGAGAAAGTTCAAAGATACAAAAAACTCAACAGAATCAGCTAACTAGAGCTCAAAGAGGTTCACAAAGACTGAACCAATAGTCAGGGAGCCTGTATGGGACTGACCTAGGTCCCCTGCATATATGTGACAGTTGTGTAGCTTGGTTTTCTTGTGAGACTCCCTAAGAGTGGGCGCAGGTTCTGTCTCTGACTCTTTTGTCAGTTTTTGGGACTCCATTCCTCATACTGTGTTACTGTGTTCAATCTTAATAAGAGGGGAGGTATCTAGTCTTATTGCAACCTGATATGAGATATTTTTCTAATATCCATGGAAAATCTGACCCTTTCTGGATAGAAATGGTAAACAAGTAGATGAAGCAGGGCAAAGAGAGAAGGTTGGGGAGGCTGCAAGAAGAAGAGTGAGAGGAAATTGGAGTCAAGACGCAAAAAGTAATAAATCATAAAAAAGAAATGTCTTTTCACCATACTGTTGCCTTACTCATAAGATACTCTAGTTTTTCTAAATGATGTTGCTATTATGTAATATTTTTGTTGGCTAAAATTGTTACCACTATTCAAAATATACACAATCTACACACACAAATACAGACATACATAGCACACACACACACAAATAAATAAAAAACAAAAGTCTTCCCAATACTCTGTAAAAATTGTTATAACATACCTGAGAGATACTGGTTTTTTATTTTTGTTTATTTGATTTTCATTTCTTTTTATTTAATTTTTTTTGTTTTTATATAGTTCCCTCTCCCTTCTATTCTCCCACTCCCCTGCTACCTTCTCCCCATCCCACACCCCATCAACTCTTCAGAAAGGGTAAGGCCTCCCATAAGGAATCACAAAGAATGGCATATCAAGTTGAGGCAGGACCAAGTAGCACCACTCTGTATTGAGCCTGAGTAAGGAATGGGCTCCAAAAAGCCAGTTCGTGCACTAGGTATAAATCCTGGTCCCACTACCAGTGGGCCCACAAACTTTCTAAGCCATAGAACTTTCACTCACATTTAGAGGGCTTAATTTGGTCATGTGCAGGTTCCCCAACTCAATTAAGAGTCAATGAGTTCCTGATAGCTAGGCTCAGCTGGCTTGGGAGATTCTGTTTAATAGCTACTGAAAGTAGATTGACTTGAGCTCAGCCAAGAAAAGAAGAATGGATGATATCTTCAATGAATTGGAGATTTATAATATTTTTAAACTCATTTTCATGATCGTGATTGTGTGTTTGATGTGTATATAAGCCTGTGGGTGCAGATGACATGGTCAGGCATATGGCAACCAAAGGACAACCTAGTGAGCTCGTCCTATTCTTTCCCCAGGATCATGTGCTTGCACTCATACCCTTAAGCTTACATAACAGGTGATTTTCTCTGCTGAGCCAGCTCACCAACAGCTTTGCCCAAACTTTAAATTCCAATGAAGGGGGCAGTATAAGTTTTTATGACCTCTGTTGAAGACTTCCTGACAGATGTAGCATCAGGTTAGGACCAGATGCAGGAGCAAGAAATACCACTGCCAGACAGGGAGAAAGAGGAAGGGATAAGGGATCATCCAATTTTCTCACCAGCACGCTGTAATGAGAATCTACTCCAAGAGATCACTACTCTTATTTCAGAATCATACCTATAAAGACCAATAACTTACAATGAGATACTTCTCTCACAGTACATACATCATACATGTGGCCTGATTTCTAGTACATGAACATCTGGCAGACAATTAATATCCACACAAAATTACCCCCCCTGATCTCCTCTAGTTCTAAAGTCTCAAGAAGAAAGGTGGTTAGAATCACAGTCAATGAAGTAGTCCTTTATATCTATAAAAGACTGTAACGTGCCTTCATGAGCATAGTTAGGGCCTCAAACCAAAGAAAGAGTCCATTGTGGAAGAGATCCTGACCTCAGCTCAGCTCGACATTCATGTCATACAGAGTAATAACCAGAAGTGGATACTTACCAAGGAACCTGACACAGGGAAAATTGAAGAAAAGTTGGAAAATAATGATAATGGTCAATGAACCAGTTTGATATTTGTAGAGAGAATATTCTGTGCAGAAACATGAGACATATTTCTAGAGACATCGGAAATCACCAAGATATGGCATTAATGAGATGACTATGCACTAGCCATCTGGATGTCTGACAGAATGAAGAGTGATTTGTATCATATAACATTCATGTAAGTGTACATAACATTTTATTCTAATAGGCTAGTGAAATTAGACATTTAAAAATGACTCATTTGCCGGGCGGTGGTGGCGCATGCCTTTAATCCCAGCACTCGGGAAGCAGAGGCAGGCAGATCTCTGGGAGTTTGAAGCCAGCCTGGTCTACAAGAACTAGTTCTGGGATGGGCACCAAAGCTACAGAGAAACCTGTCTCGAAAAAACAAAAAACAAAAACAAAATACTCATTCAATGTTCTCATACAATCTTTATTGACATTTCCTCTAATATGATCATCATTTTCTTTGTCAAATATTTTCCATATGACAGGTTTTGATCCTCGATATCAAGCTTACAGACCTACCTGCTTGCCTTACCCACACACACACTCACACTCATACTCAAATCCCATTTGAATTTGTTTTTTTGCACTTGTGACCAGTTTTCTATTAAATCCTGCTTCCCTCAGTGACCTGTGTCACTGGCTATCTCACCCAGACTATGGAATAATGTTCTTGTACACTGTAGAGACTTGGATTTTTTACTCCTATTAGTTTAATAAAATGCTGATTGACCAGTAGCCAGACAGAAGTTAAAGGTGGGGCAACCAGACCAGGAGAATTCTGGGAAGAAGAAAGGCAATGACGCAATAGTCAGCAAGATGTAGAAGAAGTAAGATGGGAATGCCTTACAGAGAAAAGTTACCAAGCCGTGTGACTAAACACAGAGAAGAAATACTAGTTCTGCCAAGACTGTAGGCAATGTCACCCCAGGGTTGAACAGAAAGCTCTTGGGCATGGCCATCTGTGTCCCTACCCACAATGTGACTGTTGTAATCTAATATGCTGCCTGAAGAAAGCTGGTAAGTATGAAAACAACAAGAAGATGACAAAGTGGGCATCAGTGGGTCCACCGAAGGGCATCCTGGACTAATGTGAGGACCAGGTTGTCTTCTTTGACTTTAACATTCAGTCCTTCTCTTCTGACTTTGATGCTGGGGTTGGTTGGCATTGCTCTCAATGACAACTTTGTAAAGCTCATTTCCTGGCATGACAATCAATTCAGCTACAGCAATAGGGTGGTGGGCATCATGGCTTAAATGGCCTCCAAGCAGTAAGAACCATGGACTATACTATCTATGCCAGAAAGGACATGAGAGAAAGAGGCTCTCTATTGCTGAGCAGTCCCTTTCCCAACACACCCCCTGACTCTGAACATTTCCCTCATAGTATCCATTTCAGACTCCAAGAAAAACAGGAGGGGCTTAAGCCCTACTCTCTTGAATACCATTAATAAAGTTCATTGAACCCCACCAAAAAAAATTATGGGTTAATTTAAGTTGTAAGAGCTAGTTAGTAATAAACCTGAGCAACAATCGAAACCATTTATAATTAATATTAGCCTCTGTGTGTTTATATAGGACTGAACAATTGCAAGACCATGCAGAAAAGAAACTTCTGTCAACATATGCCCTTTAAGATTGTTTATGATTTTGTTTTATTTATTTATTTTGTCTTTTTTTATTTATAGTGCAGCCAGCTTAGATTGGTTCTAAGCTCTTCATCCTCTTACCCTCTCAAGTGCTGAGGTTATAGATAGGATCCATTGTGTCTAGTTTTTTGTTTGTTTGTTTGTTTGTTTTAAAGGTACATAAAGAAGCCCTTGTCTAGCAACTTCTCCCATATTATTGTGATCTATTTTATTTATGAATTTTGTTTTCCTTCTTCCTGATAAGTCATACTTCATGTAAATGAAACAAGGACTGGAGGATGAGGGTGCAAAGGCAGGTTAAAGAAGTGGGAAATGGTTGGAGGAGAAGAGAATCTCTAAAAAATCAATTTTGTTTGAAAATCCATATGATAGCTAATATATTTTTTTTTTTTTTGGTTTTTCTAAACAGGGTTCCTCTGTGGTTTTGGAGCCTGTCCTGGAATTAGTTCTTGTAGACCAGGCTGGTCTCAAACTCACAGAGATCCACCTGCCTCTGCCTCCCAAGTGCTGGGATTAAAGGCGTGTGCCACCGCCCGACCTAATATTTCATATGATGATTTAAAATTAGATTATATTGAAAAAGAAATAGGTCAAATGCTTCTAATGGCAGAGATGCTTCTTTCTTTGTAAATCTTTTATTGCTCAAACATATCTGGAACTTGGGGTGGAGTACTCGAGCACATCTGAAAAAAGAGATATATACAAGTAATCCTTAAATAGAAATTACCTCCCTATCTGTTAGCCTCATTCAGTCAGCAAAGAATTCCTTTGAGCAGGGAATCGGGTGTTAATGTCTCTTTTATTTCCTATCTCCTCCACTGCCACAGCCACCTCACACAGCACACAGTGGTGAATATTTGCTATATCGTTGATTATGTCAAACATAAGCACTGCATAAACAGAAGCATTGCAACTTCCTTTCTCTTCTAGCCTGTTCCTATGTTGTAGGTGCATGTGTGTTATGGCCTTTAGATGATGCTCCAGTAGGTTTTCATTGTCATGAAGGTCTGGAAAGAAATGTTTTTATTTCAAATCTAGTCAGATTGAAGTACATAAGAAGTGAGTCCAATTGTCACGGAGAAGGTAAAGATTAGAAAACAAAATGTGCTTAGCACAGTTTTCTCTGAGTCATGCATTTTTCCAAGGCAGGACCCTTGCATAAGTGTTTTCTTGGGAATGCAAATGCTATATTTTCTTTAAAGAATCTACTTTTCACACAAAAGAAATCTCTCTCTAGAAAGGGAGAGAGAACTTGAAAGTCGTATAAAATATGTCTTTAATAGAAACCTTTGAAAATTAAGTATATTCATGAGGATAGTCAATATCAATATGTCATGTTTTAAAATATGAATCACCATAACTTGTGTTAAAATAAAAATTACATTTATAGATAGATTTGGTGACAAAATTTGTTGGCATGTTTTGAAAACTTCTCAATATAAAATAGATCTTGAACTAATAATTTCAGTTCAAAAAAGTCTAAAACCCAAGCTTCTGTTTCAGAACATCTTACTATGTGTGAATATGTTCAGAAAAAAAAATGTAATAAATCTTCATGAACAAATCCTCAATTTTCCCATAATAAATGATGTTAGTTGAGAGGATGGCCTCCTTTCCGTATTGTTCTTTTTTCAAAAAAAGTAAGTAAAAAGAGGAGAATTTAATATTAAATGCTGCATGTAGAAGACTTTGCAAGAATTTGTTTTAAGAAATATTTAAGCTGGACCTGGTGGCATAGACATGTGCTGTCAGAAACTCAGGAGGCTGAGAAAGATAGCCTGAGTTTCATTCATTAAATTAAATCTGTGCTATGCATCAATCATTTTCTTAGGAGAGTGCTTGGCAATAAGTATAAAGTGGTGAGAAAGACACAATCACCCTGACCACATAAGGCCATGTTGAAATAGACAAGTGTCCTTCTATGAAAAGAAGGGTATGCTTAAGGAAAAGAAAGGTGTTATACATTAATATATGTGGCATAACCTACTCTAATGTCTCTGTGAAACAGATGGCTTTTAGAATTGGAAAATTTCTAGATTTCTAGAAAATTTGAAAGCTTCTAGTAAAGAGAGGAGACCGGGTCTTGCTGGAAGTATAGCAGGGAAGCAGAAAGTGAATGAGACTTTTTCATGCCCGAGTAACCAAGTACTATGTTTCTTTTCTCATTCTAACTCATTCTTTGATATCAGAATACCTGCTTCTCTTATTGGTTTTAGGTTTAAAATTTCCTGGATTAATGAATAGAAAGCTGATAAAACATTGTTTCTAGTGATTCTGTCAGGGTCTTTACAGAGGAGATGTAATTAGGACAACCACTTCCATTGTGATTGGACTACATCCAATGGATCATAATTCCAGGGAGAATGAAGCATTAGAGGACACATGAACACTCTCCCTTGTTTGGACTTACAGTTCCATTGCTTTCCTGCCTTTTTGATATAGACACTGCATTTCCTTCAGACTTTGAACCTTAGGATTTCTAGTACAATTATGTACAGGCCACTTAAATTATGAGGGTCTTTCCTGTGTCTAGCACCCTCACTCTCAGTTTCCAAAGCCCTGAGCCCTTCAAATTTGGACTGAACCATATTTCAGCATCCTAAGTTCTCCAAGTTGTAAACATCTTATTAGGGAAATTTTATTCTCCATGAGTCTTTGCGTGAATTCTACTAAAACCCTTCTTGTCTATTTGGCTAGTTGGGTTTGGTCTGTCTTGGTGGAGAACCCTGAATAATACTCTGGTTTATGTAGATTTCCACATCTACATAATTTTTTATCTTCTCTACCGTTAACTGTTTCTCCTACTTCTCCTGATTACTCCTGATTCATAATACACCAATAGTTATCGGTTATCGAACTCTTCAAGAAGATATTCTAGTTTAGCGCCCAGATGTCTCTCTTTCCATTGTAGTCTTTAGTTTTTTCCTAGATTGTGAATGTGAGACATGATTTTAACAGCTGCAAAAAAATACCTTATTTTTCTTTCTTTTCCAGTAATGAGAAATAATATATTTGTATAACCTCTGTATTTTTGTCTCTTTTGTGAATTTTAGTTATTAGTGTTTTGTTTGACTCCTGTTCTCTTCTTCTTCCTCCTGTTCTCTTCTCTATATTAACCATTTAAAAGCAGCTGCTCTTTCAGATGTCAATGTTTAGTGGTGTGAGTCATTATTATCCAAAGTAAATTCCCAATGTTCTCAGCAACCACTGCCATGAGTGTGCTGAATCAATGCTATCTCTTTCTAATTATGTTAGTGGTCTATGTCTTTCTCTTTCTCCATGAAACAAAAGAGAGCTCCACGGGGCTATGAGTATAATGGCAGGATGAAACCCAACATATTCTTTCCTCTGTCCTTGTGAGCTCATGAAAGTTTTCTGTTCATAAAGAGATTCTCCACTGACATGTCTGTGGAACTTCTGCAGACCCAGGAAAAGGCAAGTGAAGTTATAGGATGGACAGAACAACCTTCTCAAACTTGACATCTCAAATGACACATGTGAGTAATTAATTCTGTTTGACTACAGAAGTTAAGAACCAAATTTTAGCTGGGCGATGGTGGTGCATGCCTTTAGTCCCAGCACTCGGGAGGCAGAGGCAGGTGGATCTCTGTGAGTTCGAGGTCAATCTGGTCTACAAGAGTTAGTTTCAGGACAGGCACCAAAGCTACAGAGAAACCTTGTCTTGAAAAAAAAAAAAAGAACCAAATTTTAACAGTTAATGCATGCTGACTAGCTTGGTATGAGAATTTGCATGCATATACATGTTCATATATACATATATTCATATTATTATAAAAAATATTTCCAAGGGATTGCTGTACTCCTTACCAACGTCTTGACATTATCGCCATCTTACGTTTTGTGTATGGTGAATGTCTATGATGTATTCATGTGTGTGCATACATATGAGAGCCAGAGACCTCTGTGCCTTTCACTGGTATTTGTCATCAATTCAGGTGAGGTGGGGTCTCTCACAGAACCTCAAATTCATAATTTTAGAAATGCTGACAAGCCAGTGAGCTCTTGAGATCTGCCTGCCTGTTGGGGACTGTGGATCCCCAGACCCTGAATTTCCTGTGCACCCTACCTGCCAGAGTAAATAACTTGTCCTCCTATGCTTGTAGTTGCTCTGAGCAAACAACTTGCTTTGCAGCTGCTCTGAGTTAGAGACCCTCAGGAGTTCCTGATGGCATGGCAGTGGTTTCTGGTGGGCTTGCAGCTGAGAGTTAGGGTGTGGCCATTAGTCAAGAGACCCAATATAAGCTGCCCTGGAACAAAATAAAGGGGACATTCTTGGCATTACCTGCATCTCTGTGGGTTTTAATCTACAGCCCCTTGCCCAACTCATGAACCATACCATAGCACATAGTGCATAGAGCAGGCAATTGCATTACACCTACCTAACCTTCCTAATGTTAGGATTATAGGCACCTGTGACCATGGCTGAGTTTTACATGGTTCTTGGAATTAAGACTCATGCCCTCCTACACATTGAGCCATCTTTGCAGCTTTTCTCCCTGACAAATGTTAACTATCTTTGTTGAAATAAAATCTTTAAGAAATCTTTCCCCCTACATTTACAGAAACTGAAAAATAAACACTTTGAATCCCAGAAACAACAAAGCAGTCATTTGTAGTCACACAACTACATAAAGAGCAACCAAAATGAGGTCTGTTGTAATGAATCTTTATTTAGTCATTCAATATTCAACCCATTTGAGGCTTCTATGGGCTCTCAGTACTTCTATATTTAAGGCTGAAATATACATGGGTAATTGGTCTCAATACTGTAGAAAAGTAGTTATGGGACTGAGTGGGTGATCCTGGAGAGGATATATTGAAAAAGTATGCCATAGTCATAAAGTTTTCCCTCACACTGTTGTGGGGACTAAGAACGAAGCAGCTAATGAAAAGTACTTTTATGTTGTAGTCATAGTGGTTACTTTGGTGATGTCTAATTGATTCACCACGGACAATAAAAGTAAAAGGATCAGCACTGCTAGTGCTTCACATTGATTTCTTTTGACTGTCGTCCTTAAAACAATCTTCTTTTAGCTCAGGCATAACCATAAAATGCCTTTTATGCCTTTGTTATTACCAATTTCCTCCCATATTTAGAAAAATCTAAATTCAACTGCAGGTTCTAAATGTTCTCAGGTTGCATAGTAAAAGGTCCTGGAGCTACTTTGCATTTGAAAGAATCAAAACTTTATCTGGGGATCAACATAGATGATGTATGTAGTACTGTGAAAATTCAGGGAAAGAAATTTAAATAACTGAAATTTGGTTTGCACTTGAAGACAAAAATAAACATCTTCTAAAGGGCTTTGCTTTCCCGTCTCTGGGAAAGATCCTGGAAATCGGTTTATCTTAGTCCTTAGCAAAATCTCTCTCTACCCAGAGCACTGCATCCCCCTACAACTGCACTTTTCTGATATCTTCTCTCATGTCATGCCCAGGCCCATTTTCGAATGTATTTTTCTCCCAGATGCCCGCACAACCCTCCTTTTCCCAAGAGGTGTTCACTGGAAAAAGGTTGACACCTTGAATTGAGCCATGGCATCGCATGTTCTCCTTATGAAAATGATAACTTTCATGCTGATATCTTTTGATAAAAATAAAGGCAGGATTCTTGTCAGTTGTGTATACTCTCTTGCTGGTATAAAATACTTAACTGAATTTGGGATATTAAAAAAAATTTGGTGGAAAGTCTAAATCAACAAAAACTGGTTTTGATGCTACTTGAAGTGCCAGTTTGCTAGCAATAATTTTACTAATTTTTTTATGTGGGAATTAGGCTCTTCAGATTCACTCTTCTAATTCTGAGATATGTTTACCAATCATTAGGGCTGAAATTAACTCGTTAACTTTTCTGTGTCTTTTATGGTTTGAATGTTTCTGTATCTACAAAGGCCATGATAAACTTTCTTAGCCAATACTATTAAGTTGAGAGATAAAGCATATGCATGTAACAATTATGTTTTTTTAAAAAAGTGTTATGGCCATAACACTTTTATGTTATGGCCATAAGCTTGGTATTTCTTTTTGACTCCTATCAGTGGAGGTAGGTATACCTCTGACTTTTTTGCCTGCTCTTGGGATTCTTTTCCTCCTATTGGGTTCTTTCCCAGCCTCAGTATGAGGGATTTTGTCTTGTCTTATTCTATCCTGTTTTGTCCCATTTGAATGTTGTTTCTTGGAGGACTGTCTTTTCTGAAGAAAATGGAAGGGCAGTAGATATGGCTGAGACCTGAGATTGGGGAGTTGGGAGGAGTTGAGGAATCAAAAACTGTGGCCTGGATATTTTTTTGTAGAAGAATCTATTTTCAGTTAAGAAATTAAAAATAACTTCTATTCAATAAAAATAATAAATAAGAAAAAGAGGCCATGAATTAGAAAGAAAACAAGAAGAGGAATATAAGAGGATGATGTGGGCTTCCCCTCTGTACACTATGATTACCATTAATGAATAAAGAAAAACTGGCTTGGCCTGATAGGGTAGAACAGAGCTAGGTAGGGAAAACTAAACTGAATGCTGGGAGGAAGAAGGCAGAATCAGAGAGAAGCCATGGAGTCTCCGCCAGAGACAGACATGTTCAAACCTTGTTGGTAGGTCACAAGCCACATGGTAAAATATAAAATAATGGAGATGGGTAATTCTCAATGTTAGAGCTAGCTAGCAACTCATTTAAGTAATTGGCCAAACAGTGATTTAATTAATACAATTTCTGTGTGGTTATTTCAGGTCTGAGCTGCCAAGCAGCAGGAATGACCAATCAGCCTTCCTACAACAGGAGGGCTTTAAGGGAGAAAAGAAAAAAAAATGATGCGATTATATTATTAATTAAAAAAATAAAAGGTATAATGTTTTTAAGATAAATGAGGCAATTAAATCATAAGGAAGAATGCATTCTGCCTTTTTTGTCCTGTCCATCACAGGAGAATATCCTTCTGTTACCCTCTAAAGCATGCAAGATGTCAGTGTGTTAAGTAGAGAAACCAGGATATCTGTAAATGTGACCTCTGCTGGTAACTTTGTCATGCATATTCCAGATTCTAGAACTATGAGAAATAAAACTGAACTAGAAGCAGCAAATCCCTAAAACAGCATCATTTTACATGTGACTCTGTTGTGCTTTCTCTGCTTCTTAGAACCAGTCCTCCCACTTCAATGTACTGTCTCACACTCTCAAAACACTGACTTGTGTCTCCTGAATTTCTCAATCTTGTTGAAAATCTGATTATTTAATATAAGTCCTGATGGGCAATGGACACATTTTCTCTTGCAGGCACAGAGAAAAATGGAAAAAAAAAAAACCTTTGTAAAGGAAACTCACTAGAACTATGCTTTTCTCATTTCCTAACTCAAGAACCATGATGTGTTGTTTGATCTTTTAAAATTGACTTTTATCAATAAAATTGGGACAATTATACTCTACCTACAAGATTCCTGTGCATATGAAATGGGTAGTACATAGAGAGTATCAAGTCCAATTGATAAATATATAGAAGACAATTGGGAATGAAATAATTTTATATTATTATATTAAATCATAGTCTTTAAAAGACCATCTGAAATTCATATTGTCTGTACATTTCTTTTAATATTTCAACAAACACATAGGTGGTTTCATGCCAAATGAGGAAAAATAAAACTTGTTCTTTGATACTTGGAAAAATGTTACAATATAGTTTTAAAATATTACTAAGTTTAAAGATGGGGAAAAGAACTGAACAGTTTTCAAAAGAAGATAGTTCAATAGCTGATGCATCTATGAAAAACTGTTCAACATCACTGATTATAACAAAATGCAAGTAAAAACACCTGTTTATGCTTCTGAAATCTTTTTTGGCCACTGATGGTAAAATTACTGTCTCATTTTTTACCTTAATTTATTGTTAAAATTTCTACCGCCCTATTGTTTTTGTTTCTGAACAATGTTATGTCTATGTAGTTTTATCTTTTTCCATTAATTTCACATATAAAAAAGTAATGCTAAAACATTAATTAAGATGGACACTTCATATAAAATAGTCTTAAAGAAACAACAAATATCTGTGATAGAACACTGAGCTAAGTTTTGGTTGGAAGAGATCTGAGTGTGCTTGCCCAACTGATAGTTTTATAGTCAGAAAATAAATACCATAAGAACACATTTGAGATGTGATTTCCATTGGGCATAGAAAAATAAATAAGACAGTTCTTCATCCTCACTTCTATATATGGTTAAGAAAACTCTCAAGTAGGGCCATGAAAACATGACTCTGAAGAATGAATGAGGATCAAATGGTGAAAAGAGAATTTACAGCTTACAATCCATGTTCTCATCCCATGAATGTCCATTGTGGGAGGACTAAAGGCTCTTAAATGAATCATGTATTCCCCCTATTTTTGGTACATTGCAAATAGCAGTAAATTATGAACTACAGCTAACTTATAGACTATTCTCACTGTTGGTGCCTTTCAGCATTTGCATCATTTCTTTCTCTCCTCACGAACACCTTAACCCTACTTCTGAAATGATCTAAACACCTTCCCTTTACTAGTATCCATCAGATGTCAAAAAAGATGATTAGAACCGTGAGTTGGACTGTAGCAGTTACCCAGAAAAAAAAGAATCATTTTTATAGTTTTCAGAGTCATCAGTTAGAGCCTTGGTGAAGAGTACTGGATAATGCATGTTTTTTTTTTTAATTTTCTTAAAAATAAATCTTATTTTTATAAGATTTTATAGTTCCTACAAGCAGAAAAGTTAATACGATAGACAAATATAACAAGGAAAGCTAAAATGTAAAGTATTTCATATTATTGGCAATAAAAATAAATCAAAATCTGATATTATACCATGTAGGTAAAGGGGGATTATAGACAACAACATAACTAACTTTAAAGTACTGGAGAAACTTTATCCTAAGTTTGTTACAGAGGCTGTTGGCTAAGCAAAGTGGGTGAGTGGATTTTGGTGCTGCTTATATTTCTAGACATCTAGGCCGGTGCTGAATGCATGCCAGTGTGAGAAGTGTACCTCAAGTGTTCCTTGCCTTTAGAATAGTCCCTTATTTACATAGCAGGAATCTCTGTCAGTCACAATTAACTTGATGTTTTTTAGAGCCAGGTTTGTTGTTGAATGTATCCAAAACTGTGGTCTGTCCAGCCATAGGACAGATAAAGCTCTAGTCAAAGTGTATGCTCTAAATGTATTAATAGACAAAAAGGCAAGTAGAAGACATAGGTATATTCACAACAACCAGTCTGTATAGTTTAAAAACCCTTCAGAACTGAACAAGAGACAACATGAGTGAAACTGCAAGAAATCAAGCACAATGCTGTGTTTCAGAAATATCAGTCAAATGACTGGACTCTAGCAAGTGGAGAACCCAGAGGCTAATGGTTGCTTATGGAGATTGATCTGCCAACTAACTTGTTTCTGTCTTTCACTTCAAGGCTCTGGCACGCTGATCCCACATTTCTTATGACTGTCTCTGATTATCAGGCACCAAACTAGCTCTGTATCAGATAAAACAGATAGACTCTCAAAATCATGCTACATCAACGCCTTCTGAGACTTCTGGAGTGATAAAAATCGATCTGGAAATCCCAGCAATAGAGTTGTTATCTCACTAATTTCTCAAATTGGTTTCAAAGCTGGGAAAACCATGAGGTTGTTCTATAGGTCAGACTGCCAATTTCTTCCAGCAGGTCTGCAAGTCAGATTCCTATCATATTTTAGGGTCACAGTTGCTGAGATAAAATATCATTATCAAAAGCAAGCTGGGGCAGGAATGGGTTTGTTTTGTTTACATTTCAAAAGCACAGCTAAAGAAGTCAGTGTAGAAATAAAAGCAGGAGAAAAAGTTGGAGAAGAAACTCATGCAGACAACATGAACGAATGCTGCTTACTGGGCTTTTCCTGCTGTGTCTTTGTACCCAGAACTACCAGGCAGGTGACACCACTCACAATCATCTAGTCACTCCTCTGTCACTCACTAATTATGGAAATTCCATACAGGTTTTCTTGTAAGCAAATATTGTAGAAGTATTTTCTCAACTGAAAGTTCCTCTTCCCAAATGACTCTAGATTATGTCAAGTTGACATAAAACTAGCCAGAATATCTCCCAATACTCAAAACTTCAAGCATTGTTCAAAAATGCAATTCCCAGCCTTTGAGACTCAAGTCATCAGCTTCTATTAAAAAAATCATTAATGGCAATTTTTCAAAATACAGTGACAGAGTAAACAAGCACAACAGAAGAAAAGACTAGAAAAATACCAAGGAAGAATTTGGCCAAACAAGGTCAAACAAGCAAGACAAACACTAAATCTTGAACTTTTAAGGTTGGCATCTTAGACACATGGTATTATACTGTGAATTTCAAAGGGCTTGGCTATCCCTCCTTCCATTCATAGCCTCCAATGTTGCATTCTCTATGGCCATTCTCTTGGTTTGACTCTGGTCACTGTATCTGTTTTTTTTTTCCATACCTGTGTGACTTTTTGAACCTTCTACTGAAGGTTTTGCTTCATGTATATAACTTCACTCATCACCTTCACATGTGTGAGAAGCTTCCTTCACACATCTGTTTACCAAAATTTTAAACTCTGAAACTCACAAAAATTTTTGACTATATATTTCAGACAACCTTGAAGTATAAGCCAAAATGACTTTATTTTAATTATCTTATCTCATCACTGTTTCATAAATCTTTGTGGTTTTGTTCTCAGTGTATCACATCGCATTCTAAATAGCCATAGTACTATGCAAATAATGTATTTGGTTTACTTGTTCATTAAAGATTCACCATACTGTTTATATTCCAGTTGACTTTGCATCCTGAAATGTATGGTATTGTGATAGATGATTCTCATGTATATACATCTGTAAAAAAATGTGAAAAATCATGAAGAAAATGGCAAGATACAATGAGGAACACCTTGGCATAACTAAGTTCACATCTTCTGTAGAGTGTGATAAAGTATGTTTTATAAGTGATGTTAACTGGCAATGGGGACAGAGAGAGTTTGCAGTATAAAATGAGAAGAATATACTAAATTGTTATTTAATTCTAAACACAGTAGGCAACCCTCAAGGAATCTATGGACCTTCTCAATCCATGAAGCATCTTTCTCATTGTTTAGTACTTACTAAATTAACCCCATCATATTTGAATATTTAAATAATATATAAGATATCTTGAAATGGGGTTTTAAAATCTCTTGACTAGAAACATTTTTGGCAGATATAGTAACATCCAAGCTATTATTTTTTTCAAATAAATTGCTTTCTTCCAAACTAAGTAGAAGACATATATGCTGTTTACAGGTACACATTCCAGTAATTAACTCTGATGCCGTCTAATGAGTATTTCCCAGCACCTCCCTTTACTGTTAACTTGAATACTGAATGGGGTACTTGTGTAAAAATGAGTGAAAATTATCAGTTATGTTTATTTTTATTTTATGATACTTGTTTGAATACTATTCTCTATTCTATTTGAAGTTCATTAGCAAGGATATTAAGTACATGCATAGGTTCATATTAAAGAGTGAAGAAAGCTATACTTATAAAAGAAAGATATTCAATACTCTAGTTGCAATGATAAAAACTGAAAAAAATCAGAGGATGAAAACATAGCATGGTAGAACTTGACACACTTATACTAATATGTTTCAAAATAATTTTTTCTCTGAAAATATTGTGTGTTTTTTAGACATTTGATGATATCATAGAATGATTTAATTCCATTTCTACACCAAATATAATGGAATGGGATATAAAATGTCTTAACCAAACTAAGATATATATTTTGGTTTTTTTACATACAATATAAAAAACTCTGAGGAAATATGGTGACATTTGAAGCAGATTCTTTGTTGATTTTTGTGTGCATATGTGTACGCAAAGGCTTGTGAGTGCATGGGGAAAGCAGAGTTAATCTTTAGATGTCTTTCATTATGAGTCACTCACCATATTTTTTGAGAGAAGGTCTTTTTCTGGCTAGCTAATTAGAATTTATCAGTTGGACAAGAATCTGAGGATCATCTCCTCAGTGCTGGGATTATAAATACCCAATTATTTACGTGGTCTACAGTGATAGAACTCACTTCTTTATACATATCCAGCAAGTCTTCCAAGATAGAGACAATGCTCCAATCCCTAAAACCATAGTCTTATAGGACTAGATTGCAATGCATATTGAAATATTTCCTAACAAATATTCATCAAAATATTTGATATAAATCATAAATATTAGCTTTCACCAAGTATAAATTCATTGGCTCATGAACACACAAATCCACCAGAGTTCAGATTCTTATTTCTATTGCAGAAGTTCCCTTCTTAACTAACTTTTAATGATGGATGTGATAACCTACCAACATATGGAGCGTGATTCACCTGGGAACTCTAGTCAGAAGCTTGCTCTTCTGCTTGAGGACTTTATTAAAGTTGTGGCTTTCTAAACATGCCAAGTATGTATTAAAATTACATGAAACGTATGGCGTAAAGATGATTCTTTAAAAGCAAACAAGAAAATCAAATCCCACTATAGACTATTGTGATCCTTTACACAAAACAAAACAGAGACTTCTTTTGGTTCCAGTGCTGAAGATTTGAAAGTACACACTTAAAATTGGTTCGAGAAAATGATAGATTCAAAAGCAGATAAGTAAGCAATGAATAGGATGATAAGAGATGTTGAAATTAAACCTTTCATGAACACAATTTCAGATCAAACAAGAAAGAAATACCTTTCTGAACTATCATATGTCATGTTTTGTCACTGTACATTTATAGACTGGCAGTAGTAATCTGTGTGCATATAATTATTCTTTAATATTTAATTTTATTTTTAAAATGAGAATTTTTAATGACAGATCTCTCTTTGGTATTTTTAAATATATTCTTTTGTAGATACTTATTTGTGGCTCCAGAATAAAAAATATAATTTAGAATGCAATCTCTTCCAATATTCTGATGTCAATTTCCCAAACTTTTGTTAAATGTATTTATTTCATTTTTTACTTTCTTTTATATTTAGTCTACATGTCTTTTACATCATGTTTCTTGATTCCACTCATTTTTCCATTATTTTGCATCTGCCCTTTACCTGTTAACCCCTCACCCTAGAAAATAAAGCAAAATTTAAGAGGAAAAAAGGGGAAGAAAAAGAAAGAAAGAGAAAAAAAAATACAAAAGGGGAAGACTTAAAATTTCATTTTGGGGCCGGGCGGTGGTGGCGCATGCCTTTAATCCCAGGACTCGGGAGGCAGAGGCAGGCAGATCTCTGTGAGTTCGAGGCCAGCCTGGTCTACAAGAGCTAGTTCCAGAACAAGAACCAAAACTACGGAGAAACCCTGTCGCGAAAATCAAAAAATAAATAAATAAATAAATAAATAAATAAATAAATAAATAAATCTCATTATGGAAGCTGCAGGAACCATGCAATAAACCCCTTTGTCCATTTATCTTTACTTGCAAGTGTTCAATTCATTGAAAAGGGTCTTTGGTCTGATTTAAGGCATCTGGTTTCTACTATACTATCGATACTGGTCTCTCACTGGGATTCTTCTTGGACATCCTCTTGTTGCCCTGTGTTGTGGAGATGCTGCAGCTTTGGGGCTCTGTGTTAGGTCCCTTCCCATGTTCCAGAAGATCATAGTTGGGGTAGATGTTGAGGGGATGCAAGTCAAAACCCTGGTTCTGGGTCTGGACAGTTGTAGGCTTGGTCTGCCTGTTCTCCCCTCTCCTCGCCAGCAGTATGAGCTCTTCAGATTGTCCTGGCTAATTCACCTCTTGCTGCAGTGAGCGAGGGGTGGAACCAGTTCTCCTGCTTTCAGGCACTTAGCGTCAGATCTCCCACACGTATATCATCAGGGCCAGCAATATTGGGTTGCCCAGGTTAGGTATAGGGTCTACTCTGTAGCTGGTGAGAGGGGGCGGGCTTCTCTCCTCAGTTCATGCTGCTATTTGGCAGATGGGAGGTGAGCCTAGGTCTCTCAAGCTCCCTCCTTCAGGACTGATTCATGAGATTCAGGACCTGCCCTTCTGCTCTAGTGACCTAAAATGTATTTTCTTTCTTTGAATATAAACTTTACTCCAAGAAGAAAGAAAAGTTAATTATAAAATTTAACTGTACAATCATAATAAATTACAACTCTGTAGTGTTAAGAACATTCTAAAGTAAGGGTGCAAAAATCACCACAGTGCTCAATTCATTCTGAAGTTGGCTTCACTTCCTCCCATAGAGAAAATAGAGTTCACCTGACTGATTCTTCTGGAAGAGGAGAGTTGGCTGGGTATAAAAGAGACAATGTTAATGAATTCAATATTAATTCATTTATGAATAAAAACAAGTCTCAGTGGAGATTAATGACACTGAATGACGGAGGAAGGTCATTGGTTAAAAAATAAAGAAACTGTTAGGCCCTCAAAGGTTAGAACATAGGTGGGTGGAGTAAACAGAACAGAATGCTGGGAGGAAGAGGAAGTGAGCTCAGACTCCATAGCTCTCCTCTCTGGAGCAGATGCGATGAAGCTCTGACCGAGGATGGACGTTGGCTAGAATCTTCCTGGTAAGCGCACCTTGGGGTGTTACACACATTATTAGAAATGGGCTAGTCCAGGTGTGAGAGTTAGCCGAGAAGAGGCTAGATATAATGGGCCAGGCAGTGTTTAAAAGAATACAGTTTGTGTGTTGTTATTTCAGAGCATAAGCTAGCCAGGCAACCAGGAGCTGGGGCGGCAAGAACACAGCCCGCAGCTCCTACTACAACTGAAAGGTTGTGTGTCATGTCACCATTTATATAGAGTTATTTAAACAGTATATTGATATTTAAATATGTATTGATGGAATTTGTACATACGCATCATATGTAATGAAAGGAGGAGGTTACTTTTAATAACTCAACAGATACATTTTCTAAAATTCTACATTGTTTTGTCTCTATTATCTAAGATATCTAAGGTGACCTCTTAGTGCATTAATTGTCTGTGAATATACTTTATTTTGATTGTAATTTCTGTGACAGAAGATGGGAAACTCGAGTTTCCTATTTTCATACATTCATTACACTTTTCTGCTGAATTGAAACATGCACCCGGAAAGGATAAGGAAGCCACAAAGGATTCAGGAAATTCAGGAAGTTGGCAAGCCTTCTAACTCTTAACCCTTTCTAATTTAAAAAAAAAAAAAAAGGTAGTGACAGTTGCTGAGGAAGAGAAGATTTTCAGTGGAGTTGCCTAAAAAGTAGCAAACTAAATATCAGTTTTCATGAGTCGTTGCCCAAGCTCGGGACAACAACACTGCTGCCTTTGAGACATTCATGCTTCTTGAAACAACCCATCAACAATGTTCCTCTAAGTAATCCCCAAAATCTCATTGGATGATTAAGCTAGACAACGGTGGAGTCATTTCCTTGGTCTGTCTTCCTACTCTGTCTTGGGTGAATAGAAGCTAGTTCGTGTCTCTCACAGAAAGCCATATATTATTATATCCATGATTAACATGTACACTAACTATGTATTAAGTAACTTGCTGGGTAAGTAATACATACATAAAATATATATAACCATAAGTATTTCTGGAAACTGCAGCAGAATATATCAGGCTATCTTTTGAAGAGCTCTTGGGTTTCAAGTTATTTTAAACTGTCTTCTAGCTTAGTGGCTCTTAAATAGGAAGATATCCTATTGCCATAATCAGAATTTTGGTAGCTGTAGGATGTTGAGTCAACCTTGTCAGACAGAATATAAATATAATTACTTATAATACCAATTTAATTTCATTGAGCATAGACCTTTGTAAATTATCATACAGTTTAATGGCAAAGTTAAATACCAAGAGACCCTATATTTCTTCTCAAATGGTTTCTCCTGTTAGTTATGTATTATTATTTAAATAAGAAATAAAATGATGAAACATTTTATTCATTATGAGTTGAATCAGGAATTGACTATAACACTATGAATTCTCAGAATCACAGAGCAGTGTCCAGAAAGAGAGAGATTTCACCTCCTGAGGATTTATACATGTTCATTATCAATTGGTTTACAAATATTGTGCCATCATACAAGCTAAGTGACTTTTCTTCTTCCAAATGCAAACAGTCGAAATTAGAACATAAAAATGATTAAGCCACTTTGTACGACAGCTTCACATCTACCCTTCTAATCCACAATCCTCCAGGTTGATGGGGACATTCACACATCCATTATTTTACGGACGCTGTGCCTAAAGAAACCATGAATGACTCAGGAAAGCCCTGTCTTGACCCACTGGAACATGTTCCTTTTCTCAGAAGTGCTTTAAACCTCTTCTGTGGTTTTTCTCCTGCACTCAAAAATACCCTTCATCTTTCGAAACCACTTAAAGGACATTATTTATTAAAATCTTTAAATGCATTGTGTCAAAAAGTGTTTTAATGATATGTGAACATGAAGATAAGTGTGATGTGCATGTGTTATTTGTGTCCTTGGATGTGTTAGTGTAGCAGAAACAGAAAAAAAAATCCACTCTCTATTAGGAAGGAGAAACATTGTTCCTGGTTGTTGGAGGGACTGTTCCAGGTCGGCTTCAGGCCTCTCCTAGGCATATATTCTTCAATGGTAATATGAGGGGACTCTCATATGGAGTTTGCTCAAATAGCTCATGATTAAAAATATGACTTAGAGTCATGTGATGATCAAATGACTACCAATACTAGTATTATGATATTTCCTTATAAGTCATCACTTTGTTAAAAATGCATTTAATATGAATTTGATCAATCATGAAACTTGACAAACTATACTTTAAAGTGGTATATTATCTGTTTTTTAATTAATAAAACTTGCCTGCAGATTACTGCAAAGGAGTCACACTAGTCAGCATTCAGGTCAGTCAGTGGCTGCACACATCCTTAATTCCAGTAGTAACACCATTTAAACACAGAGGCCAGGAGGTGGTGGTGCACACCTTTAATAGCAGCACTACAGAGTTTCAATTTGATGACTCATAGAGGCAGGATTGCCCATTTTCAGTATGAGGTAAAGGTAAGAACCAGGGTCTGGCTGCTTTGATATTTTGATCTTCAGTTTGAACCCCACTATCAGTCTCTGGGCTTTTATTTTTTTATGCTACAATACTTTATAGATACACACACCATCTTGTGAGGAATAGAAGACATTGGGAACCAAAAACTCAAAGCCTGGATCCTCCTGCTAACACTCCCAAGAACTAGAATTCCAGGTATGCACTGCTCTGCCTGCATTTGACTTCTGTTTTTCTGTCTGTTCTCATATCTGTTATCTGTAATCCGTATTGATATGCTTCATGGAAAGAAACACAAAACCATGTGAATTAAATCTGATTATCTGTATAAGTCTCTATCCACTTGCAGTTTCTGCATTCAGTGAGGAAAAAGATAAATATTCTGCTGATGAAATTACAGCTATTGAGAGGATTTGAGAGAGGGGTAGCTGGGGAAGGTACTATGAACTCAGAGATACTGGCTTAAAAATTCCCCACTGTTAATTGATTGTAGGTTTTGCTCAGTTTCCTTCATGGATAGTTATTTTGGTTCTGCTAAAGAACAAAATTTTTACAATTTCTTTTGCTGCACATTTTCTGTAGAAAGCAAAACAAGGCTGGAATTTATTAAAGTAAATCAGGAAGGATGACAGTTAATGCAAACATACCTCTCATGTATTATCTGGAGAAGACAAATTTCTACAGATGAACTGAACAGATGTGACACAAATATGAGGAATTAATGCCTCTGTTGTAGAAAAGATGAATGAAAAGAATGACCAAGACCAATTCAGACAGTTGAGGTGATTCAACTTTTAATAAACGAAAAATTTATTAAAGTCCCGCACAGACTTTCATTTGGTCTAAAGCAAATGCATGGCTCATGTTACAAAAACTGTATTCAGAGGACATTTTTACAAATGTTGTTCATTGCACGTCTGTAAGAACCAAAAGGGGAATTCCAAAGAAGGTAAATGAGGATGAAGACAATGCACAAACACTTTTGTATTTCACAGTAATACATCAAGTGACAATTTAATGTCATTCAACCTATAGCCACACAAGATCTATAAATGTAAAATGGCCAAGAACACTTATGAGCTGGCAGGACATCTAAGGAAATATAGGCTGAATATCCTATAGTTTATAGATTATATACAGACATGGCAATTATTTATGAATTTTCATTATATTTAATACAAACTTAAAAGTTGAAATAAAAGCAGATTTTTCGTGTTCAGGGCTTAGCTATACTCCACAGGAAAAAAAAAGGTATATGAAATGATGGTTAGCAGACAAAAGAGTCAAAGATTCTATTTTTTATTAGATTTAAAAAAAATGCCAATCCAAATTACCACTCTTTCCTCTCTTCCCATGCCCCATCCCCTCCCACACTACCCTCCTCTAATCCTAAGAGTGGGTAAGGCACATTGCATTGTGAAAAGTCCAAGGCCCTCCCTACTACATCTAGTCTGAGCAAGGTATACATCCAAAGAAAATAGGATCCCAAAAAGTCAGTACATGCAGTAGAGACAAATCCCAGTACCACTGCCAGTGATCCCTCAGTCTGCCCCATCTATACAACTGTCAGCCACATTCAGAGGGACTAGTTTGGTCCTATACTTGTTCCTTCCCAGTCCAGCTGTAGTTGGTAAGCTCCCATTAGCTCAGGTAAACTGTTTCAGTGGATAAGCCCATCAAGGTCTTATCTTCTTTGCCCATATTCTTATTCTTTCTACTCTTCAACTGGACCTGGAGAGCTCAGTCCAGTGCTCTGATGTGGGTCTCTGCCTCTGGATACATCTGTTGTTGTATGAAAGTGAAAGAATCTATTTTCAATAAAAAAATAAAATGAAATGATGACTAGCATCTGATTTCTCCATTATTCAAATTTTCTAGACTAAATTTCTAAGGAGAAATTTAAGATCTCAAGAAACAACTTCAGACACAAGGTTTTTGTTTGTTAGTTTTTAAACATTATTTTTTATTTTACATACCAATCCCAGTTCCCACTCTCTCCTCTTCTCCTTTTCCCCAGACCTTCCCTGCTACCCCACTTCATATCCACTCCTCAAAGAGGTCCAGGCTTCCTCTGGGGAAACAACAAAGTCTGACGTATACTTTGAGTCAATACTAAGTCCCTTTTCCCCTATATCTAGGCTGAGCAAGGTATCCCTCCAAAGAGAACAGGCTTACAAAAGCCAGTTTAAATACTAGGGATAAGTCCTGGCCCCACTGCCAGTGGCTCCACTTCCCCAGCCACACAACAGTACCCCACTTTCAGTGGGCCTACTTTGGTCTTATGCAGGTTCCCCCACTGTCAGTCTGGAGTCAGTGAGTTCCCACTAGCTCATTTCAGGTGTTTCTCTGAGTATCCCCAGTTTTGACCCCATTACTCATGTTATCTCTCATCCTTCTCTTTGACTAGAATCTCAAAATTTAGCCCAATGTTTTACTGTGTATCTCTTCATCTGCTTCTATCAGTTGCTGGATAAAGGTTTTATGGTGACAATTAAGGTGACCATCAATCTAATTATAGGTGAAGGCCAGTTTAGGTACCCTCTCCACTATTGCTTAGGATCTTAACTGTGGTCATCCTTGTGATTTCCTGGGAATTTCTCTAGTGTCAGGTTTCTTTCTAGCCCCATAATGGCTCCCTCAATCAAGGTCTCACTTTTCTTGCTCTCCTTTCTGTTCTTCCCCACTTTTTCCATCCTGGTCCTCATGTTCTCCTTCACCCTTCCATTCTTTCTTCCCTTTCTACTTCCATCCTTCCCCTCACCACACCATACTCCCAATTTCCTCAAGAGAACTTGTCTATTTCCCTTTACAGGGGAATCCATGTATGTCTCTCTTAAGGATCTTCTGGAGTGATGGACTATTGGCTAGTTATCCATTATTTTATGTATAATATTCACTTATGAGTAAGTACATACCATGTATGTCTTTCTGGGTCTGGGTTACCTAACACAGGATGTTTTTATCTAGTTCCATCCTTTCACCTGCAAATTTCAAGATGTCATTGTTTTGTTATTTCTTTTTATCACTGAGTAGTACTCCATTGTGCAAATGTGCCACATTTTCTCTACCGATCTTTCAGTTGTGGGGCATCTAGCTTGTTTCCAGGTTCTGGCTATTATGAATAATGCTGCCATGAACAAAGTTGAGCAAATGCCCTTGTGGTATGAGTATGCATCCTTTGGGTCTATGTCCAAGAGCGGTATTTCTGGGCTTTAAGGTAGATTGATTGATTCCCAATTTTCTGGGAAACCACCATACAGATTTCCAAACTGGCTGTATGAGTTTGCACTCCAACCAGCAATGGAGGAGTGTTGCACTTATACCACTTCCTCTCCAGTATATGCTATCATTGGTATTTTTAATCTTACCTATTAGAGAAATACCACTCTTTACAACAGGCACAAACAATATAAAATATCTTGGGGTTATACTAACCAAAAAAAAGTGGAAAAAAAAACTGTATTTCAAGAACTTTAAGTTTTTGGTGAAAGAAATTAAATAAGATCAGAAAATGGAAAGATCTCCCATGCTCTTGCATAGGTAGGATCAATATAATAAAAATGTCATTCTTACCAAAAGCAATCTATAGATTCAATATAATCCCCTCAAAAACCTGAAGGCGCAAGTCATAAACAATCCCACACCTGTTTGGAATTGTGATTAATAGGGTGGTATTTATTTAAAGGGGAATAAACTTACAGATCACCGTCCCAGACAACAGCCCTCTGCGTAATTAGGAAGAAGTTTAGTCACCGGAACCGGAGCAGGAAGTAAAGAGAGCGAGGAGGGAAGTAGCCGTTTTTTTAAAGGGAAAGAGACCACGCCCCAATGGGCTGGTATCTCAGCGGCTATTGGCTGGAGGAGCGGAAGGACCTCCCGCAACAAAATCCCAACACAGACATTGAAAAAAAAATCCCTTCACAGGCATTGAAAGAACAATACTAAATATTATATGGAAAAATAAAATACCCAGGATAGCCAAAACAAATACTTACAATAAAGGAACTACCAGAAACCATCTCTGATATCAAGCTCTATTATAGAGCTAGAGTAATGAAAACAGTTTGGTGTTGGCATAAATACAGACAGGTAGACCAATAGAATCTAATTGAAAACCTGTTATTTATCCACACACCTATGATCACCTGATTTCTTACAAAGAAGTTAAAATTATTCAATGGAAAAAAAGAAAACATTTTCAACAAATGATGCTGGCATAACTGGATGTTGAATGTAGAAAAATACAAATAATTCATATCTATCCCCAAGCACAAAATACAAGTTCAAATGAATCAAATACCTCAACATAAATTCAGTTACATTGAACCTCATAGAAGCAAAAATGGGAAGTAGCCTTGAAAGTATGGGCACAGGAAACCACTTGGTATATATAACCAGTAACATAGACACTGACAGCAAAAATGAATAAATGGTACCTCCTGAAACTGAGAAGCTTCTATAAGACAAAGGACAGAGTTAATAGATGAAAACTGCAGCCAACTGAATGGGAAAAGATCTTCATCAATCCCACATCTGTCAGAGGACGGAGCTCCAAAATATATAAAGAACTCAAGAAATTGGACATTAAAATACCAAACAATCCAATTAAGAATGCATTAATTAAAAATTCTAAGCAGAGTATTTTCAACAGAAGAATCTCAAATACTGAAAGACAACATCTTTAGCCATCAGGAAAATGCAAATCAAAATGATTTTGAGATTCCATCTTTCCCAGTCAGAATGGCTAAGATCAAAGACACTGGGGTTTTTCAATTTCTTAGCCACAGCGGCCTGAATTACTTCCATGGAATATATACTGAAGATACTTTAGCTTCATTGTTGTACATTAGAGTAATAATCTTAAGCCAGAAGGAATCAGAGCAAAACGGCAGAGCTCCCACACTCTTCTATTCTAATTCTAGTATCTGAAGAAGGTTCATATTCTTTCATGTTACAGTGGTAGAATATGCAAATCCCTCGAGGATGACATTGTATTTTAAACATCTCTGTTAGTATTGTATTTCTTCTACACATAGTAATGTTTTGTGAAGCATCTTCAATCATATGGGGAGGTCTTGAGGTGGTGTGTTATTATTTGATATAATTTTATTAATTTCTAAAATTATTTCTAATGAATATAAAAATACCCGTAGCTGCTCCTTGCATGTTTTGATCATCTGTTGTGTTCTATCTTCAAAAGTTTCTAGATGCTAAAATAATTTAGTATGACAAATACATTAGATGCTAGTTCTTGAGTTTACTGAATTTTCTCCCATATTGAGAAATTTTAGTGTAAAATATGTATTCAATTAATATGTTAACTTCAGGTTTACCTAATCTTTATAACCTTTCTTGAGCCAACTCCAAAAGACACCAAAGTTGAATCTAAATTTTAGAAGGATCGTACCTTCTGTAAGTTGCTCTAACCCTGCCTCCATTTCTTCATCAGCAAAACAAAGCTCATTCATAAACATCATCAACTCTAAGTTTTATCTATAAGGTAGTCAAGGAAAAATGTGTTATAATACTTGACAGATAATTATATTATTACTAAGTGTCTATTGTACTTTTGTATAATGTTATTATGTATCCTACATGCCTTATAGTTATTTTTAGGTAGAAGTCAATCTGTTTAGGAAAAATAAAATATAAATAATAACTTCTAATAGACAATTGTTCTATTGTCATTGTCTCAAAGAAAACTAGCATGTGTAAGAACATATTTAATTTGAGCAAGGCTATATTTTGTATTGATATAAATCAATATATTTAGAGAAAAATTGGCAATAAGTTAAAACAATTTTTTAAAAACAATAAAGTAAAAATTAAATAGTTTAGAATAGTTGACTCTAATACCATATGGCAAACACCCTACCATCAATATTTCCCTCTAAGAAGAACTCAAAAATTCTCATCATGTTATTTTACTAAAGAGCCTGGATATGGCCTCAAAATCTTTCAAGCACACAATATAAAAGAAAGACAAAAACTAAAACAGATTTGTTAGCTGTGTCTAACCTTGTTTCTCCAAGTACAAAATTAACTGGATTTGGTTGTTGGCTCTTATTTTACTTGCTAAGAATTTCTCAGGAAAAATATAAGACCTTTGTAAGCTAGAAGATAAGAGACCTTTGGTAAAATGATGTTTGTGAAATAATTCTTGACTTTTAATCTGGTCTCTAGATTCATTTTCTCTTTTAGAATCTGCTTTATTTTTATGAGATTCAGCCAAGTCACACAGAAAAAGAATTAAATATCTCGTCTCAAGTTTGAATTTTAAAGAATTTGTTTTCTAACTTGGCACCTTCTGTCCTTGACGTGTGGATGATCCATCATAAGGACAGCTCAGGATCTGTCATCATCCTGGGGTGTTTTGCACAATCACACAAGAACATGAATAGAACTGTCTACTACAAGCTGTGTGTTTTCTTTTTAACGTCAGAATGAGTCATCTGATGTCTTATACGCAATGGCTGTGTATTTTAAGGAAATCATTTAGTTCCTGCTACTTGCATTTTTCCCCATTCATTTTGGAAGGCAGAAATGGTAATGACTAAGTTGCTTTCTTTAAATTGAAGTTACAATGATGGTATTTCCATGTGCACTACTTTTATTTTTCCAGGGAACAGAGTGAGGTTCTTGCAATCGCAAAGAAAATGTTCTACCAAAGAACTAAATCCATGATCCCAGTGTGACTGTGTCTGAAAATGAATTATTGTCAATGGATTTTGAAATTGATAAAATAGAAATAAAGAACATTTTAGCAATTGCTCAGGTGTCATTGATTAATTCATTTATTCATTTGGTCATCTTTTCACATTTTCCAGATTCTTCCTATGTCCCTTTGTTTGTGTTGACAGTCTTTTGAAGGAAACTATACTTCTGCATTGAGTATAACCTCTCTCTCTCTCTCTCTCTCTCTCTCTCTCTCTCTTTCTCTCTCTTACTATTTCTCTTCCAACCACTTTCAAATTGTCTTGTCGAGGCATATTGCAGAATTATCTGAATTTAGTTGTGTATTAATTCAAAGACATTGAAGTTGCCTTCAAGAGATCCTGAATTTATCTTAATCTTTCAAGCAATGCAGTTTACTTCAAATGAATGACTTTATTTTTAGCAGGACACTCTGTTCATTTAAGGTTTTAGTGTCTCGGGTGGAAAAATGTCCAAACCCAGGATTCTATGAAGTTTTTTTCTGACCATGTATGCCTCGGTCTAAGGTTATACGTCTTGTCCTCTTCCCCAGTATTTTCATGGAAATGAGTTCTGAGAATAATGTGTTTATAACCATTAAATGCCATGTGTTGGCTTTCTATACTATAATGAAGTACATCCGTGCCTTCTGAATTTCCCTGGCAAATATCTCCATATTCTGCCTTCCAATCGCTGTCTGCAAATGTGACCACTTAAATCCGATCCCCTGTCTGAATCAGTTACTCAGATAAAAGGCAGCCAAGATCTAAGTGAGGCTCCATGTGGGACCCTCTTAATACTTCCCTTCAGAATGGATGTGATTCCTCATTCCAGGAGTGTCTGTTTTTTGTTTCTTCCACTCATTCTTTATCTGCTCCCTTGTCTCCTCCTGGATTCTTGTGAGCTCTGTCTTAAGCAGGAACCAATTATGCAGAATTTAACCAAAGGCTTTCTGAAATGCAAACAGTCATAACATATGTATTGGCACTCTGAACACTGCTGGTACCACTTCAGATGGGAATTTTGGAAAATAAGCAGCTCTGTCTTCTAAATGCAAATTTATCGTATCTGCTTTAATCCTGTGTTAAACAAATCATGACTTAAGCAAAATTTCTCTCGATTTTAACAATTAAATACATATATATGCTGAATATCCTTCAAGGAAATTCAACAGACTTTTAGAAATTCTACTGAATTGATATAGATTTTCTGAAAGACCATTAAACTGATGAACTGTGTATTTCTTAAATTTCCTATCACAGTGTACTTAGTTTAACAGTATAGTAATAAAACAAAATTCTGAAAATACTTTGAATTTTGTGGTTACCGAGATACCAATATTTTACTTATAGCTACTCTTAGAATTAAGCTAGTACTTAAATCAGGCTTTTAAAGGATGTCTTTCATTAAAGCTCATTAAACTGTGCATTTTCGTTACAAATAAGTTAGTAAGCTTTACTTGTTATCATTGTAGGGACTAAATGATCTTGAGTTGAGTCAGAGACATGAGTAGCAAGCATATGTATTTTGGTCTTGAATATTCAACTAGCTTATTATTCAGTGACACAGAGCTGATAGTGAGTGTTTTGTAGTTATGCTGTAAATATTTAATGCCTGCTTCTTTTCTTTCTCACCAAACTTTTTCAAGTACAAGGAAGTTTCTCTAATATTTTCAAATAAGAAAATTGAATTTTAGGAGGTTTAATTTACCTATATAACATCTCATGCAGTCAAAGGAAAAGTTTTGAATCTCATGCCTGCACCATTCACCTATCCTGAACTGCACACTGTGTGCTGCTTTGTAAATAGCTATACATATAGACATGGAAGAAAATGATACAGAATTTTAATTTAAAAATTGCAGATTAAGAATTGCTTTTCTGAATCAAAGAGAAATTTGAGATGACTATGAGAATTTTTCACAGTTGACACACTACTCATTTTACTGGAAAAAGTAATGAAATAGAAAACTCTCAGAGATGCTCTATCATAGAATTTACTACTGGTTTTGCTAAAAAAAAAGTGATTGACAAATAAGTTTTCAGGCTAGATTGTTTACATTTTGCACCATTTTTAGGTTGTGACACATTTTCTGTTGTAATTATTCAATTACATTATTGTAGTTAGAAGCCAGAAACAGAAGGAAACAAGAGATTGGTAATAAGATTTATCCTGCTAGATGTAATCTCTAGAGTCTTCCTCAGTGAAGACCATTGTTTTGTAAAGTAGGGCATAGGATAGACAGCATGTGATACCTGTCTTTTAGCCTGAATTTTACCTTCAGAACATAGGAGGCAGCAGAAAATATTGATGGCTTGAGTGTCCCATACTATGTTACCATCCTTCCACTGGTTTCAATGAGTCTCAGTAAGAACAAGGTATCTTGAGAAAGTTATGCTATGCGTAAAGACCTGGTTAAAACTTCTAGGGTCCTACTTTGGTAGTGAAATTAGGGATGAGTAGTTAGCTTTTAGAGAATTAAAGGGGACAGAAAACTGGGCTATACGTAGATCATCTGACAAAGCAGTGGAGTAACATTCAATGTGAGTGCTTGGTGCTGACAAGTCCTGGAAGAAATTAGTCACACAGTTTCAAGGCTCATTATCAGAGTTTTGGAAGAAGGATAGCATGAACATGGTGTTCAAGTAAAAAATTCCTCCGGAGCTGTGAAAACGTTAGTGGAAATAATAGAAATTAGACTGTGAAATAGTATTTGACAGGAGAGCTTGTCGATGGCCAAGATGTAGCCAGAAAATAACATTAAAAAATCAAGTTGATGTAAGACCTGGAAACAAGCCAGCATGGTAAGAATTATAACAACAACAACAACCATAAAAAGGACTCAAACACAAACTGAATTACATAAATAACGTATACATTTTGAATAATTTATTTTCAGTGAAGTGCTTTGGAATAGTGAGTATTTTGGTTCTTGTCCATCTCAACATTTAAGTCAAGAAAATACTTAGAGGTGAGAAAAAAAGAAGGATGATGTTATTGGTGCATGAAGAAGTTTACACACGAAAGAATGATTGTATATTGAAATTATTACATAAAATCAGCCAGGCTCTTACTAATTCTTTTATTTAGCTTGCTCTTTTATGTTTTTAAACACAATTCTGACAATTTTGGATTAATCAAATCCTGAATAGCCCATACACTTCTCATTTGACTTAATTGCTACCCACGTCATCAACATTAACAGTGACCGATATCACATACATCTATGAAGAAGGAGGAGATAGAGAATCACAGTGAACTGCTAGGTCACAGTGCCATTGTTTGTTTGTTTGGAGATCAATAGACACAAAAAGTTCAGCATGATTTATTTTGTAGTTTTGTTTTTTTTTACAACATACATATTTTTATTCTTCATAAAGGGAAAACAAAACAAAACATACAACCTTTATTATCTGGGTATAATGCTAAATAACCTAATTGATCCCAGCATATGATGACCAAGAAACAACACCAAATCCAGATGACTGAACCCTGTGTTTTGTGCCTGGTCTTTCCTGCTTAGCCCCCTGTCAGGACTTCTCCAGCCCTTCCTCCTTTGAAGTCAGTGGGGGTTCAGAGCTTAGAAGAGTCACCCAGAGTACATAGGGACACAAAGGACAAAGCTGCTTGACTTCCTGCCCTCACAGAGGAACATGGCTTGATGAGGTAATAAGTGGGAAGAAAAATAAAAATCCTAACATTCATCCAAATGCAAAACAAGCATTTTTCTTTCTTCCCTTGTTTTTCATGTTTGATGTTGTTTCTTTACTTTTTTTTTCTTTTTTGGTGTGGTGTCCTTTTTTCCTTTGCCCTTCCTGCTTCCCACAGTGGTTGGAAGTACTTAAAACACTTTGGATGGTATGTTCTGTTGTTATTCCTAACTGGGACTGGGGCAAAAAATACGACTTATGGACCTCTAACCCTTTGATTCACTGTCACCAAAGCTGAGAATGTAGACTGTGAATTTATCAGGCCTGCCTTCTCTCTTCAGGGACTGCCAGAACCAGATACCACTGATGGAGCTTTGAAACATGAATCTTCAAACAGACTCCTATCATTTGCCTTAGTGCTAATAATTAGTAAAAGCCCTCATCCAAACTTTCTTTAAAGCTGAAATACTTAATGTCTTTATTTAATTAAATATGAGATTCTAAATACCATGTATTCAAATATTTTAAATCTTCTAATAAGAAATATTTTTCGTAATGTATCATAGCCATATTTTAATAAAATTATTATATATTAAGTATGCAATGTTAGCTTATTAAAGTGAAATTTGTTGCCAAGTTGAGGCAGTTATTTAATATTACTACTTTGGCTAGTTAAGATTAACCTCTCATTATTTCTAATAGATGAAAAGAAATGCAATTAATCTTAAGATTTTTCTGGGTAGTTTGCTTTTATTAATTAATTATACTACCATATTTACTTTGTCTTTGAACTTCTTTGATTTTTCTATGTCTTCTTCAATTTATCTTGTAACTTCTTGGTCTTACAAGTTTCCTAGGACATTTTTCACTATGCCAGGATTCATGGCAAACTGACTGATGAATTTTGGGAAGAAGCCCACTAAATTTATTTATTTACATAGAAACTTTTATCCATTTACTTACTTATTTTGGGAGAGGGTGTATGGTAAAGGGAATGTGTGTAAGATAGAAAGCAGCTTAATTTTCTTCTTCCATGATGGGAAACACATGGGGAAGGTTTTCAGGCTGCCACTCTTGTTACATACCTCTCTTAACCCATTGAGACATCTCTCCAGCCACAAATAAAATTATTGTCATGAAACAGATTTTAACTGAACTTATTGAACACAATAAGAGACCGAACTTTAGGGGATAGAACATATAGCTTAGGGACACTAACCAACTGTTGAATGTTTCTGATAAACCTGGAAGTGGAACTTTAAGTGCTCAAAGTGGGAAACTGGAGACGTACATGGCCTTGCTTGTTGCCTTCCCTGCAGTTGGACTCTTAGCATGGTCACGTGAAGGAGTGATGATAACGAAGGATGCACGTGATGGTTCACAGCTGGGTGAGACTGCTGATCACCTTTCTCCTCTGGTAGCTCCTTTCAGCACTATGAAAGGTAAACTAATGATCTACCTGTCAGGATATGCTTACTGTGCACAGAGGAGGAAAGTTTACAAGAGAAATCAACCACTATTTTATTTCGATTAAGATCCAGTACATAATTTAGAAATAGGAGCTGATACTGCCAATAAGTCCAAGAATATATGGCTAGCTGGGTGATGGGACATAGAGGAAGCCTACTCATGTTAGTTTTAAAAATGGACATAAATAAAAAGATTCCTAATATCTTTTTGCTTGCCTTTTAGACAACTACATCGCTAATCAGGTTAGATTCTTCTTGCAATAGACAAGAATTAGGACAGACACTCACAATTGGTCAATGTACAGTGAATAAGATTCCTCAGAGTACTGAGTCCTAACTGGGATGCCGATATTGTACTCTTCTCAAAGTTCAGGGATCCATGTAGAAAAGGAGGCAAAAAGTTTGTAGGAATCAGATGTGGTAAATAACTTCAAGAAAACTGTTTTCCAGACATAACTGGGAAGATACACAAAGCAAGCAAACAAACAGACAACAACAAAACCTCACAGTGATTGGGACAGAATACACAAAACACATGCAAACTTTAGCCAGACAGAAACCCAACATGGAAGATGGGAGGTAGGCAAGAATTGCCATCTTTATCTGTAAAGTTATTGGCAACTGGTGGCTTCTGGGAGAGGCTTTCCCTCAATTTTATTTAACAAAGTAATATCTGTCCTATTGATTGTACTTCAGGACAGTCCCCATGTTCAAGAGCAGTAAACCAGTGTGAGCTGGATTCCATGGGGTTCAAATTGGAAAAGAGAAGTTGAACATGGGTAGACAGAGATCAAAAGTTGTATGTGAGAGAAATTGCCGTGAATGGAATGAATCTGAACAAAATATATTGCATAAAATCTCAAATACTTAATAAAACCTTATATAAAAATAATTCATGTAACACTATTAGGTTTTAGAAGACAGACATTAGGTTTTCTATGTTTGGAGGTAGGAATTCAGGATAGATGTTATTATATCAGTGTTTTGTTAATGTAAATAAAAATAATTATAATTTGTCCTTTTCATTGATTGAATACAAAACTTTATAGGGCACATGATATCCTTCTGAAAATTGAATTTCATTGATTAATTCATCCCACAGTATATAAGTTACGTAGTCTTATTTCTATCTCACAATCAGTAGAACAGACAGTTAGGAAGGTCATATGACTTGATCAAGGTCAGAAGTATAAAGTGTAGTCAGGATTTGAGTTCGAGCAATCCCAGATTTAGAAACCAGCTCTTAATAAAAAAAAAATAAATAAATGCTTTGCCTCTCATAAGCAGTGTGTGACTTTGCCACCAGAGTAATTATTATCCAGTGTAACTGCAATTTATCAACCAACAGGGTTACTTCACCCCTATAACTAACACAGCAAGCAAGTTATGGATTTGATCCAGCTTCCCTAAATCTTAGCCTGATTTGCCTTCCATTATACCATATTATTTTTCACTTTATTTTTCTCATAATATCAGCCTACTTAACAACATTTTTTGTTTATTCAACAAATTATTTTTACAAACTGGCAGAGAGAAATAAAAATAATTTTGGATATGTCCATGTATTTTTAGCTTTTAAATCTAGTAGGGAGGATGTTTCTATTATTTTATATTTATTTATTGTAATTATAATAATTATTTATAACTTATGCATATGCTTGTGTAGGAGAGAATGGTATACACACAAGAGTGCTGGTTCCAGTGAAAGCCAGAGAGCATCAAATTTCCTGTAGCTGGAGATACAGCTAGTGTTGAACCGTTTGACATCTTACTAGGAGCCAAACTCAGATTCTCTGCAAGTGCATTCTTAACTGATCCATCTCTTTGAGTCAAACATTGTATTATTATTTTTGAATGGTATAATATATAAACTCAAGCTTTACGTAAAAAAAAAATCATTCAGATAATCAAGGATTTCACTTTGGTTAAGGGAAACTAGAAAAGTTTAGAGTTCTATCTGCTAGTTGCCCGTTGTTCTCTCTCATCTCCCAGTTAGTAGTTTTTCCTAAGTTGTGAACAGCATGGATGTGTTAAAAGCACTTTGTACTCAAGGGTCATGCCATATGTGACCACATTTGATTAAGATAATGGAGAATGATGTCATAAATCTTATGGAATTTGACTTAGGGTTAATATATAAATAACTTTTACAAATTGCATGTTAGATCATCATCCTGTTGTATATGTACTGAAAAACAATTGCAATCACTGCAGAGAAACAGGCACTTGAACTGACTAATGGCAGTGGGAGATAGGATAGTATGAGATTTTGGAAGATTAGATTGTGATATTATCACTATGGAGGATGAACTAGCTACAAAAACAGTCTCAGAGGGAGAAAGATACATTGCCAAAGACAATAGGCACAGACCACATAAGCAAAAAAGTTCTTGATGAGAAACTGCCAGTGCTCATTCTTCACTGACAACAAATGCATTCATCTCGTTTCATAATGGTAGAAATGCATGATGTAGACAGAATGGTTGAATGATGAAAAAAATAATAATATTTTCTCTTCTTAAAAAACAATATAATCTACCTAAAATATTTAGAATATAGCATAAAGAGCCTCTCCTAAGTCATTATAGTATCATATCTTCTAACTTGACATCTTGGTGATGTCTGTTGATTTCTATGAGTTTTGGAAAGCAGATAGTGACATTATAAAGCATTTATTTCATAAAAACTTGTTTAGGTTAACCATACTCCCATCACAGACTCTAAAAATAGCCTTTTATGTATTATTCAAACCCAAAATTGTGCTTCTGATCATTATCCAACTGTTGACATCAGAATAGAAAAGAAGAATGCCTAAAAGGGGAAAATACTTTGTAATGGGCTATATTTTTAACCATAAAAATGTGAAGATTAAAAAGAGAAATATCAAAATAATTTACTAAAATCATCTATATTTGGATTTGTGAATATTTTGTATGAGGTTTTCTATCAAAGTCATCTTGCATTTTGAAAATATTGAACAATCTGAATTTTTAATTTTATTATATTAAATATTGGCAATATTTATAGAAACTAGTGGATAATAGAAAATGCTTTCTTCTACTTAAAGGTTGTTTAGGTATTTGGGAAGACTGACTGGTTAAATAATCTGAGTATTTAAGAATGTATGATTTAAGAGTGTATGTTGAGTCTAGCGAGACTGTAACATGTTAATGTGTGCATTTAAACATGTTTGATAGTGGAATGAATATCTACTGATTGAAGTACTTAAAAATATGAGTAGCATTTGCTACACTGGCTAATAAATATTTTTCGAAGAAATAAGTCCTCGGCTATGCAAGTTCTGTGGAATTCAAAACTCAAAATGGAAGAAATTTAGTAGAAATAGATGCTTCTTCCACAGTTCCCAGTAGATGTGGGAGACTTAGAGCAATCCAGAGATGTTACAACAAAAGTAAAACCGAACAAAACATTTAGAAACAAGAATGCTCCTAGTGAGTGAAGTCATGACAAATAAAGTAAGCTGAATGTTTAAGAGTTCTCCTTCATCTTAGCTTGTACACTGTTTTCCCAAATGTCTTGTATTTGAACCGGTAGAAAATAGAATTATGAGCAACAAACTTGTTGTTGTTGAGAAAAAGTCCTGTGATTTATTGGGCCAATTCTCATCCTTAATAGAAATTTGCCATTGTATTTCTTCCTTAGTTCTTAGGCTGTCTCTACAATCAACATGATTAAAAATTTCCACGTATAATTCATAAATGTATGTTCAGTCTTTCTAAAGTTGGTTGAAAATAAATGATATTCACGATTGAGTGCAAGTGTGGTCCATATAGTTAACACCTCATTATCGTTCACTCCCAGCTGAGTCGGCCTGAGAATGAGGGATGGCTGTCTGCTAGCTTTTATTGCAACCTTCCGTTACTTACAAGTTAGTCAGGAGAAGAGTAATTCTAGGGTATACAAATGACTGATCTCTTATTATTTGGGGAAAGGTTAAAGAGAATATGTGACACTGATTTTATTCAGTAGCTGTGAAGTACACAGGGCTTCCTAACTTAATTTGAGCAATCAACTTTTAAAGCCTTTTCTTTTCCCCACTAAGCTGTGTGGACCCCTCTGGAGGCACTATTCCCTCGCCACAGAGGGAAATGTCCTCATTTGTGAGAACTACATAAAGGCAAATGTTGAGATTTATTTATTTATTTATTTTTGTTTCCAAAAGGAAACATTCCTGACCAGTTGACATTTCAGCAGGTTGGGTCAAGCAAACTGTATCAAGGAGAAGTGTTTGCTGACAGTTTGACAAAAGGGTTTGCTGCTTTTGCTTTACCCGAGAAGTGGTTAGCCATTGCAGCCCCATTCCCAAGGAGACCTTTGGGTATTAGAGGGATATCCATTCACAGATTTCACTGTGATGAATGGGGTCTTAGCAGATGCCTTGCAGAGAGAGTTGGGGAAGAATAGATTCCTCAGTATGTCTGCCTTTTACCCCCCAGATTAGGTGAAGCAGATTATCGGAGGGGAAAAAATGGTCTGGAAAGTTTAATGAATCCCATCTGCCTTAGCAGTTAAGAAAAACCTTTCAAAAATATTGAGTAGAAAATAAATTTTTCTTTTTAAAAACCATATATGTGTGTATATATATATATATATATATGTATGAGACATATGTATGTGACAGTATGGATACACACTAGCTTAAAAGTATGTGAATCTAAATATTGTTATCCTGGATGCAACATGAACCCCTAAGTATATGGTTCTGAGTCAAGTTGATAGTTGCATTGATTGAACATCAAGAAAAATATCTCCAGATCTTGAGGACACATGTATAAAAAACAATAATCCCTTTGTTACCATGCCTCAATGAAGATCTGATCTTAATCCTGATCTCAAAAAGGCAGCTGAAATTTTAAAAAGACAGGAATAAATCATTATGATAACTTCTGAATTAACAATGGTCAAAAGAGGCTTGGTCTACATAAACTAGCTTAGACACTTTTATTCCATTTTTATTCCATCTGCTGCATACTTAAGTCAGGTTTAGATCAAAGTTCAGTTAAAATAATTTTTACTAATATCTAGCATTTAGTATACTAATGTATATTGTATACATACGTGTATGATTATTTTAGTATATATACTAGCATAATGTATATTTACATATCTTTAGGTTGTAATGTAAACATAAATGACTACTGGGGAATAACAAAAGAAATACATTAATTTTGTTGCATATTGCCATATTGAAACATAATAGCATTTGGTAATTTATGGCAGCTTCTAGTTAATAACACTGCACTGGTGCTTTTAGGCAATCAAAACTTAGAAAAAAATCTTGAAAACACAATATATTAGGAATAAGTACAAGTTTTAGAGACTATCTGCTAAAACAATTTTCATTTTAATTAATTTATTTATGGAATAAATTCTTCCCATACTGAAAGTGTTACATGGAAAAAAAATATGTAGTTCTATCAAAATCAGGGCAAACAGTTTCAGATCTTAGTGTGACCACTAAGAAAATGGCTTTGTGGTTATTTAATTATTAACCAAAACTTACTTTAATTACTTAAACAGTATGCATTCTCTTTCTTATGAAAATAATCAATTCATAAGATCAGTTTTAAATTTATCAATGTCATTTAGGTTGATAGATATAATGTAGTCTATTTAAAAAAAAATAAAGTGAGTATTGCCATGGTAGAATAGGAAGAAGTTATGCAGGATCTTTAACAGCTATTCCAGTAGGTCTCTCACTTCAGAATGTCTCTGGAGCGCCAGGAGAGCTTCAAGAACAGCCTGGTGGCTTATAACTGCTGCAGTTTCTACCAGGACCTTTGATAAAGAAACTTGTCTGGGAACCAAGTTATCAAGTTTATCTGTGAAAACCCCAGGGACTAGTAAAGGACCAATTATGATTTAATCATAACAAAAGGTCAGGATGGTGATATTATGAAGGACATTTATCACAAAGAAAGTAAAATATCCTTTTTGTATACATAAAAATTAAATTTGTTATTTTCTCTCTTATATTTTTTGCTTATTCATTTTGGGACAAGAACTCTTGTAACTCTTGAAATTCCTCTGCTGATTTGACCTTCTGTTCATCCTGCCTCCACCTCTCACACACAGGAATTATGTTTCTGCATTTTCATGGTAGTTTATGTAATACCAAAGACCAAACCAATAGATAAACGAAAAAATAGCTAGACCTCCACCAAACAAGCTGTCTCCAACTCTTAATGAATCTTTAAAATTTTACCTGCTACTGTGGTTGATTTTTATTTCTTTGTTTATTTGATTAATTATTTGGCTTTGGACAATCTTACACAAGCTTCAGTTATTTGGGAAGATCTTTGGTTCAAAAAAATCTCATCATCATAATGCCTGTTTTCCATTTATATGGAACAACCTAGTTAATCCAATCTGGATAGATAGTTTTGATATGTATAAGGAAGCAAACCATGGGAAAATGACCAGTCAGCAACATTCCTCCTTGGTGTCTGCTTCAGTTCCTGCCTCCAGGTTCCTGCTTTGAGTTTCTGTACAGACATCTTTCACAATGCAATGTAAGTTATAAGATTAAATAAATACTCTTCTTCCAAAGTTGCTTTTGGTATGGTTTTTATCAAATCTGTAGAGACCCTAGCTAAGACACTTGATCATAGAAACCAACAGAAAGGGCTGGATTTCTATAACTATTTTTTTCCTCAACTTGCCCAGAAATCTAATGGGGAGGACTTGAGAGGTGATTTAGTGGGCAGAATACATTTTCCATACAAGCTTTACAACCTGAATTCAACTTCCCTGGTTTATCACAAAAAAAAAAAAAAAAAAAAAAACCTAGATGTGTTGTTACCTACTTGCATTCTCAGCACTACGACGGGCATATGTGAAGTAGAAATGGGAAAATACCTAGAAAGTTCATGGCCCAAGTACCATGCAATACATGGGAAACAGCAGAGATAACAAAAGAGATCTTCACTGAGGAAAAAGCCAAAAACAACTTCCAAAAGTTGCCCTCTGAATGACACAAATGCCAATATTCAAACATACATCACACATATGCATCCACATATACAAATCACAGATAAACACATGTACAACATAAAACACAATAACAAAATTTTTAAAAAGGAAAAAGCAGACAAATAAAGAAGGAAACTTGACTAAGCAACTTGGTTCTAATGGGTTTCCGAAACTGCTTTTAGTCTATTTGAGTCATGAGTCATTCATGACTTTATCTGCTTTACTAAGGTACTGGCTTTTGATAATTTATATTACTGTACCTTTTGATTTTGTAAGTTTTTGCTATCATGGAAATTCTTGCAAAAGCTCTCTTTTCTGTCTTCATAAAGATATCATTTGTCTAGAATGGTGGAGACATTTCCAGTTCTCTAAGCTCTTTTTGAAATTGCTTCATTTCAGACACACAGGGTGTGACTTTTCTTGTTCTAGCATATGTGAATTTCTTGGAATTGCCAACAGTGTTGATTTAGCTACCCTTGGTTCTCCATGACCTGGGCTATCACAAAAGACATCATGCCAATTTCTTTCACAGTGCTCAACAAGACTTTTGGGTTGAAATTGCTGTTTGTATATTCTTCAACACTGACCAAAGTATACTGCATACAAATCCCTATGTTTGTGCAATCTCTCAGAGGAAAGAGGCATATCTTTAACATAAAAAGTTGAAATGAGTACCACACAGGCCCTGGGACTCAGCACTGTGTTTTCAGACCATCCAAATGAATCATTAGGGACTCTTTCTGCCTTTGTGCTTACCTACTAACTGTGCTGAACAAAAGCCCCATCACAACAGTAGAGTGATTTTTCTGGAGCCCTGGACTCTAAATATTTTTTTCTTTTGGTTTTTTGAGACACAGTTACTCTTTGTCACCTTCCTCCCACCCAGCTGTCCTGAATCTACCTCTTATAGACCAGGTTGGCCTCAAACTCACAAAGATCTGCCTGCCTCTGCCTCCCAAGTGCTAGAATTAAAGGTGTGCGCCACCTCTGTCCAGCTTCTTTACCTAATTTTCACTCAACATTCTTGTTCATGAAAGATAAATGAAATACAAGGTCACTACAAGTGACGTGTTTGCATCTAATTACTTAATTAACATCATATCTTTTCCATTGACTTCTCCATTATTTCGGCAGCAAGTTCATTTGCACATCCTAAATCATGGCTAATATGTAGTTTAGGGAATCTTTCTTAGCTTTTCGGAACACTCCCTTCAATGGTTAGATATGAGGAAATTCTTAATTGCTTCTCATTTTTTAATGGTGAAAGATTGATCATTTGGTCTCGATCAATTTTACAAAATTGAAGCATTAAATAAAAATCTAGATGATTAAGCAATGTACAGGATGACAATGGAAACACCCAGATTATGAAGATGTTTACATAGTTTTTTTTTGTGTTTTTTTTTTTTTTACAGAATGCACCATTGACTTCCTTTAATAAAATCTACAAACCCTCTGATGATATGATAAGAGGAACTGAATGTGTTTTGTCTCTTATTAGCAAAGAAAATGATGCCTGTGTTTTTTTGTTTGAATCATAAAATTCATTTAATCTGAATGTCTGCGTACTTCCTATCCAAATACCAGTTTTAAAAACAAATTGGCAAATGATCCTTTCACAGACACGTGTCATATTGTGGCGGCTGGCTGTATGTTTTTCCCTTATTTTCACTTGTTGGTTTGGATATTTGCTACAAAAGCAGGCTCAGCAACTGCAATCAGTTAATGGGAGTGAATGGTGTTTTGAGAGATCCAGAATTTTCATCATGGAATCTATTTAGAGAAGCTGCATAGAGTCATTTTTACTCTAATCTCCCACTGATTTTCAATGCAAATACTGCCAGCCTTGCTCATAGCCACAGGATTTAGTTACACACTTGACTGAAAACCATGTCAATGCAAATTCAGAGGATAAACCAGCATGCAAATCCCCAAGGCTTCGGCAAGTTATAATTTAGCCACAGTATTAGCAAAACAAGATAGCAATTATGCAAGGAATCAGCTGATAGGTTATTTTTGATTTAAAATTTTTGCATCTTTACAGCTGAGAAAAATAAAACCTTGCCTATTCTGTTGAGTACATGCTGCCCAGTGAAAACCCAAAGCCATATGGTACATTATCACAGCCATTATTATACATGCGAGTCATCCAGACATACATTTATACAAACTGCTCTATGACGAGTAAAGAAACTTTTGATGAGGTTGAGTTGCTATTCTTTCTTCAGTATTCATTATTGCCCTTCCAGAAACCAAAGCATAAATATCAGTCATGACAACCTCCCTACTGAAAGGGACTCTAAGCTATGCATTTCCCTCTAATTCTGAACTCTTCATCTCCAGTTGAACTTTAATTTAGGTTCATATTTGGTGCTTTCTCTGAAATAAAGACAGCTGGGATGGGCAAAGAGATTTCATCTTCTTTCACAATCAAGACTGAATTTTATATTGGGAGAAACCAACTCACATTTAGCTATAGCTTAAGCTAGGCAGCTTATTGAGTTTAATTCAACAGGAAGCAAAATCTTCCTATAGTGTCATGTCTCTGAGAAGGCAGAAGTCACTTTCATATGGTGATCCTAAATCAGAGCTAAACAGGACATAATCTGTTTGCAGTATCTTTAAAAACCCAAGAAACATATATATATATATATATATATATATATATATATATATATATATATATATATATATATTCTTAAAGGAGATAGCATGATGGTGTGATCAAATAAAGAAGAGCAGTAAGTAACTTGTTGTGGTATCCTTTTGTTGCTCAGATAGCATTACCTCAGTAAAAACAACTTAAGAGATAGAGAAGTTGATTTTAGCTTACTACTCCAGGACAAGGGAAGTCAAGACGGTAACTTGAAAGTATGCTTGCAAGCTCTAGTTCCTCTAAACAAAGTTCTTACTCCATAACCAAGGAAGCATAGGAGGAATCAGGAAGAGTTTTGCTTACTGGCTTGCTAGATGGCTGATATTCAGTTTGTAATGACCAATTTACCTGGCAAGGGAACGGCACTGCTCACACTGTTCGAGGACCTCCTAAAGTACTTAATCAAGACATTCCCGCAGGCCAAACTGTCCCAGGTAATTTCACAATCAAGCCTGTCTTTTCAGATAGCTCTAGCTGTGTTATATTGACAGGTGAAGTGAACCAGTACACTGAAGCAAATCAAATATTATTTTTGAGAATAAGGAACACACTGGTTTGAATTTTATTCAGTTTTACCTTAATCTGTGTATTGAACTTAATATATTATTAAAGTTCCTGACCTGTTATTTACCCCTAAGTGTCTCAACTCAAATCATTCTTCATGGTCAAAACTGATGAAAAGTATAATAGTAGTTTAATAACATCTTCTTACCCTCAGAATCAACACTGCTTAATTAAAAAGTACATGACTAGTAGAGTTTCCATGTGCCTTGAATGAACTTCTCAACATTTAATAATCACTGATCTGACAAATCCTATATCTTTCCTAAGTCATCTTCTTTCTCATGGGGGTTCTAAAATTTAGTGAAGAAAATAGAAAAACAAACTTTGCAGTGGATGTTGTGCCCATGGCTGGAAAGGCAGATAAATTTTATTTTTTTTTCTTTCTTTCATTTTTTTTTTTTTTTTTTTTTTTTTTGGATTTTCGAGATAGGGTTTCTCCATAGCTTTTTGGTTCCTGTCCTGGAACTAGCTCTTGTAGACCAGGCTGGCCTCGAACTCACAGAGATCCGCCTGCCTCTGCCTCCCAAGTGCTGGGATTAAGGCGTGCGCCACCACTGCCCAGCTTGATAAAATTTCATAAATGAAAAGCTGATTGCAGGTTGAGATACTTCCTTTAGGGTTGGAATGAGGCCCCACAATCTACTATTTTTTTTTTTTGTCACCAAATCAAACAACAAAAACATCTAAAGTAAAAAAGAGAGGAATCAGGGCCATGAAAGATTGCACACAATTTGTTTTTCCCAGTATCCCTGTCAGAAGGTTCAATTCATCTGTATCTCCACTTCCAGTAGAGTTGAGACTCCCCTTTGGCCTCTACAAGAATCTGCACTCACATGCTCACACCCACAAAAAAAAAATGTATGCACTTACATGAATTCAATGTTTTAAAAACTATTCAGAGAATTAAGAAGAGTAAAAGCAAAGAAGTAGGGATCAGATCTAACCTCAAACCCAGCAAAGCAAAGACAAACTTTGCTTCTACATAGCTAGTAGATGTGGCTATTATTGACTTCATCTGCGTTCAATATACTTTGGGTAGTCCCAATGCTTCCTCCAGATCTGTAGCCTGATCAACATATGTTCTGTACCTTGGGCTGTCTCTACTTGGTACCTGGAACATTTCTCAGCAAATATTTTATGTTTGTGACATCTTCAGTATTTTGAGGTCTCCATTATGACATTGGCTTTACATTCGAAGTTTTATAAAACGGTTTCTCAGGGTGTTCTTAAAGAAAATCCAAACATGCCACACATGTCCTGACCTCAGCAGCTTTCTTAAATCTTTGTGTAAATCTTCATGATCCCCTCACTTCTGCTTCTTGCATACCTGAAAATCAGAAGCAAGCAGTGCTTCTCAGATTTAACTTGGCTCTGTTCTACCACAGTTTTAGTGGATCTGCTTCTGGCGATAGCTGGGAATGTATATTTCCTGGCAATTGGTTTAAAGCTGGAAACTCCTATACTGCTATAGTCCCAGTTTAGTGTCTCTCCTTTCAAATACGTTTGAGTTTTTACCTGCAGAAATTCAAAATGAGTGGACTATTGCTTTTAGAGTACATTTTCCATCATACTGGTGCAGAGTCTCCCGATTCTATTAATGACAGCAGTATCATTAGAGATTACAGCCTCTTTGTCTGTAACTCCTCTGCCTGCCACTCAACCATGTTCAGGCTTACAATCTTTTTCTTATCAAATTATACATCCTTTTGTGCTCCTCCTCTTCCTTCCCCCCCCCCCAAAAAAAATTCACTAAACACAAATAGCAATGTCCAGGCAACAGTGTGCCTGTTGTTTTATCTTGAAATTATTCCACCAAGCATGTTAATCTACTGCTTTTGATTTCAGCCTTACTCAAACTGTCATATCACTTGCTGAATATATTCAGAAGTTTTGTCATATCATAAAATGATTGGCCTTGAGTCCAGTTCCTGACAGAGTCCTCGTTTTTATTTGAGATTTCATTAGCACAGTTTTTGCTGACTATATTTCTACTGACATTCTGGTTTTCCAGACTTTAGACTATTTATCTCATTACGTTTTCCTTAAAGTTTTCTGATGCTTGTCTACCATGTACTCATTAACGTATTCTATACATTAACGTATTCTATACTACTACTGCAAAAACATTTCCAGGACTAATAAACAACATGGTCAGGTTTATTGTAACAATGATCCTATTTCTCTGCATTGATTTTCTGCACTAATTCTTTTTCTCATCATTGTTATAAAATGATACCCAAAAAGCAAGTTAAGAGAAGATGGACTTAGGGTTTGAAGGAATGCCATCCAACACTGTGGTTAAGGTATGATGGATGTGGTTACGGCATGGTGTCAGAGGGAACATGCAGCTGAGATTCCTCAACTAATTTCCTGTGGAACAAGAAACATATATGACACTAAGAGAGACAGGGTTATAAACACAAGTCCCACTCCGTCAAATATCGACTTCCATCAGGAATGATTCGTATCTCTCCAACGTTCTGTAGCTACAACAGCAGTTTTACTAACTGGAAAGATGAAAGTCTATGTGAGACATATGCATATCAAATATGCATATCATCGAAGTAAATTGTATTGGTCAGAATGTTAAAGCAGCTGGCTGTGTAATTATTTCTAAAGTTTGTCCTTAGCTCTGTTCAGAGAGACACATTTTCTTTTCTTTTCCAGTTTATATCAGTTTTAACAACTTATGTGCAAGCATTGTTTATTTCTAGGCTGTTGGATCCCTGTAGGATTACACATGCTCTTTTTCTTCCTCAACATCCAACCCTGAGCTGCCAAACAACTATGTGCCCTGCATTAACTCAGCAGGCATCAATCCCTCCATCCCTTCCTCAGCAGGATCTCTCACAAAGGCTATTTAGCCTAGCAGGAAAAAAAATTTGTCTCTTCACAAGCAGACAGTAACTAGAGCATGTACTTCAGCTCATGGGATTGTAAAAGGTCAAGTTTGCTGTCTGGACACGCTGTATTATAGTAATTACTTCCTTTGGTTTCTCCTCCTTAAATACTATCTCTGGGTTCTACTGAGGCCTGACCTGCCCTCCAAAGATTGCTAGTTTCTGAATTACTATAACAAGAGTTATGGTGCAACCACATGACAAAGCCAAAAAGAGAAACCCAGTGGAATCAAACCTCCAAAATAGGAAATAGTATAGGAATAAGAAATCCAAAAAAAGCTTTCTTGTCTTTCCAAGACTTGAGGCTTAGGGCAATGCAGAATTATAACTATGTCAAAATCATGCATTTTTAACTACTTAACACAATATCACACTTTAAATCTTGTTGACAATATAGTTAACTTATATCTCACTTGTCCAGGTTCACTAGCTTAGAAAACTTACCCATAATGCAGATTTGACCCAAGATTTTCTTCAATTATCATGAATCCTTGTGAGGCCATAAACACCCTTTATTAATTTGTTTGTCTTTTCAAAAATTACATTTGTTTGTTTACTTAGTTGTTTTGAAACAGAATCTTCCTCTGAAGTCCAGGGTGGATTCAACTTCATCATCCTTCTGCTACAGTTACAAGTTTTACTTTTGATGGGGACTTTTATTTCCCATAACCTTAAAGCTCGTACCACACCCATCTCTCCATATCATACACTTAGAGATTTAAAATATTTTCATATATCTAAATATCTTATCACTCTCATTTCTTTTCTCTCTGAATTTTGATTTTCCTGGAAGAATGTCTTTTCCTTGGCAGCTCTCCATATCTTTTTCCCTGACTCTCCTTGGCAGAACTCAGCCTTTCAAAATTTACACTAAAAGATTTTCATGGACTGTTTGTTTGAACTGCATTTTAATGTTTGCACATGTACTTCTATTTTTACAACTATTTTCACATGCTATCAGATCTCAAATGTTGAACAGTACTATCCCAAAGTTAAATACAATGTCTGAATTACAGCAATGCCTTGGGGAAAGTGACTTCTGAGAAAAGCAAGGCAGAAAGAATTGTATCTAGGACCAGTGCACAGAGGTCACATGCTGCTTCCATTCAGAACTGAAAACAGAACAAAGTTAAATGTCACAGTCTTGTATATTTCTTGTTTTGAAATTAATTCTGAAATATGTGCAAAACAGCAAAAAAAGGATATGTGGAATGGAGACATGGAGGCAACTAAATTTCTATTTTTTGATTACTGAAATTGTATCATTTGCTTACAATAACCCCTCATGTGTACACACACAATTTTTTAACCTTTCGAATCAATGTCACTTCAGGAAAATATTTTTATTACTAGAAAAACATCTATGCTTCACAGAGAAATTTGCAAATATTACTTTATCTATTCTAGCAAGATAGATAGACTGAAGGCACTATGCTTATGCTCCAGATGTACACTTCTACAGGAAACATGTGTGTAGGTGTGGCTGTGAATATGTGTAGGATGATGATCTATGTCAATATGCTAATTCTTCCCTAATTCCTTTCTTATTTCAAGTATGGTCGTAAACATTACCACCCAGACAAGAGTGACTTTAGGTCATTCTGTGTAGTGTGAAAAAACTACATATCTGCAGTAGCAAAAATTTTTTCCCGGTTGTCTGTCTGTCTTCTTCTTTCTTCTTCTTCTTCTTCTTCTTCTTCTTCTTCTTCTTCTTCTTCTTCTTCTTCTTCTTCTTCTTCTTCTTCTTCTTCTTCTTCTTCTTCTTCTTCTCTTTTCTTCTTCCTTTTTTATTTCTCGATTCTTTTGTTTTGTTTTGTTTTTTAAGACAGGGTTTCTCTGCAACTTTTGGATTCTGTCCTAGAACTCATTCTGTAGACCAGGCTGGCCTTGAACTCATAGAGTGCTCTGCCTCCCCAGTGCTAGGATTAACAACATGTGCCACCACAATCCGTTCAGTAAGGACTTTCTATAGAACTTCTTGTCTCCAGCCCTGGAAATGTCTAGAAGATAAAAATTTTGAATGTAATTTTCTCAGAATTCACCATGTGGTGGAATTCTTGTTGCTTCAAGCTTTTCTTGATTATGTATAATGGAAGTACACATTTCCAACATTGCAACTGACATACAAGTGTAGATATGACTTGTATGATTTGAGGAGAGCATCAAGGAGTCACCATCCTGTGTTCTTCACCTTAACTCGTTGAGACATAGCAGTGAATCTTAGTTATTCAACTCATATCTTTGTAATCATAAAGATGCTCTTGTTATGATGTTATCAATTCTGTTTCACTTTCTATCCTTTCTTTGTCTCCTTTTCTTTCTTTTGTACAAACTACCTTGTTTGTATTACCTTCTTCATATGTGGTATTCTATTCATCCTTAATTGCTACCAATAGAAGTAAATATTTCCACTGGTTTCCTTTTAATCTTTAAAATGAAAGCACATAGAAAAAACTTTGATGAATAATTGCATATTGATATCTTTTTCTATATGTTCCACATAAACATAACTTATTTTCCCAAAGATGATCTAGTATGTTTATAAATATTATGCCTTAAATTACTTTATGTCCATCAAAAGATAAACAATAAGGATGGAAAAAGCTGTTTTTATAAAAGAATTTGTTTTTCTTTTGCATATTCAAGGAATTTTTACCGATTTTCATTCAGCTTTCAGTATTTGAATTTTCTTCTTATTCTCAAAATTAAAAATTCCAATTCCTCTGTCAAAACCCAGGGAATGAGAATATTATTCTTTGATCAGTTGCAAATTTAAGTTTTTAAATTTTCTCTTTTCTGTGAAGCTTTTGATTATCTTTTGTTTTGACAGTTAATTATAGTTTTTACAATATTATGACTTATAAATTTGTTATGTTCAATACTATCTATGATTCACTTAACTGATACTATAAATCCCACAAATATCAACTGCCAAGTTCTTAAGACCCATTGCTTTCTTCAGTGAGAAGTTAAACCATATGCTATTAAAACAAAGATGGATATTGAAATGAGATCATCCTAAATTATCAAAGTGTGGTTTGATTTTAAGTACATATGTTATAGTTAGAAAAGCAATTGAGATAAGAAGTAGTCATAAAGAAGGTGATGACTATAGTGAGAGCAGAACCCATTTCTGTTAATCTGTGTATCACCACGAGGCTATGGCTTACAGACAAGGTTCCAGCTGGCAGCTTGTGTCTTTCCCATCTGTCAGCTCCATGGCGTCTCTTTGACTCTACTTTTTTTCTCCGAACATTCAGTTTAGTTTTCCCCGCCTACCTGTATTCTGCCCTGCCAGGCCCAAGACATTCTTTAATAACCAATGGTATTCACAGCATACAGAGGGGAATCCCACATCATCTCCTCTTTTATGTTTAAATAAAAAGGAAGGCTTTAACTTTAACATAGTAAAATTACATATAACAAGACAGGTATCAATCAAGAATTATAGCTACAATACTTATATCTACTTTATTATTAAAACTAATAAAAACTATAGTTATAATTGTCTATTATTCAGCTCCATTAAAGACTCCAGGAAGTCTTTGCATTATATACAACTTCCAAAATTCTAGAATTGACAGATATCTCACTGCCTGGACAGTCACTCAAGGTTTTTCTGTATCTTTAGAGCATCCGTGTTGAGGCTACAGGCCCATAGTATCCCCAAGACTTTTCCATGAAACAGGAAATTTGAAAATCTGATGAACTTTGTGATGGTAAAGTCCATCAGTTGCTTTCTTCTGTGTCCTACAGAATGTCTGAAAGAATCTTTCATGAAGCAGTAATCCTGAAGGACGGTCTTACCTTTAGGCAAGTTCAGCAGTCATTTCTCTGTAGATCCTGTATGTCCAGTTCATACAGCATAACACTAAGCAGTCCAGGCAAAGAGCCGTTTCTTGCCCAAATGGCTAACAAACTCCCTAAGCCTCTTTGATGTCCATAATCCTCTTGACTGTGGACACTGGAGTGATTTAGCTATGATCTATCATGTCAGCAGTCAATAGAAACTGAGTTGAAAGAGAGACTCTTGATGTCATTATAGGAGACAAAAAATGACACCTTTATTTCTGCCTTATGGTGTTGATTTCAGAATCACAGCCTCAAGAGCTGTAAGTAGGAAAGCCTCTACTTTTTAAGGTTGCCCGCTTTGTAGTTCTTAGTGATGTCAGAGATACGAGACTAACACATTTGTTCAGTTTTTGTTTTTTTTTTTTTGAATATATTATTCTTTAATCTGTGTTTTGACTAAGCATTATATATGTGTGCATATTAGTCACTGCTATATTACCATGACCAAACTACCTGATAGGACATCCTGAGAGTGGGATATTTTATTTTGGCTTACGGCTTTAGAGTGTTTAATTCCTAATTTGTCCCTCTAGTATAACAACAACAAAACATTTTGGCACTAGGAATGTAGGTAAGGAGTATTGTTCACTTCATGCTTCAAGAGAAATCAGAATGAAACACACAGAGTGGCCAGGGATAGCAAGTGGATAGAGCCAGTCTTAGTGATACAACCCCTCTAATTACATGAAACTTCTTAAGGCTCACACAACCTCAAACAACAGACAGGCAAGCCGGAAATCGATCATTTAAGGTGAAGGGCCATCTCCTACTGAATTTGTAAAAATCATTTCAATTTTGAACTACATTTAAGAAGTGCTTATGGTTCCTTGCTTGTGCTCTGTCTCCTGCTCATGATTTGGACCTTGAGATTTTAGTTCGGTGCTCCAATGTGGGTCTTTGTCTCTGTCTCCTTTCATCGCCTAAATGTTTTTCTTTGGGTTCACCTTCTTATTTAGCTTCTCTAGGACCACGCATAATAGGCTCAACATCCCCTATTCATGGCTAGAAACCAAATATGAGTGAGTACATCCCATGTTCCTCTTTTTGGGTCTGGCTCACCTCACTCAGGATAGTGTTTTCTATTTCCGTCCATTTGCCTGCAAAATTCAGGAAGTCATTGTTTTTTACTGCTGAGTAGTACTCTAATATGCATATATTCCATACTTTCTTCATCCATTCTTCCATTGAAGGGCATCTAGGTTGTTTCCAGGTTCTGGCTATTACAAACAATGCTGCTAGGAACATAGTTGAGCATATACTTTTGTTGTATGATAGGGCATTTCTTGGGTATATTCCCAAGAGTGGTATTGCTGGGTCCAGGGGTAGGTGGATCCCAAAATTCCTGAGAAACTGCCACACTGTTTTCCAAAGTGGTTGCACAAGTTTACATTCCCACCAGCAATGGATGAGTGTACCCCTTTCTCCACAACCTCTCCAGCAAAGGCTATCATTGGTGTTTTTTATTTTAGCCATTCTGGCAGGAACTTAGGACCGCCAGGGGTGCACCCACACACTGAGACAATGGGGATGTTCTATCAGGAACTCACCAAGACCAGCTGGCCTGGGTCTGAAAAAGCATGGGATAAAACCGGACTTGCTGTACATAATGGACAATGAGGACTACTGAGAACTCAAGAACAATGGCAATGGGTTTTTGATCCTACTGCACGTACTGGCTTTGTGGGAGCCTAGGCAGTTTGGATGCTCACCTTACTAGACCTGGATGGAGGTGGGTGGTCCTTGGACTTCCCACAGGGCAGGGAACCCGGATTACTCTTAGGGATGATGAGGGAGGGGGACTTGATGGGGGAGGGCAAGGGAAATGGGAGGTGGTGGCGGGGAGAAGGCAGAAATCTTTAATAAATAAATAAACAATAAAAAGAGAAAAATAATAAAAAAAAAAGAAGTGCTTATGGGAGCAGATGCAGGGATCCACAGCCAAACGTTAGATGAAGAGAGAGCCCAAGTTGCAGGTCTCCATTGTGTCCTTTCTTTTGGAGCTCAGGAATACTCTAGAGAATGGGAGGAAGATTCTTGGAAGACAGAGGAGTCAAGAACACTAAGTGAGCATGGTCCAGGAATCAATTAAGCAAAGCACATGGAGGATCACAGATACTGAAGTGGCAATTTCAGTGCCTATGTGGCCCTACACTAGGTCCTCAGCATATATGTTATGGTTGTTGGATTGGTGTTTTGGGGATATGCCTGAGAGTAGAAGTGGGGGTGTCTATGACACTTTTGTCTGCTTTGGGAACCCTTTTCCTCCTACTGAATGACTTCACCTAGACTTCATGTGAAGGTTTGTACCTGGTCTTTGTATCTTGTTTTGTCATGTTTGGTTGATGTCCCTGGGAGACCTGCTGTTTTCTTGTAGGAGATAGAAAGTATGCGGAGATTGGATCTTGGAAAGAGGGAAGGTGGGGGGAGCTATGAGAAGTGGAGAGAGAGGAAGCTACAGTTGGGATGTGTATATGAAAGAATAAATAAAAATTAAAAAATAGTGCATATACAAACACACAAAAGAAGGAAAGAAAGGTGTGTTGAGCCCAAGCTAAGTTCAAATCTTGTATTAGATACTTGAGAATTGTATTTAATGAAGATTTAAAATGCTATACTAGCCCAGATGAATATTTACATTGTGTGTGTGTGTGTGTGTGTGTGTGTGTGTGGTGTAGTGTGGTATGTGCATGTATGTGCAGTGGGTACCAGTTTTGACTGACAATCTATTTAAGTATGCAAGTAATAATCTTCACCACCTGTATTTGAAAATGGTACCGCAGTATTCAATTCCTAGAATATTACATTTCATATGTTCTTCTCACTTGCAAAACACATCCCTGCTTCTCCCTAACTTTCAATATCACTAATCAGGTGAATCAATGTCAAGTCTAGTTTTGTTTGCTTTTCTTAACCACTACATCCAGCCCATCTGCACAAAATATCTTGTCTGTGCTACATTGATATCCTACATTCATCTTCATTATTGCTGCCCAGCACCTAACACACTGGTATGTAATAGGCTTTTAATTTGTTTTCTGGCTTCTGTTATTGCAATTTCCCTGAGTTTAATCTTTAAGTATTTATTACAACACTCCTTTTAAAACCAACCTTGAACCCATCTTGAGGCAACCACAATTGTGTGAGAAAGAAAAAAATAACATTAAAAAATAAATTTAAGAAATCTCTATCAGTCTATCTAGCTGAACAGAACACACTAGGAAAAAAGTACTTCATTCTGAAAAGGTTAACTGATCCCAAGAGGATACAAGAAATACATGCCAGAACAGTTAGTAAAAACACAAAGCCACATGCCGGCAGCCAATTAAAAGAAATTAGCAAACACACATCATTATTAACTCTTAATATTAGCAGTATCAATCATATATTAAAAAGTCATAGACTAAGGGAGTATATCAGAAAAATGTAACTGCTTTCTACTGCATTCAAGAAACACACCTCATTATCAACAAAAAGAAGGACAAATTTATTTCCAGCAAATAGAAACAAGAAAGATGCAGAAGGTATAAATATTTTAATAACTGACAAAGAAACCTCACACCAAAACTAATCAAAAAAGATAGGGAAGGACACTACATATTCATTAAAGGAAAAGATGATAATACAATTATAAACAGTTTTGCATAAAATTCAAGGACAATCAACTTTGTAAAAGAAAGACTGCTATAACTATAATCATATATTGACCCTAATGATATTTACCAATGATAGTGGGCAACCTAAGAACCACATCTTACCAATAAACAATGCAACAGTGCATTCAGATAAAAATTAAGTACAGTAACTATGAAGATACATATCATAAATCAATAGGACCTAATAGAGATCCAGTCACTTGACCTTAACCCTAAAAATATCTCCTTAGCCTAAATCAGTATTTAGTACAAAATAGTTTCACAGTAAATAGTTAATAGATCTGTATGCAAATACAAACAAAAAGCAAACACCCGTAACATCAAAAAATAAAAGAAATAAAAAACACTCACATTTGTTGCATGAATATTCTTCATATTCTGATATATAATGCTCACAGGGGAGCTGGATAAAACAGAGGAACAAAAAAAGTTGAGGTCAAAAGAACTGTGAAGACACTAACGCAAATGAACGGAAGCCATTCCCATTTACATCATACAATTTCACCTTTGCTGTTTGGCTCTAATTCTTGAGAGAATTTTATTACACAATCTCCAAAGCATTTTTGCTCCATCTACGAATGATTGAAAATTCTATTTCTCTTTTTTCTGAACTTCTATCATTGTCTCTGTCAGAGTATACACTCGTTTTCTTCTTCCATGGCAAATTTTGGCTAATGTGAATATTTTCTCAATTCATGGTGAGAAAAATCCCTTGGTTTCCCTAAGTTTGGTTGTGGGAGATATCTCTCCAGCTTTGTCCAATCAGCTGAGCATCCCTTTCATCTGTACTAGTTTGTTTAAGACCATGAGTTCTTTTTAAAGAAATCCTTTTTTCTATATCACTTTATTCTAAATAAACTTGCCTTTTTTCCAGTCATTTCAGTGGGACCTTGCCTCTTTTACTTGACTATATCCCATGGAAACAAAGTAAGTTAATAATTCAATGTCAATGGAGCTTCTGGACTCGTCCAATTTTTCATGCAGTGATTTGAGAGGAAATTTTGAGGAAGTGTGGGTTTACTCAATGCCCATTTAATCATTTTATAGTAAGTATTAGAAGTGATTCCCATTTTTTTCTACTTATAATGCCTAATATTTAAAAATATAAATCAGTGTGTGAGATCAGAGATAATCAATGAATAAATAATTTGATGACAAAAATAAGACATATTATTTAAATATTAAAAGAAATTAAAAAGGAAAGATACTATTTTCTGAGTTTAGTGATATTCTTTTATGAATGCAATGGAAATAAATTGAAATTTCAATTTTTATAAAACTTTAAAAATTTTAAAATTTATTTTAGTCAAATGTTATTTGTATACATTACGTAAAACATCAGATTTTTTAAATAATTTATAAATATACTTTCAGCTTCAAGTTAAGATCATAGTTTTTGCTTATAGAAAGAGAAAAGAAGAAGTCCATCCAACATATGATAGTAATTTTCCTTTGATCAGATCAAAAGTATAATGTGTGTAAAAATGTGTTCAGGAGTAGTTGATATACCAAATATTCTGCCTTCAATTTGTGAATACAGTCTGTATGTTTTCAATATGTTAACATGGTAACATTGACTTCCTTGATAAAGCTTTGATTCTCTACAGACAAATAGCATTCACAAATGGTAGCATCAAAAGTCATGCTCGTTATTTTTGAATAACATGGACATGCTTCCACCAAATTCCTTTTGGTTATTAACATGCTTCAGGCTCATACCTTGAAATATTTAAATTTCTAATAGTCATGAAAGCAGCTTTGAATAATATAGAGATTATTCTTAGAAAAATTACATTGGAGAGTTGTTCATTTTGATATTGGAAAGGAAAACCTTCTCTTTGTAGAAGATCACTAGACTCAATCAAAGTTTTTTTTTTTCATTTCTTGAGACTTATCATTATTATTCTACACATTTCCTTTTTCAGATCAAGGGCAGTAGTACTCACTGTGATGTGGTCTGTTTTATCTTTCAAGTAAGTATTATACAATATATTGTGTGCTATTTAGTGAGTTTCTGGGAAAACACAGTATCTGGAATTATGTCTTGTAGTAGGAACTATTCAAATGCAAGATGGTAGTTCTACATTACAAGACATGCCCTGACACAGAAACTGAGATATAGATATGAACATAGTATGGAAAGTCTGGGTTAATTTCAATTTTATTTTCTTTAGGAACTGTAAAATAAAGAGCAGGGGTTAACTTATAAGAGTGTTGTGGGATGGAGCTAGAAAACATAATTTTGAGTGAAAGACAATTATCATATGTGCTCACTCATGAGTGGTTTTTAAACATAAAGCAAAGAAAACCAGCCTACAAATCACAATCCCAGAGAATTTAAACAACCATGAGGACACTAAGAGAGACATACATATATCTAATCTACATGGGAAGTAGAAAAAGACAAACTGCTGAGTAAATTGGGAGCATGGGGACCACAGGGAAGAGTTGAAGGGGAGGGAGAAGCAGGGAGGGGAGCAAAAAGTGTAGAGCTCAATAAAAATAAGGAAAAAAAAGACTGTTGTGGGATTTGTCTGAGAAAATATATATACTGCTTTCATCACAGTGTCTTACATAGGATATGAGTTTGATACATTATGCTTATTTATCTTGTATATTCTTGACTTTGAAAAACCACTATATGGGTGGTGACCATGAAACCAAAGACACATAATATAGATATATAATATTGATATATACAATAGATTATATATATGACTATATGCATATATGTATGTCATATATATGATAAAACAATAAAAAGAATAGATCAAATGTGCAAGTTTCTAAGTGTCGGTATTTATTAAAGTTTTCAATAAAAAATAGAGCTCAACAAAAAACAACAAACAAAAAACCCAGAGGCTAAATTATATTACAGCTTAAAATGCTTGAATTCCAGGAATTTCCAATATTTAACAGAAAGGATCACAGATATAGCTTGGGTCGCACTGACACACACTTGCGCTTCTATCTTTTCAAGTTTCCTAGGAGGCTGAGCTGCCAGATCCATTTACTGAGGAATATCTGGACGACTTTTAGAAGGAGCGGGCACATACTAGATGACAATTGTTAAGTTTATCGAGATTGTTTTGAACTGGCAGTCAAGCTATTGGTAAGTTGAACATGCCATGATGAAAGCACTTACAATAGGAAAATCAACAAGGACTGCAAATAATTACGATGCTGGACCTGGAGTATTTAAATGTTTGCCAGCACATAACTTATTTATTCTTTAAAGTAAATCCATTGACCATGAGATGTAGCTCAAGCATTAATCTGCAAGAAAGGAAATCATTTATATTTTAAAAAAAACACAAAATGAAGGTTGTTGTGGCTCATAAATTGCAGTAGACACTAACCTGGAAAATCGGTTCTTGATCAATTGTAGATCTTGACTAGATAAAAACAAACAAACAAACAAAAAACCTCATAACACAAAAAACAAAACTATAACTAGGAATGTAGTAAAGAAAGACAGTAGTAAAGTACATGTTATAATATTTCCATCAGTACTATTGAAGGGAACATACAGAAAACACAACTCTACTCACCCCAACATTTCGTCAGTTAAATGTCCATAGCTCTCTCAAAATTACCAGCTTGTTAAACATTAGTATTGTGTGATTCAGACAGTATGATCTCAACTTTGTTATAAAGAATGAACACGTTTTTTGTGAATTTAGAAGATTATTCTAATTATATTTTTGTTTCTTCTTATGTAGTTACTCAGAGCCCATGACCCATTCTACCCAGGTGAACAGGTGTTACATTGTCAATGTGTCTTTGCAGAAAAAAGAGACGATGCAGTTGTAAGTGTCTTTGCTTCACACTGTGAAAGATGAAAACTCTGCGTTTCAACTGAAAATCCCGCAATAACACTACCATCCAAACGTGGTACACATTTTAAAAGCTACGAATTGAGAGGCAATTTGTCTTTAAAGGCGTTTATTGTAGAGCAGCTCAAAACTTTCCCAGAGTGCTGTACATCTTGTGAGACTCAATTCACTACTGCAACCCCAAACAGTAATCCTCAGACCTGAATCAAACGTCAGAGACAAAACTACATCATGAATCAGTGAAAAGAGGTTTAAGCAGAATGCTGTACCACACTGTAGACTCCAAGTTCTAAGGTACTTTGTTATTAAGGTCTCTTGACCTACATTTTCTGATGTATTATCTTATTATAACAAATTTGTAAAAGGAATGAAAGTTGGATGATGCCAACTCTTTCTTTTATTACTTGTGGACAACTTGTCAGTAGAGTAGGGACAAAGGACATGGGCTTTCTCATGTGGTACATGGACTCATAGGGCTCCTTTCTTTTTTCATTTTCTATTTTTTTATAAGATTCCCAAATGATATAGGAATTTCCTCAGTGTTTTGCCTGCTGTTAACAATACTGTCCTTGAGCACAGAAATCATAGATTAATAGTACTGTTTTTTTTAGATAGTTACACTTGTTTTTAGTTATTAGAGTTATCAGTGTTTTGTGGATCCCCACCCCCATTCGTAACTTCTCTGTGGGATGTTATATTTCTTGCTGTTATATTCTGTTACCTGTTAATAATATTGAGGTAAGAAAGGCACCAAATCAAGATCATAGCTGAAGACAGGAGAGGGCAGATTCCCAACAGCATTTTCAGCTTTGGCTCAACATTCAGCATTGGAGGAACCTGGTTGCAAAGGTAATTGGACCTTCCTTGCATCAGCTACAAAAAGTCCACAGATTTGGTTGCTCACAGCCAAGAATAATTGGATGGGTGCCAGTGACAAATGGAGCTGCTGCATTTCTTACAGCCAAGTTCTTACTTAGCTGAAGATGAAGTCAGTGGCAGCAGAGGGAATGAAGAACAAAACCCCATGGCTGGCCCAAACACTTACACAGAAGCAGTCAATGACAGCTTTCAACTATGAAGAACCATAGAACTAAGGATGTAAGCCAAAAGCAAGTTAAAGATCTCTGGCTGGCAAAAAGGAACAGGGATAGGAAAAGGCACAGAGCACAGGCCCTAACTGAGAATACTCTTATTTTGATTAGGATTTCTCTTTCAGCTAGTGAGTTTGACAACTTTCCCCTGACCGGTTTTATTTTATACAACATTTGCCCACACACACCCATCAGAGCCTGCACAGCTTTATATAACAGGATATACAGACTCTCTCTGCACACCCTCATTGGATTGCTCACTGAAGAAGTAAGAGAAGGGAAACTTCCCTGTTTAGAGCTTGGTAACAGTCCATCTCCTAGTTGTTCCAAACTCTGGCCAGACAGTTGGCCTCCATATCCTTTGTCTCCTAGATGCTCTTAAAAGAAGGAAGATTGCTCCTGAGCACACTTGGAACGGATTCTCTGCAGGCAGACCTATTGGGACCTAGCCACAAGGAGGGTAGCTCACTCCAGCTTCCATTGTTCCTGCTCCATGGAGAGCTACTGTTGTGAAATCCACCATTCCCGCCGTATTCTTGATGATTTGCTGCTCCAGGTACAGCCAAGGGACTTGCTCCAGCTTCTTAGAGCTGCCAGACACAGGAGATCCACCTCTCTTGCTACTCTTTTTTTTCTGTGATCTGCTTCCTGTAGATTTGCTGCAAGAATTGGTTTCTGGTCAGCATTCTGAGACTCCTCCTACACTCCCCACACTCCCACTATCCCTCATCTGCTCCACGATGAGGGTTTAGGAATTTATAACCTCTTTACTACTCAAAGGCCCTTTTATTGGTACCTTGAAAGTAGAGCTCCCACCGACTAGCAAGCTTTAAAATCTTAACCTCTCTCCATTGGTACTCTGTGTCACTGAGGTCTTAGAATCTCTACTTTCCTATTTAAATTGTCATTTCACGTTAAATACAAGGACTCATCTTTTGTTCACCTTTATCTGTATGGCCACTCTATTCTTTGTTTTTGAAGGGCAAATTTCAAGTTCTAGATGAAAAATAAATGACTTTCTCAATCACATATTCAACTTCTGTTTTAGAGCCACCATACCGTCAATTCATTCTGTGCATATTTTTTCTTATTTTATATTTTTTACCCTCCATTTTTGCAGAAATATCTCATGGTTGATTTTCTTCATTTGTTCAGTTAAGTTTTCTTCCAGATAACTGTAATAGGGCACTCTTTATTGTTCAGGCCCATCACAGAAACCCTTTTACCTGTTATTTATTGTCAGATATGGGATGCAACCCTATGAGTTATTGAATAGCAAAATAACAGAGATCATGACAAACACAGCCTGTTGTTATTGCCTTTGGTTGCTCACTGTAACTAGAAAAGATCTTATTGCTGACAACACAATATAGTTGAGTTGCATGACATAGAGAAATCAAGCATGAACTGACCTAAATACTTTACTACTACTGGTTAAATTTAATATTATTGGAGAATGTTCCTAATGTCAGCGGAGGATACAAACTACGACTGGTTTTACACGGAAGTAAATGTCATATGCTCCATACTGACCTGTCAGGTATCATGTGCCTACTGGTGCGATAGTAGAAAGAAGGATAGAGTGGCCAACAATTACTCTGCTTTGTGATTGAAAATTTTGACACCTTTCCAGAGGAAAGAATTCATGATTGATACTATATACATGCTTTAATGAGAAATGACCCACATGTTTAAATACTTATTTTCTATTTGATGGCTCTGTTTGGGGAGTTTTAGGAAGTTTGCCCTTTCTGGAAAAATTATGTCACTGGAGAAAAGCTTTCAGTGTTCAAATACATTTTGCTCTTTGCAGTTTGCTTACTCTGCTTTATGTTTGTGATTGAGCATGTGAGCTTTCAGCTTTCTTTTCTTTCCATCATCTCTGCCACTGACTACAGTGCTGTCCCAGCTCTATGAGCTCTATACCTTAGAATCCTACTCCAAAATAAACTCTGACATCCATAAGTTTCCTTTGGAGTAATATTTTATCCCAGCAATATAAAAGTAACTAATGCAGACCCTATAACTTGATTAAAAAACCTCTGCCCTGGGAGGGCAGAGGCCGTGTGAGGAGGGGCAGATCCTACTACAGTTCCTTTGCAAAATGTGCGTTTTGTCAAAATTTGATTTCCAAATACTCATATAGATCAACATAGATTAGGCAAAGAAGATTCTTGATTGAATGGTCAGAGACATATTGTACAGAGCCTCAAAACAGATAAAGTGCTGATACTAAGTAATTATTGAGTGGTGATCTCTATAACTTCCTTCGGAGACATAACCAAGGTTCCAAATCAGATTAAAGAATACATAAAGTACCTAAAAGTGGATGTTTAAGTATGAGAGAAGGCAACTTGTGTGGCTATGACCATACATGTCTGAAATTTACATAGAGTGAATAAAGATATTCTACAAAGGAAAGAATTTTCTCTCCCTATAAAAGGAATGGCATATCCAATCAATAAACAGACCTGTCCATCTCTCTTTTCAAGGTACTGTTCTAATGATTTTGTCATTGTAAATGACAGTGAGGACATCTCATAATACTTTTTTCTCATGTTATCTGCCTAAACACTGGCATTCCACATATATTAAACAAGTGTCACATAAGAAGAGATTTTACGATTTGATAAAGTATGAAGATTCCTGTTTTTTTAAAGTCTATTTTAAACTTTCTTAGAAACATTAATAGAGTAATAAACATTGTACATATTTGAAAGGGAAATACAGTATTGAAGAGCTTTTGAGTTTCTCTCTTATTGGAATCAAGGCTTCCTTTGGTAACCCTTCACATTTCACTCTTTACCTGGTGCTATGCATTGATATAGTACATATGCTCATATATGTCAGTCCTTTCCCAAGTTGGTGAGTTGATGGGATTCTCAAAACTTCAAGTACTAGATCTAGACAGAGGAAGCAGACAACTGAGTTTGACTATCTTGGGCCTCTTCCTGTCTTGATCTTTCTGCTTCTTCTCCACATAAAATTGTCCTCTGTCACAGATTTTTACCACCTTGTTATTTTGACCAAGGATTCACTGTATGCACCTTCTGAAAGCCAGAACTGAAATAAATCTTTTCTCCCATAAGTTGTTTATTTAAAAAGTGAATTGCAGGGTAGGAAGGCTTTGAGATGCACCCGTTCTTGATTAGTGCCTTGGTCAATGTTAAGTGACCATATCAGCACAATCCTGGAGGAAGCAAAGAGAGTCAATGTTCTCAGGCAAGCAAACAGAACTTATTGAAGGTCTCCCAATTTTGAATAAAAAAATGAAGAATGAAAAATTAATGAAAGAAGACTATATTTGTGAATAACAAATAAAAATAGGAGATACATTTTTGCTATAATTGCACAAGGTAACAAGAGGCGGGAGTTGAGCAGGCTTTTTATGGATGGTTTATTGCCTCTGTTACTTGCTCTATTTTAAACATCACGTGCTGAAAGACTCATTTCTTCATTTGCAATTGGTTAATTTCACTACAATATGACAAATTTACTCTTATCACAAAATATAACATAAACACCATTAAAGATTAATGAAACAAAATTCTTAGATCTTTAAACTGTATAAGCATCAGATTTGACTTTGACTTTCTAATGCATTGAATTTCAAGAGGTCAGCAGAATTCAATCCATCTCAGTGTTTCTGTTTCTTTTCCACTTAAAGACTCCCCTTCACTGTATCATCCTATTCCCACGACCTGGAAAGCATCTGCCCTGGGCTTCCATCCCCTTGCCTTGTTGTTATTTGTAGTGAACTTGAAAAGAAGCACCACCCCCACCCTTCAAAAGTTTCTTCCTGCTAGAGTCATTGCAACCACCCTGTCAATCAGCGAATATTTCTACTCTGCTAACCATTAGGCACTGACTTGAATCTTTTTCCAATGGAATATGTACTAACTTTTATATCAGTGGTGGCTTGAATTAGCATGGTCTCCATAGGCTCAAATGTATGAGAGCTTCATCCTTAGTTACTGTAAGTGTTTGAGATAAACTAGGATGTGTGACCTTGTTGGAAGAAGGGTATCGCCGAGATGGACTCTCTCTCTCTCTCTCTGACTCTTGCCTTGTGATAAAGATACAAGCCCAACAACTTCTCTATCATTATGTCTACCTACCACCATGCTTCCTGTCATGATGATCATAAACTAATCTTCTGAAACTGAACGGAATTATCCAATTAAATGATTTCTTTTGTTAAGTTTTCTTTGTCATGGTATCTCCTCAAAACAATAGAACAGTGACCAACACTATCTTCATATCTTTAAATTTTAGCCTCCTAGGTTAGACCATAACTCTTTTAATATATTTTTTCTCCTCATCTTTCAAGTCTCTCTTTTTGCAAATATTTTTATTACTGAATTTTAAATACAATTTCATACAATATATTTTCACCAAATTTTCCCTCCACCAATGACTACAAGATCCTCCCCACTCATCTATCTAGTCAGCTTTATGTTCTTTTTCCCCCTCTGATTCAGAATAAAAAACAAATTAAAAGAAACATAAAATAAAAACTAAATATCAAAACTAAGAAATAAAAGACCAATTAGAGAAAGATTGTCAAAAGGAACCAAACCCCACAAACAACAACCACAACAAAAATTAGGATTCCTTGTGTGTTTGTTGGCTACACTTTGGCAGTGGATCTGCCCTGAAGAGTGCTTGGAAAATCTGATTTTCTCTTTGTTAATGGGGATCAATTACAAAGAACTTGTTAGATAGGAGAAGGACTTTGTGTGAATGTCTCCCTCTCAGAACTTAAACACTGTATTTGAACCTGTATAGTAATCCTCTGGTCAGTTGTGATCCCCTTTAAATAAATACATAAGGAAACAATCCCTTGGATTCTTCTTCCACACTTCTTAAACCAAAAAGAACTAAGTCCATGCATAGATCATCTTCTTCCAAAAGATGTTTGTTCATCCATTTCCTCAATAGAAAAAGGAGAGAGCTAGGATTATTTTATTTTTCTAAATTAAGCTCTCAGAAAACAAAACTCACAACTCCAGGATAGCAATTTTTCTAACATATCTATTAAAAGAATTATTAGATACATCTGCACATAGTTGTCAAGAGAGTAGGCCAAACCTAAGAACATATAGGTTTTTTTATTTGACCGAAGAAAGAAAATTAAAGTCATGTCTGTTACTCCTCACCCTCTGCTCCACAGCCCCCCTCCCAGCAATCACAACCAACTGGATTCCTTCTTCCTCCCTGTCACATCATTAGACCGCATTTCCAGAGTCGCTTATTATCCAAAGTGCTCATCCCGTTAGGCTTCACTGTAGAACAATTTAAATGCCATGAGTGAATTTCTCCAGCCTCTCTTTCTGCTGCTTTAGTCAAGATTAAAGTGGCGTGGGACAATGTAGCTACAACAGACACGGGATCCTGGTTCAGAAAGAGGAGTAGTTAAGAATTGTCTTATGATCAAGAATATCCACTATAGAATTTAAATAAATACAAAGTATGTTTTTTCATGGTTTGGAAATTAGAACCATGTTGCAAAAATATCATAAACTGCAAGAGTTCTTTAAGATTGTTAGCTCTGACCACTTCATGTTTTCTTACTGAGCCTTGGAAAGCTTTCCTTTTGAATTTTAAACTATATATATATTAAATATATAAGAATTTTAATATATATATATATATATATATATATCAGTGTGCATGAGGGTATGCACACATAACAGAAGGAAGCACAAAGTCCAGCATTTATAGGCTTCTTTTTTTTTTAATTGAAAAAAAGAAAAAAAAATTTTTTTGCCTCCTCCCCGCCTCCCATTTCCCTCCCCCTCCTCCCACCCCTCTCCCCCTCCCCCCACACCTCTTCTCCTCCCTCTCCAGTCCCAGGAGCAGTCAGGGTTCCCTGCCCTGTGGAAAGTCCAAGGTCCTCCCCCCTCCATCCAGGTCTAGGAAGGTGAACATCCAAACTGTTATAGGCTTCTTATACTAAAGTTGGGAACTAAATTATTGCCCTATGCAAGAGGAGCAAGTTCTGAAGCATTTCTCTAACCCACAAAAGATACAGGCTCAAAGCTACAGAGAAACCCATCTTGAAAAACAAAACAAAAAATAAAAAATAAAAAAAATAATACTATGGTTAGCCAAAGATTTTCTCCAAATACAAACACTCATTGTAATATCGGTTGGTATTTCTTTGAGGCTATTTGTCATTAGGGAGCAAGGGGAAAAATCAAAGACTAACTGGACCTTATAGAAATAGGCACAACCAAAAAGACAATATAATTTAGATAATTTTCAGTATGTATTGCACTTCCATTAGGCTTCTAATTTTAAACTAGTTTTAATTATTTAACTGCTACATCTCTTAATTGCTTCAAGTAAAACTGAGATCCTGATGGAGAGTCAAACACCAGAGACTGAAACTCCGTCTTGCACCAATGCCTACTACCCTCCAACTCACAATCTCAGGCTAATTGTTTTACAGATCCTTCCAGAAATTGTTCCCACTCTACACCGTCTGTTAAACTCATCTAGCTCTGAAGAAAATAACACTAGCAATTTAAGCAATTCCTCGCTCACCTAATAAAATGCATGGTATTATAAAACGATAGAGTCCAATCAAAATTCAAGTGCTAAATGCTACCCACTTTTATTTTCTGTTTTCTTAAGGCATCTTTGGGAATGTCATTAGGTTTACATAAGTGCTTCCTTCTCTTATGACGTGCATAACTTACATTTCCTTAAAATGCTCAATAAACATGTGGGTCTTGTTTGATGCTATGGAGATTAGCAGAAATCAGAGACTTCTTTAAAATCATAGCCTCTTTAAGACTGCAAGATTGACAAAGGTAGCAGGTCAAGATCCAGGCTGTACTGTGACAGATTATTCAACTCTACTAATATGTAGAAGACTAGAAAAATGCAACTAAATTTGTAGGTGTCTATTTGAGGAAAACCAGTGGCTAGTGTAGTAGCAAAAAAACATCAATTGTCTTTAGTCGATACCTCATTAGTATGAGAGCTATGTAGAGGCTGAGGATGTTTCAAAATATCAAAGCCAGTGGTAAGACACATATCTTACTAGAATTATTGAAAACTAAATTGAAAAGACTTGTGACTTTCATTTGTGGCATTTGGGATTACCAAACTTTGACGTTGCTTTCTGAATCTCAGTGCTCAGACAAATCCGGTTTCAGAAACTTGGGAAGGGTGTGAAGTTGCTAGTAGAACAATAATGTTTGCTCTTTCTGCTTTAGCCACTGCCCTGAATTTTGCAGAATTATCTGAAACTTGGTCATTACTGTTATTTAGAAGCAAACAAGTTCTTAAAAATGGTACCAAAGTAAATGTCATTTACAAAATATCCACTAAAGTGAAATACAGTCCTTGGTTTCTAACTTCCTAATATTATATTGTGTCTAATACTATCTACATTCATACATACATACATACAATACCATATATATATATACATATATATTCACACATACATATATAGATTAAGTACAAAGATAATACTGTATATCTTGAGAAATACCTTCTTCATTATAAGATCATAACTGAAATCAAATGTACATGTTGTAGTTCACTATTATTAAAAAATGTTGCTAAATTCACTTCTTGTTAGTCCTCCATGCAATAATGTCTGATGTCATAGCACTTTCCTTTTAATAACTGAGGAAGCTGTGATATTTAAAACAATACCAGGGAAGTTAAAAATAATTCTTGCAACCCCTTAGCTCTGGCAAGTGTTTTGCTCTAAGACTGCCACCATCACAGAAGATTAGATGAAATACCATTTCCATTTGAAGGATGAGATCTTTCTCTTCTTCTATTATTAAAAACACACAATTCATTTGAAATGCACAATTGTATTCAAATGATTATTCATGGATTTCAAGGCAATGTTTACTTAAAAATGCAGTATCTATCTTCACTTCTAAATGTGCAGAAATGTGTTTAGATTGAGTGCATCTGTTAGAAGAGATAGAGACTTTGCAACATTCTTCTCTTGTCTAAAGCAGCTCACTGGCATTTACAACAGAACTAAATAATCTTGCTTGATTTTCTTTTGTCCCAGTGGAGTATAACTTCTGATTACCTCTTTAGGGAACCTGCACATTTGCTCTGGATGCAGCCTGCAAGTAGGGGTTGCATACATTCAAAAATTGTCATTCACGTGCAGCCGGCAAATACTGAAGAGCGTGAGACATAGAAATTTAAAGGTCTAGTTGCTGAATTTGATTGATGTTCATTCAGAAATAATAGCCAGAAATCAGAATGGAAATAGCGCATCTCCATATTTGCATAAATGAACTTAGAAAATGAGCACAAAACCAGAATGAAGCAAAAGGAAATTGCACACAGTCATGATATGGACATGAAAATGAATAGAGGCCTTAGTTTCTGATGAGCACAAGTTGTCATACAGAACAGACACAGTTGCATCCTACGGCCCATCCTTGTCTACATCTCAAATACATGAGCTTACAAGTCCCAAAGGAAATGAGAAACACTCGCAAGCTCAGAAAGGCTAGGTGTATTAATTGAAAATGAGTATGAAAAAAACAAACAAACAAACCAACAAACTTACTGTTTCTAAGTCTTGCTTGGGCAAAATCTATTTCTTTTCAGGTGAGAGGTAAGAAATTTTTGATTAATAATTCAAAAATTAAAGGTAATAGAATTAATTTGCCAGCAAAAATCTCAAACTTGACCTTCTGAGAAATTTAAACTCAGTGTACATACTTTTGATGTATACTTATGTTAATTGTGTGTTTATCTGTATGTGAACATGTATGAAGTATAGGGATGCATGTACCGGGAACCATGTATGTGGATGTCTGAGGATATGAGCTGGCATCTATTATTCACCACTTTGAGTTAGTGTCTTTTTGAATCTGAAATTCAAGGTTTTGGAAGCTGACTGGACAGTGAGCTTTCTGAATTTGTTTTTCTCTGTTCCCTACTGCTGGATGCCTGCCATGTCCAGCTTCTTAGCAAATGATAAAGATCTGAATGACAGCTCTCTTGTTTTTACAGGAAGTGCTCTTTCCACAGCATCATCTCACTAACCCTTATCTGATTGATATCGATATTAACTTATTTTATGTTATTCTTATGGCAATATCCATTATTCAATACCTATGCTTAATGACAAGTTTATTTTATGCAAAACTGCCACCTAAAATAGTAATCCTTGCCAATAAGTTATTTCATGTTAATCTCATTTTTATGAGCTGCATATTTAAAGTGCTCAGTAGGTATTTAATGACTGCTATTATATTAAATCTTGTGTAGGAACATTTGCCTGTAATCAGTCGGGGGCCTAAGTTCAGACTAAGAAGCATTGGATATGTGTAAAGGATCTTTTTAGTGTACTTGCTGGTTGCTTACACGAAAGGACCTAATTCATGGAATTCTCTTTATGCAAGTTGCAGGCTTTCTTTCAGGGTCTCTCATATACTGGGCAAGTGCTTTATCAAACACAATGTAACATTTGCCTTTGAGTGTCTTGTCTTTGGTACATGTCCTAGAGACATAACAAAAATATAGACTCTCATTCTAAACCTAAGAAATCAGAATTTGTATTTTAACAAGATTCTCTGAGGATCACATATTCTTACTGGAATTTGAGAAGCCGTGATCTAAATGATTTTGTCTCTAACTGAATTTGTGGTTGCAACTGATGCTTGTAGTCTAACAGTCTTACAATGGTGCAGAGGTACCTGTTGATGACAGTCATCTCTCTCTTGCAGCCTCAAGAATGTTGATGAGACATCAGTGTGTACCTCGGGTTCTACTGCAGAAGAGCCTGAAAAACGACTCCACATTAAAACAATGTCACCGGAAAGTTAGGTATGGTGAAACATGAGCACCACCCTAGCATTCAGCAGGTTGAAAAAGGAGTACCGTGTGATTGAGGACCAAACTGAGCTTCATAAGGATGCTCTGTCTAGATGAATATATAGTACCAAAGTAGCAGAAATATCTATTTGCTAGAAATATGAAGGGGGAAAGTGTATGCCTTTGCAAAAAATCAACCAAGTGATAGATCATGTAAAAAAAAAGATCAGTCCTCAAAGTTTAAGCCAAAGGAAACCTCACGAGAGTGATTGTAAAGAAGGACAATTTGGAAGGCAGAATGAACCTGAAAAGGATAAATTACATTTTTTTCACATTCAACAGAAGCTGCACATGCAATACTCACTCACAAAACTAAATAATGTTAGCCAAATATTGAAACAATGTAATTGTGAAAAAAGGGTATTTATTTGTTTTTCAAGTATGATTGATTACTGATCTGATCAATGTGTTCTTATGGTTCATGTCAACCTGATAACAATGGATTCGTAATATGATATATTTTAGTGTTTTCTTCATTTTTCAGGATCAATTAATTTCAGGTTCTAGGTGTTTTAGAAGGACTATATATGATACGATCTTACATAAGATAAGAATTTCATTTCTGGATAGGGTTGATGAGCAATCAATTTGTTCACTCCACCATTTTCAGTGTTGTGGCATTTTCTATGATAGTAACTAATATCATAGAATTATGGTCTGGAGACCAGTAAAGAACACACAAGAGACATTTGTGACCTATTAATAATTTCTTCATGTAGTGCATAATGTTTAAACAGTACAAATTTTGTGTAAGAACCAAAAGGTATTCAAGGCATTTTGCAATGTACAATATAGGAGCACAGAGGAGGACACTTTCCTGGCTGGAGTTATGCATCTATTTGCTATCAATATGGCAACATCATAAGCATAGGGGGGTCAATGGAAAGCGCTCACACAGAATATTTAAACTACAGTGAGTGGTGAATCTGTAAAGAAAACTTTTCTACTGATAATTAATAAAGCATCTGAGAGAAGATGTCCATGGTCTTTCTGCAGCTGTGTGAGCTGGTATTCGTGAATGACAAAAATTCCTCCCAGTTTTCACCATGCAGTTTTGCAGTCACACACTCTGTACCTCTCAGCCAACTTCTGTGCAGTTAGAATAATTGTTCAAAATACCTGAAGTTTCATCTAAGGATTGACACCTTCATTTTCAATATTGTATTATGTTATATTATATTTATATAAACTCTTATCTCTACTAATTATAAATGCAATTTAATCACTATAAATTATATTATTTTGAGATTCTTTCCACTTTAGTTCTTGCCCTTCTTTCTTAATGCCTCAAACTTTTAGTGTCTAAAAGTAGAAAGACAAATTAAAATATAGTCAGTTTCATAATTTTCTCATTGCAATATTTTTTATAAATTCTGTAAAAGAGGTGGGAAATGAGTGTGCTTAGCTTGTAAAGGCATGATGTGTGTGCCATCTTTTGGGGAAAAAGTTTAAGGAGGGATGTGATACTCACAGAGCCTGTCAGGGCAGGAAATTGAACTAAATCTCTAGAGTGCCAGGGCCAATTCGTCAGGATAAATACAAATCTGCAATCTAGCAGGCTCCAGATGAGAAACAGGCCCCAGGCTTCTCCTGACGTATTTCATTAGCCATCTTTCTGATCACAGGATAACACCTAAGGAAAAACATGTATGTCACAAAATGCATGGAGCACCAAAACAGGTGGGAAGAAGGGAAAAGAAAAAGCTCTCATTCCTATTTTCCCATAGTTTACGTAAAATAAATACAACTTAGTATACATTGAATTAATAGTTAAAAAAATGTTTAGCTTTGTTTTATTTGTTTTCTGAAATGAAGGATTCCAGTCAAGTTTTTAGTTTTTCATTTTTCTTTCATTGTCACTGATTCTAAATTATAAGTCCTTGGGAAAAAGGCGTCAGTGAATGAACTGTGATAATCTTTTGGTTCTCTCAGGTCATGTACGGGATTATTTATGCAGTGTTACTTTGGAATATGTCATTGACTGGCTTTGATTAAAAACCCACTAGTGTCTGAAAACCAGAGTCAAACATATTCTGCAAACATAAGGTAAACATTTGTCTTCATTGTTTTTAGGCATCTTAAGTTTCCATGTATTCAAAATGCAAATCAGACTAGGGGTGTGGTTCAGTGGAGAATGATCGCCACCCATGACCACGGCCCTAGGTTTAGTTCCTAGTGAGGAAGGAGAAAGGACAGGAAGCACGGTATAGTCAATTATGGTCAACTTCTTATTGTATGTGAACTTGCACTAATAAGTAATAATCAAGTCAGGCTTACTGTGTGAATGGTTACTCTTCGATTAAAAACTGATAGTCAGTGCTGTAATTCTCTCATAAAACCCAATGCTTTCTCTTCTCCAGAGGTGTAAATTTTTTCAAGAAAACAGAGTAGCAGAGATCAGTAATGTTCTTGGGCCTCAGGTATTCAAGCCAGTGAAGGAAGGACATCCAGAAGTGTTCAATAGACCACATTCCACACTAGAATGCAGTTTTCACCCCTGGCAATTATAAGTGAATTGTTTTTAAAAGGAAACAAGCAGATAATCATTGGAATTATGGATGTTAAATTAATTTAGAGTTGCTATCAACTAGTGTAGGACCGAATACACAGAACACACAGAAGTGCCAGACAAAAGGTAGGCCAAAGAGAAATCTGGAAGACTGAGGATTACAGAGGATCAAAAAGATTACAAACAAAACAACCCTCTAATTAAACTAGAGTGTCAACTATAGGTAAAAGAAAAGTTACTGATGAGATTGTTTTTCATAAACACATTTTCCAGTGTAAGTTTTTCTTTTCTTTTTCTCTTTTTCATTTTTCCCTGCTGATAAGAGTCTTCGAGACTTCCTGATCAAGAAATTTTAAGGTTTCCAGACACAAAAGGCAATTACATTTTAATAAGTAGAAAAAAAACATTGTAAATGACTGTTAACAATATAATAAAGCACTACAGTTTCCCTCTGTGTGGTCCTGGGCATCAGGGATATTTGACGGGTTCTACAAGACCACCCAGAGTTTCAGCTCTTTCTTTTAATAGTAATATTTAAATTTTCATCATATTTTTCTATCTTATGTTACTCATTACGTATTTTAAAGATTCTCCTAAATCTAGATGCATAGAATATTAAACTAGAGGTATACTCATGGAATAAGGTAATGTCTTAAAATTTTTGTGTTTGTATGGTGTTTGCATATATGTATACATTAGTATTCATGTGTTTGAATGTATAAATCTTGGTAGGAGCATTTCATGGAGCAAATGTGCAGGTCAGAATGTATTTAGAGATGACACTCAACCTTCACTCTCAGTCCTCACCTTCCACCTAGTATGAGTTAGGATCCCCTTCTTGTTAGAACTTTGAACTATAGGCTACCTATCTCATCCATCAACCTCAAGGGAAACTGGTGTAGGTGTCCCCATCTCAGCACAAGAGCTCCAAGATTACAGGAATGAAGTCGACTGTTTGAATTTGCTTGGGTTCTTGGAATCTTAACTCAGGTCCTTAATGTTACACAGAAAGTGCTTTATTAACTGAGTCAACTCCCCATCAAAAAAAAAAAAAAGATAGAATTTCTGAAGATAAGCTTTGAGAATGCTATATAAATTATATAATGGGTTTCTCAATTTTCTTGATGCTATGATCCTTTAATACATTTCCTCATGTTGTGATGACTCCTTCACCATAAAACTGATTTTGTTACTACTTTGTAATTATAATTTTGCTACTGTTATGAAATGTACTATACATATATACATATACAGTGGCCTTAGACAACCCTTGTAGAAGGGTTGTTTGATTTCCCAAAGATGTTACTACCTGCAGGTTGAGTGTAGTTGGACTTTTCTTTGTAGGGCTCAAGCCAGCAAATAACGACACAGACAATTTTATTAATTATTAAAATTTTACCTTTAGTTTTGAATTGCTCCCAACTAACTCTTATAACTCAAATTACCCTTCTTCTATTAATTTATGTCTTGTCATATGGCTTTTACCTTTTCTTAATACTGCATAGTCCACTTGCTCAAAGTATGCTGGTGAAAATCCCTATGCTTAGATTCCTTTCCAGTTTCTTTCTCCAGAAATCCTGCCTAGACCTGCTGCCTAACTATTCAGTTATTCAATCAGAATTTACCATAGGCAGAGGCACATCTTTACCGTGTTCAAAAAGATTATCCCACAACAGTTTAGAACTCGTGTTACAGAGCAGTCTAGTGAGTATTATGTTCAGAAATATTTTATAAGACTAGGGAAGAACAGGTATGACTTAGCTAAGAAAGAACAAAATAGTAAATGAAATTATTCCTATCAATATTCTGCTATACTCATAAACCAATGCCTAGGCCAACTGTCAGAGAGGCTTCATCCAGGAGCTTCATTGAGCAGCTGATGGGGCAGATAGAGACACACAATCAAACATTAGGCAGAGCTCAGGGACTCCCCAGGAAGAGGAAGAGGAAGAATTGATGGGATCAAGGGATTTCAGACATCGGAAGAACATGGCCCACACAACCATTTAAGCAGGACTTATACCGTCTCACAGGGACTTAAGTGACAATCAAAGAGATTTTATGTGTTTGCGCTAGGATCTCTGCTTATATGTAATAGTTATAAAGCTTGTTGTTCTTGTGGGACTCTTAACAGTGGGAGTGTGTGGGTGGGTGTCTCTGACTGTTTTCTCAGCTTTTTGAACTTTTTTCGTCCTGCTGATCAGCCTTGATATGAGGGTTTTGTGCCTAGTCTTATTGCATCATGTTATGTCATTGAATTGATATTCCCGGAAGTCCTGCTCTTTGCTGAAGAGAAATGGAGAGGAAGTATATCTAGAGGAGAGGAAAGGGGGAGGGGAGAAGGATTGGAGGAGAAATGTGGGGTACCAGTCAGTATATATATTGTATGAGAGGAGAGTTTATAATAAAAAAAAGACTTATAATATCATTTGGAAGTAGTTTTGAGGTAACTACATCTAAGGATAGCATCAAATGAACTGCAAAATAAAAGGATATAATGGTTTTATTAGAGATGAATTGATTAAGGATTAAAATAAAATTAAATACATTTAGCAACTATGTATCCCTATTAGCAATATTTCCCTAAGGCATAAGGCATTTACTTTTGGAATAGCATTGATTGTATCCTGATAACAGTATAATATATATGGATTCCAAATTCCTTATTAAGATGTCGAATATTACAACATTATTTATAACAGAATATAATAGCTGTCATAAATATTAATGTTGAGTGACAGTATTACCTTTCGACTATGGAAACAAAATGTCTCAATTTTGAAACAAAATATGTGTATTTTGTATTGACAAAGTCCAGAAAGCACATAAAATTATCTCTATGCCTAGGCCAGTACTACATGTAAGTGTATGTGTTTATATTTTCTGTTTGTTTATTTTTGAGATAAAATCTCACCATATAACTCTGGCTGGCTTGAAACTTGTTTGTAGACCAGGAAGACTTTGAGCTCCCAGAGATTTGCCTGTTTTGTTTCCTGAATGCTATCTAAGATTAAGAGTGTGCCACCATGCCTATTCTACTTTACAATGTATATACACGCACACACAAAGACAAACACACACACATTCACACACATGCACAGACACACATATACATACACTCACACAAAGTTAAATCTTAAGAATTTTGTACTTTATATTTAGACTTTACTCCCTTAGACACCTTTCAGTTAACACTTTTTTCCTACACACCCAATTTTGTGTCCTCTTTTTTATTTTTTAAATTTATTTATTTTTATTAAAAAAAACATAACTTTTCTCATTTTACATACCAATCTCAGTTCCTACTCTCACCCCTTCCAGTCCCCTTCACCTTCTTTCCCCATCTCACTTCCCCATTCACTCCTCAGAAGGGTAAGGCTTCCCAACTTACCTTGTTGAATGCATTGAATTCATATGCACAGCCACTGCCTTATTATATATATTCTTATATTAATGGGTTAGAGGATTAATATTGAAAAAATATCCATCCTACTAAATGCAATCTGCAGATTCATTACAATCCCCATGAAAATTCTAGTGCATTCTTGAAATAAATTTAAAAACTTTTCTTACATGTCTTCTGGTAGAAAAAAGAACAAATATCAAACAAAACAATCCTAAGTAATAAAAAACAACTCAACAAAAAGAAATGAATAAAAACTTGCAAGAGCCACCACTATCCTAGATTTTAAATTATAAAACTCAGATATGGTAACAGAAAGAATATTACCAGAATGAAAGTACACACTCATCAAAACAGTATAAGTGGGGTCTGATATGTGAGTCACACTCTACAACCCCCTGACAAATGCCCACAGTACACAGTGAAGAAAAGACATCCTCTTTACCCAGTGCTCAAACTACATTCAGAACAGAACAATGAACCAGATTTATCTTTCACATGCACAAAAGTGCGTCTCCTATATGGTTGTGTTATCACTTATCTCTGTGTGAGTGCCCGTTCTTTTCACCACAGATGAAGCATTCCATGAAGTACCAAGTATTGCTCCTGAACATCCTAATTAGCATTTAAAATACGAAATTAACATTTTACAGAACATTTCTTTTTTTAAATTAAAAGATTAATCATTCCAGAATTTTAACGTGAAAAGTACAAAGGAAATCCATAAGAATATTCTGAAAACATGACACCTTTTAAAGTATATTTTACCTTTTCCAAAGAAAGGTTAGTCTATGCCATAAGTGATAGAGATAGCAGATGTGGGTAGACAAAGTAGAAAATGGCAGATCTAGGATCCATCTATCACACTAGTGCAGAAACCAAAGGGAACAGAATAGAGGTCTAAATTGTTGGTTTTTTTGTACTTTTAGGGAAGCTTTATTTTTTTTTAATATCCAAGACTAGAACAAACTCATTTATAGAACTTAACTCTAAGATCAAGAAGCTTTCTTTTCTTTCCTTCTTTTCTTTCTTTCTTTTTTTTTTTTTAACATAGTCTTGGAGAAAATGGTGTACAAAGGAAGAAGTCTTTGCACTACTGATTCGCTAAGAAGAAGGGAGAATTTCATTGCCTAGTTGTGCTTGCCTCTGGGTCCATCCCAGCTTCTTGCTAGCAAACTGTTACTCTCAGAATCTGCTACCGGTTGGCCTCTAGTTCCCAGTGAGAGGCAAAGGCAGGGAACTGATGGAAGATGGCAGGGGAGAAGAGACAAGAGAAAATGGTAGAGGCATTCTGTCTCTTCCGTTTTACGGAGAGCTACCCAATAGAGGCAGCAGCACCTGCAGTTTTCCAACTAGAAGGAATAGGTCCTTAAAATTGCCTTGACATCTGTGCGGCACTATCATTTCTTCTTCCTCCCTGACTATGCATGATGGGCAGTTCCTGCTCTTTCCTTCCATCAGCTTGTTTGCCACCTGGCTAAGCTACTCTGTCTCTTTATTCCCCTACTCAAACTATCTCCATTTCTTTGTGATTCTCTGACTGACTGACTGATACTACCAGTTCTCACATACCTCATTTTATATTATTGGCATATTTTTAATACAATTTTCCTCCTGCAAGATGAAATTTCAGTGTCATTCTAAGTAGCATCAATTGATATAACTGAGTATTTAAAATTGTATTTCAAAAGTTTTGTATTATATGATTTAGTTGCTTGACTTACTGTAGTTTACAGAGTTGGAGGCTTTATATTTATGAAAGAATATGCAGAAATACATATGCAGAAAATTAGAATTTGTTTCAACCTTCTCTTTCCTGAATGTTGTCTAAGGAGTGATCCCACAATGAGTTTACTTACTCTGTTAGAACTTAAGTTATTTTTATGCAGCTCATAAGGTTGACTAGTTGCTCTCTTTAGATATGATTTATTGGTTATACAAACCAAATAGCATAGTCCTAACGACAATTTGATCTTACAGAATACTTATATGACTGCTTTTATCTCAGTTTGTTAATGAAAGTGGTTTTGTAAGAGGAATTTACTAGGACTTTTCCTTATTTAAGTTGTGGGGAAATTTTAAAAGTAACCTCCCATGGGTCGTCAACACACAAAAATTCTGATAGCATGATTAACTTTCTTTTGTAAACACATCCGATAATATAAAAAATTATACTCAGTTATATGTATTCTTTTGTCTTACTTTATATCCAAAATAGATCTTCATTTAGAATGCTTTTCACATATTTCTAATTTATAATTGTTTTTCTCTTTATTTTTTTTAAAAAAAACAAATATCTTGTTTTCATTTTACATACCAATCCCAGTTCCTTTTCCCTCCACTTCTCCCATTCTCTCTACATTTCCTCCAACCACCCCCCCCATCTTTCCCCCAACTTCACCCCCATTCACTCCTCAGAGAGGGTAAGGCTCATTGCTTTGGGAAAGGTCCAAGGCCTTGCCTACTATATCTAGGATGAGCAAAGTATCCATCCAAAGAGAATACAAGCAGTAGGGATAAATCCTGCTGACACTGCCAGATGCCCTGCAGTCTCCCCCAGACATACAACTGTCACCCACATTCAGAGGGACTAGTTTGGAAGTATGCTGTTTCCTTTCCTGTCTGCCTGGAGTTGGTGAGCTCCCATTAATTCATATAAACTGTTTCAGTGGCAAGGAAAAAGATATTTTGATTAAGGGAGCCATTATGGGGCTAGGAATAAACTTGGCACTAGAGAAATTCCCAGGAGTCCACAAGGATGACTCCAGCCAAGATCCTCAACAATAGAGGAGATTGTGCCAAAACTGGCCTTGCCCTGTAGTCAGACTGATGAATATCTTAAATATCACCATAGAACCTACATCCAACAACCGATGGAAACAGAGGTAGAGACCTGCATTGGAGCACTGGACTGAGCTCCCAAAATTCAATTGAAGAGTGGAAGGAGTAAGAATATGAGCAAAGAGGTCAAGACAAAATATGCTTATTGTTTTACAAAACAGTATTTTGGAGACCAAGTAAATAAATTAAGATCACATACAAGTTATTATTGCTTAGTTTATTGGTATGTCTTTTGTAGATTGTATTTACAAATATTAATGATAATGTAAACCCTATAAGGCCGGGCGGTGGTGGCGCACGCCTTTAATCCCACCACTCGGGAGGCAGAGGCAGGTGGATCTCTGTGAGTTCGAGACCAGCCTGGTCTACAAGAGCTAGTTCCAGGACAGGCTCCAAAAACCACAGAGAAACCCTGTCTCGAAAAACCAAAAAAAAAAAAAAAAAAAAATGTAAACCCTATAATCTAGCATTTATTTGCAGTACTAGAATTTTGTGACAAGCGGTTAACATGGTCTTAGACAGACAATTAAAATATGTACATAAAAACCATAATGTAGACAAAAAAAATTGAAACCCAACACTTTCTTCTTAAATTCAAATCTCCTGACATGTGGTTGATATAATCAAAGTTCCACAACATGAATTTTTTACTACAGATTTCTCTAAGCGAAGAATGTCATAAAAAAAAATACTTGAAAATTAAGTTTGTGGGAAGAACATATCAAAATAACTTCTCAAAACATCTTGGACTAAGTAAATTGAGCCTGCCTTTTATCGCTGTTTCATGTGACTTTTAGAAATAATGTATTTCTAAATACAAATAATGCAAACAAATACCTGATACATTCTGTAACAACAGAGCCTTTCTTGGTTAACATTAATATCACCAGTGCTTCTATGTCAGATGATACATGATACCTTTTCAACAATTAGAGGATTATGAAAATAGGATTATTGTGACTTTGAGGCCAACCATGGTCTATGTATGAGATTATATATAAAGAATATAGTAAATCAAAAGATTACCTTTGCTTCCAAGTATGACATAGACTAGAGGGAAGTAAGAATACAGAGGAATAAAGTCTGGAATCTTCCATCTGCTTATGCTGTCCTAAGCAGTTCCTGGTGTAAAGGACACACATAGGAAGTAGACAGACAAAATGTAGTAGGCCTAGTTATGAGAGCTGGTGAAGGCAAAGACATGACTCTGGAAATGCTAGGATTTAGCAATGCCTAATATGTCATTAATATCAGCAAAAGATAGATCATTTGGAGAATTTTAAAGAGTGTTCTAGCTTCTCTAAGGATTTCAATGGAATATGATATCAAGGCAGTATTTTAATGTTGGCAGCATCTGTTCACATAAAAGTGACACCTCCATGGAGTACTGTGGTTCGTTACAACATGTATGGAACTTCATTATCCAAATCTTAAATGTTACATGACAAATCAGAAAGAGAACTCTGAGTTGGGTTTCAACATGGCATCAGTAGACAGTTCTTTCCTGGATCTTTGCACTCCATTCATCCATCTGGGTGTACATTAAGCCAGGATGCCAAATGAGACTTGTGAAAGCAGAAGTCAGTATTATATAAGCCTGAACTTTCAGTCAGTAGTGGGTGACATGGGTAACTAGCAAGTTAAAAGAACTCTATTGATGTAAAATGGGCCTTGGCTGAGGTGAAGCTAAATGTTTTGAATTATTGAATCTCTGTCTCGTGTGTGTGTGTATGTGTGTGTGTGTGTGTGTGTGTGTTGGGAGTAAGGTGGGGTTACAAATTGTAATAGTTGGAAGTTTTTCTTTGTTGTACCCAAAAACCAGCTTGTTGATAATATTAGCTATCTTGTCTTCACTGGGAATAAGTTCCAACAGACAGTACATGGTGTCAAGACTATGTCACAAAAAAGTTAATTTTCTAAAATATTCAAAAAACTAATAAAGTTAACACTATTACTATTATTAAATAAATGAGTTTCTACAAATGCTGCTATAGATATAAGAATTCATATTATTCATTATATATCAATTTTATAAATGTGTCTTATGTGACCTATTTAAATATCCACATAAGGACTACATTTGGTGAAAAAAAATCAATTAAGAAGCCCACATTAATGCTTCTATTTTCTAGGTATCTAACAATTAAAACATCCTAACATATTATTTGTCCTTTTCTGACTTGTATAATACATAATGTGTCATACTATAGGAACAGTTTAAAAGACAAGGCATACTTAATAAGTGTTACGCCAGGTTGGGCAGTTTTTCTGGTCCACTGGGCTAAAGGTCTGATAGAAGAAAAGACATTTATTAGAACTGTGTTCTTGTAGGCGTTTATAAGGACCAGAAATAAATCCACTATAATTATACTTTGGGGAGCTGTGAAGAAACACTTTGGTGCATATAAGGTCTGTAGTTAGAGCAGTGATACCATAACACCATTTCTTGTTTGGACATAAAGTTCAGTCACAAATCATTTCACACTAAAGTTCCTGAATAAAATATGAATACATAACTTTTTGAGGATTATCCATAAAAATATCTGTCTATAGATCTTTTTGGAGTCAGATAAAATGAGAAAATACAGAAGACAGGAAAAAAGAAGGAATGGTTTCTAAGTTGGTTGATCCTTGGGGACTCAATCATAGCTATATTCTCTTTTGACTCTCTGTCCATTATAACCATGTGTCTAGAGTGTCTACAGTGTTCACCCAGAATTGCCTTGTGTTGAACACTATGATACCTGATAGTAAAATGACAAAAGAGATCTTTTGTTCATGGCATCTCACTCTTTTAGAAGCCTGACATGTAAAAACTAAAACATTTAAGGTAAGACACTGTATTGATCACTTTTCATGTTTCTGGGACAAATTATCTGACAAAAAAAAAAAAAAAACCCAGGGAAAGAAATATACTTTTAGAGTGTGCAATTTACCAGGAAAAAAAAAGGCATGTGGGTTTCATGGTGGTAGGAACTTGTGACATGAACTCCTTTCTTCTAAACAGAACAGGAAGGAGAGAGCTCACTTTCTCTTCCCTTTTCATTCAGTAAAGAACTCTAGCTGATTGGAAGAACTCACGTCATAGACAATCATGTTGAAAGTCAAGAGGGCCAGATGAAAAAATGGAGTCTCTGCCAGGGCCCACAGAAGTGAGTTCATTTCTTCTTGATTAAAGGTCAGAGATTTTGAGTATATTTTTGCTCTTTCCAAGTTCTTGATAACAGGTGTGGCTACAAATAAGAAAGCCCAACCTAAGGTGTGTTTAGTTAGTATTTTGAGTGCAGAGGTAGATCCACTCCACTTTGAACAAAGGTCAAAGAATGAAAGTCTATTTCTGTTCCTCAAGGATATTGGCAGGAGATTCCAGGGAGTGACTGCCTGCAGGATACTTGGTCTATTCCTTATATCGTGTTAATGAAGTCTGTTGCTTTCCGCTCCCCTTTTGGGTGACTTATATAAGAATGTGGAAAAGAAGCACAGGTGACTTTCAGTATTCACTGGCTTCCCCTTCCAATGCTGCTCTGGGTTTCTGTGTTTTATTTCTCTCATATCTCTGTTCCTTTTGCTTAATAATTCTAATCTTCCTGCTCCTCCCCGAGAACACGTGAATTCTGTTGAGAATTTGCATTGAACCCAGGCAAGTCTCTAAACCCAATGATTTAGATAGCCAACCAAGGGATTTCCGGCTATTCCATCATCTATAACCATATGTGTCTTTCACACAGCTAAATCCCTCTCCAGCTGATAAGCATGTTGATGAAGTTAGTGTGTGAATTATTACTTCAAGGCAAATAGGGTCTTCAGCCATTGTTGACATTATTCCCCTAGAAACCTTTTTGGGTAAATGATAGTGTCTTCACTTGCAAGGAACTTGAGAATAATAGATGTGTGAATTTTGGAAATCACAGATAGTTCAGAACATGGGTATATTTATAGTTCCTTGCTTTAGAAAACTATCTTCTCAAAGCAATATCAATAATGTTAATAATTTTCCTAATATTTTTGCCTAACTAGTTTTATAATATTATTTTTTGCACATGTTAATGGTTGCATGAGTGTGTAGAAGTCATATACCAATATCATGTGCCATCCTCAGTTGCTCTCTTCCATGGGTTTTGAGGCAGGGTCTCTCACTGAACCTGAAGCTGACAGTGAAGAATGGAAAAGCCACAGTAATTTTTCTGTTTGTGTCTCTCAGCACCAGGATTAAAGGCACATGCCCCAGCGTCCTTCATTTTAACAGCTGTTACAGCTACAAAATCAGATCCTCTCACTCATGTAACAAGAATTTTGCACTATATCTCAAACCTGTGTTACACTATTAGCTTAAAAGAAAACCTTTTGTGGGAGTTATTATTCTCTAGTTCAATTCTACTACGTATCTCACTTAAATTTACCCCTCCTGTAAAGGAAACAACATAATCTTATTACTCATATTGTATGACTTTGGCTTATAAGTTTCGAGAGTGGTGAATATGGCCAAGAAAGAGGAGGTACTTAGGTCATATAATCCCAGATTCAGTGTACTTGAGTTGCTCCACAAATGAAATATTCTCGCTTAATTTACCGTTTCTCCCATTCTCCACTTATCTAGTGAGCTTTTCTGGTTGTGCTTAAAAAATAATGCATTTAGGGATTGGGTTCAATGCAAATTTTTTTTAATGAGTTTAGTCAGATTCTAGATAGAAGATTATACATCTCACTTCCCAGGAGGTTCCAAGATGCAATAACCTTGGTCTTCTAAATTGTTGAAAGTCACCAGACTGAGCGTTGCAGTCCCTAAGTGATGTGCCACCATCATAATTTAAAAATCCAGAAAAACAAGGAAATACAAAAGAAAGTTTTGTTTGATACCTAGTCACATCTGAAAGCCGTTCCAGGTGAGCCTGAGTTTTGCCGAGGTCCGTCTCATTTTTTCCATACTGCCGATCATGTTCAGTGGGTTTTGAAAATGAAATATTTATGCACTCTGTAAGGTCTGCAGTCTGATTACCACTATATACCCTATGGAGGCACATTGTTGAATAAACAGGAAAGCTTTTATCCTGCCAACCTGCTGGGCGCCTTTCTCCAAGGCTGAGTCCACACACAGCAACTGTCATGTGATATATTTGGAAGTGTGGAGGGAGGGGGTGATCTTTCCCAGATTTATTAGGAAAGGATGGCTTTCGGGTCTTCCAATTTTATGTCTATATACTGCTGCATAATTCAAGTTCGAGTCTTATTGATATACACATTCTATTTCAACTTGGGCAAAATAAATATGACAAGAAGTATCTAAAAATAGCAAACAACTAGAAATGTACTGGATAGTCTTAGCTGCACATAGCCTCTGAATACTTTAAAAGTAAATTAAAACACATTTAAATTAAGATAGGCTCGTATGAGAGAGAGGATGGTGGTGGTCGTTGCTTTTAGGTTTATTTTTCAATTTTTAAGAAAACACATATACTCTCTGCTGGTTCGCAGTGGGCAGCAAAAGCATCTGGACTCACTTACATTTATTTATGTTCTATTCTAACTAAAACGACTTAGCTGAAAAGTATTTCAGAATTTATATAAGGAAAAATAAAACTGACTGGAGGCTCATGTGCCAAGTTTTTAGCCCAAAGCAAAGTGTCGTTGCTGATTTCTAAACAAAATGGAAACACTGGCAGCACTCCTTATGCTGGCGGTACTGCGAGAATACCAGGTAAACACAAGAGTCTGCCCTAATAATGGGTAAAGCTGTCCAGACCTTTGCCATTCATATTCTCTCATGACCACCAAGCTGCACAAAAACTCTCAGAGAACCGTTTCCTATGAAATAAAGAGCTCAAATCCACCCACTTTTCCATTTTAACTAAAAATATATTTCCTGATAATAGACTATGTACTTAAAGGGTCTACTTAAAAAAGACTCTGGAGACAGCAATAACAAAACCATTTTAAATAATCAATAAAATCAAAGCATTTAAGCTGAACTTCCTGCTAATGCAATTCAAGTGTTTGTGAAATCTTTAAGATATAGAATTTTATGCCACTCCTCTTACCCCCTGCATTTACATTACTTTAACTTGCAGTTCTTATAACTTTTTATATTTTTAACTTTATTTTGACTTTTGATTGAGTTGTATGAACCATGCTTGCTACTGAGTTTCAGTATACATACATACATACATACATACATATATATATATATATATATATATATACAGTAATTCAGTATATCCATGCAACATGATCTGATCTCACACAGTCCCTTTAATCACTAGTAATAGCTATGCTACACGCAGGTAAATTGTGTGTGTGTGTGTGTGGTGTGTAATGAGGGTGGTGTGAATGAGTGTAGTGTATGCATATGTGGAATATGTTAATGTGATATGCAGATGCAAACAATGCATAATTCAGAGTGAAACATTAGGTGTCTGCACTATCACTCCTCACCTTGTTACACTAAGTCAGGGGTTCTGACTGATTCTGAAGCTACCCTGGTGTAAAGAGAAAGAGCTTTTCACAGAGTAGAAAGCTTTCTCAAGTTCATGCCAGTTTTTAAATGGATGCTGGGAACTGAACTCAGGTCCCAAGTTTATGCTGCTAGCACTCTTACACAATGAGTTATTTTTCAGTTTAGTTCTCAATTTCCAAATATAGGAGATTTCATACGGTACTTCCTTTGTCCAGTTTGCTTGTTTTCTATGATGACCTCCAGCTCTATTTTATTGCAAGTGATAACATTCCATTATTTATGACTGTGCAATATTCCTTTGTGTTTCCTTAGTTTCTTTATATAGTCATCTAACTTAGGGTACTGAAGTTGACTTCTTACCTTAACCACTATGAACAGTTCCACAAGAAGCAGCTGTGGGCAGGTATTATTTTTTAATGACAGCTTAATTTTGTCTTTATGATTTGTGAAAGCTGGGTCATATGGGGTATGTCGCTTTAATACTTTGAGCCACTTTGTTATACTGTTCTTCATATGATTTAATTGTTTTATATTCCCAACAATATATGAGAATTTCCTATTCCTAAAACCCTTGCCAGTATTTGCTATTTACTTGCCCTTTTACTTATATATGGATGTAAATAAATATACATTTCTACAATAGCCATTCTAATGTATGGAGGAGGTTTTTCATAGATTTGGTTTATACTTCTCTGAAGGCATATATAAATGAGCTTTTTCTATTTTCGCTGTTTGCCAGTTGTTCATATTTTTTATTTTAGTATCTATTCAGATAATTGGTGATTTTAGAAGACAATGTTTCTTACTCTTTTATTGGTTTGTTCTTATTTATCTGCTTATATATTTTGGATTTTATTACTTTACAGACCGCATTTAGCAAATGTTTTTCTTCCATTATCAAGGTTTTCTCTTCGTTAACTGCTTTCTTCACTGGTCAGAATGTTACAGAGGTGGTGTGATTCCCACCTCATTTTGCATTTATTACCTGAAAAGTTCCAAAATAGTTGTATCTCCTAGAAATGTCCTAAGCTACATCCATGAAGTCTTCATGATATGGCCCCCTAAAATCAACCTGATCAAGAACAAGACTAATGGCCACACTAATGTGGAAGAGAAATACTCAAGATGTCTCAACTCCAGACAGAGAGCTGCATGCAATTAAGAAATGTTTAAAAAAAAAAAAAAAAACCTTCCACAGTGAAGAACACACTGAGTGGTAATCTAGTAACAAATGGTCAACTTTAAAAATGCACATATAAATCCATATATAAGTAACATTGTAAAGATTGAATAAGTTATGTTAAGAACACACACACATTTACAAAAAAAAAAAAAAAAAAAAAAAAACAGGCCATAACATGGGAGGGTTTTTGAAGAAGGAAAAGAGAATTATTATAATCAAAAACAGTTAACGACCATAAGGGTGTTTAAAAACATGTCCTTAATTATTTCTTAATTTAACAACACAATTTGCAATTTATGCCAAGATGATGAATTTATTGTGTTAACTTTTTTGTTTGTTTATTTCTTTGTTTTTTGAGACAGGGTTTCTCTGTAGCTTTGGAGCCTGTCCCAGAACAAGCTCTTGTAGACCAGGCTGTTCTTGAACTCACAGAAATCTGCCTGCCTCTGCCTCCCAAATCCTGGGATTAAAGATGTGTGCCACCACTGCCGGGTTCACTGTGTTAACTTTATCAGTGGGTGAAAGGCAGAAGTCATGTGGTAAACCAGCTTTAACAGCGATGTTTATCAAAGATTCTTCCTTTTCTAGTCTGTATAGTGTTCTTGTTCTTTGTTGAAAACTGGTGGCCATTTTTCTGGAATCTTCATCTGTTCCATTTGACTGCATGACTTCTGTGAGTCTTCCATCTCACACTTTTGTTTGTGTGACTCTACAGTATTTCTTTTATTTTTCAGCTATTTGTCTTATTATATACAATGAAGGGTTTCATTATGATATTCTAATTATATCATTGCAGTTTGTATGAAAATCAATCCAAAATAGTTTTCAATAGCAAAATTGTTAAAACAAAATGGAAAAATTTATAGGAAACTGGCTCATAAAATTGTTGTGAAATGTGTTTTTTAATAAAAATTCCAAAGTACATTCTTCGTTCTATAGACATGGAGTGTTCAATACATCTTCTAATTAACTCCAAATGACATTACATGAAAATTATCTCTAATTTTGTGTATATATGAACACACTCTATAGTTTATTTAGAATGTCAAATGGAGATAAATAATAAGTACAACTCTGAGATTAAGAGAAAAATACTTCTTAGAATCTTGAATTTTAGTACATTCCTCTAGTTTATTTATGAAAGTTTCCATATTTATTTATTTTTTTCTCAAAAAAAATAAAAGAACAAACTTTTATTTGTGTACATATGACTTGGTGAATTTTATTTGGAGGTTTTCCTAAGCTTAATTTGCATTAATTCTGGAATTAATTACTTGAACATGTTGACAATCTACTATATCAGGTTCTGTTTGGGTACGGAAACCAATCAGAGAACAAAACATATATAGTACAATAAAACTCACTTTGTAAATGGAGTAATAGACAAGACATAGGAATTTGAAATCGAGAAAGACAAGGGTACATAATTGCATTCAACAGAGGAAACCACAAGAGTATCCTGCTCACTTCATACTGTTTACACATGATTTCGTTTGTTTTGCTAATCTATTTTTAGAGTATTTGCAGTCTTAAGAATAAATTATACTGATTTATTTTCTGATAAATTTATTTTGGTTCAGCATTAATAACAATGTATTCCATTTTTATAAATATTGACTATGAGAAAGATACTCAATAGTTTTTATTTTCTGTTTTATATTCATGTATGTAATGACATGCTAATTTTTATTAAGTGGAAAAATGAAAAAAATTTCAAATAAATTGTATGTGTTATATGCAAGTTAGCTTCTGTATAACTTACTTCAAAGATTATAATAAATATCTTATTTTATTAAAGTCAGTATTATTTTAGTAGGTTGTTCTTATTTTGGTCATGCAATTACTTGTTTAAACACTTAATACAATTTGAAGTATCTTCAATGTTGTCTTAGTTGGATGTCTATTGCTGCAAAGAGATGCCATGACCATGGAAACTCCTGTAAAGGAAAACATTTAATTGGGCCTGGTTTCGAGTTCAGAGATTTTGTTCATTTTCACCATGGTAGAAAGTTTTGTGGCAGGCTTGCAGACATGGTGCTGTAGAAGGAGCTGAAATTTCAACATCTAGATCAACAAGCAGCAAGAAGAGTTAGCCACTGGGCCTGGCTTAAGCTCCTGAAACCTCAGAGTCCAACCACCATTGACACACTTCCTTCAAAAAGGTGCTTCTACTCCAACAAGGACACACCTTCCAATAATGTCACTTCCTATGTGCTGAGGGGGGTAATTTTAATTCAGACCACCACAAATATCATTCTTAAATTCCTAAAATTCAGACAACTTGATAAACTTTTGGTGTGGATTTCACCATGTGAATTATATAATTTTAGTTTGTGAAGTATATTTCCCCTGAAAACATTATTTCTACAATGATAATATTTATGCTGTATATGGCTTTGCCAAAGTCAGAATAATGAGTGGTTTATATTAAAATATGGAATTCGTGAACTCACGGTGAATGTAACAGTATTCAAAAAACTTACTCAAGCTTAAGCTAGGCAGAAATCTCTATAAGAAGAAAGGGGAGTAGGCTTGGATTTCTACCACTAAGGAAGGAGTTATTAACTATAGCTGTAGGAGAGTCTGCTTTTTTTAATGCACTGAGATTGGTACATTGGTGGGTTTATCACTCTCCAGAGCACCAGATCCTGCAAGTATTGTTAGACAACAAAAAATGGATTATAAAGGAAGGAGGAGGAGAAAAAAGAAGAAATAAATTGAAAAAGAAGTTGATAGACAGGAACCAAGGAAGGAAAGGATGGTAGGAGGGAGAAAGAAGGAAAGGAAGGGAGGAAGGAAGAAAGGAAGTTAGTTTGTTGGTAGGAATATGGTGGTTGGGAAGCTGAAGTTGGGATATAAGCTAGTTGGATAAACATGATATATTTTTGTATTTCCTGTCATTTTCCAACTTTACTTTTGCAACCCAGTTATAATTTTGATCATTTTAATTTTACTTTTTGAGCTACAGTAAGCTAAAATATTTATTTTTATCCCCCTAGTCTTTTTTAAATCAATTAACAATGCCTCTTCATACTAAATCAAGTTTAACAATATAAGATTTATTTAATAAATGAGCTGATGAATAAATAGTTCTTAATACAAATACTACAAATAACCTGTTTGACAGAATGTTAGTTTTTACTAGCAATTAATTTATGTAACAAAATCTATAACAAAGATTAGATATATATTACAGTGTATGTATCTTGAACATATTATTTACATTAAATATAGTATTTGGTGTGAGTCTCATCATGCTTTCCTGAATTCATTCATCTGCTTAACCTGTATGTAGAGTATATTCATATCCCATCTTGCATTGCCAGTGAGGTATCTCCTATTATAGAATGACCAGATGTATAGATTTGAAATAATTTCTTCCATTTTCCCCATGTCTTGAATACCTCATTTAAATATTGTGATAAATTTACTCTATTTTCAATTATAATAGCTTCCTAATTGTTTTATTCTAGACAATTATTAGACAGTGTATCAGTCTATCTAATTAAAAAATATTGGAAGCATAGTATGGTAATATAAAAATACCAAACTTATAGTAATATATAGGCCAATGAAAAATCTTTCCAGAATTAGAATTAGTACTAATTACTTTCCTATTTCTTTAAGTAAATGGTTACAACATTGTAATTAGTAGATCATTATGTTTTAGTCTGTAATGTGCCTAAATAGCTATAAAAAGAATTGGTTATAACAAACCAATGTATACCACAAAAGGAAATGTTAATTTCATTGATCACTTAAAAGTGCTAATATGGTATATTAAACAAATTTTGCACAAAAGTGACATCAAGGTTAGAGTTCATACACTGATCAGACTGTGACAAACATAGGGGATTTGTCTAATTTTAGAAGACATCAAAATTTTCCTCAATCAGAACTTTTAAAATTTGAAATAATGCTTAAATATCAATTTCATATTACACAAAAAATATTCCCTTAAAGTAAAAGCAAAATAGTATAAAGTCATCTAGTAGTATAATTTAACTTCTTCTATGGGGAATAGTATTAATGTTCTGATTTACAGAAGTAAATGTGTAAGTAGCTAGAATATGTTCTCAGTAGACGTATTAACAAACATACTCATTGCTCTTCTTTAGAGAGCCTTAAAAGGTTTTATGTTTAAGACTCCCTTTCAGGGTTCAGTTAAAGACACCACATATAGCTAAATGCAGACTAGAAATCTGAGGGTAAAGATCTGAGGGGTACGAAATCTTCTCACAACAGGAATCCTCTATCCATATTTCTTTATTCTTCTCTTCCTTCCCATTTCTATCCATTCTCTCTTGCTCTCTCTTCTACATTGTTCAACACTGTTCCTCTTTCTACCCATTACAAATATTCCCAGTCATATATACCCCTAAATCCAGGAATTCCTCAGCCCTATCAGGTTCCAGGGGTGGAATTCTTGTGCCCCATAGAAAATCAGATATGGGTTTTCACATAACACATACATTGAATCAAAGGAGAAACTAGTACATGTCCGGTGAACTTTTTAATGGTGAATGATAGTTAAGAAAGGAATTAAATCATCAGGAAATTCTAAAGGGGAAGTTTAGTAGTGTGATGTACTTCATTTGTAAGTCGTTAGTAAAGAGCTAAGGAGTTTATTTTAAGTAAGATTATGAATAGGGCATGGGTTGTATTTTAAATCAGTGTGCTACTTCTTTTCTACCAGTATTAGAGAGTCAAGTAACCAAGCAACCTACGTTAAACAAGCAGATTGTGGCTCTGTATCAGATAGCCCATACACCAGACACTGCAGTTTCTATGGGCCTAAGTCTGGAGTTAGACTTACTGTTCTAAGTAAAAAAAGATCCATGTGTCTAAATGATCAGTTCCACTCTATGCTGTTATCAGCCATTCTAATCGTGGGTGTTGTGGGGTAAAACCAGAGGAGCATCTTGGGCAGACAGTGATTCTATGTCTTTGAGAGACCTGTGAATATCTTCAATGGAATGCTCTTGCCTAGATACTGACCAAATGCCAGCTGATAAAGACAATTGGAGGGCCAGGCAGTGGTGGTGCACGCCTTTAATCCCAGCACTTGGGAGGCAGAGGCAGGTGAATCTCTGTGAGTTCGAGACCAGCCTGGTCTACAAGAGCTAGTTTCAGGACAGGCTCCAAAACCACAGAGAAACCCTGTTTCAAAAAACCAAAAAAAAAAAAAAAAGATAATTGGAGAAAGGCAGATCTCTGCACTTGCTTTGGAGAGAAGAACAAGGCCTGGCCAATGGGAAACTGTTTTCACAAAACAGTTCTGAACTGAGGGAATTAATCAACAAGTATGTATCAGAAAGGGATTTAGCTACAAGGAAAAATATACAGGAAATGACAACCACTTTATTCACAAAGTAATGATGACAAAAAGCTTTACCTTTTTTCTTAGTCTTTACCAGATACCTTGGTTCTGATAAGGCGCTCGTGAAAAGATGGCTGAGCAACTGCTATGGCTTGTAGCACTCTTCTTAGACTGAGAAATTACAAAACGATGCAAATAAATTTCATGATCATTGGGAGTTCTGTTGTATGACTAATTCATCTTTTTACTTAATATATGAATGTGGAACAATATGAAATATCACCAGTCATTTCACTTATTTTAATATTGGCTCAAACAATGCTACTATTGTTAAGTCCGTCTTTACTTTTCCTGCATGTATAAAATCACTTAGCATATTTTTCATAACTATCTTTGCTTCTTTTGTTTGGTTCATATTTTTATTATGCATTGTTTCTGTTTGTTTCCTTTTTGAGTAAATACTTAAAATATAACCCAAGCAATATAGCAGTTCTCCTGAATCTTTTTTGGTGTGAAAGAAGCACCATCGTAGATGTCAAAGTCTATATTTGTGTAGGAAATCAGCCCTGCTGGTATGTTAGACTTTTCAGTTTGTTTATCTTAATTTGACAGGTAGTCTTCTGATAGTGTTTGAACCAAGAATTGCAACACTCTGAAAACACATGATCCTGACTCTGTAAGGCTCCATTGTATTGTATTGCAACCAAAGCCTCACAATTCAGTGTAGTAACTCGAGGTGAAGTTTCATTTATTATTCAGCTGACATTCATATTCTCATAGATATAATAGTACTCTTAGGAGATATACAAAAGTGGATCTCTTCAGCCTTCCAATATGTCAGAGCAAAGGATAGTTGACAATCTGAGTAAACAAGGACACTATCATTCCACCCAATTGATCCCTGATCAATCTTTACAGGGTAGGAACCGGAAAATATAACACAAAGAAGATGAAATTTTCTATAGTCCTAAGTGCTTTCAAAATATTTGTTAGTAAGAGATTGGAAGGTAACACTTATTTTTTTTTCCTTTTTAAAACCTTTGCTTTGACTAGAATGTCCATTGTAATCAAGTATGTCTCATTCAGCTTTAAAAATGGCATGCACTACACAGCAGAAAAAAATAACAATATCTTGAAATTTTCAGGCAAATGTGTGGAGCTAGAAAACATCATACTGAGTGAAGTAACCCAGATCCAGAAAGACGATTCTCATATGTACTCACTCATAAGCTGTTTTTAATCATAAAGCAAAGAAAAGTAACATACAAATCACAATCCCAGAGAACCTGGACAACAAAGAAAACCCTAAAAAAGAAATAAATGAACCTAATCTACGTGGGAAGTAGATAAAGACAAGATCTCCTAAGTAAATTTGGATCATGGGGACAATGAGAGAGGATTGAAGGGGAGGGGAGTGGAAGGGAAGGGAGCAGAGAAAACTCTATAGCTAGCTCAATAAAATCTATAAAATATGGCATGTAAAATGAAAATTCTACTTGTCATTTATCCATATATTTCATAAGGAAAATGTAAAGTGAATAAATAGAATTCACTGTGAAGGACCCTAGGAGTGGGGAGACTCTCACTCAAGTCTCAGGATAACATGACCCCCCAGGAACTCATGAGAGACTGTCCTTGCTGCAATCACACCAGGTTTATTGACAGGACAGGAACCAGAGTGCTGGGACCGAGACTCATATCCCACACAGGGGTAGAAGAGTTCGACCCCTTGCCGGACGGTGGTGGCGCATGCCTTTAATCCCAGCACTCGGGAGGCAGAGGCAGGCGGAACTCTGTGAGTTCAAGACCAGCCTGGTCTACAGAGCTAGTTCCAGGACAGGCTCCAAAACCACAGAGAAACCCTGTCTTGAAAAACCAAAAAAAAAAAAAAAAAAAGGAGTTCGACCCCAAGTCGCTGGGAGTATTTAGGGGAAGAAACCACAACCCAAAGGGGGTAGGGAGAACGTAATTGGAAAATTCCTAAAATACCAATGATCATTGGACAATTCCAAAAATACCGCTGATAATCACAAGGGGGTAACTCCCCATTTCTCAAGATTATTCTCAAGATTATAATCTAACTTTATGGTCAGCTGGTTCCTGGAACAGAGTCACTGAACTGGCTAACCTAGATTTTTGGTTCTTCTCTCCCTGCTAGATTTTTGACTCTATTTTTCCTGCTAGAATTTTGGCCCTATTCTTTCTGCTAGAGGGGTCTGGATTTTTCCAGGTCTTTCAAATACACAAAATATAAAACTAGACACAAATAATGGAAAGAAAGATGGAGTGATAATGCTATTTCTAAGGAGAAAAGACTTTAACAAAAGAGATAGCTAAAGAAAAATTAACACAAGTTACTGAAAAGTTAAAATAGTACTTGAATTAATATATAAAGTAACTTCAATGATTAAATCTATCTATGAGGCATTTTAAAATTATGTGAATGAATTATAAAAAAATTTAGAAATTGTTCATAATAGAAATTTAACCACAAAAATTATAATCCCTGTCTCATGGACCATTACTCTTCAAAGAATAATATGTGCCTTCTAAAACTTACATGCAATACTTTTAAATTGCCTATAAATATTCAATAGATTTAGAAGAAGCAGAATTATTCAGCATATATTTGCAATACTGTAGCCGCCTCGACGGGTTACTCTGTCTAGGGTTTGTAACCCGCCTGGCTGGCCAGTTATTCCAGGGTCACGGAGAGGCACCACCTGAAAGACATAGGCTGATAAGCAGGAAGGAGGCTAAGCGTATTTGTCAAAGCCTCCGTTTATTAGAGTCATGGTTACAGCTTATATAGCCCCTGAATGGGGAGCTTGGGGGCTGGGGCACGCCCGTCACGTAGTCCGAGAGGTTACGATGGGTCGGGTCACGATTCCTTGGTCGGGAAGTCACAAGGTGACACACCTAGTTGTCTAGATAGTTTGGAATGTGAGGCAGGTTCCCTTAACAGAGGCTCTCTATTAACAGTTAATTTGGGTGTGAGATAGGCTTGGTCAATAAGACTATTCTCAATACAATTGGAAAGTGAAGCCCTCTGCAAAAACTCCTCACGGCGGTGCTTCCTGTAAATTTTGGGGGGACATGGCTCCTGACACAATACTCTCTTGCCACTTTGAAATTTCTTTTTTGCAAATATTTTCACGTTCTGGGACACAATGTTAAAACTTTAACATAGGAAACCCATAGAGAGAAGTAGCTATTTAACTAATAAGGAGCACATTCCTAAGTAATTGTTAAATCATGTTTTTTTCCTTTTTCTTTTTCTTATTTTTTTGTATCAGGATTGAATTTCAGTGAGTACTGAAAATTTGTCTGTGTTAATTTCCAACAGGTTAATATACACCTGATTTCAAAAGTAGTAGTATAACAAGCGGACTGCATTAACAGACAAATTGAAAGTCATGGGGTACATTCATCACTCATTCCCTTAACTCAAGCCCTAGACCAAACACTCTGTAGGCAAACCACTCCCAGGGTGGAATCCCAAGTTATTTCCATAAAGGGAACTAAAACCTAGTTGGATTCTTAGACTTTTGTCTTAGGTAGGAACCAACTACTTCCCTATTTCAGGGGAGGTGTGGCAACTAGCCACACCTGTTTACAATAACCTTGACAGAGCAGAATTCTGATTTACAAATAGGTGGGACCTTTGTTTGAATTAGAAGCACAATAATAATAAAAACAAGTCCCAAACTTTCCGACCTTTGGCCTCTTTGGGCTTCCACAATTCTTCTCTTTTTATTAATTTCAATAAAGCTGTGCTTCTGCAACAGGACAGATGATCACACCTGCCTTGGGATGAACACTTCTCCATTTCCTAGTCTTACCTGTCTACTAAACATGCATTTTAATTTATACAAGTCCAAGTCTTAGGTGCCTTGGTCAGGGGGAAGGGTCAAATCTGATCTGCTGACCTCTGTAAACAAAGGGTTAAGGGAAGAAGTACTGGGCTTTGCTCTTGAGCCAGGATTCTGTCAAGAGTTCATTAGCATTTAGCTAATGGTAAACAAGCAGATAAAACTTTGTGCTATGCATACTTTGACACTCACTGAAAAATGAAGATGGATGGAAAACACAATAGAGATGCAAAATGTTTTAAATAGGAACATTTTTTAAAATAATGTATGTTTTTTTAAATGATAAAGAAGAATACAACTCAGTAGACATCCTGAGAATATATATTTATACACACACTCATCCACACACATACACACAAATAAATAGGTATATTGTAGTTGGTATGTCCCTATTCATAAATACATCATACACTTTGATCTATTGATATGGAAGCATCAATTTACTATTTATCAGAAAATTTACTTCTGATTATCTTCAAGGTGCCAGAAAGAGCTACATAGTCTATTGTGAGGAAATCATCAACAATCTTTTCTAGATGTGAACACAGTGAGTTACAGTCATGACCACCTTAGCAGGGCATACCTAAGGGCAAAATAATGGCAAAAATATTATGAGTTTAACAGCTGCTTACTGATTTGATTTAATGCCAATTCCAAAGGAGGAAACACATTTGTGGCAATGCAAATCTGTCCCAGAATCTTGGTCTGGGAGCACCTAGTTCTAAAGAAGTAAACCTACTACTATTAATTTACTGAATTTATGTAGTATCAAACTACTCTTTAAATTTAAATCACAAACCCAGATTAGTGCAGCTTTAGAACCTAATTAGAAAAGTTTGTTTTTATAGTTGATTGAAGTTAATATAGAAACTCAGAATTTTCTGTCAAAATACAAAATACAGTAGTGTTTATCTAAAATGGGCAACCATGTTACATGTATCCCTCTCTAAAGCCTTCGTTATTACTGTGGAGGAGGATACTAGAAAACTGTAATAGCTAGATGTTGAGAAGAACCAGAGTGAAATATGACCTTTTTTTTTTTTTTTTTTTTTGCTTTTTTCGAGACAGGGTTTCTCTGTGGTTTTGGAGCCTGTCCTGGAACTAGCTCTTGTAGACCAGGCTGGTCTCGAACTCACAGAGATCCACCTGCCTCTGCCTCCCAAGTGCTGGAATTAAAGGCGAGCGCCACCACTGCCCAGCGAAATATGACTTTTGAATATGGCCAGACTACTGTACTCACAAATTCCCAAAAGCTGTGGTTACCTACAGAAAACCTGGCCAAGATCAAACCAGTCAGTCTTAAAACATCATACATGCTGTGACTGTTGATCATGAATCATGAACCCTAACTCCTAACTGGAAGTTATTGGTAATTGTTTCTTTGGTAAAGTCAGCTTTATTTAAGGTCATGACTCCTGATAAATTAACTGCATTAGCATTGGATTATACATACCAATCCAAGGTCTCACTCCCTTACCTCCACCCATTCCCCCTGCTTGAGCAACCAAGAGTCAGAGACTAAATAGATAGCCCAGGCACCCAGTGTAAAATCAAATAAGAATAGTCTTAAAAACAAAAATTAATTAAAAGATTCTATAAAATGACTCCTAACAATCTTCTGCCATATCCTGTCATCATCCTTTAGCAGGAACAAATACAGAGACTCACAGCAAAGTATTAAGTGGGGAGAGAGAGTCTAAATATGAGGGTACCATCAAATCCTCCTCAAGGAGTCCAGCAGAGGAGTGGACAACTCCATGACAACACGGTCCTCTGAATTAGATGAACAAGACACATGTATGCTCACAGGGACTGAAACAGCAAACACAGGTCCTATATGAATCTGACCCAGGCCCTCTGTTTATATTTTATAACTTTTAACTTAATGTTTTTATGGAACTCCTGATCCTGAGAATGAGTGTGCCTACACTTGGTATTCTTTACCTGCTTTTGGGTTTCTGACTCCAACTTCGATCTGAGAGTTTTTACTTTGTCTTTTTGTATTGTATTGTCATGTTTGTTTATTATCTTTTAGGACCCTGTCTTTTTTAATGAGAGACAGAAATGGAGAAGATCTGAAGGGGAAGGGAAGTGGAAGTGGGAAAGAACTGAGAGGAGTAGATAAGGAGAAAAATAATCAGAATGTGTTTAATGAAAAAAGAATCCATTTCAAATAGAGCAAATAAAAATAATAAAACATCAACCAGAAGTCTCTTTTCTAGCATCTATTTCAAATTTACCTTCTGAATATTATTCCCAGGGAAACATGCCATTCTTTGTCATAAATGTTCTTACTGCCTTATTCCTTGGTTGTATTATTATTCCTCAAATGTATACTCCAATTGTTTACCTGGACTACCTAAAAATTGCAGGATAAGGAATGATTTTTTATTTTTTTTTTTTCGAGACAAGGTTTCTCTGTGGTTTTTTGGAGCCTGTCCTGGAACTAGCTCTTGTAGACCACGCTGGTCTCGAACTCACAGAGATCCACCTGCCTCTGCCTCCCGAGTGTTGGGATTAAAGGCGTGCGCCACCACCGCCCGGCAGGAATGATTTTTAAAAATGACACCCCTTTACTTCAGAGAACTCAATTTGTCTTTCTGATTCTTTTTTTAATAGTGCACTCTGAATCATGCTTCCTTTCCTCTTATTCAAAGATCCTTTCTATCTTTGTGTGTTGGCAGAAATATATCTTTCTCCAGACAGTTAGTTACATTGTTTAGCTTTGTGAAATATTAAGTTTCTTTTTCTCTGAACAGGAATCTGGAGGTTTTAGGTGTTCTTCTGTTGTATTTCAATGTCATTTTCAATTTTTCTTATTCAAAACTTTCCAGTACTTCAAATGACAAATTCCATAATTATTTGCTAACTTTCTTGTTGCTATGACAAAATAACTGAGAAAAGCAACTTATAAAAAAAAGAAGGATTATTTTTGTCCATGGTTCAAGACGACCTGGAGTCCATAATGGGCACTGACAAAGTCATGATACAGAAGCTTAAGGAAGCTGATCATATCACACCAGCATTTAGAAAACAAGGAAAGGATAAGGAATGATGCTGGGTTATGAAATCCAAGGTCACTTTGGACTTTCAGTGTTACTTCGTAAGTAACATTATAAAAACTTCATTGGTTGTATTTTATACTTTGAAATAAATGCACACAATTAAATTTAAGTATGTAGCAATATGTAATGAAAAGAAAAAGAATTATTTGAAAGAGAACCAAAAGGAGTATAAGGGAGGGTTTGAACAAAAGAGAGAGAATGGTGGAAATAATGTAATTATATTATAATCTGAAATTCTAAAGGAAATAATTTTAAAAGAGAAAATTCAAATTCCTATCTCAGTGACCATTCTCTCTCACTAGACTCCACTTACTACAGGACTCACAAATTCTTACAACATCACCATTAGTCAGGGTCATGAGCCTGTGACTATCTACTGGCTATCTAGATGTATTTTGCTACCTGTTGAATATTTTACCATTTGTTTCTTAATAGATTTTCACCTTATGTACACATGCCACCTTGGTTATACCACTGTATTTGCTGTCTTGTGTTCTTCATGGTGAAATCATAGCTTCCTAATGCCTGACATATCCTGGCTGACCATCCTTTATGTTATCTTAATTTGAGTTTTACTGGTTTTATATCATTGACTTTGCCATCACTACGTTACACATAAAATACCACATGATGATGCTGAATTTTTTTTTTTTATCATTTTTTTTTATTCTTTTTTAATTAAAATTTCCAACTGCTCCCCGTTTCCCATTTCCCACCCCTCCTCCCACACATTGCCCCCTCCCCCCACTCCCCTCCCCCATCCCCACTCCTCTTCTCCTCCCCCCAGTCCATTCCCCCTCCCTCTCGATACTGAAGAGCAGTCCAAATTCCCTGCCCTACAGGAAGACCAAGGTCCTCCCACTTCCATCCAGGCCCAGGAAGGTGAGCAACAAAACAGGCTAAGCTCCCACAAAGCCAGTTCATGTATTAGGATCGAAACCTAGTGCCATTGTCCTTGGCTTCTCATCAGCCTTCATTGTCCGCCATGTTCAGAGAGTCCAGTTTCAACCCATGCTTATTCAGTCCCAGTCCAGCTGGCCTTGAAGAGCTCCCAATAGATCAGTTCCACTGTCACAGTGGGTGGGTGCACGCCTCGTGGTCCTGATTTCCTTGGTCATGTTCTCCCTCCTTCTGCTCCTCATTTGGACCTTAAGAGCTCAGACCATTGCTCCACTTTGGGTCTCTGTCTCTCTCTCGATCTATCGCCAGTTGAAAGTTCCTGTGCCATTCTTCTTGGCCTCTCGTCAGCTCTCATTGTCCGCCACATTCCGAGAGTCCGGTTTTATCCCATGTTTTTTCAGTAGCAGTCCAGCTGACCTTGGTGAGCTCCCAATAGATCGGCCCCAATGTCCCAGTGGTTGGGTGCACCCCTCATGGTCCTGACTTCCTTGTTCATGTTCTCTCTCCTTCTGCTCCTCATTATAACCTTGGGAGCTCAGTCCGGTGCTCCAGTGTGGGTCTCTGGCTCTATCTCCATCCATCGCTAGATGAAGGTTCTATGGCGATATGCAAGATATTCATCAGTATGATTATAGGATAGGTTCATTTCGGGTTCCCTATCCTCAGGTGCCCCAATGAACTAACTGGGGACATTGCCCTGGGCATCTGGTAGCCATTCCAAGTTCAAGTCTCTTGCCACCCCTTAGGTGGCTCCCTTACCTAAGGTATGAGTTTCCCTGCTCCCCTATCCAACCTTCCTTTATCCCCAATCACCCCGATTCCCCCATTTCCCCTCATCCTCTCCTTCACACTTTTCTCTCCCCATCACCCCTCATCCCCATCCCACCCCACCCCCAAGATTCCAATTTTTTGCCCATCAGTCATGTCTATTTCCCATAGCTGGGAGGATATCTATATGTTTTTCCTTGGGTTTACCCTCTTGTTTAACTTCTTTAGGATCACAAATTACAGACTCAGTGGCCCCTATCCATGGCTAGAAACCAATTATGAGTGAGTACATCCCATGTTCTTCTTTTTGGGTCTGGGTTACCTCACTAAGGATCGTATTTTCTATTTCCATCCATTTGCATGCAAAATTCGAGAAGTCATTGTTTTTTACCGCAGAGTAGTACTCTAATGTGTATATATTCCACAATTTCTTCATCCATTCTTCCATTGAAGGGCATCTAGGTTGCTTCCAGGTTCTGGCTATGACAAATAATGCTGCTATGAACATAGTTGGACAAATGCTTTTGTCATATGATAGGGCATCTCTTGGGTATATTCCCAAGAGTGGTATTGCTGGGTCCAGGGGTAGGTTGATCCCAATTTTTCTGAGAAACCGCCACACTGATTTCCAAAGTGGTTGCACAAGTTTGCAGTCCCACCAGCAATGGATGAGGGTACCCCTTTCTCCACAACCTCTCCAGCAAAGGCTATCCTTGGTGTTTTTGATTTTAGCCATTCTGACAGGTGTAAGATGATATCTCAAAGTTGTTTTGATTTGCATTTCTCTGATCGCTAAGGAGGTTGAGCATGACCTTAAGTATCTTTTGGCCATTTTAACTTCTTCTGTTGAGAATTCTCTGTTCAGTTCAGTGCCCCATTTTTTAATTGGGTTAATTATCCTTTTGAAGTCTAGTTTCTTGAGTTCTTTATATATTTTGGAGATCAGACCTTTGTCTGTTGCAGGGTTGGTGAAGATCTTCTCCCAGTCAGTAGGCTGCCTTTTTGTCTTAATGACAGTGTCCTTTGCTTTACAGAAGCTTCTCAGTTTCAGGAGGTCCCATTTATTCAATGTTGCCCTTAATGTCTGTGCTGCTGGGGTTATACATAGGAAGCGATCTCCAGTGCCCATATGTTGTAGGGTACTTCCCATTTTCTCTTCTATCAGGTTCAGTGTGTTCAGATTGATATTGAGGTCTTTGATCCATTTGGACTTGAGTTTTGTGCATGGTGATAGATATGGGTCTATTTTCATTCTTCTACAGGTTGACATCCAATTGTGCCAGCACCATTTGTTGAAGATGCTTTCTTTCTTCCATTGTATACTTTTAGCTCCTTTATCAAAAATCAGTTGTTCATAGGTTTGTGGGTTAAAATCCGGGTCTTCTATACGATTCCATTGGTCGACTTCTCTGTTTTTATGCCAGTACCACGCTGTTTTCATTACTGTAGCTCTGTAATAGAGTTTGAAGTCAGGGATGGTAATGCCTCCAGAAGTTCCTTTATTGTATAAGATTGTTTTGGCTATCCTGGGTTTTTTGTTTCTCCATATAAAGTTGATTATTGTCCTTTCAAGATCTGTGAAGAATTTTGATGGGATTTTAATGGGGATTGCATTGAATCTATAAATTGCCCTTGGTAGAATTGCCATTTTTACTATGTTGATTCTCCCAATCCAAGAGCAAGGGAGATCCTTCCATTTTCTGGTATCCTCTTCAATTTCTTTCTTCAATGCTTTAAAGTTTTTGTCAAATAGATCTTTCACTTCCTTGGTTAGAGTTACCCCAAGATATTTTATGCTGTTTGTGGCTATCGTGAAAGGTGATGATTCTCTTATTTCTCTCTCTGCTTCCAGATCCTTTGTGTATAAGAGGGCGACTGATTTTTTGGAGTTGATCTTGTATCCTGCCACATTACTAAAGGCGTTTATCAGCTGTAGGAGTTCTTTGGTGGAGTTTTTGGGGTCGCTCATGTACACTATCATATCATCTGCAAATAATGCAAGTTTAACTTCTTCCTTTCCAATTTGAATCCCCTTTATCCCCTTATGTTGTCTTATTGCTATTGCTAAAACTTCGAGAACTATATTGAAGAGGTATGGAGAGAGTGGACAGCCTTGGCGTGTTCCTGATTTTAGTGGAATGGCTTTAAGTTTCTCTCCATTTAATTTGATATTAGCTGTCGGCTTGCTGTATATAGCTTTAATTATATTTAGGTATGACCCTTGTATCCCTAATCTCTCCAAGACTTTTATCATAAAGGGATGTTGAATTTTGTCAAATGCTTTTTCAGCATCTAATGAAACGATCATATGGTTTTTTTCTTTCAGTTTATTTATATGATGGATTACATTGATAGATTTGCGTATGTTAAACCAGCCCTGCATCTCTGGTATGAAGCCTACTTGATCATAATGGATAATTTTTCTAATGTGTTCTTGGATTCGGTTTGCCAGAATTTTGTTGAGGATTTTTGCGTCGATGTTCATGAGTGAGATTGGCCTGTAATTCTCTTTCTTGGTTGGGTCTTTGTGTGGTTTTGGTATCAGAGTTACTGTAGCTTCATAAAAGGAATTTGGCAATGACTCTTCTGTTTCTATATTGTGAAATACATTAAGGAGAATAGGTATTAGGTCTTCTTGGAAGTTCTGGTAGAATTCCGCATTGAAACCATCTGGTCCTGGACTTTTTTTGGAAGGGAGGTTTTTGATAACAGCTTCTAATTCTTCACGACTAACAGGTCTATTTAGGTTGTTCACCTGGTCCTGGTTTAACTTTGGTAAATGGTATTTATCTAAAAAAGCGTCCATTTCTTTTACATTTTCCAGTTTTGTGGCATACAGGCTTTTGTAGTAAGATCTAATGATTCTCTGAATTTCCTCTGTGTCTGTGGTTATGTCTCCCTTTTCATTTCTGATCTTATTAATTTGCAAATTCTCTCTCTGCCGTTTGATTAGTTTGGATAGGGGTTTATCAATCTTGTTGATTTTCTCCAGGAACCAGCTTTTTGATTCATTGATTCTTTCAATTGTTTTCTGTGTTTCTATTTTGTTGATTTCAGCCCTCAGTTTGATTATTTCCAGTCTTCTACCCCTTCTAGGTGAGTCTGCTTCTTTTTTTTCTAGAGCTTTCAGGTGGGCTGTTAAGTCTCCAATGTGTGCTTTCTCTGTTTTCTTTAAGTGGGCAGTTAGTGCTATGAACTTTCCTCTCAGAACTGCTTTCATAGTGTCCCATAGGTTTGAGTATGTTGTTTCTTTATTTTCATTGTCTTCAAGGAAGAGTTTAATTTCTTTCTTTATTTCTTCCTTAATCCAGGTATGGTTCAGTAGTTGACTATTCAGTTTCCATGAGTTTGTAGGCTTTCTGGGGGTAGCATTGTTGCTGAATTCTAGCTTTAATCCATGGTGATCTGATAAGATACAGGTGGTTATTAATATTTTTTTGTAACTGTGGATGTTTGCTTTGTTACCGAGTATGTGGTCGATTTTTGAGAAGGTTCCATGAGCTGCAGAGAAGAAGGTATATTCTTTCCTATTTGGGTGGAATATTCTATAGATGTCTGTTAAGTCCATTTGATTCATTACCTCCATTAATTCTCTTATTTCTCTGTTAGGTTTCTGTCTACTTGACCTGTCCATTGGTGAGAGAGGAGTATTAAAGTCTCCTACTATTAATGTGTGCGGTTTGATGGCTGCCTTGAGTTTTAACAATGTTTCTTTTACGTACGTGGGTGCTTTTATATTAGGGGCATAGATATTCAGGATTGAGACTTCGTCCTGATGAATTGTTCCTGTTATGAGTAGAAAATGTCCCTCTCCATCTCTCCTGATTGATTTAAGTTTGAAGTCAACTTTGTTAGAAATTAGTATGGCCACCCCTGCTTGTTTCTTAGGTCCATTTACTTGATAAGCCTTATCCCAACCCTTTACTCTGAGTAAGTGCCTGTCTTTGTGGTTGAGGTGTGTTTCTTGTAAACAGCAGAATGTTGGGTCTTGTTTTCGTATCCAATCTCTTAGTCTGTGCCTTTTTATAGGAGAGTTGAGTCCATTGACATTAAGTGATATTAATGACCAGTGGTTGTTAACTCCGATCATTTTTTAAGTTGTAAATTTTGTGTGTTCCCCTTCTTTGTGTTGCACTGGTGAAGGGTCTCTAGTTGTCTGAGATATTGTGGTCATTGTTGGACTCCTTGGTTAGTGATTTTCCTTCTATTACTTTCTGTAAGGCTGGATTTGTGGCTACGTATTGTTTAAATTTGTTTTTATCCTGGAAAATTTTGTTTTCTCCATTTATAGTGAATGAAAGCTTGGCTGGGTATAGTAGTCTGGGCTTGCATCCATGGTCTCTTAGTTTCTGCAGTACATCTATCCAGGACCTTCTGGCTTTCATGATTTCCATAGAGAAGTCAGGTGTAAGTCTGATAGGTTTACCTTTATAAGTAACTTGGCCTTTTTCCTTTGCTGCTCTTAGTATTCTTTCTTTATTCTGTATGCTTTGTGTTTTGATTATTATATGGCGAGAGGATGTTTTTTTTTGATCCAGCCTATTCGGTGTTCTGTATGCTTCTTGAACCTTCATAGGTATATCTTTCTTTAGGTTGGGAAAGTTTTCTTCTATAATTTTATTAAATATATTTTCTGGACCATTGAGCTGCGCTTCTTCCCCTTCTTCTATTCCTATTATTCTTAGGTTTGGTCTTTTTATTGTGTCCCATATTTCCTGAATGTTTTGTGATGAGAATTTGTTGGCCTTGCTGTTTTCTTTGATCAGCGTGTTTATTTTCTCTATGGTATCTTCAGAATCTGAGATTCTTTCTTCTATCTCTTGTATTCTGTTGGTTATGCTTGCTTCTGTAGTCTCTATTCGTTTACCTAGATTTTCCCTGTCCAGCTGGCCTTCTGTTTGTGTTTTCTTCTTTGCCTCCATTTCAGTTTTTAAGTCTTGTACTGTTTCCATTATCTGTTTGATTGTTTTTCCTTGGTTTCCTAGGGTATCATTCACTGATTTACTCAATTCTTCAAACTTTCTGTTATACTTCTCATCCATTTCTATAAGGGCATTTTTTACATGTTGTTTAAGGGCATCAATCACTTTCATAAAGTCAGTTTTATCTACCTCTTCATGATTAAGGTGTTCATGTCCACCTGTTGGGAGGTCGCTGGGTTCTGGTGGTTTCATATAGTTTTTCAGATTGTTAGGTGAATTCTTGCATTGGCGCCTGCCCATCTCTTTCTCCGAATGCTCCCCTCTGGATGTTCTTTTACCGGATCAGGTCTCCTTGCCTACTGATGTACCTTCCCAGTGATGGCTCTCTGCAGTGCTAGCTCTCCTGGTGTTCTAGTGATGTCTCTCCTTGCTTGTTGCAGGCAGGCCAGTGAAACAAAGGAAGTCTCCTCTGCCTACTTGCCCTGAGGATTTGCCCCCAGCGCCAGACAGACTGAGCTGGATGGTGTTATGTGCCCAAAGAGGAAAGGGGGCAGAAGGAAGAAGGGTTCTGGATGCAAGCTGGGTGGGACAAGAAGAGAGAGACAGTATGCGGGGTATAGAGCCCCTGCAGGGAGCCCAGGGAGTATAGGGAGGGGGATGAGGAACTTCAGAGTTCCCTTTCCCGGGCTGCTTCCGCTGCCGCTGGTCACAAACTCACCGCATTGCTGTCTCTCCCGGTGCCGAGATCAGATCTCCATGCAGGTTGGGTAGTTCGTAAACAAAGCGCCTACCTTGGTTGGTGCAGGCGGGCCAGTGAGACAAAGGAGGTCTCGCCTGCCTATTTGCCCTGAGGATTTGCCCCCAGCGCCAGACAGACTGAGCTGGATGGTGTTATGTGCCCAAAGAGGAAAGGGGACAGAAGGAAGAAGGGTTCTGGATGCAAGCTGGGTGGGACAAGAAGAGAGAGGCAGTATGGGGGGGTAGAGCCCCTGCAGGGAGCCCGGGGAGTATAGGGAGGGGGATGAGGAACTTCAGAGTTCCCTGTCCAGGGCTGCTTCCGCCTCCGCTGATCACAAACTCACCGCACTGCTGTCTCTCCTGGTGCCGAGATCAGATCTCCTTGCAGGTTGGGTAGTTCGTAAACAAAGCGCCTACTTTGGTTGGTGCAGGCGGGCCAGTGAGACAAAGGAGGTCTCGCCTGCCTGCTTGCCCTGAGGATTTGCCCCCAGCGCCAGACAGACTGAGCTGGATGGTGTTATGTGCCCAAAGAGGAAAGGGGACAGAAGGAAGAAGGGTTCTGGATGCAAGCTGGGTGGGACAAGAAGAGAGAGGCAGTATGGGGGGGTAGAGCCCCTGCAGGGAGCCCGGGGAGTATAGGGAGGGGGATGAGGAACTTCAGAGTTCCCTGTCCAGGGCTGCTTCCGCCACCGCTGGTCACAAACTCACCGCACTGCTTTCTCTCCTGGTGCCGAGATCAGATCTCCTTGCAGGTTGGGTAGTTTGTAAACAAAGCGCCTACCTTGGTTGGTGCAGGCGGGCCAGTGAAGCAAAGGAGGTCTCGCCTGCCTGCTTACCCTGAGGATTTGCCCCCAGCGCCAGACAGACTGAGCTGGATGGTGTTATGTGCCCAAAGCGATGATGCTGAATTTTATAATATCAGTTTTCCTAGCTATTTTGCTATTTCATTTGTTCCAATAATTCTTTGCATGTTGAGAAGATTCTCCAGTGTTATACTCTTTTCTTTGTATTAATAATAATTTTGAAATCACTAATTTCTCTGGGACTATTAAAATAGATGTTGGTTACTTATCATATTCTTAACACCTCTTTTTTCCATCTGCTATATTACATGAAACACAGTATATTTAATGTTATGTACTCTGAGCTTTTACACAGTAGTTACACAGGACTAGGTGATACTAGTCATATGAATACAACCCAGTTGACATTTCAGCATGAATATGGACAATATTGCAATGTCCCATTCCTATATGAACAGCTACAAGTGAGTAATGAATGCTACTAAGGGTGCTAAAGAGGAAAACTTAGTCTTTTCTTCTCTATGAACAAGGCCCTTGCTAGTTAATCTAATCTTGAGTGGTCAGTACTAAACATAATTTATATACATATATGTATATATATCTATATGAACATATATTTATAACACACACACATATATACATAAGAGAGAGGAAGCCATGAATTTGAGAGGAGTGGGACTGCTGGAATGTAGACATAGGAGGAATTCTAAATAAGAGAGCATGAGGTGAAAATGATATAAATAAAAACAGTATTAAAGAATTAAATTGTCAAACAATGACTAAAGATGATTTACCAATCATAATTTAAATACATTTAAAAACCAAATGGATAATTTACTCCATAGAGGAATCTCATTGAAGCCTTTATTTTTGATGTTAGTTCGTGAAATTTAGAAGCTTAGTATCATATTACTGTTATTACCTCATTTCTCTTAACTAATCTTTTTATTTACATTCCTATTGGTCCATTGCATCACATATAAACATATTGCATGATTTACCCTCATAAAAATGTAATTGTTACAAAACATGGTGTATGTATTTATCAAATTCATTTTTCTCTCTGATCCTTTTTCTAGTAATTTTTTCTATATGTTTTGCTGTTTTAACTTCTGTTCTTCCTGTTTTTATTTCTTTGATACAAACACATTCTGTTTCCAAAGTTCTCTTACAAGTATTCTTATGGAGAATCATGCTACCATATATAAAATTTAGTTCTTTATCTTTCCTTTCTATTTCTTCTTAACAGAATTTGACTCATTACCTGATTCTCTTTAATCATTGTCCTTGCCTAGTAGCAGAGGCAAATGCAGTTCATTTTTCCTCTTAATTAATGATCTAATATTTTAATCTCCTTTCTGCCGCTATCAGTTCTGTCTCACTTCTGTGTATTGGAGCACAAAAATATATTACTGAAATTAAAATATTATATATTTGTAATTATTTATCAGTCCTCTTGTATTTCCATAATTCACACAGGTCAACTTCAACTTTAATTATATAGTGCTTAAAATGTGCCAATCACTACCATCTCATTTGCCAATTATTCACAGCTTTATCTCTATTTCTATAATTCAGATACCATTCTTAGTCATGATGCAATAGTGTCTGAGGCCATGCATCTTACCCATTTTTCAAACTCTGTTGGATATTTGATATCTTAAAAAAAAATCATCTCCATAACTGTACTTGAAGTCAGACCCTTCATCATTCCTGTCTGTGAGAGAAATGGCTGTGCTGTGCCTGCAGATACTTAAATTAAGGAACCAGGAATGGAGAATGACTCCTTTCTCTTTTTTTTACTTCTATGACCTTTGGATCCTGTGTGTCAAAGGACACATTTGTTGTTCACAAAGGTATGCTTTGAAACTTCCCCCATTATTCCATCATCCATATCTCACGTGTTCAAAATATGAGCATTCTACAGCAAATCTCTGAATTATTTATCTTAAACTCTTACATAATCTATTGCATGGAAAATATCCAAATAAAGAACATATCCCGATCTCTATGTCTTCCATTCCCTCTCTATGTGTGTCTTCCTCCCCTCCCCCCAATATCACTTCCTTTATTTTTGCTTTCAATTCCATCCAGGTCAATGGTATCTAGGGAATGGTAGTGCTTAAGATAATGATGTTTGATATTTTCTGTAAATAAAAATTCTCAAATTTTGTTCAGGGGGCAGTTAATAATTGTTGCTTTCATAGAGCAACATTTTAGACTTTCAGTTCGATTGGTTGTATTCATTGATTTAATTTCAAATGAATTGTTTAAGTTCCTCACCTGACAATGGATAGTCCTTAAATTTGGACTGCAGATTAAATTTCTCATTCTTATGTGTATTCTTTTAAACGTCTGTGATTACAGTCAATTTGGTTTGAGTGTTGGGTAAGAGACTGAAACATTCATCTAAAAAAAGTACTTGTATGTGTGGTTACATAAGAGGTGGATATAAGAAGATAAAGGGGTGTGAAGGATTTGAAAGGCTTGAGTAATTTCACAAGCGATACATCTCTAACTGATGCCACATGTTTTCCAAACCATATGTAACAGATTAAAGAACAAACAGGAAAAAGGAGAAATACACTGAATATTACATTACAATAGCCAAAAAAAAATTCTGTGTGTTTTGCTTTAAGAGCATTCTTTGAAAATAAAAGCAGTTTCTAGAATGAACATTGTAATTATTAGTAGTGTTTATTTTAGGGTGTATTTGCTTTGTACATGTTAAGAACATTGTAAGCACTTTGTAAAACATTTACACATGAATGCACAGATCCTTCAGTGAAAACAGATTATAGATTCCATAAATTCTAAAACTGCTTTTCTGCTTCCTGTGGCTCAACAGGGAACTTTCCCAGTATTTCTCAGTTCTTTAACAGAAATAAAATCAAATTCACTTTAAGCATTGAGAGACGTTTGTTCTATGATTCTTGTGTTTATATTATATTCATATCTATCCCTGTCAATGGGTCAAGTACCTGTAACCATGGTTTTACACCTAATATTGGCTAATGTGGGAAGTGGGAGGCAGCCCTCTAAGCTAGATGGATACCTTCTATTCGTCATACCTTTTCAAATAATCTCATATGGATAAGTTACCTTGTTGCTTTACATTAAAATTATATTATTTTAGATTAATGGACTACTTAGGGTACACAGCAAGGTACTTTGACACATTTATCATATTGTTTCAAATGCATGATAATCACACACACATTTATTGTAAGAAAAAGTAAATCTACACTAAGCATTTTTAAGTCTGCAATGCAGTTACTATTATTGATGCTAGTCCTATAGTGTGGAACAGTTTTTGAACATATTGACTCTGTGCAATCATATTTTGTGTCCCTTTTCTTTCAGGTAGGCTTGCCCTGGGATCTTTCTTTTAACAAGCTGAAAAAGGCAGATGTGATTAAATACCACTTCTAAACCACTTTTTCGTGAGTCACACTCTATCCTTTCTTTGTCATCTGCTTTTATTTTCACTCTGATCTAACCGAGCCTGTCCCTTCTCTGCCAGGTAGAACACATACAGGTACTCTTTCCATTACTCCAAAAGGGAGTTGAACACTGCCATAAATCTGCAAGTCAGCTGAGCAATTGAATCTCTTCCAAGGTGAGGCATTACATGAAATTGCATTAGCTGACCACTGGAATGCAGCCTTGACAGCTGGAACCAGTGGCTCAGCTAAATTTGGCCTGAATGCCCACCCCAAAGAAACTAAGAAATAAAAATATTTCTTGTATAAATTTTTTTAGAGAAAATATTGGGCATATAAATTGCTCAGATAAAAGCCTAGAATAATTTTACTTCATGATTTCTCTTCAGATCAGAAGCAGCATTGTGTTTCATCTACTCAAAATGGCAGATGCACTTCAGTCTGTACATTATTGCCTCCAGCGACATGGATGCTTCATAACTGATCCTTCAAATTCTCAAATTAGTTTAATAATGACATGATAGATATGTGACTTTTAGAGAGTTCTGGTCTTAGCCCAAGAGCACTAGACCCTATTATCATGATCTGGATTCTAGTTTATGAATATTAAAATAAATGCACTAATGTATTTTCATGAAAAGTTTTTATTTAAATAGCAAGATAGATAACCAACACTTTAAATATTTTGGTTATAGATATATTTGCCTAAATATTTATGACTATTGAACGTGGTTGAACTTTTATTACTTTGTAGTAGATCTTAGCAATTTTACAATCATGTCATCTAGAAAGTTGATCTTACATAGCACAATTTTATACTTTTATTAAACTTGTTTATTACAAAAATTTCTTCATGCCGGGCGGTGGTGGCACACGCCTTTAATCCCAGCACTTGGGAGGCAGAGGCAGGCAGATCTCTGTGAGTTCGAGACCAGCCTGGTCTACAAGAGCTAGTTCCAGGACAGGCTCCAAAACCACAGAGAAACCCTATCTCGAAAAACAAAAAAAAAAAAACAAAAAAAAAAACAAAACAACAAAAAAAATTTTCTTCATATATTTGACATTTAGAAATGGTTTTATTTCTTTGATATTTCTAACTGTATTTTCTTACATAATCAGTAATAAAATTAGGATATGATAAGAATCAGTAATATAGCATTTCTCAGTTACATTCCATTTCCATACAGTAAAGTATCTTAAATTTTTCTAGAACTAAAGATATGCAATATTTATATGTATTTCTTCCATTTCTTGAGTAAATTAAACTAGATCACTATCACTTTTACAAGCACACTCTTATCTATGAGATGATAGCACTGATAGTGACTATTGTTTTTGGCATCTTAAATTATTTTTGTAATGAGAATCTATAAAACTTTGTAGGGGTTAATATAACAGAAAGAAGTGTGACTAAGGTAACCTGTGTAATATATGTCTTTTCAGCACAGAGGATATCTTTAACAAATAACATTTTGTATCCTATCAAATTTCTTTCTCTTTTCTTTTAAAGATGTTCATCATACTAACTGTCCTGTTACAAGTTAGGGCCAGTGAAGGAGTCAATTGTAAATGTATAGCATTTCACAAAATTACAAGTACCAATGGAGACAACCACATCATAGTAGCAGGTCCATCTGAATTATTCCTTCACTGAGCTTTTCCATTGTGTCTCGCAATCATTTAGGGAAAGGTATCAGAATCAGGACAGGTTACCTGCAAAAGATTGTAAGAGCTGATGGAGCATGACTATATATGGAGACTATCACCCACCTCACTGGATCCCCTCAGGCTCAGGAAGGTCAATATACATCAGTAATTCACACATTGATCCATACGATTCACATTTTTACTTAACTATTTAGAATTTGAGTTTTAACATTTGCCAAGGAAACAATCCTAATTAAGCAATAGGAGCCAAGGCAAAAACACGGGTTGAGGCATAGAGATAAAGAAAGGAATAGTGAGATAAATGTCTTTTGTGAAAAGAGAATTCACTCATTCTAAAAAAAAACAAAACAAAACAAAAATACCCCCAAAAACAAAAAAAAAACTCTACTTAAATGATTAAAGAGAAAATTCCAGCAATTATTCTCAAAGTGAATACATAGATAAACTACCTCTAAGTTAAGGGGTCACATCCACTTTGCTACTTTTGTAATATAATCTTGATATGGTATTTCCTCAACTAAGAGAATACTGATTTTTCTTAAATGAAGTCTCAAAGATAGTACAACTGCAATGAACTTTTGTTTCTGTAAGCTATAGAACCATAAAATATTGGAAGAAAAACAGAAAAATATTTCTGGTTATGTGATAAAACCATCTGGATTAGTCCTTATTATTGAATAAATGAAAGTAGGCTAATACAAATATATCTAATTTTTTATTTTAAAAAACACCTAAGTCTTTGAAACTCCTGTTAGTTAATTTCTAACATTACACATTTTCTTCAGATGCTTTTGCCTGTTCCATAGTAATATAACGATGAGAATAAATAGCTATCTACCCAAGGGGAACTTAAAACAGTAATTACCTACTTGATTTATATAATGAAAAGGGCTGGGGACTGATTATTTTCTCAGTAGCCAGCTAGCTTCTTTGGAGAACTTGTTGATATTGGCTATACATTCTTAATTCTACTGCATTCCCAAAGCTATGGCTAGCTGGCTTCTTGGAGAACTTGTTGATGTTGGCTATACATTTTAAATTCTATTGCATTCCCAAAGCTATGGCTATGTTCAGATTTTTTTTTTTGCCAAAAGAAGTTTCTTTATTCATTAACCAATAAAAACAACACATATACAGAACAGCTTCCCATATTATTTCCCCAAAGATTTCAGAAGGATATAATATTACCTAAGTTAACAGGAAGTGCATTGTAAGTATCTTCCAAAATTCTAGAACTGACAGAGACATCTCACTGTCTGGACAGTCACCCAAAGTTCTTCTGTAAGGTTGTAGGCACCCATCTTTAGCCTATAGGTCCCTAGTATCTGACAGTCTTTTTTAGGAAGCCAGAAATTTCAAAGAAAGTTCCACATATATTGGCAGTTTGTCAGCTGCTTTTTTCTGTGTCCTGTAGAATGTCTGGCAGACTCTTTCATGAAGCAGGAACTCTGAAGGACTATCTCAACTTCTTTTAACCTGGAATCAAATTCACAAGTAACCTGTACCTCAATGGGGCATATTTGTAGATGTTCAATACGCATGCTCTTCTAGATCATTTTCCTAGTTTACACATATATAATTTCTAGTCCATTCTGCTTCTCTTATTCCTGATCGCTGCCATCTGGATAATACACACCACATAATATAGTCTTTCATGTACAGTGGGAAAGATAACTAGGTAGAAAATGAAAATGAATTAGAGTATTGTTCTCTTTGTTTTCCTTTTTCCAGATGTAATATCCTTGGTCTCCTTTACATCTAATGGCTGAAGATATTGTCTAGTTATCTAGTAATTCATTAGACACAGATTATTGAAACAATGATGAATCTACCAAAGTTGGAAAAGATAACATCAGCACTTGCTTTCCTATGTGAAATGATAGAATCTTGTTCTTAATTAGACATCCACAAGTTTGTAATAACAAGTATCTATTTTTCTACCCTTCTGGATTAATGTCATCATTTGTGTCTTACTGACCTTCACTATTATTTGTTGAAGAAATTAATTAAGGATATTACTGAACTACACAGAGAAAAATAATGACGCCTCACACCAGAGAAGCAAGCCAGTTCTTTGATAAACCAATGAAAACAAGATATGAAATTCAAATTTATAAGGCATTTTGGCTGTGACTCATGGTAACTGTTTTTTTTTTGGGGGGGGCAGTTGTGTACCAATATGCTAAGGGCCCCAAATAAACAAGGAAATTACTATTTTTAGACTTACAGGCTAGAAAGTTTAAAATTTTACTTCTTGATATAATGTGTAATGAGAACTCACAAAAACCATGTTTGTAAAAAGATCTCTTACTTTGGATGAAGTCTATCATGCCATAACATTTAAGTTGATTTAATTGCTAGCTGAGTCTGGGAATCTTTAAAAAATTCTTTAATTCTTAGAGACCTTATTAAAAAATTCATATACTTAGTCTTAAGAAAGTGGAATTTATTCAGATTCTCTCATTTTAATGAACTAAAGTAATGATTGGCCCTAAGTAGCCCCAGATGAAAATTTTCCATTCTTATGTTCCCTGCATAGGTCTATCATGGCTAATGGTTCTATCTGTATATGAATACATTTTTTAAGGTAAAAGCTTAACCCTAGGAATCTCACATTAGAACTGCATTCTTTAACTTCTGGGAACAATCATACTTTTGGCCATCATTAAGGAAATCATTGGTAATTTCTTCTCTAGTTAACTTTTTAAATCCATAATAAAGCTTTGTTTTGTTATTTTTGAGTAAACCTTTACAGTACTTTTCTTAAAAATGTCAGACTGGTAAAGTTTTATTTTGGCTACATTTATAATAAATATCTCCTATTAAGAAAATAACTGAAGAAAAGAAAAAAAATAGAAGTCAGGAATCTCAAAGAGAGGAAAATTGGATAATCAAGGACTTACTTCTGTCACCTATTATAAATTTAGTTGCCACAAAGGGGTCAATGTTAAATACACTAAAGCCAGTGGACTTTAACACATATGTTTTCAAGTTCTGATGCAAATTTAAAGGTGAGGCGTTCAATTTAAACAAAAGGAAAAGAAGGGATGGTTTAAATTTGTCACATTTCAAACCTGATCTTTGGACTGAATTTACCATCACTATCCTTTATCTTCTTTTACAGGGTCTTGTTTCCATATTCATATAAAAATCACAGATCTTTGAACTTGAAAGTATCTATAAATGTAAAGTTACAGACTGCACATGTTCTCACTTGGTTTGTTGCTCAAAAGTGGAGTTTTCTGGATCTATTCTGCAAAGAATGTAATTGCGTTTACCAGGAATGTTACCAAAAACCTGAGCTTTTAGAATGATGATTCAGTTTTGTGTCACTTGTTATGAGTGCACTAAACCTAAAACTAGCAAATACATCTATGTTTTTCTACGATGTCAGAACTACTGAATACCAATGAGCTTACAAAGTTTAAGAAGTTCAATGACAGCAATTTGTCATATAATCTTACCTATCTTGATAGTCTGGCTAAGATAAGTGAAAACTTTCATTCCAATCTTAATTAGTAATATGAAGTCACACATACCATCCAATAAATGTATCTATATCTATCTATAAATGTATATATACATATTTGTGTATGTGTGCACATTTGCATTATGAAAAATGCATGTCGAAGAGATTGCAGTAGAGGATTCAGAAGTGGGGTGAAGGTCTGTGTTGTGAAGAGAATTAAATACACCAGTGCAGGGAATGAGTTGGTGCTGGAGTTTCTGCAGCCATGTTTGTGTGTGTGTGTGTGTGTGTGTGTGTGTGTGTGTGAGAGAGAGAGAGAGAGAGAGAGAGAGAGAGAGAGAGAGAGATGCTAAGCTTATATGCAAGGTGAAAAATCATACCCCTGTCCAAAAGAAGGATATGGGTCAGGAGCAGGGAATGTTGGTTCGCAGGTAGATTCAGAGAGGATAACAGATTGACAGTCTTACAGTAGAGTATGATGTATAAACTAGGTTCAAACATTTTTCCTTTTTTATTGATTTTATTGAGCTTTACATTTTTCTCTGCTCCCCTCCTTGCCTCTCTCCTCCCCTTCTACCCTCTCCATGGTCCCCATTTTCCCAATTTACTCAAGGGAACTTGTCTTTTACTACTTCCTTGAGTCAAACTCCAGGAAGAATGAGGGAGTCTGTGGTCTTTGACCTACACACAAAATATCAGATGGTGGTAAGGTTAGTATGAAGCAATGGCCTCCAACTGTTTAAAGTCCATCAATGTATGAGATCCAGAAAAGAAAGGAACAGCCTCTTCTTGATCCACCATCCAAAACAGGGTCTCACTTAACACAGAGCACACTGATAAGGCTTATCTTAAGTCAGCTTGTCCCAGACATCTCTGTTGGTCTCCTAAACGCTGGGATTACACTAAGCCTATCATGCCCACCACGTGCTCACACAATGTCAGTGATCTGAATTCAGGTCCTTTTGATTGCATAACAAGAGCTCTATTCACTTAGCCTTTTCCCAAGCATTTTGCCTTTTTCTTGCCGCTTTACGGAGTATCAATTCTCATATTTTTCAGTATAATTGTAACTTCTTGGCATATGAAACCATGTCATTTTCAACCTTTATAACATGATTCCTTGCTTTCTAAATTGGTTATCTTTTCCAACTATCCTAACTAACTCTTCTATGGCATGTTGAATGAAGTTAGTAATTTTAGAATGAATGCTTTCAGTTTTTATCTGCTGAGTATGGTACTGGCTGTGACTTTATTGTATTGAAACATGCTTTCTCTAGATCTATGTTGGTCAGTGCAATGACACAGGTAGAGAGAATCACATATAATGAGCATTCTCACTCATTTTTAAAAGCTGTCATTGTTGATTCATTGAAGCAGCATACTGCAGTATTCTGTACTATTGTGTACACTAGAGATGGGAGATATAAAAACCTGATAAATGATAGGTACCAAAATACAATTATTTAGGATAAATTACTTCTGAGTTTTCTAGAGCCCAAGAGGGCAACTGTCACCCACAACTCTTTGTTAGATATTTTAAAATAGGGGAAAAAATTCCAAGTTCATGACAAAAAAATGATAAATGTTTGAAAGAGTAGAAATGTTAATTACTCCAATGTGATCACTACACACTGTGAGATCATAATGGTTAGATCTTATTCCAGGTCACTATCTTTAGTCAAGATTCATCCCATACTTCCAGAACTACATATAATGTTCCTTAACTCAAGTGTTTATTTCATATTCCTTCAGAAAAAGTACATATGAATTCAGTACATACTACACATCACTTACCAACACTCTCTGTAAATATGTAAATAATCACAGTGATTCATGAAGCTATAGGCAAATGCAGCACCATAACATCCACATATGAGTCAAAGTTGTTGCTTTTTTTATTGATATTAGTATAATTTCAGTAAGAAGATTTAATTTTATTTTGTTCCTGTACATGGAGGTACACAGCTAGATGCAGAACCAAAAAGAGAAACTCATTTTTACATTTTGTTGCAAACACTGTGACTTTTTTTTTTTTTTTTTTTTTTTTGGTCTGTAACTCTGTTGAATAAGTTGGAGGCATAAAACTCTTTATCACTCACCTATAGCTGCACCAAAGTATTATCAAATCTTGCCAAATACTTATCAAGTCTATGGAAATTGTTTAAGTCAAGCCAGACTATGCTAAAAATACTTATTAAAAGGCATCATGTGCTTTTGAGATGAATGCATTCAACCTTACTTACCTGTAATTCATTCTCCAAAATGTCAAAACCAACCCTTCCATGAACATAAATCTGAACATGTCACCCACCACAATGGCTTCCTCTTCACCTCTGGATAATGTCAGCTTAATTTACATGGTCTTATTTGACCTATGTCCATTTCAACTTCAATATCATGCAATTTGCTGCACTCTTTGAACCGGCTACTGGAACCTCTATTGCATCATTAAATAACTTACAAGAGTAATTATGATTGTGCTTCAAAAATAAAATAAAATTAATTTTCTTTTAAATTAATTGTTAACCTAAGGCCAAACTAATTTTCATTTGTCATTATTTGCCTTTATTCCAGTTAATTCTCATTTTCAGTTTATTTTAATTTCAAATCTGTTCCTTTTGTTATGTAAAGAGGTATTCTAATTTTTATTGTATTTTAATACTCACACTCTCAATGAATAGAAGTAATTTTGAAACAATTATTCTAAAATAGGATTTATAATTTTGACAAAATCTTAAAATAAAACAATCTAAGATATCACATTCTTTTATTGTGTTAGTGTATTACAATCTTAAAAATAATTCCTAGTTTATTTGCACCATTTTATACTAATAATATCAGTCCTTGAAAAGCATTCATCAGCATGTTTTGATAATTTATATTTAGCTAAATTTTTTGAGGGTATATTATGTGGTAAAAAATAGCAGGCATATTTTGTTTATGTTTATCAGTCAGAATCGAAAAGATTGTGTGATATTTTGAGCACTTCATAAATATGTTCCACAATATAATAGAATTTACACAGTCTTTCTCACTGCGTTCCTATAATCACACCTAGCAAACAGCTGCAGTTTATTATGTAAACACATTACAGGTGATGTCACATAGTAACACTCACACAGATAATTTCTATACTATTAGTTACTATTCTAGTTTTTCCTTTGAGAGGTGAGAAATTTGAGATACACCTTGCCTATTTTGAGATCCCAAGTAGATCAGTACACAATCTCACATTATCACATTCCATTTCCAGTGTTCTTTTTATGTATTTCCTTCCCAGAAATGAAAAGAAATAAACTTGACCTTTTAGTTTGTCTTTAGTAGCAGAAATTTGTATTTTTCCTCTCTCTGGATAGTTATTTTCTCAGAGGTACAATCAGGACATGACCTTCATCACGTGAGAGAGCAAAGTGTGAGGATGGGGCCCCAATTTTGTTTTGTGTGTCACGTCTAAGAGCTCCATGAGCACAGATCCTTTACTCCTGTCTCTATGGTTACAATTGTCTCCTATGCGTGAGATTTAAGACCTGGTACTCTGAAGATTCAGGGGATGATTTCACAAATACTTGCCAAGTTTTTCTAACAATAAAATCAATGTAAACATGCATTGTTGAAAGAGATATAGAAAGACATAACCTTGCTGACAAAACTGGATTTCATCAAACATTGCATTGTTATGAGAAAGGATGGGAAGACTAAAAATTTTATCTTGAGTACAAATGAATATCTTGATCCTTTTATTTGATTAATTCAATTTTAAATACATATGATGAATAAAAATGGAAATGTCATGTTGGGGATGTAACATTATTTCAAATAAAGTGAGCCCAATGAAAACCCTGAAACCTCCATGTAGAAGATTCTATTACATTACCAGGATATATTCATTGACTGAAGAGCGAACAGGCTATTCATGGAGGAGAAAATGCTTGCAAATCGTATATCTGACAAGGGAATATGATTCAGAATACATAAAAAACACAAATAAGCAACGCATTATTTATTTATTTATTTATTTATTTATTTATTTATTTATTTATTTTTGATTTTCAAGACAGGGTTTCTCCGTAGGTTTTGGTTCCTGTCCTGGAACTAGCTCTTGTAGACCAGGCTGGCCTCGAACTCACAGAGATCTGCCTGCCTCTACCTCTCGAGTGCTAGGATTAAAGGCGTGCACCACCACCGCCCGGCGCAATGCATTTTTTAAATGCAACCTCTGAGCTCAAACTTGGCCCTTTGAACTACGTCATGAATTCCTGGTACTTGGTACTCCACATCTGAAATAATTTTGTAGTTCTCAGAATACTAATTTAAAATGATTAGGTAAGGTAAATAAGATAATAAGCCAATTCTTCATTGCTAAGTCTATAAAACAAATGACTATCTAGCCAGATTGATCTACAATAAGAGAGATGACACATTTTATTTAATACTGTCCTTCATTTAAATAGTAGATAACTTTACAGGTTTTGCATATAGTTATTGAGAGGCAAACATGTGTGTATTGTGAACGGCTTCATCAAAATTAATTTCTCATTTTCCATGCCAGCCAGCTGAAAACCCTTTTTAACTCTTCATTGGTTTCTTACCTAGTTAATGGCTTCTGGGAAATGAATTTCTGTTTGTCTTTGTTTAATATACTAGAATTTCCACTTCTTTCATATCAGAAAATGGTAATTTCATCATGGTCTTTTTCTATAGTACATTTGGAAACATTTTTGAGAAGGAATTTGTGCATCTTTTCTCATTTCTGTGTAGTCACATTGTTTATCAGACAAGGGAATTTCATTGTTACAATAATACATGACTTTATCCAATTCCTACATAGGGGGTCTTAGTAGCTTCAGCAATTCCAAATATGTTCATAGATGTAAGAGTAGACACCTCACTCAAGTTAAATTTCAAAACAAAGCTTGTAATTTGAAATGACCCTGTTGTACCTGAAATATTATGAATTTTTTTCAATCATGTGAATCTTTGTTTAGTTAATTTTAAATATCAGTCTCAGTTTGATTTCCTACATCCTTCAAGAAAATATTTATTCTGATACAGACACTGTGATGTCCCTTCAATTCAAAGAAAGAAAACAGGACTCCAGTGCTGATAAAGCTAAATATTTTTCACTGATATTCATGTGAAAATCATTTGTTATCCCAGATGATTCATCAGATATATATATATATATATATATATATATATATATATATATATATATATATATATATATATAGCCTAATTTATAAAGAGAGTTCTTACCTTTAGCTTTCACTGTTTTTTCTCTGGAGTAATAAAAAGGGAAAGCTAATTTTCATTATCCCGATTGGGTCTGTGGCTCAACATTGCCTGCTTTGTTTTGAGAATTAGGAATTACATGTCCAGAAAATTTAGGTAACATACCTTCAAGAACATGACAGACCAAGAATCTGAAAGTCTATTTATCTTCCTTCTTTGTTTAAAATGCCTTCAATTAAAAACATAACCCAAAGTTCGTAGAACGATTCATACAAGCTATAATTTTATCATTTCTGTTAAAATAGTTTTTAATAATAACCTGCTGACGTTTAAATTTATTTGCTCTCCTTTGCTAAGTTCTTCAGAGGAGAACCTTAAGTCTTGTTCCCAGTTGGTTGGTGCCTGACCTAGGCTGCTGAACTTTCACACTTAGTCTCCATACACAAACAGCCTTCAGAAATCCTTCATCATTTCAACAGCTCACAGAACATCTCCCTCTTTATCTTTTGAGGGAAATCTGGCTCTTGTTCTCTGCCTTGGTCCTCTGTGAATCTGTGCCTGGCCTTGGCACATACTGTAAGGCTTTTTATGAAGCAGCCTATTTTCAAAGAAAACAAAATAGTTACAATACATTTGATGGATTTAAACTGTGGTTTGCCAAGTGGGAAATTTTAATTGTTTTTATGCAAGAGACACAGTTGCCTAGATTATCTGTAAACACTGCCATCATGGTGGTTACAATAAATATTTTCTCTCTTTTTCTCTATTGAAAATAATTTATCATACAATATATCCTGATTATTGTATCCTCTAACCCAACTCCTCTTAGATCCTTCCAATATCCCGTTCCATCCAAATCTACATTCTTTCTGCCTCTCTTAGAAAACAAATGGCATCTAAAGAATAATAATAAAATAAAATAAAAACAAACCTGAATAGGACAAAACAAATAAACAAACAGAAGACAAAGAGCTAAAGAAAAAGCAAATAAACATGTATTAGACAAACATTGTATACTATCAAAAGCCACTTTTGTGAACTGTTTGACAGGGTGCCAATAATGCCTCTTGGCCATTAATTGGAAGTCAGAGTTAGATTTCTCCCCTTCCTGATTTTTTTTTTATTTTTATTTTTTAACTTCAATGTATCTGTGTCCAGTTTGCTTCTGGACTTGTGACAAGGCCTCCTCCAATCCCTTCAGACAACATGAATACAAATAGGAAGTCAAGTTTCTGCCAAGGACTATGGTACACACTCACTTCTAAGGTCTTTGTGATTGCAAAGTTAGCAACAAAGTTTTGAAAACTTGCAAAGAAGTATTAAAATAATACCTACTCTATAAGGCAGCAAGTGAAAACACAGTCCTAAGAGCAACACACTGTGAAAGAAGGGTTGCATCAGATGATACCATGGGTCAAATAATAACACTGGGTCAAATGTTAACAGCCTCGGGAATATTAGTGTCCTAGATGAATTTTTAAGCTTTTCCTTGGAAAATTGAAAGTATCTGATATTTCTGTTCTTATGAAACTATCTTTTTTTTTTATTAAAAATTTCTGCCTCCTCCCCGTCTCCCTTTTCCCTTCCCCTCCCCCCACTCTCCACAGCCCACTCCCCTCCCCATCCTTCTCCAGTCCAAAGAGCAGTCAGGGTTCCCTGCCCTGTGGGCAGTCCAAGGTCCTCCCCCCGTCCAACCAAGGTCTAGGAAGGTGAGCATCCAAACAGGCTAGGCTCCCACAAAGCCAGTACATGTAGTAGGATCAAAACCCAGTGCCATTGTCCTTGGCTTCTCAGCAGCCCTCATTGTCCACCGTGTTCTGAGAGTCCGGTTTTATCCCATGCTTTTTCAGTCCCAGTCCAGTTGGCCTTGGTGAGCTCCCGTAGAGGGGGACACCCAACCACTGAAACTATCTTATTGTCTAGAATAAATGCATAGTAGGCATTTCAGAGAGTCACAATGCTCTTGATCAATGATGGTTGTGATGTGTCAAAACTGATGTTAGAACCATGTATCTCTATATGAAAAATACTAAGCTGTGTTAAGAAAGAAATAGGGCAATAGCGATGACTCTTTGGATGAGAATGCTTGCTGCTTGTTCAGAAGACTGGAATTAGATATCACATGATTTTCCATCCCTCTTTGTTTTTTTTTAATTTTTGAATTCAAATTAATTTGATTTATCATAAAAATTATTAGAATTCATCATATAATTTCGCTAGTGTAACTTTTTGAGCTCCCTCTCCCACTTTGGTCCCTCATTCACTCTTCATTTCCTTCCACCCCCAGGAACATTATATCTGATTCTTTTTGCCACTCTTCCTCCATCCCTCTTTGTAATTGAAGATCTGATACCTTCTTCTGGTCTATATGGAAAATGCACATATCACACAAAGACACACATATGCATACTGATAAATAAGTTACATAAATATCATTTTCAAAAATAATATGTATTGGAATCTGGTTTAATTTATTTTTTCCTTTTATTGATAACCGATTTTTTTTTCCTTTCACATAGTATATACTGATTATGGCTTCCTCTCGCTATATTCTTGCCTACCTTCCCTATCACTAATCCAGATCCTCCTCTTCTCTGTCTCTCCTTGGAAAATCAACAGGGTTCCATGTGATAATAATAAAATAGCATAAAATTCTTAGAATAAAACAAAAATTAACACTTCAGAACTGGACAAAATAAACAAAGAGAAGAAAAAGAACCCAAGGGGAGGAAACATAGAAAAGGGAGATCCACTTGTTTGCACACTCATGAATTCCATTAAAAGCACTAAACTAAAAGCCATAATATATATGTAAAGGAATTGAGTAAAAGTAGAAATAAAAATTATTATGTTATGTAAATATAATAATTTATAATATATTAAGATAATTCCAGGTAGTGGTGGTACATGCTTTTAATGCCAGCACTTGGAAGACAGAGGCAGGTGAATCTCTGTGAATTCAAGGCCAACCTGGTCTACAAGAGCTAGTTTCAGGACAGGCTGTAAAGCAATAGACAAACTCTGTCTTAAAAAAAACATGGGGAAAAAAAGGCAAAATAGAATGTTGGGTAGAAGATCCTTAACATGACACTGTGAGACAAAGAACCTGCAAAGATGGTGTTGAATAGCTTTTCTATAGACTACCTCTTAGTGGGCATGCAGCCTACGTTTAAGAGTAGTTTGTGTCTCAGTGCAGTGATACTCTCTTGGAGGAAACTACATTTTCATTTTCAAGTGGTTATCAAATTGAGATTGCTTCTGGATTAGGAATTGGTGTGTGTGTGTCTACTTCTCCTTTCAGTTGTAGGACTCCAGCTGGTGCAGAGCAATATAGACAGCCTGTGCAAACCCGTGCAGACCCTGTGCAAACTGCCTCAGTCTCTGTGAGCCCATGTGTGCACAGATAATCCTGTTGGTTTAGAGAACCTCTTTTCCGTAGTGTCCCCCATTCCTTCTGACACTTAAATTCTTTCACTTTCTCTTCCTCAGGGTTTCCCAAAACCTAAGTGGATAGGTTTAGTGGAGGAATCCTGTTTAGGCTGAGGATTAGAGTCTTGCTCTCTCTGCATGTCTGGCTGTGGGTCTCTGTAACTGTTCTCACCTGCTGCAGTTGAAAGCTTCCCTGATGACGGATGGGCAAGACACTCATCTACGAGTATAGCAGAAACTCATTAGGAATCATATTATTGCTATGTTTTATTTGTTTATCTATCTACCTGCCTGCCTACCTACCTATTTATTTATTTATATTCTTTTAGAAGATGGCATTTGACCTTCCTTAGGTCACTGGACTGTCTAGTTTCAGGTTCTTTGTCACTCAAGCCATATTTGGTACGGGTTCCCTCTTGTAGAGTAGGTCTTAAGTAAAATCATATAGTTGTTGGTTATTCCGACAAACTTTGTGCCACCATTTCACTAACATATCTTACAGGTGGGACATAATTCAAGATCAAAGAGTTTGTGGCTGGCTTGGTGTCAACATTTGCCCTTTGTTGGTGTGAAGTGTACCTTCCTTTTCCAAAAGTGCTAGAATGTAGGGTTGACAGCTTTATGGAGCATCAGATTGACTTTCCCATGTTCAAGGAGTTGTGTGGATCTTAAACTCAGCAACAGAGCTTTCCCATCTGTTTGAGGAGTGAAACCTGTAGTCTTGGCAACACCATGTGTTTTTTGGGTGTCCCCATTGGGCCCCTTCTTCCAATAACTCATAGTTGCAAATAAATGCCAGCACTGGAAGTTTCATTTAGTGATAAAAAAGGGCTAATTGGGGCTGTATATCCCTCACTCTTTGGAGATTTTATTTAGATTTCCTCTCTATATGTTTATGTTTCAGGAAGTTTCTACTGTATTAAACTTCCACACTACTTTCTGAATGGCCCTTAATTTAGGCATCTCTCCCCATACTCCCCCCCCTCATTCTACTATTCCCCTCTTCTTTTCACTTGATCCTCTTGATCTAGTCCTCAAACCCCATCCATCTAAAACTATCTATTTTGTTTAATTTTCCTAGGAATAACTATCTGTTTCCTCTTTGTCTCTGACCTCAGTGGTTCTCTGAATTGTAGCTTGGTCATCATTGACTTAAGAGCTAGCATCTGCATCTAAACAATAAATATTACATTTGTCTTTCTGGACATGGTATTTCCCCCAGGATAATTTTGAAGACCCAGAAACAAACCCATGCATCTGTAGACACATGACTTTTGAAAAAAGAATCTGGAAGTACACACTGATAAAAGACAGCATCTTCAGCAAATTGTCCTGATCAAAGTGGGCAGCTGCATATAGAAGAACGCATTTAGATTCATATTCATCACCCTACACAAAACTTGACCCCATAAGGATCAAAGACATCAACATGAAACAGGATACAATGAGACTGATGGGTGAGAACATAAAGAATAGCCTTGAACTCATTGGCATAGGGAGATACTTTCTCAAGAGAACAGAGTTGACTCAAGGGCAAAGATGAACATTTAATAAATGGGACCTCATAAAACTGAATGCTCTTATATGGCAAAAACCACTTATCATACAGACAGTGAGGCTACCTAGAGAATGATATACAAATTTTTACCAATATTATGGGTAAGAGAGTGATGATATCTATAATATATAACGAACTCAAAAACTAAATAGCAAGAAAACACGTGACACTACTGAAATTGGAGCTCAGTTTAATTTCAAGGGGGTCAGTCACATGTAGCTCCTCTGACTACACCCATAAAGGATTTTACTTTAAATTCTGTATTTCTTTATAAGTTCAACAGCTCACTACATAGTTAAAATATTAACCTAAAATCCAATGGAGATTAATCTTTCTTATTTACATCCAAATACTATGTGTTTTATTTTTAATTTGCTATAAAACCATACTCCCTAAGGAATACACTCGTGTGTTTTTTAATGAAATTTTTGAAATGTCTACCAATAATTAATCTGCTAACTCAGATGAACATTGATCTTTCATTCACTAAATATTACTATTAGGTGTATCTCTTTTACCTTGCAGATGAATTTTTTAAAATGTTGTATTGTTTCCCATTGCTAATTTTGGACATAAGCAATATAATAAAATCCTGTCACATAGTTGTGTCTATAAAGAGACTATAGGAATCACTAGCGTTTGATTGACACACAAACTTATGCATAAACATTGGAATGCTGTTTCGTGGACAAGAATTTCTTACCTTTTTAATTTAACGTTTTTATGCTCTGGCTTCTCCTTCCTCTATGTTACTCTGAATGGAATTCTTACTGCATGCAGTGTACAAACATGGAGAACTTGAGATATTAACACCGAAGTTGACTTCTCTGACAATTGTTTACCTTTGATACTTGAATATGCCTCACACTTTTCTTATTACCTCCGCTAAATGGCAATGCACTTAGCATAGGCGTCGGAAAGTGCATGAAAGAAAGGAATGGGATCTCTTGGTACCATTAATATCGTAAGAATACAAATGTACCCTATTTGAGATTGGTAAATTAACAAGATTTGTTCAGCCTCATTAAAGGAACAAATGGGCTGCAATAGAGAAATTGCTCTCAGCCTGTGGTACTGTCTTCCAGGTACCATCTAGTAAAACTTCAGAGAGGAAGGCTGATAATAACAAATGGGTTATTTTTTCAAATAGGAGCTTCTCTGGGTGGGAGGTGAGTTTAACATTAACTTTCCTGTCTCTAAGTTATTGGAGCAAACACTAACATAAACCACCAAGCTGTATGTTTTCTACCTGTTAATAGGACTCCCTTAATAAAAGACTTTTAAAATTTTAGGCTATTTATAATGCTGGGAAAATTAGACAAAAGAGTCTAGGAACACAGAAAAAATACATGAGCTGACTTCTATGTAAAATAAAAGCATTGTGAGTCACATGTGATAAGCCTGTTATTGGGTGCATATGAATGCACTGAGCTTTCCATGAGAGTTGCTTTTGTCATCACAGTCCTCTGTTCTACATCCCGACTATGGCTTCTTTTATATTATTGGAGAAATTTTGTCATATAGAATACTTTTTACACTAGTAGTTGTAGATTTTACTATACAAAAATGGATTTAAAATACTTAGAACACAGAGAAACAGGTTCTTTTTTCTTTTAGCCTGGAGAAAAAGTCAAATAATTATAATTTTCATGATGCCACACAGTGACTACACTTAACCATGCCTGTCTGCATTCTGACTTTCATTTACACATCATTTATCTATCATTATCTCACACCAGTGGCCTCATACATTTGAAAATGCTTAATCAATGACAAAGAATATGAAATAAATTATCCAAGTGAGGATATGTAATACTATATGCATCATTCTGTTTGCAAACATAAAAATGGATATAGCAGAAAATAAGAGATTTAAATGAAATATTGTCCTGGGATGTATAATACAGCTGAAAGATAATTTATTAAATAAATAATAATAAATGACTTAAATAAAGCCCAAGTTTCAATCTACTGTGCCTGAATACTCATACAATAAGAAAAAAAAATCCAGAAGCTGAGTGTACCGCCATAAATTTCATCAATAGAGAGACCAAGGAAGGAGATTCACCAAGAGTTAAAAGTCAAACTACATATTGAGATCAAGGTCAGATTAAACTAATGTGTTGATATTTTGCCTCAAAGCTAATAACAATAACAACAAACAAAATGAGGTTCTACAAATCTAAATATTTGTTGGAATGCTGAACTAAATATATGAACAATTCGTGTTACTGACCAAGAAAAAAACATTATGGGAAACAACACAATTTAATAAAATCAGTCTACTAATAGACATTTGGAAAACTACCAGCAGAGAACAATTCTGTCAGTCTGAAAACAGAGAATGAAACTTATTAAATCATATTCAGTGGTGAAAGACTGAACACTTTACCTCTAATATCATTTACAAAAAGAGATACATTTGTTCTCCTTTTTAAAACGATGATGGGTTTTTTAGCCACTGCACAGAGATGTAAGCTCTCTATACTGGAAAACAGTCAGCATTTGTCTCACCACAGAAAACATGATGCTGTATACAGGGACCCAAGGGAATTCACAGTAGATGATTATCACCTCTAATTGCTTCACACATGTACATTGTGTATGCTTAATATGCAAAGATATATTTTATTTCTCTTCATTAATAACCACCATATAATATAAAAACTATAAAAACTCCATTCACATTATCATCAAAATAACAAAATTGCTTTAGCATAAAATTAGTAAAAGATGATCAAGAATAAAACATAAAATATAGAAAATATTAGTATGATAATCCACCAAAAAACACTAATTAAGTAAATTGTTTTTCTGTGTTTTGGAAATCAGTATGGCAATATCTCAGAATATTAGGAAATAACCTATCTCAAGACACAGCAATACCACTTTGGGGTTTATACCCAAGGAATACTCAGTCATACCACAAGGACATGTGCTCAACTGTGTTCAGAGGAGCATTATTTATAAGAGCCAGAACCTGAAAGTAACCTAGATACCCCTCAACTGAAGAATGAATAAAGAAAATGTGGTACATTTATACAATGGAGTATTACACAGCAGTAAAAAATAATAATGACATTTTGAAAATTGCAGACAAATGGATGGATCTAGAAAGAAAAAGACATATTGAGTGAGGTAACTCAGACCCAGAAAGAAAAATATAATATGTACTTACTTATAAGTGTCTTCTAGACATAAAACAAAGGAAAACCAGACAGCAGTCCATAACCCCAGAGAATGCAGACAACAAAGAGTACCATAAGAGAAACACACATGGATCTGTATAGGAAGGAAGAAAAGACAAGAGCTCATGAGTAAATTGGGAATGTGGAGGTCACAGGAGAGGGTACAAGGAAAGAGGGGGAAAAAGGAGGGGAGAAGAGAAAAATGTATACCTCAGTAAAACAATTTTAAAAAGAAATATTAGGCCCTTATTTTAATGTAAAACTTAATTTTAAATTAAGTAAATACTTTTAATTATAAGAGTTATATAAAATATATAAATGTAAACATATGAATAATGATCTTAATTTGAGCAACTTTTTGTTAGGCCATGAAAACAGATTCATGGTTAAAAAAGAGTGAGAATGCAAAATTGATCTTATCCTAATTTTAAAATATTTGAGCTTCATTAGATGCAAATAATAGCAAATAACAAATCATAGAAGAATGTGTTTTTAAGCGATGAATATGATAAGCAATGAACATTTGAGAAATTTGTCAAACAGCTAAAAATACCTTGAAATTATATATATTTGTATATATTTATATTTGTATGTATATATATATAAAAATCATGCCATTCAAAACCAAACAATGATTTGAACAGACACTTTCCATGGAAGCCATGAAGATGGCAAATAACAACTTAGAAGATGCCAGAACCATTAGTCAAATCACATTTGGTAGATATAGCTTCGCATGAAGGTTACTAAAGTGTGGTACACTACCTAGTGTTGTGACTTTGGAAGCTGGGAAGCGTTTGACTATATTTCTGAAGAGAAATATAAAATAATACAGTGTATTTGATGTGTAGTCTAGCAGTAACTCAAAATACAAAACATGAAGTACATGTTACCCAGCCAGTTTACTTCTGGAGAGAACTCAAGAAATGAAAACAAACTCCCATTGAAGAATTCACATGAGAAAGCTCATGACAGAATTATTCATAATCATCAAAAACTGGGAAAATATCCATCTCGTGAATGGGCAAACGTTTTATGTAGTAGATTATAATTCAGTCACATTGAAATGAATGTATTGCTGCAAGCTAACATAAGGAAGAACTTTTGAAAACAACATACTAAAGGAAAGATAACAATTATAAATATTTTAAATATATGATCTATATGTGAAAATTTTTACATTGCCATGTCCATAGAGACTGGACTGTGGTCACCTTCCGAGACTGGAAATGGGGAACATGGGAAGAGTTGGAAAATAGACATAGGATTTCTCTTGGAACTGATGACAAGGTTCTAAAATTATTATGGACATTGTTGCAAAATTTACAAATAATACATTACAAATAATACAGAACTGAGATATAACCTTTAATAGTGTCTTTTATGGTATGAGAACTATATTTTTTTTCTAAGAAGATATCAATAGAAATATGTTGTCCTCGTAATTTTAGAATACTTGACTATATATGAGTGCAAGGGCTGATGGCAGAACATCTTTGAATTTAGGAATCTACTAAGATAGTCCAGGTTAGTGAAGATAGAACTTTCTAGTAGTTTGAGTCCATTCTGCACTGCAAACAACTCTGCAGTTTCTAAAAAGGACAGTAGAAGCAAGGTGATTACATTTATTAAGCCAGTTTTGAGGTAGCTAACTTCTAATCCACTCTTGTAATATTAGTCATTCATGGGATAGAACTAGCTGCTGCCACTGTGTTAATTAATATTGACCTATGATTTAAACTCTCTTTTGAAAACATTATTACTATTTTATTATTAATTATTGTGAAGGTATTGATGAAGTGTGTATGTATGTTGGGGTGCAGCCATATGATAAAGCACAAATGATCTCAGAAGACAACATTTAGGAATGGGTTCTCTCCTTCTACTCTGGGTTCTGGGGATGTAAACCTCTCACTGGCAAAGAAAATAAATTTATAAAGCACATTTTGCTTTATCCTCAAATCAGTATATGGAAGTGTTCTAAACTTATCTGTCATAAATATTTTCATAATAATAATGTGTGTATACTTTAACATAGGTTTATTTTCATTTTGTCATCTTGGATTGTGGTCCACTTGAAGCAATTATTCTCTTCAGTTGCATTAAGGCTCTGTTTTCCAGAATTAGAAGAAAAATAGGACATCCTGGGGTCATAAATTCCTACACTGGCAGAACCATTGAACCATTCCACAAAGATGGTAATTTGAACATGTCTTTGAGAAGAGAAAAATGTCTTAAAGCCTCCACTTTCACTTTCTCAGGTTCCCTCCTTTACAACACCATCTAACCACCCTGGGATTCAGCACTGTCATGTGTATATCTTGTCAGCAAGTTCTACAAATTGCCCTCTAATCATTTAATTCACATCTTGTAGTATTTAATGTCTGTGTTTTTTGTCTCTTCAGTCCATTCATTCTTGCCAAATGTTCCCTTTGAAGGAAGGGAAAAGACATTCCGACCACTTTGAGGGGCCAGACCTAATTCCATATTCAAAATAATAAGAGTGATGAAATTGAATATTGCTTACTATGAGTCACAGTTATTGGAAAAGAGTACAATGCTTTCTAAGCCTCATAAACAATGCTGTCAACCACATCAGAAAAGATACTGGAACACAGCACTGATACCTCATCCAAATCTCTTGCTTGAAGCAAACAAAGAAAATGCCTAGACTAGGTTCTTTCTTCCCTTTATTTGTACTCAAAATCTTACTTTATAAAAAAAGAGAAGGCTTTGAAGACTTTCGGTATCCTCTGTCCTTTGACAGAATATCGAATAGTACATAGTTGTCATAAACAGACTGATTCAATTTGTATAAAAATCACAGGTTTTAAAATTAATATAGCAATCAATTTCCAAAATGTTTGGTGCTTTAAACTAGAAAATAAATAAAATAAGTATTGCTGTGAGTTAAGGAAGTATGGATATTTTCCTTTGTTCAGGCTCCTCTTCAGGAAACATCCCCTGGAGGGGACTGTCAGACTTTTGGTTAAGGATGTTTTTTATTCTTCTTCCCTTTTATCATCATCACCATCATCCCATTTCACTATTCTAAAAAGCTGACAGATGTCGCCAAGAAGCAGTCACAGTATGAGGAATATTATTATGGATGTTCAAATTGAACATCACTGCAAAGGCATCCCTGTATTTCAGAACAGTCACACGGACGAAATTAATTTTGTAGGGCACTAAGAACAAAAAACAATAGAAAGAAAAAGAAAGAAACAATACCCTTTATTGGAATACTTTAGTATAATTTAATTGAGTTAAGAGATGTCAGATTTTGCTCCTGAGATTTACTGACCAACTGATATATCAAACCCAAACTGGATTGTGACAATCTCCATTCATTTTCCTCCTTCCCTAATATGTTATCTTTGGTTAGTTTCCAAATGATTCCAAGGCATTGTCTCTTATAGATTAAACAATTGTGTGTGTGAAATAGATCTGGTGATTTCCTCTAAGATACTGTACCACTCTTGTACCCTTAGAATTAACATGTTGAGAGCCAGCAATCTCACCAAAACAGGAGTCGGACTGAACCAGCTACATAGGACAGATTGGGCCTGAGGAAGCAAGCTCCACTAGAAGGGGAAGGCAAGAAACAATCCAGTCCCAGGAGCCAGTCTAGTCCTGGAACATTGGCAGATCAAGACTGAGCCAGCAACCTGATCCAGAGTCAGTAATCTCCCCAGGAATAGGTACCACTGAGTGAGAGAGCCAGAGCCAGAGACCTCTGAGGGTCCTGACGTGAATCTGGGACCTTCAAGGGAGTAGACCTAAGCCAGGACTTGTAGGTCTGGGATTGAGTCTAGGTCCTCCTAGGAACAAGACCTGAGCCAGGACCTCTGCCAGTCTGGGGATGAATCTGGGACCTCTGAGGGAATAGGCAGGAACCAGAGATCTCTGCAGGCCCAGGTGTGAGTCTGGGATCTCACAGAAAGTAGGCCTGAGCCTGGTCCTCTGCAGTTCTGGGCACACCCAAGCCTGGGAACCACAAGGCAGTAGACTAGAGCCAGAGATCTTTGAATGACCAACTCTAAGTCAGGGACTTCTGCAGGAGGGGATCCAGACCAGGATTTACAGAAACACGTCAAAGCCAGAAACGTAGGCTAAAGTAGGCCTGAGAAAGCAAACTCTACGGGAACAAAGCAAAGCACAGGAGCAATTCCAGGAATGCAGGGTAACCAATGGGGTAACTAGAACTGTGGCACTGACTGTACCATGTGGAACAACCATCTGAGCTTTGAATTCACTGGCACCTAGAAGATTATTCAACAGAATCTTAAACAGCTCCATCGATTCCTACTAGAGGAAAGAATGAGTAGAAAAGGTAAGAACACATGCAACACCACAAAGAGCAACCCAACACCAATAAAACCTAAAAAGCCTACAACAGCAAAACATGAGCAACTAAATATGAATGAAGCAGAAGAAAACGACATAAAATAACTTCAAGAGAATGTTTGAAACTCTTAAAAAGGAAATAAGAAATTCCCTTGAAAAATGGAGAAGACAAACAAAAAATTGGAAGACATCAGCAAATCCCTTAAAGAAAACCAAGAAAAAGAAATCAAACATATAAAAGAAACTATTCAGGACTTGAATACTGAAATAGAGACAATAAAGAAAACACAAGTCTAGGGAATTATAGAAATAGAATCATGAGAAAAGGATCAGGAACCATAAACCCAAGAATGAACAGCAGAATACATGAGATGGAAAAGACAATCCAAGCACTGAAGGAAACAGACTCATCCAATTAAAGAAAATATTAAATCTAACAAAAGCTCAACCCAAAATATCCAGGAAATATGGGACATCATGAAAAGGCCAAATCTAAGAATAATAGGTTTAGAAGAAGGAGAAGTTCAACTCAAAAACACAGAAAATATATTTAACATAATCATAGAAGAAAACTTTCCCAACATAAAGAACGGTAAGTCTATGAAGACACAAGAAGCTTACAGAACATCAAATAGACTGGATCCAAAAAATGTTCTCTCGACACATAATATATATTATACATTATAATTAATTTATAATGTATAATATACATGTAACTCTCTATAAAATGTATTCATTTTATATGTGGTATACAACATAATTTTCCATTAATTTAATATTTATAGATTATATATGTCATATATAATTATGTACAATTATAATACATAACTACAAATATGTATTTTTATATAAACATATGTATAGTGTGATATATCATGTAATACATATATTAAATATACATTTTTTGTGATAAGTATAGTATATAATTTGTATGATTATATATTTTATATACATGTATATATAATTATATCAGTAATTTTTTAAAGTGATAATGTTGAGAGCAAACAATGAGAGTACTTGGGAAGTTTTGAAAGAAGAAAAGTGAGAGAATAAACAATGTGATTATATTCTAATTTCAAAAAAACAGTTTAAAAAACGAAAAGGTGGTACAATGTGTTAATATGTTAGTTGTTCTTCTTTCTAGGGAAAAATACATGACAGGCACAATTTAGCAAAGGAAGGATTTATTTGGCTCACAGTGTCTAGGGATCTCAGTCCTGTTTCCCTGAATGGCAGAATGTGTCAGTCTACTTTGGTAAGAACATTGAATTACAGGTGCTATCAGAGGGGCATACACAAAAGCAGCAATGGAGACAAAAATGAATTCCTGTTAGCCTACTTCCTCCTGTCAGTCTTTGCTACTAAAATTTCCATCACATCCCAAATAGTGCTGCCAGTTTCAGATCAAGTTTCAAAGCATGAGCGTGTAGAGCCATTTCATATGCAAACCATAATATGGAGTGACGAGAACAGGACTGGTTGTCTTTGTCAACCAATGCTTCTGGCTTCTAGCAGGAGAAAATCACATAATTTTATATGACTTCACTTTGCAAAGCTAGGATTAAAAACTTAAAATATTTCATAGATTCAAAGAGAATCAACAGGACCAGTAATCTAACAGAGTCACTCTGAATGAATTTATATAGTTTAGATGCCACTTAACATATGTAATATTGTTCAAGGAATTTGGTAGAAATACTCCTGTATCCAAGGATCTCTCTAAATCCTGAGAAATAACCTGCCATTATTCTTTTCATTATCATCAAATATTACTTTTACAAAAGAGCTACTTTCAGCCAAGACAAGTGGTACTACAAAAACTATTATTTTAAAAAATAATTTATGGAAAAGAAATATTTTTTTGGAAAAGAAATATTTCCATGAGTTATACTTTAAATCCTAATTAAACATATGATCTGGACTTCATTGTGCTGTAGAATTGTGTATACTATGACTTTAACTCTGATAAAGCCACAAACATCACTGGGAAACTTTTTGGGAAAAGACAATAAACTTATTCAGTGTCAGATATGATGTTCCAAACAGTTGAACCAAACTAGCTAAACAAGGATATCATAAAAGTTAAATAAAACTAATTTTTAATTTTACACTAAATTTATTTCTTTTAATGGTCCAAAGCTGCTTTAAGTGTGATGGGATACTCTGGTGGGAATCTAGTGGAAACTGAGGTTAAAATTAGCATATCTAATAAGCCAGTTGACAGAAAAAGTGGAAAACCTGCCCACCAAAGACAACATGTAATTCATAAAGCAGGTGTAAACAAGGGAAGTACTGTTCAAATCACTGACAAACCTTCTAAATTGTAAGACATGGGGATCATTGAGCTTTAATGTTCTCCCAGGTATGTATGTCCACTTCCCATCTTAGGTATATATTTCTTTTAAAAAGTTTTGGTTTCTATTAGTATTGATTTGTCTGTTTATTTTTATTGTCGATGTTCTTAAATCTGAATGTACTACCAGATGTCTACTCAGTTGCCATATTCACTGGTAATAACAGAATTGTCAAAATTTAAAAATGTAGCAATAGTAAGGAGAAATATATTTTAACAGTTACTGTGATTTCAATGTGTCCCCGTGGATGGACCTTAGGTTGATCTTTTAGAGATGTTGTGTGGACAATTAAAAGGTATAGTCTAGTAGTTGTGCTTTTGGGTAGAACAAATATTGCTTTGATTATACTCTAAATTGTTTCAAGAGTAAGATATGAAACCAAAACTCCTGAATTGCTCCCCATCTTCCAACTTTTTCTCCCACCTATGTGTCTAAAATTGTATTGCAATGGGTGAGGAAATCCTCTACAGAACCAAATGGATACCATGTCTTTTATCCTCCTTAACTCACAGTTAAATAAATCTATTTTATTATTCAATCTCCACTTTGTTTCTCTCCCCATTTCTCTCTGTCTCTTTTATATCTGTCTCCATCTCCGTTTCTGTATGTGTTTGTCTCTCTGTGTGTGTATGTTTGTGACTTTGTGTTATTGTTTATTCAGGTACATAATTTTGCCATGAAGCATGTGTGGACGTCAGAAGACAGCCTTGGATGCTAATTCTTGACTTTTAACTTGCTTGATCATTTCTCTATGTATTACATACGGTACCCTCTAAGATTCTGGAGATTCTCTTATGCTTACCTCTCATCTACAAGATAAAAACTACAGATGTTTGCTTGTTGCTTTGCCGGGCTCTACATGGATTTTATTTTATTTTATTTTTTTACTTTTCAAACATATCTTTACTAAAATAACATACAAAAAGAAACACATATTTAATGCAGAAATGTATGCATTGAATACAACTACACAGCTGATCATACAGACCAACACTGAGTGTGACTTTAGGAACACGAAGCATCAGGTCACTTCCTTGTCCTGTCTTAGGACTGCTGTCAACATCAGTATCCTGGAGTCACCAGAATGTAAGTTATTTCACTTCTCTCCAACAAGATTCTGAAAACTGTAAGGTTTTTTTATATTTTTTTCTGTATGCATATTGTCATATTATTACTATACCTCATAGTGAGCTCTATGGAAAATTATTGAGCTAAATGCTGACTCTACATGGATTTTAAAGGTTCACCTTTATTTGCATGACCATTGCTTGCATAGCTACTCACCAGCACACAAACTCTTTGCTCTGTAAAGTTGTCAGCGTCAAATAATTCATTTTTTTAAAAAAATGGAAATCCAGCTAATAGAGTAAGCAATATTTTTTTCTGTATTATGTTGCTTAGTTAGCAATACACATTACTAAATTGCTTCAAGTCATAAATCAGAAGTTCTGATAAATATTAACTGTGGAGAAGACAGATATGGAAAATAAAGCAAAAGGGCTACCACACCAGAAATTTTCAGATTGAATAATAAGCAGACAATCCAGCAAAATCTACAGAAGAAAGGAAGAATACTGCAGTAGAATTATACATTATTTGGGTGTGGTTGGAATTGAGAAAAGCTAATTGACTCGACCCAAGCAGAACTGAATATATGGTATTCATTTAAAGGTCACTCTGCTAACAGCATCAGATTTCTGAAAGTTTAGGTACCACAGGCATGGTTATGATAGTTACTGCAAGGTACATGGTTGTGTCAAAAATAAATGTAAAGGCAAACTTTGAAGATCCAAAACTGTAAAGTGCACTATACCCTTTGACCATCAGTGTGATAGTCCTCATGTAATATTAATGATTCTGATTTTTGAAAGCTATGGTTTTCACACATAAACAGGCTATGTATGAATGCCACCATGAAGTCAATGTTATCAACCATATAGAGTTGTAAGTGTCTGACAAGGGAGCATATGTAAAACTGTCTTATGTAGTATAAATGCAAAGGAATTACATAAGGTACCTGGTTTACCACTATTTGACCTGCTCTCTAACACCTGAGAGTTCGTGCTGTTCCTTTAAGAATAAATGGCAACTTCACACCAGAGGTAGAAATCTGACTACATACAATTACATACAAAGTTTGGTGGCTTAGTCTGTCCAGTGTTCCGCTGATAAGAGCCATCCATATTTATCATATGGTGAATTTGCTAAACCAATACTAATGGATTATACTTTTATTTTATTATTTTTTTTTTGAATCAAGGTTTCTCTGTAGCTTTGGTGCCGGTCCTGGAACTAGCTCTTGTAGACCAGGCTGGGCTCGAACTCACAGAGATCCGCCTGCCTCTGTCTCCCGAGTGCTGGGATTAAAGGCGTGCGCCACCACCGCCTGGCTATACTATTATTTTCAGAGTCAGTCACTGAAATTAGTGTTGAAAACTATTAGGATAAAGACCCCTCCCGGAAAGAACAACATGTATAATGAATTAAGAAAATTTAGTAAAGAAATATACCACCAATAAAAACATTTTTGCATAAAAATACACGAACATTTTTGTATTCTCTTTAATGGATTTGAATTTATTTTAACATGTCAAGTAATTTCTATTTTTAAGACTCATTCAACAATGATTGAATTGTCACTTTTTATTTAAATAAAATGTATTGCCGGGTGGTGGTGGCACACGCCTTTAATCCCAGCACTCGGGAGGCAGAGGCAGGCGGATCTCTGTGAGGCCAGCCTGATCTACAAAGGGAGTTCCAGGACAGGCTCCAAAGCTACAGAGAAACCCTGTCTCAAAAAAAAAAAAAAATGTATTGTTAAATGAGAAAAAATTGCTGAAAAGAATTTTGTACATATAACATTTCCCCAGAATTATAATCTAGTTATATTGAAAGTCATAATTTGAGTAGTATCTTTGAAATGCATATAAAAAATAAAATATATTATTGCTCAGGAACTTCAATAGAGAGTTTCCGCATTCCCATCTTAACAACCATGAGAAATCATTTCATATTTTTATTTCCTGCAGTCTTTTAAAAAGCAAATTGTTTTGAGCCTCATACTTTTCCAGTTCATTGAAAACTAAGGCTGTGAAATGGAGACAATTATCATATAACTCTTAATTCTCTGGGCTCAGATGACTGACAGGTCCCAGGTGCTTTGGTCTAGAGATAATATTATCCGGGTGGCAGCTCCTGGGTCCCGGGTAGATTTCACAGGCAGTTAGCTTGATGGCTCTCCAATTGCTTCCTGGTCTGTCACTTGCCTGTCTGTTGATGGGCTTCAACGGGCTCTCCTGGTCCCCTTAGGTATAATTTTTTTCTTGACTTCTCTTTGATCTTGAGGTAATGGAGCATTTTATCAATTTTAGTGAATAAGTCTTGATAAGATTTTTTTTTTCTCTACAGACAATCAACATTCTCTGCTCTTTGGTCAGAGAAAGCAGCAAAAGAGGTGAGGCAGAAGGCCTCCCCCTTACCCCCCACACCCTGTGTATTGTCTGTGTTAACCTTTATAATGCAAACCAGGTGGCCGCATTCCTGTGTTTATCCAGGAGAGAATTTTAAGAAACACACAGTGCTATTTAAACAAAATTAGAACACAAGGTCCTGTGTCAAGGTCTGTTTGAATTTTGAAGTTGAATTTTTTTATAGCTTTTACCTATGTGATGGTCATTGAATGTGAACTTTATCAAGATAGCTTTTCTCAGAGAGTATCAATGCAACCATTTTCGAGAATCAAATGAAAGTGGAACTAGGGTCTTAAAAAATACAGTCTATTTTATGTTAATTGTTCAATGCTATGTATTTTGCCACAGTTACATTCATCGGAGGGTGAGGTACAAGAAACAATAATTCTTCCTTCAAATTAATGGCAATCATTAAAATGCTTCATTGGAAAATAATTAATTAGATTTATCTCTAGACTCATTAGCTTCAATTAAACTGAGTGTGTTATGTCTTAAAAGTAAAGCAGAGCAGAGTCGTCTGTTAAAAATAAAGAAAATAAATGTTATTTATATAAAACTACCAGTTACAAGGCACAAGAACTCTACCAGGTGAGTGAGATGAGTGATGGAGGTGGGTCTTGTATTAATCTGTTGCTTTCATTGGTTAATTAATAAAGAAACTGCCTAGGCCCATTTGATAGGCCAACCCTTAGGTGGGTGGAGTAAACAGAACAGAATACTGGGAGAAAGAAGCCGAGTGAGTGAGTCTCCATGATTCTCCCAGTCCAGACAGACGCAAGTTAAGATCTTCCCTGGTAAGCTCATGGTGCTACACAGAATATTAAAAATGGGTTAGATCAATATGTAAGAGCTAGCCAATAAGAGGCTAGAACTAATGGGCCAGGCAGTGTTTAAAAGAATACAGTTTCCGTGTAATTGTTTTGGGGCATAAGCCATGCGGGCGGCCGGGTGCCCGGGACGCAGTCCTGCTGCTCTTATTACAACAGATGAGCTATTGTATAAAGTGTTATACTACAAGTAACATGCCAAGGTTCCAGAATGCATTGAATGCTCTTTTTATGAACTTATCTCATTGGTGTGAATTTTAGCTTTCTAATGGAAGCGACACAGTAGACAGGCTGCTATGTAGGTTTTGAGGATGGGCTGACTTCATGCTGTTCCATTTCCTCATATAGGTTTTCACATTAAAACTAATATTGATGTAACTTATTATCACATTCTACAAATTTTAAAAATAACCCTTTATTAATATAAAGCATACATATCCAGTGTGGGTAAGTATTTGATAAATGTTATGCTTGGGACAGAATCTACTGCAATGAATAACGCTTGTTCCTATGGGATGAACTTGTGGGAAAAAATACCAGGGCTTCAAGTTTTTCTTAAATATGTGGTATTTATGAAATGGTAAACTTTATGTTCTCTATTTGTTTATCCCTTTTCTTTTGTGTCTCAGCTGCTACAATACCAAGCAATAGTCTGTCACTATGTAGTTTTAGAGAATTATTTGTGTCACATCCAATATAACTATGCTTATATACTTTACTTGATTTATTTTCATTTTCATTTGCTCGTGCACTTAAAACACCTTTTTCTGCGAAAATGTGCCTCATATTAAATTAGCTATGCTGTCAGTAAATCAAGTACAAAAATAAATACCTGACATTTTTCTCACCCGCTGAGCATCTGGACGTTTGATGATGTGGTGAGTCTTCAATAAGTACAAGTTGAACAGGAGTTAAAGAAAGTTTTGTAGACATAGCTCCCCCTTTATTCACTTCTCATAGTTCCACTTTTAAAGGAACCAAAAAAAATTGCTAAAGCTTGATTGAGACCCTCTACACCTTTCCTTGTAGAAAAGATATGAATACCCCTGAGGAGTGTATGAGGGGTTAGCTAGGGGAAGGTGGGGAGGGAGCAAGAAGAAGGGAGGGAAGGGAAACTGTGGTTGGTATGACAAATGAAGAAAGACTTTTAAATTAAAATCTTGCATAATAATCTGATTTGAAGAATCACAGAGATAAAGAATATTGACAGCTAAAACATATACAGCCAGAGAATGTTAAAGTACCATAACTAGAACACATAATTTAACTCTTGTAAGAACTCTTTGTGGTAGGCAATATCAGGAAAGCCATCTCCATCTTATAGAAAAGAAATAGAAAATTGGGCTTTTATGTGTAGCTCAAGGAAATTGTGCACACATTATGAGTATCTAGTGTATTTGACACAATGAATGAAATTTGACTTCATCTAATCGTGAAATGTTTTATATAACAGGCCATTTGACATTTAATTTCGTAAATTGTCTTTAGAACCAGAGGGCATGATAGTGAACTGAGTGATATAATGAACAGGACTTTCCCTATTTATTTATTTATTTATTTATTTATTTATTTTGATGCTGAAGTTCAGTGCCTTGGAAAAGCTGCATGTACAGTAGAAAAGAGTAGTTTCTACATTTGTTTGTATCGTTATAAACTTAAATCTTATTTCATTATGACTATCCCTTCCGTGTGCTATCTGGATTTATGTTCTCTGTAAAACAAAATATCTAACCATTTCTTTCTACAGGTTATTTCTCTTTTGGGACCATTTTTCTCATGTCAGCTATGGCTATCTGGAGTGAGGTAAAGGGAATAAATGTGAATTAAAACATATGTGTTCTTCATGATGATATACTTGATACTGCTTTACATGGGTCTCAATTCCGTTAGACCACTGATTGGCAAATTGGCAAATTTCTCCATTGTTTTATTGCCTTCTTAAGACCTCTGCTTTGGCCATCTTGTATGTAAGCTATTTCTCTTTACTTGCTTAGTACCCTTGATATCCCTCATTCTGTACTACATTTTCATACTAATTTATTATAAAACAGCAAACTTTCATATGACACTTCATAATTTTTGTCTGTTATGTCTCTTACTGTGGCTTACATGCTAAACTGGAAAGTGAAGTTTATGTGGCAGGATATTAATTCTTGATATTTATAGGTGAGTTCTTTATGAGGCAATTAAGATTTTCAGAGGGATTTATTTGGAGAGATTTCGATCTGTTGACTAACTGTTAGCTACTGCAAGAATAAGAAATTATAATGCAAGTTTGTCTTCCATGATTCATAGCCCCCATTTTCACATGCCTACTTAACTGTTTTTCTATTGGCTATGGGATAAGACAGCAGTTAACAACACTTGGCAATCATGAGCACCTCAACAACTTAGTACTTAGAATTTTAAGCTAAATATAATTGTATCTTTATAAATTACCTCCTTTCAGGTAAATTTTAGTGTACATATAGCAATAGAAAAATAGAAAAGGAGAATCATTTAGCAATGACAGACACCACTTGGTCATTTAAGGCATTCAGAGTTTCTAGGCACTCAAAATACATTTAGTTAATAAATAACTTTGGAAAACAGAAATCAAACATCAGTAAGAATAAAAATAACAGTATTCTTATTCAAATATTGTTTTTGTACTGTTTATTGCAGCTCTGTTCAAGTCAAAAATTAAACAAGAGGGGAACTTAATAAAGTTGAAAAGAACCAAGCAAACATGATATAGCTTTTAAAGACCTTTTAAAATTCAAATCAGGCATCAAGATATAAACAGATTACAGTAAAAATTTCCTTTGTAAATTGTTTTGCTGGGGCAAAAATGTAGAAGCTGAGACAAAAAATAGGTAGAAATTAATCTATGTGATTTATGTAATCTTTAGGTAAATTTTATAAATGCTAACTTCCAGAACTCTCCATAAGGATCTCAGGAAAGCATTTTTAAAAAAGCTGTCTGCAATTAAGAAACATTTTATTCACTAGTAGGACACCGACAGAAACCGGAATTTAAGACGATCCTCAATCAAAAAGAGTGTATATTGTCCATTCTCAGATAACATTTGCCCACAAAAGCAGAGAAGAGAATCTTGTTTGCAAACTCAGAGGGAAACCTGGCACAATGCATCCATCTCAAATCTCAGTACTCAGGAGGCCTACATAGAAGGAGCATGACTTTGACATTACCTTGGGCTACAGAAGAGACCATGTCTCAAAAGGAAGAAGTAAATGACAAACAGCGAAGACGTCAGTTTGAACCAAATCGAAGGTATGTACTCTTGACTGGGAATATTTTTAAATTAAAAAAATGAAGTGGCCGGGCGATGGTGGCGCACGCCTTTAATCCCAGCACTCGGGAGGCAAAGGCAGGCGGATCTCTGTGAGTTCGAGACCAGCCTGGTCTACAAGAGCTAGTTCCAGGACAGGCTCCAAAGCCACAGAGAAACCCTGTCTCGAAAAACCAAAAAAAAAAAAAAAAAAAAAAAAAAAAAAAATGATGTGAAGAACATATATTTTCCAGAAATATTTTCTATTTAAAATATGCAACTCTCTATAAAAAGAAAATGAAGTTAACCAAAAGATAAAATGAAATTAAACTATCAGATATATTTTCATTGTGGAATGACCAGTTAGTAGCAGTTCAAATGTAGCTTTCTATAGTTAGACAATTATTTCTACAACCTAATTACATAACTGAGCTAATTGAGCTAATATATGTTCTGTGTCCACCTGAATGAGAGTATTAAGAAGACCCTAATATTCCAAATAATGAAACACTCGCCTCTTTTCCCTCTTCCAGAGATTACATCCATGTTTGTGAACTCTCTGCTTCAGATATTCATTTCCTTTTATATTCAATAAGCAAAAAAAAGAAAAAAGAAAAAAAGAAAAAAACTTATCAAAAACATGACTTCCGGTCAGTCATAAAATTCAGTGTCAGCAAAAGTGGGACTTGACCTCTTATGTCATATCTTGTGTCAGGGAAGCTGTTTGGCATCAGGGGTGAAACTAGGTTTCTTCCATGCAACACAATGCTAATTAATGTGAAGGGAGAATTAATGGATATGTGGGCATGCCAAGTGGTAGGCAGTAATGTTTCACACAGTGCCCTCTGCAAACAGGCATTCCCTTTCCAGCTGTTACCCAAGTTAGTTCAGAAGATTTTTAGCATTTCTTATGCAACCCCATTTCTGAAACCACCGTAAGACCCATGAGCTTCAGTGTCTGGACAAAGGAACTTTTCACATTTCACGTCATTTTAGAGTCCCTGCACCAGCTGTGGAAATCAATTAGGCCTGGTGAAAATTGAGCTGTTCTACATTCTCAATAATGAAAAAGACCAACTGCACGGTAGCGATTTTCTCTGTCCTTACAAAGATAGATGAGGACTTGAGATCTTTTATCACAGCTCCATGGAAGTGCTTATTACTTCTACTTTGAAAGTTGCCAGGCATATGAGAAGATTAACACAGAAGACTCTTCAAAGCAGCGGGCACATTATACCACTGTACACCAGTGACATTTGTGATTCCTCCAGGCTTCTTTTCAGCCATGAGACAGCCAAAGGAAACCTTCTGTAATACCTGCCAAAGTCAGTTCCCTCTGCTGTTCTCAATAGCCAGAGACATGGCTAGTGCTATTCCTCAGATTTGAAGATCTAATCCGTAAGCCTAGAGACAGTTCAGGGACAATGTGGAAATACAAAATACAGGCATAAAACTGGGTAAGAAGGTACTTAGGGTGGTCAATAGGCACTGGGAAATGCCAAAATGCAAAGAACCACTCACAGGACACTGGGATAAAAGGAGACTTCACCTCTTGTTACTTCCGAAGAATGCTGCAGTGGGGAAGCATATACTTCTCCTTTAGGATACTGGCTTCACTATTCTCTCAAGAAACAGGTTCACAATAAAATAATACCATAGGAAATCTGCTCAGTTGAAATTTGGTTCCTCCAAGTTGAGCATAACAGACTGGACAATCCAGGTGATGAGACAGAAATTTTATTCTTTGAATTGAAAGTTTTGGCAACATATCTGGCTAGGTGACTAGGGGCCAGTACTCATTCACTTCCAAACTTTGACAACCAAAAATTCTCCTAGATATTGCCAAACGCATCTCTCCTTGGGAAGAAGATTGTCTCATAAAGAGTGTGAACATTAAAACAATACTTCCGTTTAAGTGAAAGAAATAGGAAAAACTGGGGGAATTTATTCTACTGAAACTGCAGGGAATACAGGTTAACTGTCCCTCATCCCAAGCTGAAGCCTCTTTTACTGTTATTGGCCATCAAGTTATCACTACAGAAATTTTGCATGCAGACACAGAAGGCTAGATAAAGAGGCATACATTTTTAACTAATTACTTTTTAGACTTGCTTTCTTATTTGCTATGAAACTCTTTTCTTGAACTTTATAATTAATGCAACATTTTCCCATTTGTTGTTTGATTTGACTCACAGGTACGGAAATCAAATTAGATTCCAATTTTTATTTTGAAGGCAGATGTGCTGATGCAAATGACTTGCTTAAGGGTAAATGTCAAACCTTTTAAAATAAAATTATAGTTTTCTCTGTGTGATAGTCTTTCCATGTGACTGAAAAAAATGAAAAGCTGTTCTATACTTTAGGCAAAGTTAGTAGAAGTAAGTACTTTTAATTAAAATGTGAGTTATGATGGGCTGACATTATAGCTTAGTGATTAAAGACACTTGTTGCCACGACTGGTAACCTTGATTTCATCCCTGCCACCTTCAAATTGTCTTCTGACCCTCACACAAGTATTTTTGTTTGAATGCACACTCACATACACACAGAATGACAGAATTAAGTAAAATATGAATACAAGGTATAATTTTATAAAGAATTCTCTGTCAATATTTAGATAATTTTCTTCAGCTAAAATTTTAGTGAAAGATAAACCAATGGTATTGTGAGAATGTTACAGCACCCATGAATAACACAAAAGAGAAATAGCAGATTTTTCAATAGAATTTAGGGTTCAGTAGCAAGGAAAAATAATGCTGGATACATGATGCTGAACTATTCCAATTGCTACAAATCCTTCCCATTATTCATTCCCTGTTAGATATAATACTTGATGTAGATATAATATTTTAAAAAAAATATAGCTGCAATCCCAACATATTGTATTCCGTGTTTTGTCCTCTAAAAGGGGTAGAGTGATATTCTTGAATGCTAGCGTCCACATTTGAGATTGGTGTTTTTTATTTAAACAAACAAGTTAACATCTTTCAAAACAAAAGTGTGACATATGTGGTTTGTGAATTTGTAAATTGATCTTAGCTGAGAACGCTAAATAGCTTTAGAGCTTATACAATAATGGGTCCACATATGATTAGGTGACACTCACCAAAATAAGTGGTCTGGTACCGAAGACGTAATTAATTCTTCTGTGGCAATCTGTTTTATTTTCTAACCATTCAGAAACATTCGGTTAAAATAAACCAAAGGAAACGAAAGGAATAGGACACAAGTCTCAGCTAATGTGGGTAGATGGGGGCGGACTTGTGAAAACATGTTTCCTTTAAAGCACTTGACAAGTGGGGAATTCAGAGAGCTACAAACCATGCTAATAGTTGCTAATTTTGAATTGACTATAAACATTCCACACTATGTGTTAGCAAAATTGTTTATCCCACAGTAGAAAACTCCTCGGGACTTCCAGCAGGTGTGCTGGGAACTTGAGGAAATAGATACTGTGTGTGATAGAAGCCTCTCCATAGACAAGATTATTGTAAAACATTTTCTGAAAAGATTTTCTCGGGGCCTTGTTACATAAGTTGCATGTGTCAGTGTACGTGTGGGAGTGTGTGAAGGGAAAGTAAACGGGACAGAAGACTAAACATAGTCAAGTTTGAAGCCAAATACATCAGTCTCCCAGTAAGTGTTTGGTCTTGCTTATTGCCTGCCTTTATTTCAGATTGAGATAACAATTCTTGCTTGCCAATTTGACTGCAGCTGGAATTAACTAAAATTCAAGTGGCTGAATGCACTTGTGAGATTTTTTTGTTGTTTGCTGTTTTTTTTTTAATTGAATCATTTGAAATATAAAGACCTAATTTTAATTTAGACCTTTTGAGGTGGGAGATCCTCCTTTAATTTGGACCCAATAAGCAAGACCAAACACTTACTGGGAGCTCAATTTTAAATAGATGACTCATCCCCCAGAGACAGGCCACTGCTATTTTCATGAAATGAAAGGCATTTCATTTTTATTATTATCTGTCAAAAAAAAGTTAAACCAAATGAAATGTATACTTTTAAATATGTGTACCATATGAGGATGACTTATCACCAAACCATCCTTAAAAAGGCCAAATATGTAAGCATACAAATTCAGGAAGGAGGCAGCTCTATGAAGCTCAATGTAAATTGTTCTTGTCTCTTTATTATTCCAGTCTAGGATCACAGAAGCACAAATTTTTGAATACCCGCCAGATCTTAGATCTTCTATTTTGTTTTATTCATGCTTTTCAGATAGGACTTGATAAGCTACAATGATTACTTGTAAGCGTTACTGTCAGAAATCATACTTTGGATAGGGACAGAAAGGTAATTCACACTGGCTGTTGTAATGGGCAGCAAGGGAAACTCCAAGGCCATCTCTCTCTTAAAATACAAAGTAGGTTTTTTATTTACCGAGATTACTCCTGAGAGTCAGCTCAGGGGCCAGGGAACGATACATAAAGAGATCGACCTCATGCTAAGACTATGCTGTTCATGATATAGTTCCTTAATATTTCCTTGAAAAATGGGGAAGTGTTTGGAAGAAACAAAAGAGAACACAACCACTAGCTAGTTGTAAAGATCACCTTTTAACTGTCTAGTGGTATGTTACACTCACTTGGAACAAACAGTTCATAAATATAAATATAACTGATTTACTTTCTTCATTCTTTTAGTAGCAATCAGTTGAATAGTGAGATTTTTTTTTTATATTATAAATTCAGTGGTCTCCTCTTCCTTAACCAGGTGAGATGAGGAACAAAGGAACAGCAGCAGGAAAATGAAATGGTAAAGTCCTCCTTGATAATCGGGCAATGACAGCAAGATTGCAACACCTTGTAAAATCTGTGCTGTTCAGTTACTGGAAAACCAGTCCTTGTTCAACTGCTTTTTTTAAATTTATATTTTCCTTTATATGCTACTAAATTTAATTTTAACTGATGTCCTAAACAAAGATTCATGAAGTTCATTTCATGATGCATTCATTTCCTTAATGCATATATGCTTATTAGTTCTTATTATAAACTGGATACCACCTAGAGAAACCTAGGAAGTGGTAATCATATTGAGAAATTTTCTAGCTGAGACTGTCTTGTGGACATGTCTTTGGTCTATTCCCTTAATGCTAATTGAGGTAGCATGGACTAACTAGTCATTTCCAAACCTATAAAGTTCATCCTGGGGTATATAAGACAGCTATCAAATTGTGGGCCTGTGAGTTGACCACGAACTAGTGTTCATTGTTGGCTTTTACTTCATGTTCAGGTCTTCATGCTCAGTATTCTATTGAGTTCCTGTTCTGACTTCTCTCCATGACATAATGTGATTTGCATTATAAAATGAGATAAAACTTTTTCTCAACCAACTTGCTTTTGGTCAAGATGTTGTCCTAGCTTCAGAAGCAAACTACAGCATGAAGTCACATACTGGGAGAGACACATACATTTGGTGTAATACTTAATTTATCAATATTTTGGAGTTATTCATCCACCTATGAAAAATACAATATTGTGTCACAGGAAATAGGTTACTATGACATCACATCAGATATTAAATAATACAGTAAATTTCTAGTATATGTATAAATATACTGGAGTTTCGATTAATATTCATGTTATTTTCTGCTCATAGTCATGTTGTATGACAGGCAAACCATCATACAAGCTCCAGCCCTCAACTTTTTCAGAGTCTTATAGGGATATCCAACACATTGAAAATTAGAGGTGTGCTCTCTTCTCCCGAGGTATATAGTTTCTGGACATTTTAATAGCATTAAATCGAGCACTTGACTTGGAATCAGGAAGGGGTCATCTTAAGTTCTCAGAGGCCAGGTTAAATAAAGAGAGGATCAAAAAGAAGAGAGCATTATGAACTAAGGTAGGGAATTGCACCGCCACTGAATATGGTCTGAGAGTCTTCCTTTTTGCTTTTCTTCCCAATGATTTAATTTCTCAGCTCTAGGGAAACACAAGTTAGGAAAGTAAAGCAAATTTATCACTTCTGAAAACTGCTGCAAGACCCCCAAGACACAACGATTACCCCCAAATTGAATTTAAATAAAAGTAATTAGTTTTATCTTATGTTTTAATTCATTTACCTTTGCATTGAAATCCCCCTGGAGTTTTGCAACTCATCAGCCATTATCCCTGAAGCTGATTCAATAATGCGCGAATGAATACACCATTAACCAATTATACATAATGACTGCAAGACATGCCAATAGTGGAGCAGCTCAGGTGATTTATAAGGCTCACTCCCTATAGCCCATTTGCAATTCGAATTTTCATAAAAAATACATTGAAAGTTTAGAAATGTTTTATATATACTTGTAGTCACCTGCTGGGGACATGAATAAACAAAAGCAAGAAATTCATATTTCCATGTTTTTTTTAACAATTTGTCACATAAAAGTACTCAAGTGTAAGCTATGAAATATTCATTTGAAGTCAGTGGTACATAGAATTTTCTGTTATTATTTTGTTTTCTGGCCTCATTTTAGATAGGACAGGTGATATGAGCCTAAATGCTGATAATGAATAGCACAAGTTAGGTTTCACGTCAACCATAAATATGAGAGTCAAGGTCTGAGAACATGGCTCAGAGACTATGAAAAATTGCTGCTCTTGCAGATAATCCCTTGTTTAATTCCAAGTACAATCTCTGGACCAGCTATAATTGCCTATAACTCAAGTTCCAAGAGACCAAAAAACTTCTTTGGGTCCACTTTAATACTCCACATCAGCTGTACACATAGAAATAAGTAGGCACATACATCTGAACGTGTATACTTACATACATATAAGTAAAATTTAGAAATCAAAATATATCCATTTTAGTATCGCAATTAATACATGACCTTTAAGATAGTTGTACCTCACACTGAATGGAACATGATTAGATTATATTCCACTTGAAGTGTCCCTTATTTTATGGATTAATAAAATAGGTGAATGGGAAAATAAGTAATTTTAGTTAAAAAGTAGTTTATAGGTTTTTTCTTTTTTTATTATTTGACCAATTGTGTACTATCACATTAATTCTGGGAAAATTTTAAAGATTTTCTGTGGCTATCAGAGTCTGTGATTTCATACATATCTCCAATCTCTGATAAGCTATTAGAAATTGGCGGATGTGTAAAATTGGATATCTGACTTTTTCACTTGTAAAATGGATAAGATAAACCTGTAGGCTAGCTCAGAGTGTTTTGGAATAGTGTAAAATATGCCATTTACTGCTCTATGGCCAGTTAAGCATGTAGTTACTGCTCAACTGCTACTCATTTTTATATCATCTGGCAATTGCCACAAGTTTTCTTATTATGAGTGATTCATATTAGATATGTGTAGAAAGATATATTTTCTTCTTCCAATACCAAGTAAACTGTGTATACATTTTACCATATGTACTTTCTTAGTAGTGGTATCCATAAATCATTTCACAAAGTAACTGAAACAAATATGTATTTTAGGGAAGCAAAGAAAGATATTGACTTATACCTTTGTCCCTTTGGGGCACGAAGTTCTACAGTGCATTACCTTTATGACACTTCTCTAATTGTGTAACAACAGTGTACCAGAGTAGATGGACATTAAGCAGAAAAAGGAACATTTATTTGAGTGAGATAGTGAGTAGTAAACACTGTAAGTTTGAAACCTAAGCCTCACACATGTATATTATCTTCCTTATATGGCAGTGTGCTTATTCAAGCACAGTTGGCTATAGGTTTCAACACTCTCTAATTATAGATGTTTATCAAATACAGAGCCATAAAATATATACGTACTAAAATGATTTACTGCATGGCAAGATAGAATCACATGATTTATATTCTACATTCCTTTTCAAGTGATACAATTCATGAAACAAAAATAATCCTTTTATTATTGCTACAGAGAATAATGAGAGGGCAAACAGACTTACACAGTGATGCTACAAAGTTGAAAAGACTGGTGATAAGGGAGAGAGTAAAGATAAAATGTAAAACTACACTAGTGTTTTGGAGATAGTGCCTATGAACACAATATTTTTATTGTAACAGATTTGCATATATTTTAAACTGTCATAACTGCCTTTTAAAACTGATTACTTTTACAAGCCTGTCAAAATCATATCTCATTTCTAGAGTTGTGTGCTAATAAAATAAAATATGTTGTAATGCATAAAATATGAAAATTTTTATATGGAAAAGTCCTTGAATGATGTAGACCTATTTTAAGCTACAAAAACCAGAAAGCCAAGTTAGAGTATCTCAAACATTCAATAGAGAAGTTGTGTCTACAACTAATATGTGCGTGGGTTTTGCTGATATCTATTCACCGAGTGATAAATTAGAGAGATATACTCCTTCTTACTTTGATACCTAAGATTTACTGGCCTTTTCCCGATAACCGTTTTCCTTGTGGTGCTATGGAATTTATCTCCTATGGTAAAAGAGAATGTTCCCATCCATGAAATTGACATGCCTCTTATCATTAGGAAAACATTAAAGAAAAAAAGCAAACAAACAAACAAAAAACATCCCCCTTGTCAGAATTCCAGTTCTTTCTCAGAGGCTTGCATTTTGTTAAGTAGCTACTGGAACTGAAAATGTCTCTAGGCAATGGCCTTTCCAGAATAGTCTTATCATTATTTCCATTGAAATATTCTGTTCTGAATGGAACTAGAAATTTCATAGGATTCAGAAAGCAAAGGCTCATAAGACTAAGAACCTAAGAAAGTTGTGAATTTGTAAGATCCATCCCCAGGTTATATATTTGGTAAATAATTTATAGGTATTGGAGGCTCTTCGTTGGAGCTTCTTGCAAGTCAAGCTTGAAACAGAGGGAGAAGCAGTTTTCCTGAGTAGTTACTCATTTCAGGATGGAACTTTTGGTGATGTAACTGTGTTTGAGTAGCCTATGCTCTATGAACTTGTTTTACCAGTTCGTTCTTGGTTAACATTTTAATTATGTCTTTGTTCTCTTATCTGTGTCTTATCTGAAATTAATAAAAGGTTGTTCACATCTCTCAAAGGGAAAAAAAATCACAGCACAAACCCTATAAAGGTGTAAAAGCAATGCGGTAGAAATGCCTGAAAGGATACTGACACAGAAAGTAAAAGAAAGCCAAACTTGCACCAACTTAACTCAGTGTTGATAATATAAGGTTGTAGTACAAACATTGGTATGTAGTTAGAAAGCTTCTCACATTGTGAAAAAGTCTTTTTTTTTTTTTTTGGTACTAACTTCTTTATTAATTTTCAATTTCTTTAATGAAATACCATGATCATGAATAGATTATATTGATTATTTTGTGTATCCAGTTCCATATTAATCAGAGTCCATCGTGATTGGTAAGCAAGGCAGCACCTGGTAGCATCCAGCAAGAACAGAAAGCTGAGAGACCCCTTCTTGAACCATAAGCACTAAGCAAAATTTAAACATAATGATTGATTTTATGCTAAATTAAAGAATTCATACAATTTCTTTCTAAGTATTCCTTATCTTTTTTTGTGTGTGTCTTTATGGCTATTTACGGCCTATCTTTCTAAGAAAATTTCAGCTTAAGCATTTTCACACTTACTGTGGCTTTCATGATCCTTAGCCTCTGAGCCGAAAAGGGACACACTATGAAAGGAAGGTGACATTAAAAATCAATTGTAACCACCATCTAGTCCTGAGCCTTGGAACCTGGCTTATTTTATTATATGCCCCAAGGAAATAATCTAGAAATTTGTTAGTGATGCTTCCTGTTTTAGATAGCAATTAGATTGTGTTAAACAATATAAAAAATATTTCCATCAGTTCTTCAAATGTAAGCACACTATAATCAAAGCATTGATTCCAAGTTATATATATTCTATTCAAAAGGAATTTGTATGTTCAGACTGTGCAATGAAGACAATGTCATTCTTTTCTCACAATAGTTGTTAGTTACAGTATCAGTTGATTTTACAGAGACTTCACAAAGAGGCATCTACAATAAAGGAAAACTTAGAGGGAAATTTTGAAGCCATTGATGATATCATTATAAAGTCTGATGTTATTATTAATACCTCAAATGCTGTCATGAGGGCTCTGTTGGTTATGATGGCATAATTCCTTTTAGGAACTGTATAAATTGACTCACTGCCATAACTGTTAAAGTGAACCATGTTGAGGAAAGAGGATAGAATGTTTAAGAAAACAGACAGATTCTTCTTGGCTGTCAAAACAAGAGATCATGAAATTAAGAATAGTAACCTTTGTATTAACATGAACACTTTGACGTGGAATGAGTTTGCTCTGGAGGTCAGTGTATTACACTGAAATTCTTCATGCTGCGGGCTCATGTTTGTACCTCTTCACTGTTTTCCTGTCAAGGGAATAAAAGAATGAGGGTTAATACTATCTGGAATCCCTCTTTTGTTATGGAGCCTATCAAACTTGATTAAATGTACTGCGAGTTTAAATAACATAGGCTGTGGGAAATGTTCAGCTCTAAGGTAATAACAGGTTTCCCTTGTTAGGTAAACAATACAGAAATGGTAAGAGATTTCTTTTTTAATAAAAAAAGAACTTGTAAGTTTCCTGTTATTTTTTTTTTTGTCTCCCATAGACTTTTATATTTTGGCTTCTCTGAATGTATATTTTTGTTGTTTTCGCAAAAACATGGCTAGTTGTAGTTCTATTGGGCCTATGATTCATGTGTCTCTTTCTGTGCAAGTATCATCTTACTGTTATTACTATGTCTGTGCAATATGGTTTGGAATCATGTATTGTATTCTTTTCAGAATTGCTTTGCTTTACTTTGTCATTTGTGTCTCATTATAAGCTTTGAGGTTGTTGAGGAGAGTTATTTGGTTGGTGTATTTTTAGGGATTACATTGGATATAAATATATATATTTGTTGTAGTAGGATGTCCATTTTTGCAGCATTGATTCTTCTGATTCATGAGGAAGGAGTTCGATCCATACTCTAGTTTCCTCCTCAATTTCCTTTTCTTTTCAGTTCTTCTAATTTTATTTTTTTCTTAAGTTTTAAAACAATCTGTATTTTACATATTTATTTCCCCTCCCTCATCTCCTCTCATTCCCCCAACCCTGCCCTTCATCTACTCCTCAGAGAGGGTAAGGCCTTCCATGGGGAGTCAACAAAACCTGTCACATCATGTTGAGGCAGGACCAAGGTTCCCCCCTGCCATGTAGTCAGACATCCCCCACTCTGCATGTATCCAGGCTTAGCATTGTATCCCTCTACAAAGAATGGACTCCAGAATCCTAGTTCTTGCATGAGAGATAAATCCTGATCCCCCTGTCAGTGGCTCCACAAACTGCCCAAACCACACAGTTGTCATCCACATATAGAGGACCAAGTTCAGTGCTATGCAAATTCATCAGATGTCAATCTGGAGTCAGTGAGTTCCCACAAGCTTAGGTAATCTGTTTCTGTGGGTTTTCCCCATCACAGTCTTGAACCCTTTGCTCATATTACAGCTCCTCTCTCTTTTCTACTGGACTCTGGGAGCTCGGTCCAGTGCTTAGCTGTGGATCTCTGCATCTGCTTCCATCAGTTACTGGATTAAGGTTCTATGAGGTCAATTAAGGTAGCCATCAGTCTGATTACAAGGGAAGGCCAGTTCGCACACCCTCTCTACAATTATTTATATTTTTAGCTGGAATGATCCTTGTGGATTCCTGGAAATTTCTCTGGTGTCAGGTTCCTTGTAAATACCATAATGGCTCCATCTATCAAGGTATCTCTCTTCTCATTCTTGCCCTCTGTCCTTCCCTCAACAGGACCCTCCCATTCCCTCATATTCTCCTTCCTACTCCTCTTCCCCCCTTCCCTGTACTGCTCTTCCCCACTCCTCCCTCATGCTCCCAATTTACTCAGGAGATCTTATCTATTTCCCCTTCCCAAGGGAATCCATGTATGTCTCTTAGATTTTTCCTTGTTACCTAGTTTCTCTGCTGTTGTGGACTGTTGGCTGCTATCCTTTGCTTTATGTCTACTATCCACTCAGGAGTAAGTATTAAGCTAAATTATACAATGGAAAAAGAAATCATCATCAACAAATAGTCCTGGTATAACTTGATGCCAACAAGTAGAAGAATGCAAATAGATCCACATCTATCCCAATGCACAAAACTCGAACTTTACTTTCTAAAAAATTAAGAGTAAATATTGTAACATTTCAAATTACTTAATCAAAATATAGTGACTAAAATGTCATTTTAATTTGAAAAACTTTTCATTTAGCAAAAAGAAGCATAAAATATATAAAGACAAAAATATTTCTCAATATTTTATTCTTATATTTGAAATCATGTCTAGTGTGTTAGGCAAGTTATATGACCTAGAAAATAAACTATTTTTTATTTGTGTGTACCCTGGTTTCTTTTTATTCTTTCAAATTAACATCAGCAACAATTCCCCCCTTTTTTCTGTAACAATTTCATAAAGTCATATGTCCAATCTAATTTTAAAATTCTATGACTTTAAATTTGTGACTATTATTGGTTTTCAAAATGGGGTTTCTCTCTTTAGCTATTAATATCCTGGGGGTCACTAGGCAGACCAAGCTGGCCTCAAATTCAGAGAGATCTACCTTGCTCTGCATCCCAAGAGTTTGGATTAAAGACTTGCACCAACACATCCAACTAATTTTTAAATTTTAATGCAAACTTTTATGACACCACTTTCCCTTTGTCCCTCCAACATCTTCTTTTTCCCTCCCCTTCAGACCTTCCGATGCTCCACTCACACCTCTTTATTATTGCTACATAAATATGTATAAATATGCTATTTAAAATAAACAAATATAAACTGACAATTTCATTTGGTGTTGCTTGTATGTATATGATTTCAGGAGTATCACCTTTGTATAGAAGAATCAATTAAAAGGCTTGTCCTTGGGAGAGATTAACATTCCCTCTGTCAACAATTATTAGTCACCTATACTTATTGATACAGCAGTTGGACATTGTGAACTCTCCCCCTTCCATGATAGCTTGTCACTGTTTGAGTTTTCTTTAGTTAAACATAACATTGAATTATCATGGGTGTGGTTTTCTCATTATTTCTGAGATATAATCTCACTGCCGACTGTATAGACCTTTTGACTATTACAATATTACTGTACTATCTTCTCTGATGTTTCCTGAAAGCTAAGTTCAGTAATTGTACTGTAGATATAGCTGATGGTGCTATGGTCCCCATGATTAGTTGCCATTTGTGTTATGACTAGTTACAGTTTTCTGTAATTATCTCTATTGCAAAGAACAACTTCTTTGTTGTAGAGCGAGCTAAACATATCTATGCGTACATGCAAAGTATGTAAAATGCAGGTAGGAGATGATTATATTGATAAAGTGATAATAATGGATTCACTATAAAATCCATGACCTCATTAGACCTAGGTGTTAGCTAGGTTTATATTAGCAGTCATAATTTTCCTCCTGTTGAACAGACCTTAATTCCAATTGGACACCTATTGGTTGTCACCAGATTTGAGTGCCATTATGCCCCTTTTTGTGATATTTTATCAGTCTGGAAATTGTTGTGGCTCATAGACATAACAGATGCACAGTACTGTTGATTGCTTTCTTCCCTCGGAGTTTGCATAACACCTTCTGGTAGTATGAAAGCTTGGCAGCATTGAGACATTCAGATTAGTTCCAGCAAGAAAATTCCTAACGCTGTGTCTGAAGTGTGTGAGATCTTCAGTAGCAGAGACTTACCTTCAACTTCTGACTGGTAACCATAGGCAATAATGAAGCCTATCCTGTTGGCAGAGTCAGTTGGACAACCACAATAACTCAAATGGAAATGTTTCATACTAGCCATTCAACTAATGTATTTTAAAGAAATTATTCCTTGTTATCAACTTTCATTCTATAACTAAGAAACACAATAAAAAGAAAATAAAACACATAGGATAATAGAGAATGTAAGTTAATTTTTCCTTATAATCTAATCATCTTGATTACTCTATAGCATAAAATTCTTAGCATGTGATTTATCGTCAAATGTTGAGCATGGTTTACACACTTAATGATATGGTACACAAAAACCTATAGTCCTACCTTAATTACAGTGACAAAATAATATCAAAATTAGTAGCTGAACTCAACACTGATTTAAGGAAGGTGTCCAATGACTTTAACATCTGTGAATGTGGAATAGAAGAATAAAGCATTGGGGAGACACCTACATCATTTACTCATAAAATGGAACTTGGTAAATATCCAATGTCCTGTGATACACAAGGCACAGGGAATGTCCAAAGAAACATGAAGTAAACCTCAATAAATTGTTAGACATTTACATGTTGAAAAACATTAACTTGAAATAATTTTCATGAAAATGTAAGAAGATTTCATATATTGGAGAAACAATGAGGCATAAATTCAGGTGATAATTAAGATACTTTAAAGAAGTACAGGGAGTTAGATAAAAAAAATACAGGATGATCCCCTCGTGTGTCATCTCTTTAAGGTATTGGCATTCTATAACCAAGTGATCAAAGGAGCTTATCTAGTTTAGTTTAGTTTATTTTCATTTGTAGACATATATACATTTGAATCTACATGGATTCATCAGCAAGTCCTAGAACTGAGAAATGTCCAAGGTAAGATTGCTCATAGTGCTCTTCCCCCTTTTTGAGACCCACCTCCCCTCCTGCTGACCAAATTCCAATGATTTACAGCTGCCCTCAATGTGCTCTCCATATTTAAAAATTTTTTTTCTAAATTGCTATAAAAATATCATAGATTTGCTTTCTTTAGACAGTGGCATTTTTCCCTCGGTGTTCTTTTCCTGAATTTAATACAAGAAGAGGGTGTTGAGTGATTTTCCCTGTGTATTGCTAAATGATTTGCAAATGCATTACAACAAAATTCAAATAACAGTATGTTGAAGATGATCAGTATTTTATTAGATTTTGATCAATACACATAAAGGCTCTATAACAAGACTCTGCAGATATTTGTTTCCAGAGATTATATGACTTTATATCTTATACCAGGAATATATTTATAAATTCTTTCCCCTTGCCCTATCCAGCATTGGATGCTGTCATAGTTTTAAGTTTAATTTTATCCATCCCTAAAATGTGCATTGGTACTGTTTTTATTTCCCTGATGGTTATGATATTGAATATAGTTTCATAAATGTGTTTAATCTCAGTAAATAGCTGTCTGGTCCTTAGACTAATAATAACAAGGATTTATGTTCTGTTAAGTTCTGAAATATCGTTATGCAGCATATATTCTAGTTTTCTGGTGCTTTGTTATAATTTTCATCTTCTTTTTTTCTTTTCATTTTATTTCATACAACAAATACTTTTCTTTATTTTTATTTACTCAGTAGCCATCATGTTTTTACAGTCTTCTGAGTATGGCTTTGAATTTTTCACTTTGTTATCTTAAACCTTTTTTAAAAACATGCACATATATTATTGTCTTCTTAATTTTTCATCTCACAATCTCTTTAATGTATATATGGTTTGTAACGCAAATTATGTCGTATTAAAGTAAACGCATATATTTTAGTTTCTTCCCTATTGTAAATAGTGCTATAGTTATTTAACCAAGTGAAGATCACTGATGAAGATAAAGTAGCATTATCTTATTGAGGTTTTAGATTTTCTCCTTTCTCTCTTTCTGTTTGTGTGTGTGTTCATGTATAATTTTGTAGATTATACATGCATGTATATGTTTGAGTTTACATTCAATTATGTTCATATGAAGGGTAAAGTAGGAAACAGTGTCTTGTTCTGTCACTCTCCTATCTTATTCTCTTCAGAAATAATTTTGCAGTGATCCTGTGGCTGAAGTGGAATTCAATGAGGTTTATCACTCTTCATATTTCTGCTGACATTCTATTAGCATTGAGTTTACAAATGCCCAGGGCTCACACTTTGCTTTTTTAAGTAGGCACTGGGGATCCTGATATGCGTCCATGTTTTGTTTAGCAAGCATTCTCACACACTAATTTTTATGGTCAAATTTGGAGAAAATTAACTTGCTTGTGTTTATGACTTTAATAGCTTTATTATAATAAGTGGGGAATGATATGTTTTTCCATATATATTCAAGCAATAGATGCACCCCACCATATACATGTAAACTCTAAATAATTGGGCAAATAAAAATATTTTTGCAAAAAATTTTGCCCCCTTTCCCAAAAGAACACATAATTTGTCATGTTGCTGGGTATGTTTCTCTCTACATACATTTTTTTCTAAAGCATTTGCAAATGTTTAATAATGTATCTTCAGCTTTGTGTTATCTCATTTTGATGAATTCTTAGACTAATCTTCATGGATATCATAATGGAATACAAACTCTAGCCAAGGAAAATTTCTTTCTTTCTTTCTTTTTTTTTTTTTTTTTTTTTGGTTTTTCGAGACAGGGTTTCTCTGTGGCTTTGGAGCCTGTCCTGGAACTAGCTCTTGTAGACCAGGCTGGTCTCGAACTCACAGAGATTCACCTGCCTCTGCCTCCCAAGTGCTGGGATTAAAGGCGTGCGCCACCACCGCCCGGCTTGGAATTTTCTTATTTTTTTTTTTTTGGAGATTGGAATATCCTTTCTTCCTTAAATGGGTTTGTTCTAGTATGTCACTGCTCTAGAATGTCATGTGTTCCTCCGAGCTGAAAAGATCTCCAGCCTTTTAGTCCTCCTAGAAGATCATTCAATGTCCATCCTTGTCTCTTTTCCTTAGTCACCGATTTTTCTTTTGTATTGCCAGACATAGAAAAGAATCAGTATCTATGCCTTCTACCTTTTCATATCTCTAATCGCCAAGGAAAGATATCATAAGAACACATTTATTATTGAATGAATAAGTATACAAATCACTGAAATGTCATTTAATATCAGCTTTCTCTGCCTTTTCCTCAAATAAAATCTCCTGAGATAGATAAAGAGAAAAAGAAAGAAAGGAAGAGATCTTACCAGCTTAGCAGGCCAGAGAATCTCTAAGAAAAAGAAAAAAATGTGTCACCACATCCTTTCTCTGATTCTGATGAAAACAAAAAAAACATGGTGTGCATCTTAGTGACTGGAATTTCATGTAGCACATTGTTATCTCAATAACACTGCCTATGATTCTATATACGATTCAATTGAAAGGCCATTTTGTTCATAAGTACCAATTTTCCTTAGCTTAGTCATGATAAATTTCATGTAAGAAAGGACAAGGCAAGTGTAGTTAACATTTCTTTAGTGTATGCTGTATGCCTTGAAGCCTTCATCTGTGAGATCAAAACAGAAATTTAAAATGATGTAACCGACAATTCAATTCTGAGGCCACATAACTGGGAAAGTATGAAGTAGTCATTCAAACCCATAGCGACTCCTCTATCTATACTCTGTTTTAGATATGATGCTATATCAAATTTTAATTAAAATAAATCACAACATAAAAGATTAATATAATTTTTGAGTTGTAATATTTAAACATACAACGTTTGTGTGCTGGTACATCTTGCTATTTAAACTGACAAAATTTAGAATTAAGTAGAAAGCATTATCAGAATGTGCTTGAGGGCATTTTCTAGAAAAGTTGACTTGAGTGAGGACCTACCTCAATAGTAGCATCATCTGCGGATTGTGGTAGAGGTTTAACATCACAAATGCACAGTTAGAACACTATACTCCTCTCTCTCTCTCTCTCTCTCTCTCTCTCTCTCTCTCTCTCTCTCTCTCTCCAGTTACTGTTGGGCACAATGAGAGCATCTGTACCATGCTCCTACAGCCTTGCCTTCTCTACCATCTTCAAATACATCTTCATGCTCTGAGCGATAAGGTTCTCTCCCTTTATGTTAGTTGTGTCAGATCTTTTGTTACAACAATGAGAAACATTATTATTAATGCAATAGCATATCAAGCTAGAAGAGTCAAAAATTCATTAATTAAAGAAAAGATAGATAATGGCAAAATTTTGAGGACTGGGTTTAGAATGTACAACTGTCTATGTCCTTAAAGAGTCAGTGAATAATGATTTGCACCCACTGGGAAATTTATCCATTAAAATCTTTGTGTATGCAAAGTGATGAGCTCTTCCCAGCACCCAACTGTCAGTCAGATGGGATTGGTATCATATAAACACAAAAAGCCAGTAATAAACATAAATTTTGAGTGCAGAAAGAAATTATATGTTGGCTGTCTCAAAAATATCTGAAAAATTTTAATGTGTTCAGACTCTTTGAGAGGTGCTGATAGGTGTTCTTAAAATGATTCTTATTCTTGTAAGAAAAATCATGTTTTCAATGATGTTTATTGAAGTCATGTTGTATAATATACTTAAACTGCAAATTCCCTTCGAGGAACTGAAATCTCTTTCTATCTTTGCACCACCGCTGAAGGTAAGATTATTTTAATGGCAAAGCTCAGATGTTCTAGAAATCACAGTCCGAGAGCCTGTTTTTCCATTCATCAGGTTATATCAGCAACAGTGACCATCTGGCTTTGTTTAGTTTATGAATCTTATCCAATAAAAAATAGAAATAGATTTACAATTTTAGAGGTAAATAACATTGTAAATTAACAGTAAATTATGAGAAAAACTAGACTAATTATTTTTATTCATTTCCAAGAAATAATTGCCTTAGCTTACAATTAAATAAACTTTATGCAAGGAGATCAATATAAGAATATTTCAAGAACATGATTTGTAGAAAAAAATACTATCTGTACAGAAATCTCCTGAGTGAAATTTGCAAAGAAATTAAATGAAGTGAGATGAACTTAAAATTATCATGATATACTACAGAATAAAGTTCTGTTCTTTCATTTTGATTTATAAAACTGAAAAATATTTTATTTTTTTATATTGACTTTCTGTGGCCTGAAAGATATTCCATAAATCTCTTGAATATTTAACCTGAAACCTACAAAAGGTAATTCACAGAATTTGAAAGTAATTTGGTAAAAAGATTGTCGATTAAGGGTGATATATCACTATATTCCTAAGATTCTCTCCAACACCCTTCATTCCCTGAGTTTTTAATGATGCAATATTGCAGAGAAGATGTTGGACCAACCAAAAATTTAGATATCTTTAGATGTTTGTCAGATAACGGCAAGGGGTAAGTAAAGGTCATGACATCCAAAACATTTAAAGATGAAGGAATTTCTTAGACAAAAAAAAAAAATGTACAATTATATCCAAGGAGATCATAAGTATCACAAGGATTTTTAACAATCTTTCTTTGAAACTCATATTTTGAGTTCAGTGGGTGATATGTTTAAATGGTTTTGAAGGTTTTTCATCGAAATAAGGGTTTTATCATTAAATTGAGCTGTGCAATTAAAAAAACACTAATAAGAAGAAGATTCCATTTTTATTCTCCATGAAAACTCATTTTTTTCAGCTTCCCAATTTGAAGCATTGATCTGAATATATTTGGACACAACTTACAAAACATGGAAATTGTTGGCAGTTAAGGAACACTGTCTATTTCCGCTTAACTGGGAACAGAGGAACATTAACATTGCTTTGTGTGGCTGCTATGGAGGAGATATTTTGAGCATCTGTAACAAAGATGGCAATAAAATTGGAGGTCAAATTGTGCTTATTCCAAATTAGAGAGCTTGGCATTTTTAATATTCATCACTCAAAAACAACATGTTGCAATGAGCTTTAGGTTTCCTGCTCACAGTTTTCCACAGCATCAATTACCATCAGCACAGTGCCTCTCATAGCACAATATTTTGTTTATTTTAGACCTAGCCCTTCAAGAGGTATTCTGAAATTGATCCTTATACCCTAAAACATACTACTATTTATGGTCCATAATGTTCAGTATTATTATGTGTTGTGGGAGGTCCTTCTGTCTATGTGTTGCTTTTATTGGTTAATGAATAAAGAACTGGCTTGGCCTATAGTATGGGAGGAAGAAGATGGAGTCAGAGAGACACTATGGAGCTGCAGTAAGTAGACATGCTGAAACTCTGCTGGTAGGCCATGGCCTTGTGGTGATATACAGATTAATAGAAATGGGTTAAATTAAGAAATAAGAGTTAACTAATAAGAAGCTAGAGCTCATTGGCCAAGCAGTGATTTAATTAATACAGTTTCTGTGTGATTATTTTTTGTCTAAGCTAGCCAGGTGGCCTCCTCCAATAATTATGAATAATTGCCCATATTCTTGAAGATCCATTGTATGTTGAATATGTACCATATAACTCAATCACAGGAGATAGTTGACATTATTATCCTTATATGAAACACATAAGACTTGAGGTCAAGTAAGTAAACTGACTTTCCACTCAAAGACATAGTAAGACTGATAAGTTGTAGCATAATTAGAGATATGGTCCGAGTGTTTCTAGCACTTGTTTTTGTTCTATTTTTAAATTAAATGGCAAGTCCTTCACACACTACCCGGCATTTCTACATTATTTATGTGCTGACAGTTATAGGCAAGTTCAAGCTCAAACAATTTGGAAGACTATTTATCATCTTCTTTATATTTTGTATTTGGGGTAAAAGTAAATATTCTGTAACATACACATGTGTTTCATATAATACACACTATTTATCAATTCCTAGCATATTCTAAAAACAAATAACAAACTAAAATTACACAAACTTTTATGTATATATTTCCAAAGTTTTGTATAAACAAAATAGTAATTTGAAAGTACAAAAACCTAAGAAATTAAACTTTAATAATAAAACTAGCAAATGATACTTTGTGCACTTTCTTATATAAATCAGTAGCAAAGTACATCCTTCTTTTTTTTTTGGTTTTTCGAGACAGGGTTTCGCTGTGGTTTTGGAGCCTGTCCTGGAACTAGCTCTTGTAGACCAGGCTGGTCTCGAACTCACAGAGATCCACCTGCCTCTGCCTCCCGAGTGCTGAGATTAAAGGTGTGTACCACCACCGCCCGGCTAAGTACATCCTTCTTTTGCTGTCTACACCCTCATCTTCACCACACCCCAATTTCTTTGAGGAAGTGCTCTCTGCTCGGCTGCTATGCTCTCCTAACAGAAAGTGGGAAAAATAACAACTAGATCTTCCCATTCATCTCTCACTCTCACCATCACAGTATTTGAGCTCTTCGTTCTTCATTCAGCAGGTGTGATGCTCCTGTATCAGCTTTGTTTTTTTCTGTTTCCAACAACTCTGAAGCCAGTATCTTAACCAACCAACAAACCGTTCTGTTTCCCAGTCTTTCAGAACCTTTTGATTTTTTTTTTATGTGCAAGTAGCTTTGTCACACCTACTAGAGACTCCCATAAGCCTCAGTACTTTTAGAAATTTTCACTGAGCTCACAGGACCACGGGGAAGGCATAATGCCCTGGTATGATCTTGCTAGCTTTCTATACCTTTAATTTTTTCATTGATCAAAACTTGAAGCTGGGCGGTGGTGGTGCACGCCTTTAATCCCAGCACTTGGGAAGCAGAGGCAGGTGGATTTCTGTGAGTTCGAGGCCAGCCTGGTCTACAAGAGCTAGTTCCAGGACAGGAACCAAAAGCTACAGAGAAACCCTGTCTCGAAAAATCCAATTATGCTGGGGGAGAACTACTTAACTGTCACTCCCACTCGCAAGTATGCTAACTTAGAGATGGGGAAAATAAATGAGGTGCTGCCTGGAATTTTTTTTCTATAATCTGAAATGTTTAGAAAGCATACACTTTGACAGATATAGAGCTGGGGTTGAGAAAAGTTCTAGGAAGGAGTACCAGCACAAATGTTTAAGAATCAGAGATCCGTGCTAAAGTCGAAGAAATGCCACATAGAATTGTGATTTCCAGGACAAGACCCTGAGCTGTCTGTTTCGCTTGAATGTTTTCCAAAGCCCGTGGAAACAAGAGTGGGAACTGTGTGAACTGTGAAGCACGAACAGCTTCATTACTCCTTACTGAACTTAAGGTAAGGTATTCATAATAATGCATTTATATCATTAGAAGATGTTGAAGATACGTTCTCTTTTCATTTTTATGAAATGCTTCCATTTCTCCTTTATATTTGTTTGAGCCAAAATATTAGACTTGATTCAAACATAAAAAACATGAAGAGACACTATTATTTTCCTGTTTGAAATAAATTACTTCCATATATGTTAGAGTTAAGATGACAACTTTGGACATACAGTGTTTAAAGGTGTAAAACAAATTCAAAGTGCAGGCAGTTTAAGCAGGGATGCTTATTGGTGAATCTCACAATAACGCTCCTTCATAGGGTCTCATGCATGAAGTCCTGTTATGAGTCAATCTGCTAATCTGAATGACAAAATGTACGTTTAAAACAGAAATAAGGATGGAAGTTGTTATTTCCATCACATCTGGAACCCCCACAGTCATCAGCATTCAAGCAGTCACCCCCAGGCATTAGCACTTCCCGGTCCCATATCTATACTTGTGCCATCAGCATTCAGGCAAATTGCCTGGTCACCAGAGGGCCTTACAGCCTATGTAATCTATGTGTATCATGGTCACATAACCTATGCATGATGTGGCTACTAAACGCCCTATGCACATGCGCTAAATGGTCTTTTAAAAATGAATAGGCCGGATTCATTCTCTCTTACCACATTGCTTTCAGACAGACCTGTGCATTTCCCTCATACCCTCTTCTCTCTGTTAATAAAACTGTTAACGTGGATTTCATTGTGTATCTTGTGGTTCATTCTTGTGCCTGGTCATATCAATGGGGACCATGTGGTATAATATTACCCAGCTTTACTCAGATCTACACACTCAAAGAGCAATGGAGGTAGAAATGGACAAAGAGAGAGACACAGAGCTTCTTAAGACTGTTTAGAATTGCCAGGAGTTTTTTAGCTTAGGGATGAGACAATGGCTGTGTATAAGCCTGTGCTCTCAAAAAGGAAAACAAAAAATCTTTTAGGAAGGAATTCAGTCCCGTCAACATCTTGATTTCAGTCCAAGGAGATAATATTGAAGATGCATGCTGCAGATCGTTGAGACAATAGGCCTACGACTTTTAAGTCTCTAAGTTTCTAGCAATGTGAAACCACAGAATTGAGAGCCAAGCACGCTGCTGTTAATTACCCACTTTCCACATTTCCTTTCTTCATCCTACGTCGCAATCTCTGAACCTTAACTCTGTCTCTGTGTAAAATTATCCAACATTAGGGAATTCACATCCTTCCAAAGCTCTGCCTCACTTGCTACATTTTTGTTTAAAATTAGTTGGGTGTCAAGTCACACAGGGACTGGCCATGCCCAGTTTCTGCAGAGAGCAAATAAAACAAGGTCATTAACTGATTGCTACCCAAATGTCCATCTATTAGTAGCTGGCATTTGGGTTAAATTACAACCGCTTAAAAGAGACACCTACTGAAATTTTCAGCACCTGTTGCTACCCTGAGTAACCTCCTTTCACCAGGCCACATTGGCCAAGAATGATGAATAAAGCTATTGTCTCTAGAATTATCTTCTGTGTAGAAATAGTGGACCATCTGAGTCCAAGGCACAGATGAGTTTGGCAATAAACCCACACCCCTGCCTTTTGCTTTTTGTTTCAAACTTCATTTCAATACCCTCTTTGGTTGGCTACACAGTACGGATTGACAACAACAAAAACACAGAAGTGTATTTTTGTGAGCCAACTTCAACTGCCAAGGAGAAAAATGATAGGCACTCAGCAGTGCAAAGACCAGAGTCTGTAGATACCAAATGAGAGGCTGGATGCAGAAGGTCTGTAGAAATACCGTGGACAGAACAAACAAAAGAGGCATTAGTGTCCATTTCTCTAATAAGCCACATGGGCTCACAAACAAAACTTAGAGTTGTATCTTGATGAGCAAAGAAAGAGGTAAACATAGTCAGGAGGTGTTCCACCTGACCCCAGATCCTTAATTACAACATGTCCCATGTAAACAGACTGATCCAGGGTGTAAGACAGTTTGTATGATAAATGCCGTTGTTGTAAATGTAGCGAGCTGGATTCAATTACTGAGACCTACATGGTTCAAAGATAAGACCAATTCTTGTGAATTGACTTCTGATCTCCATACACGGGTTGTGGCACATACATACACACTTATGTTCATGCATGCACGCACACAGGTATACATGCATAGATATATACAAGTGTAACAAATAATAGTAAGTAAATTAACCAATTATTTTTTAAAAAAGGAAAGAAATACTGATTCTCTAAGATCAAGATACTAGGTTTTAATTTGCAGGCATGTAGAAGAAATGTTGGACTGGGGATTTATGGCCAAGGATACATTTGGGTCACAACAAGTTTTTCTTATAAAGAACACATTGACTTTACTTGGTTAAACTACTGAGACTAACATCTGTCCACCACTCCTGTGAAGACTGCTAAAACAGAAATGTTCATAGAGGAATAACTTCCCAGCTAGAATGTGGTAGAAAGGAGGAAAAAGGCCTGATTATTTCATCTACTTTTTTTTTTTTTTTTTTTTTGGTTTTTTGAGACAGGGTTTCTCTGTGGTTTTGGAGCCTGTCCTGGAACTAGCTCTTGTAGACCAGGCTGGTCTCGAACTCACAGAGATCCGCCTGCCTCTGCCTCCCAAATGCTGGGATTAAAGGCGTGCGCCACCACCGCCCAGCACTTCATCTACTTTTTTATTTACATTGTATTTATAATTCTGTATTTTATTAATCCAGCTGTGTTTTAACTTATTTCACAATGGAATCACCCTCTTTGGATTTCCTGATTTTCTACTATGGTAGATTCTCTACTGCTTCCCCTAATTCTAATCTTATACTTTCCTTTTCATTCTAACATACTGTACTTACTGTCCCTTCCTAATTCTCTCTTCCAAACTTCTATGAAAATCCCATGGATTCAAATCATCTCAAACATAACTAAGTAGACAAAATAACAGAAAAATGGTACAGTGAATTATTTTGAAAAAGTTCAATAACCATTTAGAAAATTTAAAACAGAAAATGAAGTGATAGCCTAGAAAAGAAAGTTTCCAGAAAAGATTAATTATTTAGTAACATTGAAGGATAAAACTAGAAACAAGAGGACAAATTCAATAAAGTAATTGAGACTCCAAATGAGAAACAAACAAAAATCTCAAAACGAATCAATCAAAGTCATGGTTGAATGCACCGTTTCTTCACAAGACCAAGGAGACAAACTTCAGGGAGAGAAGACAAGGAAAATGCAATAATAGTAAAATAATAAAATAATTAAAATAAAATAATATATGAAAGAAGTGAGCAGTATCAAAACTTTTTAAAATTCTAGATATCCTCAGGAAACCAAGCTTAATAAACCATGACATAGAAAGAAGATCTGAAATAAGCTTAAAGTCATCAATAAGTTAGTAAAATGTATTAAGACAAAAAGACAAACACCAGGTATAAAGGAAGTAATGACCATCCAAGAATAAGAGGAATTTAGAATCCCAAATAGACAGGGTAAGAGAATATTGCCACAACACTATCATCAATATGTAAAAATAAAGAACAAAATAAAAAGATTGAAGGGAAAATGTTGACTCATATGCAAAAATAGATGCATCAAGATACCATCAGATATCTATTATCAGCAAATGCAAAAGCCAGAAGAGATGGATTAATTAATATCCAGCTTTGAGAATAAATAACTTACAAACATAATTGCTACATACAGCAATAGTATTTCTTAAACCTGATTAATAAATAAGAGCATTTCAAGATACATACAAATTAATTCATTATATACAACCAAGACAGGACTGCAGTGTCAAACAATAAATACATAGAGGAAGAAAAGAGGCAATTTTATTCATATGAGTCTAGGAAAGAACATACTAATGAGAGTAATATATGAATATAGGAGAGCTCAAAAATACTCCTTTATTCCACAGTAAAACACCAAATTCTGACTAATGGTGGAGGTAAGAAAATGACTAGAAATAAATAAAACAATGAAAACTGGATAAAAATGAAGTAGAGGAAATAGCACACCTTTCTTAATGATAGCCTTAATTTCAAATAGACTCAAGTCATCAATCAAAACAAACAGCAAAACAGGTTAATTGTTTTGAAAAAAAAATCCAACTACCTTTTATCTCCAAGAAATAGAACTCACTGGTAAAAGCATCCACAAATAGAAGTGATGGAAACCAGTATTCCTAGTAAGTGGAAGCTGTAGATAAAGCTCTCATAATTATTTTGTTATCTGATTAAGTAGCCTTTCAACCCAAACTAGTCATAAGAAACAAAAATAAACTATAGTTTAATAACAATATCATGGCATCATTATAACAATGATAAATTTATTTGAACTGAATCTTTAGGCTTCAGGTTCATGAAACAAACACTAAAATGTGTAAGTCATGAAACCGGAACTGACACAAAAGTGTGAGAGTTAGATATCACACTGTAATCTTTAGGTATGTCATGCATACTCAATTTAGTAAAGAATTCAGAATTAAGATATCATAAATCCATCAGCTGTAATATATTTTTATGAAATCTTATACAAATAGAGGATAAACATTTTCTCAAAAGCTCATATACATGTCTCCAAAGTTAGCCATATTGTAGGCCAATATAGTTTAATTTCTGTTATTGCAATAAAATATCCTGACAAAAACTATCGTAAGAGAGAAAGTCTTATTGCAGCTCATGATTCAAAGTTATGATCCAGATTTATTATTGCTTGGATGTCAAGGTGGCAATAATTTGAAGTAGCTTATACATTATATCCACTTTTAAAACCAGAGATAAATAAATATGTTCATTTGCTTGCTCCCTAGAGCTCAACATAATTTTTCCACTGTTATACAAACCTGCATCTCCCTGGTTAGAGATTGTTGCTTACCATAGAAAACTCTGAATTACCATATTAACTAAATTACCAATTCAGTACCCCACAGACATTCACATGACCAGTTCCTGTCCCTCAAGAGCACAACAAAGGTACTTTTAAATACAAAGACTTTAGCTATACGTGCTTTTTTTTAAAGACTCAAAGATCATAAATAAAACAATTAAATCATGCATCTAAATATTGTAGAAAATATTAATAAGTTAGGGTAAAAGGCAATAGATAATACATAAATAAGGCTGGTACAAAAGTTAATGTCCTCCTAAGAAACAACATATAGAATCAATCAAATAGTTGTTGCTTAGGAAAGATAAGCAGTGGTGAAAAAACCTTACCCAAATAGCAAGAGAAATAAGACATAAATCATAAAATTAGAGATTAAAGGGAGTTCTTAAAACAGATTCCAATAAAAGCCAGAGCAAAATTAGGAAGAATATTCAAAATTTTTACTCACCAACTCTGGAAAATCAGGAAAATATGAGTAAGTGATAAAACAAAAATGAATTTACAAAACTAACTAAAGACTATAAACAGCTATAGATTTATAATACACAATGAGATTGAAATAGTGATCAAAAATCACACCCAAAGAAGGGCAGGATTTTATAGTTTCAGTGCTGAACTCTACAAATATATAACTTTGGTGTCTTTCAAACTGTTCCATGCAATGTAAAGGGAAAGAATCCCATCATACTTGCTCTACAAAGGTACCACTAACACTAAATATACACACAAAAGGAAGAAAAACTATAGGACAGTTTCTTTGAGGTGAATGGCTATGAAAATTCTGAACAAAATACTAGCAAATCAAATTAAAGGACATGATTAGAAGACTCAATTTGTTTAGTCCAAGGGGCTCATCACTCATCATCATCATCATCATCATCATCATCATCATCATCATCATCATCATCATCATCATTTATGTCCTGGCAATGCTTAAGTTTGCATGGGTAGCCCATTTATGATGGTTCTCCAGTTGTTCCTATCCAGGGCAGTCCTAGATGCTTGTGTTATTGCCATACCCAAGGTTCTACAGTCTTCCTTTATGTTGTCTATCCAGTGTTTATTTGGGCCTTCCTCTTTGCGTTATCCTGTGCACTCCTCCAAGCAGTGCTATCTTCAATTACCTGCCATCATATATTCTCATAACATGGCCAAAGTATCTCAAGTGCCATTGACGTATCCATTTACTTCTGTAAATGGAGATGTTTCTTAATGTCATCATTATACAAGTTATATGTGTGAATTCTAACACATTCAGATGCCATTCTGAAGAGCATTTCATTGTCCAGTTTTCGAAGTTGTAAAGAAGGCAGCTCAAGACAAGTGTCTCATTTACTTGTTACTTGGTTATATCTCCTGCTGACCAAACCTTTCCTAGTGCCTGGAATGCAGCCCTCACTATCCCTATCTGCTTCTTGATGCCTGAAATAGTTCTCTCCTTTGAACTGAGGTTTCCTTTCAGATAGACAAGATAGATTTTGGGAAACAATAAGGTTCTACAGGTACCAGATAAAATCAAGAGAATGTTAGAAAATATCTATAAAGATACCTTTACATCAGTCAAAGTTTATGGAGAACCAAGTGATCGGATTAGACAATCATAGGGCTGTTGCAGGGATGTGTCCTCTCACCACTACTCTTTAATATACACCTGGAATTAATAACAGTTGCATTCGTGGAGGATAAGGATATAGGTGTGTGCAAACCAATAACCCGTTCTTGATGACAATACAGCACTACTTGCTGAAAGTTCAAATGACTTGCAGGCCATAGTAAGTAGAGTTGTGGAAGTAAGTGGAAAACTTGGTATGAAAGTAGACATTGAGAAAATTAAAATACTACAAATAGGAAGGGTACACAAGGATTTTAACATTGTAATAAACAATCAGAATCTTAAGGAAACAGTAAACAAAAAGAGTCCAAGGGATGCATAATTAGTTCAAAATAAACAAAACAATAAATTAAATACAAAGTTTTAAAAGAACTAATACAGGACTCATGTTGTCATCTCAATAAAAAGAAAAATAAAAAATCCAGCCTCTCTTCATTGTAAAAGTTCTGAAGACACTAGTAGAAGGAGTCTACATCAATACTATAAAACAAATTTATGTTCAATGTTAGACTGAATGTGCGAAAATTAAGAACTGTTCCTCAAAAATATTGAATAAGACATGAACACCCACTTCCTTTGGCTTTATCCAACAGAGTCTTCTATCTTAGTGACTTGACTCAATTTTGGGACAAAATGAGTGACTAAGGCAGCTTACCTAAGGAAGATTGTTTCAGCCCCATAGTTCTAGGGCGTAACCTATCTGGTGGAGAAGTAAAAGCAGCAGAAATGTATGGTAGTTGGGTACATTGTGTTTGCAGCAGAAATAGAAGAATGCAGACACCCTGGAAGATTTCTCTTTTTAAATAATCTAGGAACCCATTTCAGGGCATGGTGTTTCTAATAGTGTGGGTCTTTTCATCTCAATTTACCTAACCCTGATAATTATTCACAGGAATTTTCAGAAGCTAACCTATTGAAGACTATCACCTACAGGTGCTCAGTGGCTTGTCTTTTAGATGATTCTATATCTTGTTAAGTTGACAATAAAAGTTAACTACTTCAAGCTGTGATGTTTTTTTGTTTGTTTTGTTTGTTTAGTTTGTTTTTCAGCCCAATAATCCAAATCAGACAAAATCAAACCAAATTAGAAAAAGCCCAGGTTTAACAGGTGCCAGCACTCACAGGTGGTCCTCCAAGTAAACACAGAGACGGGGAAGGAGACCCAGAAAGACTACATGTTCAGTCTCTAAGGGACAGTTTAAATAGCCTATAAGAATGGTCTTGACCCTCTCTGAGGAGGGTTCACTGGCCATTTTTCTCGGAGGTGGAGTCTGGACTGGGACAACTATCAGGAGAGAGGGCTTGAAATGGAACTTTCCACCCAGCATTCCAAGATGGATGCCAGGGACTTGGGTGACTGCCCCACACAAACAGTCCAGACTCTTTGGATAAGGATGTTAGGGGTTGAGGTGATGCTTCCAACCGAACACATGTCACAGTCTTACTGAGAACATTAAGAGGAAAAGAAGGGATAGAAACAGAAAACGACAAAGTCAAATGATTCTTCTGACAGATGACTTAATGGTATGTTTAAAGATGATAAGGATAATAATAGAAAATATCTAGGTGTGTTAATACTTTCAACATTAAAGGATAGAAATTTAACCGTCAAATATCAGTATTTTTCTAAATACCATTAATTAAGTCATCGGAAAGAAAACATGGATAAGTACTCCATCCACAATAACTTAAAAAAAAAAAAAACATAAACTACCCAGGAAATTTTTTAAACAAGAAAGTAAAAATCCTTCACAATGAAAACTTTAAGACACTGGAGAACAAACTTGAAGATGCTAGATGGTAGAAAAAAAAAACTATCCTTATGTGCTGGCAAAAGAGCATGAAAAAGCTGATTAATTCAACTGATCCACAGATTAAGAGCAGTCTCTATCCATAATGACATTCTTTGAAGAAGTAAAAAACATCTAAAATTAAAAAAAAAAAAAAACAGGAAGAGACAAAGCAACATAAAGATTTCTCAATATGTACTAAAGAGCCATAGTGATAAAATCAGTGGAATATAGGCATAAATCAAACATTCAGGTACATGGAACAGAATGTGTGACACAGAATTAAACATTTATAAATACAACCATCAAATATTTGATAAAGGTATTGATAATGTAAAATGGAATAAAAGAAAACCTTTTCAACTTGTGGTTCAGGGAAATCAGGGTACACACCATCAAAAAAATAAAATGGCTTTTTAAATTCTCAATTTATGAAGAATTAATTTTAAATAGTTCAAAGATATTGATATGAGATTTGGTTGTGAGCCTGCCTAGCCTGAAATCCTGGAATCTAGGAAGACTCCTAGCAGTGGAGAATACAAGGCCTGAACCAGCAATCCTCTGTAACCAGGCAAGTCATCCAGTGATGGTACTTATACACCAGCCCAGTCAAAAAACCTTTGACCCACAACCTGCTCTTCTTGAAAGATGTGCTAGGGCAATGGTGACTCTGAGCTTGGGGGAGTGGCTAGCCAATGATTGGTCTACCTGGATGCCCATAGCACAAGTCGGAGCCCATGTCTTACCCTTCCTAGATGGTCAGAATCCAGTAGCTGGATAGCCTAGAAACCTATGAGAGAACCAAACATGACTGCCAAAATAAAGAGTCAGTGAAATGATTTCGAATGATATTCTGCTATACTCATAGATTGATTATATAGTTCATGAAACCCCACTGTTCCCCTTACATGATGTTATATACTGTCTCTAAAACTAGATCTACCATGTAACACAGCCATAACTCTCTTTATATACACCCAAGGAATTCTAAATCACTCCACAGAGACACTTGCTCATCCACATTTGGTACCCTAACTAAGTTGCTACAACTAAGAATTGACACCAACCTAGATGTCTATAGACCAATAAAAAGATAATAAAATTGTGTGACATATACACAAAATATTTTTATTGAGCTATGATGAAAAATAATGGTACAATAGCATTTAGGGTAAAACGAATGATACTAGAAATTATTATGTTGAAGATTGTCCTAGATCTATACAAAAAATACTAAATATTGTTTCAAACGTGATTTGAAGATTTTAATTGTTTTTATATTTTTACACATGAAATGTAGGTGTAGGTATAAATAAGTCATAAAACTAAACAGCAGAAAATGAGATAGGGAGAAGTAGTGGTTAGGGAAGATTTGGTGGTTAAAAATTGGAAAAGGGGGTAGGAAGCCATGAGATATAGGAGAAAATCAGTGGTGGGGAGGGAGCAACCAGCAGCATATGAACTGATGGATATGTGTGAGGGGGAGGGTAGTAGAAAAGGAGAACAAGAAAAACGGGATTTATGACAATGTTTTACTGAAATACACTAGTCTGGATGTTAAATTAAAACAAAATTTCTTTTTATTTTATTGAAAATAGATTTGTTTCTCATATAATATTTCTTGCTTATGGTTCTCCCTCCCCAGCACTCTTCCCAGGTCCTCCCCAACTCCCCTCCTGCTGGTTTCCATTTCTGTCTCTTCTTAGAAAATAATTATGAAATATATTAAGGTAAAAAAAATTAACACATTGTCACATCGAAGTTGAACCAGACCAAAAAAAAAAAAAAAAAAAGTAAAAGGAAAGGAGCACAAGAGCAGAACACACAAGAACCAGAGACCTACTAGTTCACTCTCTTAGGAATCCCGTATAAATGCTTACATGGAAGTCAAAATATGTCCTCAAAAAAACATTAATTTTAAAAAACAGGAAAGAAAAAGAAATGCATTCAGCTTTGCTTTTTGAGAGTCTTCTGAGATTTATAAAAGTATTTTCTAAGCAGAGCATAGTGTATAAATCTCAATATGCTCGATATGTGTTTCAATGTAATATTTTTACTTATTTATTTATTTATTTTTCGAGACAAGGTTTTTCTGAGAGCTTTGGAGTATGTTTTGGAACTTACTCTGTAGACCAGAATGATCAAGAACTCACAAAGATCTGTCTGTCTTTACCTCCCAAATGCTGGGATTAGAGGCATGTGCTATCACCACCGATAAATTTTGATGTTTCTATCATTCACCTCATTATCTTTTCTCTGAGTGATTAAATATTTATTTATTTTTTATTGTTAAGTATAAAAGTCAAGATTTTGTGCTTGCTAGGTAAACTCTCTGCCATTGAAATAAATTTCTAAACTGCAAGATGGTGAAGTCTTTATGTACATATTCCTTCTAGCCATTATTGACCATTCAACAGACTCTATTCTCTAGAAAATAAAATTCTATAATTTGGAAGAAAAACATCTTTGAAGAGCATCTAGTACAAACCGCACAGGTTTCTAAGACTTTCCATTCAATTATACCTAAGCAAGGGGAATTAGTCTAGTGCCTTATCCAAACACCACATCATAGTGTATATTTATCTAAAAAAAAAAAAGTATCACCTCTTTTGCCAGTAAAATCTTAGATCTTCTTTCTTCCACGTGCAGTGTTCTTTCCAAATTTCTAGAAAATGTATTCTTTGTAAATCCTTGAAAATTAATCTATTACATATTTACATTCCTTTCATTATACAGCAGACATTAATAGCTTAGTATATGAAGTTCAGGCCTTCCAAATCAAAGCTTCCATGTCAATTTCCACAGTGAATAAAACATTCAGCGATACAATTGCCTGAAACACCCACAATTGGGGTCTCTTCCTAGGGTTTCTGATTTAGTAGTTGTCTGCTAAGGCTGAAAACAGACACTAGCTGAATTTTGCAGTCATATGTTTTCTTTTTTTTTGCTTTTAATGGCACTTTTGTCACAATCTTTGCGACAACTATTTTATCACCTTTCTGTTTTACAAGTCTGATATTTCAGGTTTGAGTATTTTATGTCTTTTCAAATTAGTTTTATTACAAAGTGTATTGCGATGGTCAAAATCACTTCTTTTTTTTTTATTCTTTTTTAATTAATATTTCCACCTGCTCCCCGTTTCTCATTTCCCTCCCCTCCTCCCAAATATTGCCCCCTCCCCCCACTCCCCTCCCCCTATCCCCACTCCTCTTCTCCTCCCCCCACACCATTCCCCCTCCCTCTCGATACTGAAGAGCAGTCCAAATTCTCTGCCCTGCGGGAAGACGAAGGTCTTCTATCTATGTCCAGGAAGCTTAAAGAACCACTATGTAGGGAATTTGCTCTGGTTCTATTTTTTCTTTTAACTATGAGATAGAATACTTTTTTTAAGGAGGGCAGGTGTTATCACTAATGGACAAAATGATGTTGAAATTATATGGCATTGGTGGCAGACACCATTAATCATACTACTCAGTATGCAGAGCTAGAAACATCTCTGACTACTTGGCCAGTCTTGTTCTTGTTTATGGATCAAGTAGCAGGGCTAGACACACACACACACACGCACACACACACGCTCACACACACACACACACCACACACACACCACACACACACACACACACAATTATATTTGATGTCTGATACTTGTAACATTTGAACATACCTAAGCTACAAATAACACATCTGCCCATTGTTTTAGAAATACCAATTATTCTTTCAATGTTGATCTTGATTGCACTATTCTTTTTTTTTGCTTTTAATGGCACTTTTGTCACAATCTTTGCGACAACTATTTTATCACCTTTCTGTTTTACAAGTCTGATATTTCAGGTTTGAGTATTTTATGTCTTTTCAAATTAGTTTTATTACAAAGTGTATTGCGATGGTCAAAATCACTTCTTTTTTTTTTATTCTTTTTTAATTAATATTTCCACCTGCTCCCCGTTTCTCATTTCCCTCCCCTCCTCCCAAATATTGCCCCCTCCCCCCACTCCCCTCCCCCTATCCCCACTCCTCTTCTCCTCCCCCCACACCATTCCCCCTCCCTCTCGATACTGAAGAGCAGTCCAAATTCTCTGCCCTGCGGGAAGACGAAGGTCTTCTATCTATGTCCAGGAAGGTGAGCGTCTAGACAGGCTAAGCTCCCACAAAGCCAGTTCATGTATTAGGATCGAAACCTAGTGCCATTGTCCTTGGCTTCTCATCAGCCTTCATTGTCCGCCATGCTCAGAGAGTCCAGTTTCAACCCATGCTTATTCAGTCCCAGACCAGCTGGCCTTGGTGGGCTCCCAATAAATCAGATCCACTGTCACAGTGGGAGGGTGCATCCCTCGTAGTCCTGATTTCCTTGCTCATGTTCTCCCTCCTTCTGCTCCTCATTTGGACCTTAAGAGCTCAGACGGTTGCTCCAAACTGAGTCTCTGTGTAGACAAGATTGCAGGGCAAAAACTGGGAACTTGCGGGTGAGGTGGCATGGGGCAAAGGGGAAATGGGATGAGAAACATGAGAAGGGGAGGATGGGAGGAGCTCGGGGGATTGGGATGGTTGGGATATAGGAAGGGTGGATACAGGAGCAGCGAAGTATATATCCTAACTAAGGGAGCCATCTTAGGGTTGGCAAGAGACTTGACTCTAGAGGGGTTCGCAGGTGTCCAGGGAGATGTCCCCAGCTGGTACCTTGGGCAACTGAGGAGAGGGAACCTGAAATGACCCTATCCTATACTGATGAATATCTTACATATTACCATAGAACCTTCATCTGGCGATGGATAGAGGTAGAGACAGAGACTCAAAATCACTTCTTTTTATTGAATGCTTTAAAGTTAGTGGGACAATATATGGGAACACCCTAGTTTCTAAAGTATATGTGTCTTTTCTTCTATTACAGAAGTCCCAGTTCTGACTAACAGGTTTGATATCCCAATCATCCCAATACATTACTTCCCCCAGTTTTACTCTGGACAGAGTGCTACTTACAGACAAATACAAAAACATTAATGGCAGATTAATTAATACTACTTAAAAAATCATTAGCAGAAATCCAGCGCTTTTGTTTCTCACACACCTATACCTCTAAATGAAGAACTTGCCTAAAGGTAAAGCCCTACTTCCCTTTAACGTACATGTGTCTTTAGTCTACTAAGGAAGACTTGCTCAAATTTCCCTAAAGAATTCACATATGTTAATCATATCCAGTGGCCAGCTAAAGAAAATCGCCAGAGAAACAAAGCACACTGATTTATTGTGCACATTAAATAGAGACTGAGATATTATCCCTGAACTCCACATTCCCAGCCTTACATATTCCATCTTGAAATAGTGGTTAGGGTGGATATTATTTGTTGCCCTAAACAACTTATTATTTTGCCCTTAGGTAAGAACAGGTAACTCTGAAGAGTCTTATAGGGATGTTAATACGCAGTTTGATTCATATTCCTATTACGTGTCTTTAAGCATAGTCACACAGACACTGATGTCTTTCTTTTTCATATATATGAAGTTAGAGTAATAAAACTTACAAATATTAAAGTGTGATGTGATACAGTGATGGGATCTTTTTCATGTGAAATTTTACTATTGTTACTTTGATCACAAAGAAAGTTAATTCACCTCATAAAACATGCTTAAGAAATGTTTCTTAATATTTTATGAGGTGAATTATATTTATCTTGCAATAGTCTCATACTTTTCTAATATAAATGCCTTTAATAGCTGTGAACATAAATTTGAGTTATTTTTCTATATCTATCTAGTTTTTCTGCTGTTGATCTTGTCTTTTTGACATAGGATTCTCTTCTGGGTACTAAAGGTACATGTTTGCATTCTAAAGCATTATTTTGCAATCTGAAGCAGTAAAATTTTGTTCAAATACATTCTATTTTGGGAACTAGAATATGATTTAAAAATTACTGCTGTATGATTACGAGGCAACACTAAGGAATTTAGATTGTAAAAGAGGGTAGACAGCAAATAAAGAGCTTGTGTTCACAAACATGGTTACCTTTACTTTATATTTTACCTTTTGCCTTTGGAACACAAACTCATTTTAGATAAAACTTTAATCTCTTCCAAGCTGTTTCTAAAACTTCAAAAATAGCTATTTTTTCTTCTACTTAATCTGAACTTCATGCAATTCTAAACTATATTGCAGATCCAAAAAGATCATCCTATGCAGAATCTTTATCTTTGAAACTTAAAATGAGTTTTGTTTATCGTGCTCCAATTATCATGACATCAAAAAGTGCTATGTAGGTTATGTAGGTCTATAACACAACCAACATTTTAGAAATTTTATTTTTAATAATATTAGAAATCAATTTTCCAATAACTTTCTTTCCACCTTTACAAAAACTTGATGTTTCCCTCATATAAAGACACAAATTAGTTTATTTTCAAATTTTAATCACTTGGCTCTAAATAGTATGAAATTTATTTCATTGTATTTATGCAGCATGAAATGTGAATAACAAGTCATGCTAAATATAAAGGTTGGCATGTTTTATACCAGACGATGGCAAGGGAAAGTTTCAATTTCTGTATTTGTCTTATGAAAAATTTATTCTGATTTCCCTGTAAATTTCTAACAATAACATGAATAGGATTCATGCTTACTCTCAGCTTCAGTGTTAAGGTTGCACTAACTGCATTGTAAATTTTGCATAAACAGAATTACAAAGTACCTGAAAATTGAAATATGTACCTAGAGGTGTGCATCATGCATGGAAGGGATGGAGATAAAATTTAGTTTTCAACAAGTGCAGCAGGCAGCAAGGAGCAGGGCCAGTTTCCCAACTCTCACATGCTTGGATCCAACCTTCTGACACTCACATCCCTAGGGCCAGCTCTACTATATTGCCCAGGAAAGTCACAATTTCTGCACTTGGTGATGGACAAGGACAGCTCTTCTGTTATCTTGGCTAAGCTCTAATGTGCTCTCCAGGCAAGTTACAGGGCCTGCTGTCTTGTGTGCTGCATCCGGGGAGGGGCAGGACCAACTTTCTTCCATCCTGCCTTATGTGTCAAGTGGCTGGTGGGGTGGGAGTCAGCATCTCCTGCTCTAAGGAGCCAAAACAGTGCAGGAACCTCGCCCTGGTGGTGACAATAAAGGAAAACTGGCAGATTGAACAACCCAGCTACCACTCAGGCCCAGAACAATGACTATGAGTTAGCTCATCACAGGATCCATTTCATCTGTGAAGGGCTAGAGTATGTAACAGTGCTAGATCTGTAGATCCAAAGCTACAGGATTCCCATGACACAAGAGAACATCAGGATATCCAGAAGGAATCCCAGTGAGGGCCTAGTATCATTAGAGTAGCTGAAGCCGGAGACCTCAAGCCAGACAAATGATTCATTGCAAAGAATACTCACAAGTAAAGATGTATGGACTGAGGATTATACATGAAACTCACTGGGTCACACTAGTGCTTACACGCTGAGCTTTTCTTTTCTTTTTTATTTTCCTTTCCTTTCTTTTTCTTTTCTTTTCTTCTCTCAATTTTCTTTTTTCTTTTGTCCTTCTTTCTTTCTTTTTGTTTTTTGATTTTTAGGCTATAATTTTAAATGTTGGTTCTTTTTGCAGGGGAGATCACAAAAACAGAGAGTGGAGATAAGAGAAAAAGGAGAAGAGTGTGCTTTCATTTTTATTTTTTTAATTGTTTTTCCAAAACGATACTTTTTTATCTATAGAGCCACAGTAAGTTTGGCAATGATTATTAGTTTGTACTGAATGTATAAACCCATCAACTAAGTGTTGGGAGTCCCTTGACTTATGGTTTTTTCAATGACGACCATACCTTTGTAATTCTCAGAATCCAACTCAAAGTTCATTCTGTCACTTGGGTTGATTTTAGACTTTTTCCAGATTACAATAAACATCAATTTTTTCCCTAAAGCCCAACCCAAAGAAATTTGCATTACAAACAAACACTTGAGCCTTCAGCCTTCCAACTATGGAAGTTGGTGCTCAATACACGAAACATCAAAAAACAGTAACTATCTTCCAATAACTGCAAAAATCTTTAGATGTCTTCCAGAATTCAATTATTTTCTTCTTCTCTCATCTTGGTCTTCTGGCTACTAAACATAACACTTTAGAAATCATAATATTTTGTATCTTTGAGGTAAGGATTATAAGCATGATCATGGGTAAACTCAAGAAAAATTCAGTTGAACTTTAAGGATCTTCATTACCTCGACTCTGGAATTTTAAACTCTCTGAAGGCCAATCATAGCAAATGTATAGCTTCCTCACTTAGTCCAGTATAATTGTCCTAGAAAATACATTTCTCATTTTGTTCTGCATCTTTTAGCCCAACTTTCTTAAAGTTGTTTATTAACAGATCTTTTTGTGAGATCAAACTATGACAACTCTATCTTCTTTAATTTACTATCCATTCAACCTCTGGGTTTGTTATAAAGTAGTTTGCTGCTGGATAATCACTATATTTTATATGTGTATATAAAATTATTAGTATTTTATTTTCATACATATCAAAAAGTATAACTTACTATAATTTCTGTCAAAATAAATTTTTCTCTTTATTTGACGGTAACTAAATTTGTAACTTTAAAGGGTACTGCTTTAATGCTGAAACCTTGACTCTTACTTTGGCTTGTCACTATCTCTAGAAGATAGAAATATTTTCTTCTGAGATTACTTCTTTAAATATTTATTTTCATTAACTTGACTCAAGATTTAAGCCTTTGGCTTTACACTGATCTTTTTCAGTATGAAACACATGAGTTTCAGCCTACACATATTTTCAAAATAATATTTTGCCTATTTTATGAATTTCAATAGCTGGTCTTTTTCTTTATAATTTTCCTCATTTCATTGTTAAATTGTTGCCATGGTTTCCTTTAAAATGTATGCCCAATTTTCATCTCTTCCTGAGCCTCTACTGTATAGCTTGGCAATGATGAAGCTCACTCTGGAAAGACAACACATTAAATGTTTACCATAAAAATTAATATCATTATAATTCTTTAAATATTGTCAATAACTTATCAATGTTCTGTCCATTTTCATGATTTGTAATATATCCCAGAGTCAAGCAGGAAAAGGAAGCATTTTAAACACTTTCTTCCTTCAGAAGTAGTTTAATTTGGTGATTCAATTATTCTGGGAATCTCATGTGTGCATTCAGTGCATTTTAATAAAATTCACCCACTCTACTCCTTGACCTAACTCTTTATAAACCTACTTCTCCATTCCATTATTATTACTTTTTCATTGCTTTATTAATATTACTTTTCATTTCATATACATACCTCAGTTCCCACTCCCTTCAATTCTCCCACTCCAGCCTCCTCCCTTATTTTTAAAAATTCCACTGAGTTTAGTTTTGTGCTTCCCACATACTCACTGTGACAGGGTCATCCACTGAAGTGTGGTTGAGCTACCAGAAACCACACCCATATAGATAACCAACTATCCTTCTCTTAGAAGTCCTCAACTGACAAGGGCACCTCAGCTACATACATGTGGGGACTTCTGAACCATTCAAATGTCTTTGCTAAAATGCTAACTGTCTTGATGTCGTGCAGATCTTGTGTAAGCAGTCACAGTTGCTGTGAGGTGGTGAGTACAGCAATCATGTCATGTCCCTAAGCCTTGGGGTGGGGAATGGGTTGTATACGTTTCTGTTTTGAGCACTCCAGAGAACATTATTCTCCATGCTTTGACCATTTGTGAATTTCCACATTAGTCACTATCCATTGCATAAAAAACATTTTCTGGTGAGGTATGAGAGATTCACTAATGTATGAGTATAAATATATAAATCTAGAGGGTTATGAATTCAGAGGGTTAATTAATTTCTACTTAGCAAAATAATAACAGCAGGTTTATGTATAGAGCCTATGAACTCCAGCTAAGAATTCTTGGGAAGATTTATAATACTAGCCATATATTTCTTTTTGTAGAGTAGGCCTTAAATTCAATCAAGAAGGTGAAGATCATGCTATAACATATGTGTCCCCATTGCACCCTTGGGCACATGGAACCATGCTGGTCATTATAGTTCACAGCTAGGAAAGAAGGTGGGTTATTTTATTCCACAACAGTCTTCAAAGCATCTTATGATATCATAAAGGTTAAAGAGAAAATTTCTGGTCAGACTTATTTCTCCATGTTGCATTAAAGAAAAGAGGTATGTGCCATAATCAGAAATAAGATTTCACTGTCAAATTCTGTTGACAAACAAGAGTAATAGCAATAGTCTATATCATGGGAGTCTCTGGAACACTCTTAACTAACAACTTGAGGCCAGTATTCTTTTTCAGCCAGGGAACTTTTTATTCGGTAACTTATGACTCCTGGGAAAAGCTTTATCTCTTAATATACATGAATCAATAGATATTATTTAAAGTAGTTTAATTGCTATATATGAATATACATAATTGTTATGAAATAGTAGGTTTTCATATGAGATTTTCAAATATCTTTAGTGTCATATCTCACTATTACCTGATGCTTCAGACCTACCCTCTCATCCATTGTCACTCACTTAAACTTCACTCCCAATTTTTCTCCTAGCTTTTATAGGACCTTCAAATTAAAATAATTCAGAAGTTTTATGCTAAATGATCTCAATTTCCCTATTTTTTTCTGTTTTAATGATTAGCGGTGCTGTCATACTTGACCACAGAAAACACTCTCAAATTTTTGCCCATTAAGAAGAAAAATCAAATAATGTTTCAAATTAGATTCTAACCCACGAGTTTAAGGTGTCATGCTATATTCAGTTCCACATTCTGGGCACTAACATAGACTGTGGGATACCAATAAGCTATGGAAATAGGTCAGCTATTCCCATTGCCACATTTTCCAGATATTTGCCACTTATCCTTATGTTTTGTGACTTAGAAAGTTAACTTGGCTTCTATTGATCAATGCCCTTTCTAACTTACTCTGCCAAAAAAAAAAAAAAAAAAAAAAACCACCTGATTAACTTTTGGGCAAAATTGGAGTTTATTAGGGATAATGCTTCATATTATTTACAAGTATGGTTTAAAAAAAAGAAGGAAATAGAAAAAGAAACATATACACCCTAGAACACGTTTTGTTGTATGGAATCTCACCATGTGCCAAGATTCATGAAGTCCTCCTGCCTCAGAATCAATCCTCAGTGCTAGAATTAAAGGTGCATATCATCACAGAAACTGCCTTTAACTTAAAATTGAGTCTCTGATTTGTTGTTGTGTTAAGTAAATAATGCTAAATTTATAGCCACATTAAATTCATTCTGAACTTAGCATGACAGGTTTTGCTTTAAAAACTCATATTTCCACAATGGCTTCTCTGATACAAATTAGTTCAAATGATTATTATAATTGAAAATAAAGGAATAGTGGGAAAGGCCAAGAAGCAAGAAAGAATAAAATAATTCTATGAGTTCTTTGTTGCTTTGTATTTTCAGAGCAATTCCTAAACACCATAATTTTATACTTTTCCTACTGAATAAATTGCATTTAATGATTTACTTTATTCAAGTATCTTCTGGTCTCACTTATATGTCTCTTTTTTTTCTAATTTTATTGAAAACAGATTTTGTTCATATAATACATTTGAATTACTCTCCTTTTCTCCCCTCCACAAACTTCTCCAAGGTTCTCCTTAAGTACTCTTCCATATGATTTCACACTCTTTCTATCTCCTGTTAAAAACAAACAAGCATCAAAATAATAATAATTATAAAGTATAAAAACAAGCAAAACAATATGACAAAGCAAACAGAAAAAATGGAGTCAAATAAAAAGTATGAAAATTGCAATAAATAGAGACCCAGATATTAGTACAACCATGAATCATCTAAAAACACGTAACCTGAAATCATAAGACATATATAAAAGACATGTCAGTCAGAGGATTGATCCCAAAAATATGGTGTATGAGGTTCTTTGTTTGTGTGTTTCTTTCAATTAACTAACAATTAACCATTGGTTAATTAATAAAGAAACTGCTTGGCCTGATAGGACAGAACTTAGGTAGGCAGAGAAGACAAAACTAAATTCTAGGAGAAAAAAAGAAAGTCAGAGAGGGAGCACTGCCTTGGAGTTCCCATGTTAGACACACTGAATCCACAACCTCGTGTTGATATACAGATTAATAGAAATGGGTTAAATCAAGATGTGAGAGTTAGCCAATAAGAGACTAAAGCTAATGGCCAAGCAGTGTTTACAATTTCTATTTATTTATTTATTTATTTATTTATTTATTTATTAAAGATTTCTGCCTTCTCCCCGCCACCACCTCCCATTTCCCTTCCCCTCCCCCATCAAGTCCCCCTCCCTTATCATCCCTAAAAGTAATCCGGGTTCCCTACCCTGTGGGAAGTTCAAGGACCACCCACCTCCATCCAGGTCAAGTAAGGTGAGCATCAAAACTGCCTAGGCTCCCACAAAGCCAGTACGTGCAGTAGGATCAAAAACCCCTTGCCATTGTTCTTGAGTTCTCAGTAGTCCTCATTGTCCGTTACGTTCAGCAAGTCCGGTTTTATCCCATGCTTTTTCAGACCCAGGCCAGCTGGCCTTGGTGAGTTCCTGATAGAACATCCCCATTGTCTCAGTGTGTGGGTGCACCCCTCACAGTCCTGAGTTCCTTGCTCGTGCTCTGTCTCCTGCTCTTGATTTGGACCCTGAGATTTCACTCCGGTGCTCCAATGTGGGTCTTTGTCTCTGTCTCCTTTCATCGCCTAAATGTTTTTCTTTGGGTTCACCTTCTTAATTAGCTTCTCTAGGATCACGCATAATAAGCTCAATGTCCCCTATTCATGGCTAGAAACCAAATATGAGTGAATACATCCCATGTTCCTCTTTTTGGGTCTGGCTCACCTCACTCAGGATAGTGTTTTCTATTTCCGTCCATTTGCCTGCAAAATTCAGGATCATTGTTTTTTACTGCTGAGTAGTACTCTAATATGTATATATTCCATACTTTCTTCACCCATTCTTCCATTGAAGGGCATCTAGGTTGTTTCCAGGTTCTGGCTATTACAAACAATGCTGCTATGAACATAGTTGAGCATATACTTTTGTTGTATGATAGGGCATTTCTTGGGTATATTCCCAAGAGTGGTATTGCTGGATGTCAGCCTGTAGAAGAATGAAAATAGATCCATATCTATCACCATGCTCAAAACTCAAGTCCAAATGGATTAAAGACCTCAATATCAGTCCGAACACACTGAACCTGATAGAAGAGAAAGTGGGAAGTACTCTACAACACATGGGCACAAGAGAACACTTCCTGCATACAACCCCAGCAGCACAGACATTAAGGGCATCATTGAATAAATGAGACCTCCTGAGACTGAGTAGCTTCTGTAAAGCAAAGGACACTGTCACTAAGACAAAAAGGCAACCCACTGACTGGGAGAAGATCTTCACCAACCCCGCAAATGACAAAGGTCTGATCCCTAAAATATATAGAGAACTCAAGAAAGTAGACCGTAAAGGGCTAAACAATCTAATTAAAAAATGGGGCACTGAGCTGAACAGAGAATTCTTAACAGAAGAAGTTCGAATGGCCAAAAGTGTTTACAATTTCTGTGTAGATATTTCTGGTGTAAGCTAGCTGAGAGGCCGGGACAAACAAAGGGCCCCCCTCCACAGTTTGGTACCCAATGTGGTAAACTGACTCATCTCTCTAAACTATGATATACAAAGAAGTCAAACTTAACATCAGAAGAACAGATAATCCAATAAAAAATGGAGTACACACCTAAACAGAGAATTCTCAGCAGACAAATCCCAAATGGTTGAAAGACACACTTAAGGAGACATTCAACATCCTTAACCATCGGAGAAATGCAAATCAAAACAACTCTGAGATTCCATCTTACACCTGTCAGAATGGCCAAGAACAAAAACACTGATGACAGTTTATACTGGAGAGGATGAGGGTAAAGGAAACACTCCTCCAAAAACAAAGTCCCTAACAAAAAAAAAAAGAACATCTAGCTATGTTTTTGGTTATTTTATATATATATATATTGGCCAACTATTTCAGGTCATGGTTCTTAAGAGTGGCTTGTATCACCATTAAGACTCCATTGAAAATGTTTATTTTTATTTCATTTGCAAGTTGTTTTCAATTAGACACAACTTCTGGGTTAGGGATGGGTGTCTCAGCTAATTTTCATTCTGTGTTGGCACCTTGAATAAGTGGATTCTATTACCAGCAAAGGAATATCTCAATACCAGGATAGATGAACTTGCCAGCGTGACTTAGGGCAAACAGAAAAAGAGTAAAAGGTTACTTCTTTCATGTCCTTTAATAGGGCTTATCACCAAAATGGGTGGTCCACATTGAGGGTGAGTTTTCCCACTTAGTTCAATCACAAAATTACTTACAGGTATACTGATGGGATTTAATTGATTCTATATGTTGCAAAGTTGATATCCAAGATTAGATATCACACTTGCCCACAACTGCAGAAGATATAGCCCGTTAATGACACTGTACTTTTCACTATTTCTTGCTGTGGTTTCTAATATGGACATTGCTGTACCCTTATCGAATCATTTTATTCCATATTTGTATATACTTTAGTAAGTCCTTCTATAGTTAATTTCAATATGGATTTTTCAAAATGTTTTTTAGAACTATTCTTTTCCGTATTCCCCCTTCTATTCTGTCCTCCTGTCTATCACCCAATGTAAAACTTAACATTCAATCATTTCTTTAAAGCATTTATACAACCGTTTTCTATTTCTCTTTACCTTACCTCTGTGAGTACTCCAAATGAAACACATATATCTGAAGATTAAAAAATAACAAACATATTTGTCTTTCTGTGTCTTAATGAGCAGAAGGAACTCAGAGAAATTGTGTCCAGGTTCATCTCCTTACCTGAATATTTCGTAATTTCATTTTTCTTAATCACTCAGTAATACCCTGTTGTTTAAATTGCTACACATTCTTTATCCATTAATGTGCTGATGAGCTTCTATACTGTTTACCTAGGAACTATTGTAAATAGAGCAGCAACAAACATGTATAAGAAGGTATCTTATTGTAGGATATAGCATCCTCTGGGCATACATACATGTGAATGATTGTGTTGAGGTCAGAGCTCAGTGTTAATCATCGTGCCTCAGATAATCCAACTGGGTTTTAGTGACAGAATCTATCATCAGAATTAGCGGAGTATCTCAAGTATGCTGGCTAGTTTACTACAAGAATCTGCCTGTCTCTTTCTAATTCTAAAGTTGCAAGCCTGAACCACTATGCTTTTTTTTTTTTTTTAACTTGAGTTTTGGAGATCAAAATCAGGTCACCATGCTTATACAGGAAGCATTTTAGCTGAGCCATCTCCTCAGACTTCAAGAGAGGGTTATTAACTAAATGAGTTTAGGGGAAACTTTAGTTTCTGTATAGAGTTTGGAAAACCTATCATTCACTTCTCGACTCACAGAGAAGTTTGATAATGTTATATGAACTTTTTGTGGATGTGCCCAGAGTAAATGCATCATTTATCTAATTAGTAATTGACGAGTTGTTGTTTCGAATCAAAAAGAACTTTCCCATACTTTCCAGAGTACTCCCATTGCAGACTTATAGCATATTGTAATTTAACTTTTCACCAGTGTGTCAAATAGGACTTATCTGGAAAGGACGTTAGGGATTCATGCCACAGGTCTATCTTGCAGTTGAAAAAATAAAAAAATAAAAAAAAAAACCTTTATAACGAGGTAGTTTTGCTGCCAGAAGTAACTTTAGGGAAGATTAAGCAAAAATGGCATTGAGCCAAATTTCACACCCACTTAGATCATATCTGTACTCGCAGTTAGGGACAAAACTGATTTTACGTGATTCAGTTTTACCACCATTGGGAATATTCAGAAGAAAATGCTATGATCAATTTAAAAACAAAATATTTTAAGTTTTGACAATGACAAAAGTTCAGAAAACTTTGGACTTATTGGTGACTGATATTAAAGATCAACTATTATTTAGTTATTAAATTCTTAAAACTCTTGTTTAAAAGTCAATTGGGTACTTTTCCTAGATCTTTTATATATATGAATGCAGACCTGTTTGCTCACAGACTTGCCCTGTAAATGTCCTGTATGGCAAGCATTTCTAGACATAGGTGATGTTGTTTTTTAAATATTTCAAGAACAGCTAACTAAAACACATCTTGGTGAGTCTAATCTCTACATAATTTTTAAAATTATGAAGTTTAATGTATTTAAACTTTACCTCTTCAAAAACTCATGGTGTCATAGATGCCTGATATACAGAAACCAGCTGTGTGTTGTTCTGGTCCATCTTATCTCTAGCATAGAGCAACACCAATCTTAAGTATTTATAAATAAATCTGCCTTTTTTGCATATGCAGATTGATTCAAAGTTGAGAAAATGTGCTCCCTGGAGAGATGGTAAGAAAGAAAGCAAATGAAACAAGTGATAGAGCTGAAATCTTAGTAAGCTGACTTAAGTTATCAGACGAAGAAAGAAAGGGAAAGGAAAAGCCAGAAAACAAAATCACTGCATACAGAAAATCTCCTAGAGGGAGTTAGTATCAAATAAAGACATAAATCTTCTGTTTCCAAATTCGTTGTAGTTACTACTACATTACAATGAGCCTTTAAGCAAACTTTTGTATAACATATCTAACAAAATATGTATATATATATATATTCATGTATGCTTATGCATATTACTTCCTCCTACATAAAAAGAATAAAAGAAAAACTCTTATGTGGAATGATATAGATAAATAGACAGATTTAATTTCGGTGTGGGAATTTATTATTTGGAAGGAAAAGCTACCTTTGGAAATATTCCAATAGAACAGTACAGGCCTTACAAACAATTACATGGATCTATTTAATTCATCTAATGTTATAAACCATGACTTACATAAAATTTACATCATGTTATTGTAATCTTACATGTAAATATAAAAAAATCTGATGATTTTATTTTATGAACTTTCTTCACATCATTTTGTGCTTAAATTTAATATATTCCACTGCAGCCAGGGAAATAGGGTAAGTTAACTGCAGATCTCCACAAATCCATCTTTTCCTACAAATCCAATCCCATTGTCTCATCATCAGCACTGTAACAGAAAACTTACTATGGTCTCTCCTTCCTCTCTGACTTCATGTCCACTGGATAATATGCTCCAACCTCCCTTCTCCAGACTCATGACTTTTTCCCCATCTCTAACACCAGGAGGCATTTGCTTGGGACATTCCAGTCTCTCAGGCCAGGGCAACAGGTAGGCTAAATGTATATATTCACCTCTCCCTCTTCTCCTCTAAGTTCAATACCCCAGTCTCATTCCTGGGTCTGTCGAAGACCACCTACTACAACCTCCCTTCACCATTGACCACATTGCCAGTGGATCACATAAACATCCCCCTTCAAGATTCCCTCTACCAACCCGTTACATTATCACTTGCTTCCCTTTCTGGTTTGGCCGGCATTCACTTGCCAAACCAGACAGAGAAGTAAATAGGTCAGCAAAGCAGACAGGCAAGCTGCAGATCCTCACTCTTCCTCATTTCTTCCATATCCAATTCTTCAGTTTCATCCTCACTTCTGTAGCAGACTACATGTTGTAGACTCTCCACATGCTCTGCCCCCATTCCAAAGGTATTAAGCATATCCTGGGGGCTTTCTGCCCTCATGTGGGACCCCTCAATTCCTCCCCACCCTAGCCCATCCCCATTCGTAAGTACCAGCTCCCAATACCCAATACATTTTACCTAAACTCCCAGTGGACGCACATATCAGGATTGCAGAAGAATTTCCTCCCAGGCAACACACAGTCTCCACACTCTTCTAAGACCCCGACAACAAATCACTACCCCAAAGAGACAAGACCAGATATTAGCACCTAGGATTGAATGCTTCCAAAACCCAGTTGCCTAGAAACCAGTACAAAAACATCATAAATAACAGTCAGGATAATGTTTCCATTAGAGTCCTGCACTCCAACACTCCAGGCTTTGCATATTACAACATAGTTAGCCATGAGGAAAAAGACCTTACATTAGCTTGTGAGAATATAATAGAGACTGTTAAGGAGAAAATGAAGAAATCCTTAGAAAAATCACAAACAGTGGAAAAAGTAAATAAGATAGTTCAAACCTGAAAGTGGAATTAGAATAACCACAGAAAACCCAAATGAGGTGAATTCGGCAATGAAAAATTTAGGAACTCTGCAGTTTCTAAACCTTCCCAACAGAATAGAAAAGATGGAAGATGGACTCTTGGAGTTTAAAGACATAATAGAAGAAATGAATATCACAGTTACCCTGATACCCACCTATGTCATTTTTCAACAAATAAAGAGAAATTCAGTCTAATTTCCCTTATGAACAGACTTGCAGAAATAATCAGCAAAATACCAGCAAATGGAATGAATCCATAACACATCAAAGCATGACTTCATAGCAGAGATGCGGAGACATAACAGAATACATATTTGATAAAGGCAATTCACTACACAAATCACAAGATTTAAATACCACAAGATCATTTCATTAGATGCTTTTATTATTTTGAGAACATTCCTGTATCTTCAGTACCATTATCATGAAGAAGGCTATATTTTGTCAAAGGTCTTTTCTTTATCTAATAAATGATCTTGTGGTTTTGTATTGTTCTATTTCTTTGAGTAAACTCAAATAATTGGCTAAATAAAAAATTAAAAGTAGCATTATTTAAACAGCTCTTCTTAGACTAATGTAATACCAAATTCTGAACAGATCCTGCCAAATTTCAGACTATAACTCATTAGGGCCAATGGTATTCTGAATTTTCTGACTTATTTTAACAATCTCTCACTGAAGCCTGCAAGAAAATTTAGAATGAGAGTCATATACCTTAGTTGGCAGATACTTAAATATCTCAGTGTTGAAAATGTGTTCATACAGCTAGTGATCATAGCTAGAATACAGAAAGAAATAGAATAGTATGGAAGGAAATGTAAAGACAAGAAGCTCATATGTTATTTATGACCCAATGTCATACTTAAGTTACTGAATGAAATTCAAAAAGCAATATGCTTTATAAAAATATCCCATGGTGATAAAATTATAATCTATTATAATTATCACTAGTGTTCTTGCTGATGACAATTATTCTTGTCTTGGAGCATTTTCTCTGTGGTTGGCTAAGGTATACTTCCAATATTGACTCTAATATTATTAATTTTGTTTTGCAGAAAAATAGCATGTCTTTGGTGTGTTCACTGTGAATTTTAAAGGCATTTACTTTTTATGTATAGTCTTTTTTCTGAACAGCTATAGATCTCCTTGATTTAACTGAGAGATAGTTCTTCCTAACTTATAATAAGCAACTCTTTATTCACTTTTCCAAGTTGTGAATTTTTTCATTTATTGTGAATATTGATAACTTAAAGGAGGAAGCGTTTATTCTAGCATGTAGTTTAGGTAGATATACTCTATAATGAAGCTGAAGCATGCTAAAGCAGCTTTGCCTGTGATAATCAAAGTGGCTCACATACGGGTGAATAAAAAAGCAGACATGGAACAAGAAGTGGGGTGGACTACGAATTTCCAGACCAACCACACAGTGACCTACATTCTCTAGTGAGTTCCACCCCATTACCAGCTTCCTATAATTTCCCCCATCACCACTACCAGATCTGGACCAGTTGGCTGAAACACATGACCCTCTTAGGGAAATTTAACATACAAACTATAATATTTTCTTTATTCAATTGTTATTCTTTAAATGGAGAATATTTTTTATCTTGATATGAATTAAGAGATTACAATGTCATGTATATTTCTTTGGACAACCCCCTCCCAAATAATGACTTGGAAACTTTTTATTAATTATATTTTATTACAGGTTTTTGCTCTGCTGTTACCCATACATCTATGACCTTGAAGCTAAAATTTATTTTCTGAAATATATTTCTGAAGAAAAAACATTTTCTGCCATGGTACATGACTTAAACAAATACGCCCATCTCAGAACATTCAAAGAGATACCTCATATCATATAAATTCATTATTTACTCTTTATATGCTGGCAAAAATTACTAGTTGAATTGCATAGAAATGTGTAAATGTAATTAAATTTATCTTTGTTTTAAATCATTGCAATTTGAGGAAATAAACAAAAGGATTAAAAATTTATTTTAGCTCAAGACAAAGAAAAACATCTTTTCCCTCTGCCCTATTTATAAGTTTTCAGATGCAGAAATTCTTTGAATCTTGGCTTATTTTCAGAGTGGAAAGAATTAATACATCCTTGAATAGAAGATTCAGAAAAAAGAAACAAAATAAAAAAAACAAGAATGAAAATAAAAAAGTAAACGAAAAAAAGAAATCCAACAAACCCTTAAAATGTAGCTCAGCAGAACTGTACTTGGGAAGCAAATATTAGGTCTCAGGTTCAATCCTCCCTAATAAAAAAACAAATATAATAGCAACAAATGTCATACTATTAGGTAAGACTGGCACTGAACCCAGGCATAAAATCCCCACCTACATTCTGTCCTGATTGAAAGGTGTGCTGGGGTAATGGTGGCAGAGAACTAGTGGGAGTAGCCAATGACTGATACATTTTGAGGCTTATCCCACAGTCACACAAAAGCAAGTTCATGACTGACGTTGTCTGGATGCCCAGGATCCAGAGGCTTGATAACCTGGAGACTTAGGATAGAACCAAACAGAACTGGGGGAAAAGAAAGAAAGAAAGTCAATGAAATGATTTCTAATGATATTCTGTTATACTCAGACTGCAGCCTACTTCAGTTGTCATAAGAGAGACTTCATTCAGCAACGGTTGGGAGTAGATGCAGAGATCCACAGCCAAACATTAGGCAGGACTCAAGAACACCGCAGAAGAAGGAAGGAAGGATTATAGGAGCCAGCGTGGTCGAGGACACCACAAGAACACAGCATACAGAATTAACTAGGCAGGACTGGGATGCTCATACAAAGACCGAAGTGGCAATCAGGCAGTCTGCATGGTTCTGAGCTAGGTCTTCTGAACACATATTATGGCTGTGTAGGTAGCTGTTCTTGTGGGACTCCTGACAGTGGAAGTGTGAGTTGCCTCTGGATGTTTTTCCTGCTCGTTTTCTCCCACTGGGTGCCCCATCTAACCTTGGTATGAGAGTATGTACCTTATCTTATTGTAATTTGTTAACCTGTATTTGATGGATATCCCCGGAGAAATTGCTTCTTTTCAGAAACGGAGAAGAGATGGATCTGGGGAAAGAAGAGGTAGGGGACTACTGAGAGGAGAGGAGGGAGAGGAAGCTGTGGTCAGGATATAATATATGAAAGAAAAATAAGAGAAATATTCCCATCTGATGATGCCATTTTAAAAACAATTTTAAAGGGATTTAAAATGCGTGGAGAAATGCGAATATATGTATAGAAATGATCATCTTTTTAAAATAGGAAAAGTCTATTGAATTTTATGACAAACAGTGAGATAAAATTTAAGTCAATAGAATTTCTCAATGTATTCTTTTTTGCAATTTCCATTTTGTAGTGCTTTCATATTTGGAAATATTTCAAGTGATTTCATTTCCTAATTTTTGGCAATGTCTTGAACAACTTGTTGAACAAATATTGGAAATGATCAGCAAAGTTGGTAGATGAATCTTAACAGAAGTTTGAACACAGTCTTTACAGAAAAACTCCTAAAGAGAGGCGAAGAGAGAACATTTTGCTATGTTACTCAAGAATTAAGTAAATAATGTATCAGAAACTGACTTGTTGAAAGATCAAAATGTTGCCTAAACCTGTAATTCCAAAGAAACGACAGGAATTCATCCTTTGACATATTTTAGCATGTTTGTGCATGGGTGAGAATGGGGATGCAGATCTGGTAGGGAATTCTAAGTAGGAAATTAACTGGAATTTATGCCAATTTCCCTTGAGTGACAGTATAGATTTTGATCTTAATCTGTTCAGGAATTCCTTTCTTATTTCTTAGAGTGGTAATACATACAGATTGTTACTGGTTTATGTTGGAAGTTTTGTAGTGAATTACAAATGAGGGGGAAATGTCTCTGTTTTAGTATGCTCCACTATGTCTCAATACCAGGGAAAGAAAAGCAAACATTGTTGAGACTTTCATTTAATATGCTTGATCATTTATGCAGCTGATAGGTGAACTTGCCCAGGCAAGAGACATAAACTACGCATTGAATAAAAGTTCCCAAGTTCATGTGTACTTAAGTTAGAGAGGAAATGAGAAACAGGAGACAGACAGACTGTCTTGGAACAGATGCTTGGATGATGCAAGTGCTGAAAACCAACAAAAGAAAACATCTCCACCAAGAAATCAGTATTGCTAGAGGGTCTCAGAAGAAGAAAAACTGCATCTCTCTTGCTATGGATGATGCATAACTACGCAAGGCTATCTAAAGAACTTTATACGATGGTGAAAGAAAAGAAGGCTTTTGAAACAAATAGGAAAAAAAAGCCAAATTAACTGTAAAAAGGGTAAAGTGGCTCTGATAAATTGCAACTCATTTGTTAATTTAGCCTCTATTGTGACTAAACAAAATGAAAACCCTTTCTTCTTCAGATTCTTTGACTGAGACTGACTAACTAGAATTTGCAAGTTTTATTAAATTAAGCATCCTCATAAACATGTATAGTTTTTATTGCATTTGGAGCTATATTCTGTATTAGGAAATAGAGTAAAAGCTTTCAATGAGATCTCATGATCATGCCATGTCTACTAACTGGGTTGGGCAATTTGTCAACTCTCTCTAATCAAGTGCATCCAGTACAACTCTCAACATAAGTTTCTTTTCCTGAGGTTGGTTTCATAGTTTTTTTTTTTTTGTTTTTGTTTTTTTTTAGCAAATTTAATCATTATGGTGCCCTGTGTGGTAGCTTTATTCTAATCTATGATTATTTTTAGTCTGGAAAATTTAGGTTTATGTATATTGTTCAGGGAAGATGAATAGGCCACTTCTTTGTAGGACTTAGATTCAAAACTGGCCCATTTGTGAACAGGCAAAAACCACTTTTATGGAAAAAACTGCAAATTGGAAAATGAAATGCTTTGTATGAATGAAAAGAAAGGAGTGGGGATGTAGGTGGGGAGAATGGCTTTACATATAATTTAGCTTCCTGAACAGCCAGGAGCAAAATAAGGGAGAAATGTGCTAGCATATGGGGAACAAATTTGGGGAATATTGGATTCATATAAACAGCTTGCCAAACTTCCATGCTTTTTTACATTGTTGTGTTCAAAGGGTCACAATTAAAAAGAAAGAAAAAAATACTACAGCCATTTTTAATGCACAGTCCTCCCACCTGATCACTTCCTTTATTAATATTCTAAAATACAAAAAATTAAAAGTTTTTTTTTCATTTAATTTTCATCTAAATAAATTTCAAGGGCCAAGTCTTAACCAAAGCCAGCTGTACCTTTAAGCCTCAATCATCGTTATTACAGACTTAAGTCTGAGAGTACTTTGATTGCTTTAATGTGGTTTAATTTCGAACATTGTAGTAAAATCTTATATAGTGCATAAATGGAAAAGCCTAACATTAGAAAAGCCATTCAAGCACAGATTTGCTTCTTGATCACATCGTTCTTCATACTGGAGTTCCTGAATTCATTTAGGGCATTTTCCACCAAATAACATTCTTAAGGGCCTTGTGTTTAGAAGACATATGAACAGAAGTTTTATTCAGCAAATGCATGTGTAGCACTCTCTGAGGCTTGAAGTGCCTGATAATGACAGGGGAGTAAAAAGGAATGCCAGTTGCCTTCTTTGAAACACACTGAAAAGTGCGTGAATAATTTTATGATATAAGCGAGTCAGTATTTGGTGCATGCTTACAGCATGACCAACATCAGCTAGTTTAAAATGTCTTTTCTCTTCTATTCTGAAAACATAGATTGATAGAGTGGCCAACATGACTTTGGACCTGAATATAAACTAGATACAGTTTTGCGAGGAGGTAATTTCCTTCTTCTGTACAATGGGAATAAGTAAAACCTTGGGAGGAAGAGCTGGGTCTTACAAATGGGATCTCATTCTTGCCATGGATCATTCAGTCACAGTAGAGCTTAGAGTCTACATTAGGCTGAATATCATTATTAAAGTCAATGAAAATATATTATACTTAGTTTTCATATTTATAAAATGATCAGTTGTTCAAGACAAGCTCTAAGAATTCCTTCGAGTCAGAATTTTGACGGTGTTCCATATATTCTATAGAACAAACACAAAATTAATGATAACAAATACTGTTACTTAATTTGACTAAATTAATTGAGGGAAAAACTTGGAAAATTGACTTTTATTATATATAAATACCATGAAATAAAATGTTCCATGACTAAAATTTGACAGTTATCTGAAATATTTCCTTTGTTTTCCTTCCACTGTCTGGGTTTAGACGTAGTGTGTGGGTGCTCATTCAGGGGTATTCAGTGTGTAGATTCCATGGGTGGACATTGTCTTCCTCCATTGCTTTATACCTTGTTTTTCTCAGGCAGAGTAGATATCCATCCCTGAGATCCATCTGTTTCCTCGTTGCACACAGTTCTGGAGCTATAGATGTGTGTCATTGCTGAGGATTAAAACGGAGATCTCCATGTTTGTGTAATAAGCTCTTTATTCACCGATTCAGTCTTCCCAGCCAATTAAACATCTAGTAAGTAGATTTTATTCACAAGAATAAAGATAGAACATGCTATTCATGCATCTATGCAGAACTCCTCACCTCATGACAGTTCAGACTGTGTTTAGCTTATATTTTCATGAAAGGAACGCTCAGGGTCTTTGTGATCAAAGTAAGCCTGCAAACAATAAGACCTAGAAATGTGTTTGGAGAACTGAACGTTTTTGAAGCATGCTAGAGAATAGGACCATTCAGAAAGGAGAATAAAATGAACCAGTAAATGAAAATGTACATGCATTAAAAAATATGTTCAACACTTAAATAAGTCAGAAGTATGTGTACAAAGCTGAGCTTTGTATTTTATAAAATTATACTCCATTAAGAAAATGCTGATGGGGAAGATGGTGATGGTGTTTATAGCTATGATGGTCCTGCCAATTCTCTTTTAATGCAATTCTCATCACGTTCTGAACACTTTTCTTAAAATAACTAATAGTTAATAACAATAGCATTGCCATGTACATGGAAGAAAAACCTGAAGCTCAAAAAAAAAAAAAAATAAGAAGCCATGAGGATGGGGAGATGGCTCAATAGTTAAGAGCAGTGGTTACTCTTCCAGAGTCTGATACAAATCCCAGCACCCATATAGTATCTTTCAATGATGTCTAACACCAATTTAATGAACAAATCAAATCCTCTCTCTGCCCTTCTCTGACACTGTAATGGGTACAGTACACCCACATACATGTAGGCAAAACTCACATACATAAAGTAAAATTTAAAAATTTATTTAAAAATATTCAGCAAAAATATAAGTTGTAAGTTTGTCTTAGTTTGGATTTCTATTGCTCTCTTGAAACAGCATGGCCAAAAATTAGGTTGAGATGAAAGAATTTGTTTGGCTTCCACTTCTTTATATTTGTTCATCATTGAAGGAAGTTAGGACAGAAATTCAAACAAGGCAGTAAGCTGGGTTCATGAGCTGATGTGATGCAGTGGCCATGGAGAGTGCTGCTTACTGGTTTCCTCAGCCTATTTTCTTATATAACCCAGGCCCACAAATCTAAGGATGGCACCACCTACAATGGGTTGGATCCTCCCCATCAATCACTAATTTATAAAATGCACTAACGTCAGGTTCTTATGTAGTTTACTTGAGGTTCTCTCCTTTAGGATAACTGTAGCTTGTATCAAGTTGAAATGAAACAATCTAGCACACAGTTAGTGACTGATAAAACAATATGTTGTTTAGCATCACTTAACCAAAGTGTACATATTAGTAACAAAGTGAAATAGTAAAAGACTATAAAATATATTCTATTTATTATATACTCACTGTTAGTAGGATTTTAAGAAGATTAATACTCTTATAATCCACTGGTAATAATTCAGTTAGTTCACTGGAGGACTTGGAATATATTCTTATGTTTTTCTGGTAATTGTGATATGGAGTTACAAAGAGGTAAAGCCAGGGTAGACAAGACAACAATAAACAACAAAAAAAATCAAAACAAAATTATAAAAATTCTATATACAAATGAGGGATATAGACTATTTATACTGGAAAGAACAATATGGTATGATTAAAAATGGTAGAAACTGTTGATGTTTATATAATTGTGTTATTGACATTAAGTGTAAATAGTTAGGTAAAGATTGAATAATGAAAAAGAAACTTTCACTAATATGATCAGACTAAATTTTTTCAAGGTTTCTAATGCAATATTCTTGGAAATGCTAGATTTTCGTCGGGAAGAAAGAATTCTTGGGTCTATCAAACATTTCTAGGAAAAGATAGGACACTAATACGTCATAACTTACAATATTTTGAATGGAAATTACATTCTTTTCAAAAGGCCATTTTAACAACCTGAACAAAGTTAATGACTTTTACTACCATAGAATAGCTTGAAAGTGTGTGAAGTGTGTTAGGATTATATAAAGTTAGCCATTACTAGCATTGTATATGTGAAGCATACAGTCTTAGTTTAATAGTTGCTAAAGATTTATCACCTTTTGTTTGTCTTGGTTGAAATTAACACTAGATCAAATCCAATAAAATAGATATTGTTGTGTCAGAACTTATGTTCAACTGTGAGGAGAAAAACTACACAAAATAAACATGAAGATAGTAGCAATATTTACATATAAATTGAGTGAGAGGCAGATGTGTTCACAGATGTGTTCTGTCTACTTGAATCACTTAAGAATTTTAAACTGAAATTTGTCTTTAAATGACAAGACAAAAAGAAGTTACTATTTCTTTTCTATTATACTAGATGCCTTTCCTTGAAATGTAATTTTCTCTTTTAAACACTGTTTACTTTCACATTACTTATTATTCTTTAAAGATACATGAGAACTGTGTTGTTGTCTTTAATTAATACAAAATACTTTGTTCCATTTCCAAATACAGAACCATGTGCTGCATTCTTTAAGTCAATCTAAGAATGTGCCTACAGGATAGACAGCAGGGTTGTTTTCGATAGTGCATCTTGTATAATTTTAGACCTTCTGAAGATTACTGTTGCACTTTTCCCCTGACCACTAATGAATCTAAAATCTTCATGAAAATCAAATTTACTACTACTAACTTAATGCGTCTCAATGAGATACATAAATTTTTTTTGTTTTTGTTTTCTTGGGAAGGATAAAATAAAGTTTTAGAATAGTGAGTTTAGCAACCACTCCATATTATGGAACAGATGTATAGTACTGTACTATAAAATTACATGGTGAAAAGTGCTGGTGACTTATATTTAACTACCTGAGTATCACAGAGAAATTGCTCACTCAAGAAAAAATCTTTATGAGATTGAAGCATCCATTTCCTTAGAGTATTGAAAGCATCAATATGTTTATACAAACTTATGCATATGTATATATATATGGAATAAACATATGGCAAAAAATTGTTACATGATTATTATATCATGAAAGTTCAAAATGAGTGTCACAAGGACATACATTTATAGTCTTATTGGAAATAAAAAGAAATTGAATATTTACTCAAAAGATAGATACTAGTTGAACACTTGAATTAGATATGAGTACTTGATTTTCTCTTTATACTCTATGACATATATTTTATAATTTGAATTAACTAATTTCATAGCTGTTCAGCTTTAATTAAAATATATTTAAAATTAACATATCAAAAGTTTTTATATTATCAACATCATATTTAAGATGAAAAGGCTTAGAATTTTGTACTTAATGCTGATGACAAAGTTTTTTGTTGTTTTGTTTATTTTTATTTTTTTTTTGTTTTTTACAAACCAACCCTAGTTCCCCCACCCTCCCCTTCTCCCTTCCTCCCATTTCCCTACCTTTCTGCCCTCACCCCCACATCATCCATTCCTTAGAGATGGTAAAGCCTCCCTTGGGGAGTCAACAAAGTCTGGCATACCAACTTGAGTTAGGACCAAGACTCTCCTCCCTGTATCAACTGTGAGCAAGGTATCCTGTCATAGGGAATGGGCTCCAAAACACAATTCATGCACCCAGGATAAGTCCTGGTCCTACAATCAAGAGCTTCCCCCCAACAGTTCAAGCAAAATATCTGTCACCCACATTCAGAGGGCCTAGTTCAGTCCCACGCAAGTTCCCCATCCGTCAATTCAGAGTCAGTGAGCTCCTACTATCTCTGATTAACTCTCTTAATGGTTTTCCCCATCATGATCTTGACCATCCTTGCTCATATATTCATTCCTCCTTCTCTTCAACTGAACTCCAGGAACTCAAAGTTTTAACATGATATCTTTAAAAAAGCATTAATAGGCTTAATTATCATTTTTAAATTAAATGAAATATTATGAGAATAAATTCTATGGTAATAAATTTGGGAAAATTTTGAATACAGAGGTGTTGCTCGTTTTTGCACCGAGTTTCTAGTTTCTAATGAAATTAAGAGAATCGTGAATTGAATTGTTAGATGATAGACTTTATAAATCATTATAAATGTTTTAATCATTTTAATTATTTGGTACTTCAAATTATTAATAAGGAAGTGAAAATATGTTATGTGAACATGGCTTCTTAGAGCATTCAAGCCTTGCATTGTAGTTGATGTTTACTGCTAATCTATTCTAATAAAGAGTAAGTGATTATTATTATTCATTGATTACTATGATTGGCCATTCATGTTCAGTGCAACACTCTGATTATGAAAATAGTGGAACATTGGTCACAATTTTCACAGATTTGACAGGACATGGTGAGGTGCACAATGTTTGCACCTACTTAAGCCAATGCCCTTTTGAATGCCTTAGGTTTTCTAAGAATATAATCCTTGCTTCTGCAACCACCTGACTCCCAATAAATATCTTGCAGTCCTGATTTATTCAGTATGCCTTCTTTTTGAATGAGCCAGCCAGTACAGTGCTTTATAGTTATGGGATGCAATTTGCACAACTCCATTTAATTGTGGCATTGTCAGTCATCATCCATGTAGGAGTGACTCCAGTATCCTCTGTTGATGATAACATATTAAATTATTTAGATCCCTTATGTAAAATTGCACAGTATCCAAATCCAATGTATATTCTACTGGATGCTTCAAACCATTTTCAGCTTACTTATAAAAATTAATGTAAAGTAAATGTTATGTGCATCATTTAAGAAAATCATGTCAAGAAAAATGAATATGCATTCTCACTATAATAACATTTTAAAAATTGTTTTAATATCAGGTCAGTAAAAGCTATGATAGTGAGTCTAAAACTTTTATCTTCAACCAGAAATTAAGATTAGGATATCTGTGTTCCTACTTATTATATCTATTATGCCATAAGAGAAACATCACATGAATAACAAATTAGGAAAATTTTAGGCTGACTCCTTCGATATGATCCCACATGAAATATATCTGCTATTTAAATCTCTGTATTTTCAAATTAGATCTAGAGTTTCCTTCTGAGATTCCTTCTTAGAAGCTACGATATGAACTCAAACATCTTTTATCTAAAGTTAGAATTCGTTGTGACAATCTCTGCTAAATCCTCTAACAGTTACTAGCACAGCACACAGACTTGTTTCACTTGTTAGAACGGAAGTCAGTTTATGGATTACTCAGCTCAGCATGCACTGGTATCTTCTTATTTGACCCAGAGTAAAAGCCAACATCTCTATAAACACAAAGATGAATCCATTCATTTCCCGGACCTCAATGGCTAATCTCATCTTCTTAGATCAGTTTCCTTTCCGTCACTTTGGCTGCCTTGCTGTTCTGAGTAAATGCCAGACAGGCCTCACTTCTGGACCTTTGTTATTCCTGTATATTTCCTAGAACACTCTTTCTAGATACCTGAAGGACTCGGATCCTCTCCTTATCCTTCTGTATCAATGCTGTTTTCACTGAAACACTTTTAATATATAAAAACATAGTGATCATATCCTTTTCCTGGCTTTGTTTCATCAGAAACAGACCCTTTTCTAACTGACATATAAGGCACTTTTTAAAAATAAATTTATTTGTGTTAGTATTTAAGAAGGCTTATAGGTAAAAAAAAATTGTGTTTTATTTTATATATGATTACAAAGAGCACCTATTCTAAAAAAATGGATGCTTTACATATCTGCTCCATGGAGAAATTAATGGAAATCAGAACAAACCAGAAGGGATATATCTTTGACAGTTTAAGAGGAATACACGTAGACTCATCAGGCTACATAAAAATATACTGTAAATATACATATTTGAAAGGGTGATATTTTCTTTCTCCTCTCTCTCTCTGTCTCTCTCTCTCTCTTCCTCCCTCCCTCTCTCTCTCTCTCTGAAAGTGTCGGGGGTACAACCTGCATAGATATATCCTTATATATAGATATTTGGACTTTGCCAGATACAAATTAAAAACAAATTACATCCAAATTTTTAAAACAGAGCATTATACACATACTAGAGTTTTAGGCTATTTTTGTTTACACTACTAAACTTATTTTAAGGTTGTGTGGGGCACAAATAGTTCTTCAGAGAATTAGTTCATTGTTTACAGTGTGTACACTTTCATTGTTTTGTGGACCTAGTTGAAGTACTTTAAGGACAATGGCAGATGAAATCAGGGAGTAAGAGAGAGAAAGAGTCACTGACCTTCCTTTCACTCAAAGTGCAATTTAATTTCCTTGTAAATAATCTCTATTGAAAAGAAGTGTCCAAGAAAATGTCTGTGAATCTTCACTGTATTGAGTAAAAGTATCCGGTGATGAAAAGACAGGCTTTTCCTTTGAAATAATTTAAATGCCCTTCATTTTAAACCATGGAACAATGAAGAACCAGGCAGCATTATAGAAGCTTAAAAGTTTCTAAGAAATATTCTAAAGGCCCTGGAGTTACTGTTGATAGAAGCTTAAAATTCTCTCATTTTAGCAACTAATCCATTCTTCATTAATGTTTAAACAATCTGCTTGGCAATAAAAGTGCTATTGATTTTGAAACCATGTCCCATGTAGAAATTGTTTCACTTATGTTGTTTCCTGTATTTGTGTTAAAATGTTAGGACACAGAGAGCAAAGTCCTGTAATTTAAGTAGTGGATATAACCGAGTCTTTATTCAATGTGCAGTTCTGGAAGATCTGGAAGATGTAAAAACAAAGCAATACACCAACAGAAATAAACAAAACAACATAGAATTCTAATCATGAAATTCCAGCGAGTGACTGACTTGTAATATCAAACGGTAACTTAAGCACATGGTAAATTAAAGGACCAGCAACTGCTCAAGGGATGCAGGGTTCTTAAACTGACTATTGTGTCTATTTCTTCCCCACCATATGGGGGAATGCAGGTGTGGAAGAGAGCAGGGAGAAAGTGATCAAATGATTTACATGGGGCATGCATAACAATTCCATTTGATTTCTCTCCGCAACTTATGACTCTAGTTCTCTAAGAACAACTCGTCCAAAGACAGAAAGATAATTAAAACGTGTTCTTTAAATTCCTCCAAACCTGCTCTTAAAAATCCTCCTACATTCCAGGAGATGTTAATTGTACCTCACCAGGAGAGTATAAGGTAAAAAAGAAAAAATAGCTTTTCTGAACGCAGGGGTTGAGTATCATCTCTACGGGCAAATCACGATTCTACATTCCAACATAATGGGCAGAGTTTCACGAAGTTATTTTTTTCTCCACACAGTGCCTGTCAATCCTACACCCTTAAATCATCTTCAAAACATGTTATTAATTTGTCTCAGCAAGAAAACTCAACACCTTCCCTAGGCAGTTAAATTCTTCACTCTAAATCTACACATAAAAGGGAAACTTGTCATCCCTTATTTCAGAATGCATCAATTAATCCATGGCATAGAGAAGGCCATCTCACTCTCCTCTACCATCTGTGTCGATGATAAAGCTTTGGTTATCACTTTAGTGAAGCTGACTGTGTAAATTGAAATTTATACTTTAGAGTTGCAATCTCCAAAGAGATAGTAGACATTAGGCATATGTTGGGCTTTAAGTTGAATTCAGTTAGCATTAAATAAAAATAAACATGTAGCTGTTTATACACCCTAATCACATTTTAATGCTCAATAGTCATGTGTATGTAGCTCACATATTAGATTCAGTTAAACAGATTATATTGATGACTAAAATAATTGACATATTCAAATGTATAGAAAAACATGTAGTAGGAAAATAATACAATAGCAACACTGGCAATCAATAAAAATGAAAAAGAACATTTATTTCAACTAGATAAAAAGGAATTTAGTATTTTCTTGTATATCTTTGGCAAAACTTTCAACTAAGGCAAACTATAAATAAATGAGGAATAAATAAATAAATAAGACACTATTTAAGAATGATTATTGTAGGAATTATTTACTTTCAATAGATTATTTTTGAAAGGTTAACTTTATAAAAGAAACAAATCAGAAAAAAGATAAATTACATTTAAAGACTTTCAGTAAACCATAGAAGTCTTCTATTTTATTTATTTATTTTTTTTTATTAAATTAATTTATTTAATTATTAAAGATTTCTGCCTCTTCCCAGCCACCACCTCCCATTCCCTCCCCCTCCCCCAATCAAGTCTTCCTTCCTCCTCAGCCCAAAGAGCAAGCAGGTTTCTCTGCCCTGTGGGAGGTCCAAGGACCACCCACCTCCATCCAGGTCTATTAAGGTGAGCATCCAAACTACCTGGGCTCCCACAAAGCCATTACGTGCAATAGGATCAAGAACCCATTGCCATTGTTCTTCAGTTCTCAGTAGTCCTCATTGTCCATTATGTTCAGCGAGACCGGTTTTGTCCCATGCTTTTTCAGACCCCGGCCAGCTGGCCTTGGTGAATTCCCGATAGAACATCCCCATTGCCTCAGTGTGTGGGTGCACCCATCGCAGTCCTGAGTTCCTTGCTCGTGCTCACTCTCTTTCTGCTCCTCCTTTGGATCGTGAGACTTTAGTCCAGTGCTCCAATGTTGGTCTCTGTCTCTGTCTTCTTTCATCGCCTGATGAAGGTTAATATTCAGGGGGATGCTTATATGTTTTTCTTTGGGTTCACCTTCTTATTTAGCTTCTCTAGGATCACGAATTATAGTCTCAATGTCCTTTATTTATGGCTAGAAACCAAATATGAGTGAATACATCCCATGTTCCTCTTTTTGGGTCTGGCTTACCTCACTCAGGATAGTGTTTTCTATTTCCGTCCATTTGTATGCAAAATTCAAGAAGTCATTGTTTTTTACTGCTGAGTAGTACTCTAATATGTATATATTCCATACTTTCTTCATCCATTCTTCCATTGAAGGACATCTAGGTTGTTTCCAGGTTCTGACTATTACAAACAATGCTGCTATGAACATAGTTGAGCATATACTTTTGTTGTATGTTTGTGCATCTCTTGGGTATATTCCCAATAGTGGTATTGCTGGGTCGAGAGGTAGGTTGAACCCGACTTTCCTGAGAAACCGCCACACTGCTTTCCAAAGTGGTTGCACAAGTTTGCATTCCCACCAGCAATGGATGAGAGTGCCCCTTTCTCCACAACTTCTCCAGCAGAGGCTATCATTGGTGTTTTTGATTTTAGCCATTCTGACCGGTGTAAGATGGTATCTTAATGTTGTCTTGATTTGCATTTCCCTGATTGCTAAGGAAGTTGAGCACGATCTTAAGTGTCTTTTGGCCATTTGAACTTCTTCTGTTGAAAAGTCTCTGTAGAAATCGTGTGTCTTATCTCTAATTCTTCTTGTCAAATTGGAAGTCTGTGGATGATTCAAACACAAAACACAGACAATAGAACTGAACTGGAGGTCAAAGGATTCAACACTGGCCAGGAAATGGAAACAAGGAAAAACAGGATCACTCTAGAATCTGCTGTTCTCTTTTGGTAATCTATTGGTATATTTTTACTTCGTTTAGTTGCTTTATATTTTACTTTTATTTTGTCCAGTGTTCTTAAGGCAAAAAGGTATTTAAAACACGAAGTGTTGTAAGTGTGGTACATTTGAGGAAATTTGTAGTGCATTAATATAGGCAGACCAATATTCATAAATAAGTGAGAAATATATGGCCACAACCTTTATGGGAGAGTGGGACCCTGCACTTGGGAGGCATGGTTCTATCCCTCACCAGAGGTGAGAGAAAATTGACCATGATAGCCTGCGTTTAGGAACCCCCTCGCCTGACTAGTTAAGCTACCACCCAGACCCATAGCCAGGCTTTGCATTGGCTCATCTTAACATTGACAGCATCTTGGACCTGCTGGAGCCCATGAACGGTCTGGTCCTGTGAAACAATAGCCTCAGGATCTCCCCGAGGAGTTATGATGAGAATAAAGTATGATGGTGTACCAGAAACCAGAGGCCTTGTACCAGACCAGTGGCTCTGCAATGAACATTTGCTAGTAAAATTGATTGGACAAATGTGTATATCATGTGACACACTCCTCCTAATGCCACCAGGATGAATGAAAAGGTGTTGGAGAGGCAGGAAAGAAGAAGACGCCAAGAGGTATTTGTTTGTTTGTGTTTTGTTTTTGTTTCTGTTATTTGGTTTGGTTTGTTCTTGTTTATGGTTGTTTGCTTGCTTTATTTTGGTTTAGTTTGACTTTTTGTTTTTAAATTTTCTTTTGAGGGCCCTGCAGGGGTGAGGGGAGGATATGGAAGTACTGAAAGATGAATGATATGAAATTTCCAAAGAATCAAAAGAATTTACGATAAAGTCAGGAGGCAGTGACTCATGCCTTTAGTCCTAGCACTTGGGAGTCAGAGGAAGGCGGATGAGTTTGAGGACAGCCTGGCTTACAAAACCTCGTTCCAGGACAGACTCCAAAGCTGTAGAGAAAAAAAAAAAAAAGAAAGAAAGAAATTAAGCTAAACAAAAATAAAATTAAATTAAAAGACAATCATGTAATTAAATTTCTAATCTGTAATCCCATTTTATTGTCTCTCATTCATCCATGTGTGCACATGTATGTGTGTATGTGTGTGTGTAAGTGTAAAAGGTACTTGTCAAAGAACCATGGGGAGTCAGAGGACTATTATATGGACTCAGTTTTTCCCTTCAACATTGCTGTCAGGTTTACTCTTGTTTCTGCTGCACGGGGGTACTCTGGGGTAGATAACTAACTCAGTAGTTTACAGGGATTCCTTTGTCTCTCTCCAATTCCTCTTCTTTCTGTAAAAGTGTGGTTTATGAGTGGTGTGCCTCCACATATGTTTTTTTTTCTTAATAATTTATCTTTTTTAAAAAAATCTTTTTTCTTATTTTACATTTCAATCCCAGTTTCCACTTCCTCCCCTCTTCCCGCTCTGTTCATCTGCCCCCTCCCACCTTCATCTACTCCTCAGAGTGGGTATGGCTGCCCAGGGAAAGTCAACAAAGTCTAGCACATTGCTTTCATGCAGGACCAAGGCCCTCCCCATTACATCGAGGCTGAGCTCAACCTGGTGACATTATATTATCTGACATCTCCGAATAATTTCTTTAGAAAGCAGTACATCAAGATGAAATGTCAAATGCTTAACTAATGGGGACAGGTAGAAACTTGGAATGTCAAATTTTATATATGTACATAGACCATTAAACTATGGTATGAGATAGACAGTTGATTACTAATTATCCTATTTTATTACATCTGTATCAGACAAATAAAAATACTGCTTTGAATACACACATGAGGTATTTAATATTTCTTGTGTTTTTTTCCATTAAGCATTTTTCCATTAACATTGTTAAACTGTGTTGACAAAACAGCACAGATTGTAGTACATCATCCACCCTTGGAACTTTTACTCAGGAGGCAAATATGTAGGATTCATGATTTCGATTGTGTCCCAGAATCATTACTGACATCCAAGGCAGGCTGAATAACAAACAAACAAACAAACAAATTTCAAGGGAGCTTGGCAAAATATGAAAAAAAAAGTGGAACAAATGTCCACCACCACTTAACAAATACACTTACTTGAAAATTATGATCACACACTGCCTGATATTTAAGTCAACAATGGACCACTTAGATGATGGAGATCACATTTTATACATTATAGCAGAAAAATGTAGAGCTCAAATACAAATCAATTTAAAAGAAAAGATGTGGGTTCTTAACCTCCTGTTTTAACTGCCATGCCTAACACTTATTGCCATACTACTCTTATCGTGATCCTGTATCCCTCCGGAACAAAAGGTCTGAATAAACTCAACATTCTATCACAACAACAGAAAAGGAACTAATACAAATACAAAGTTTTAAACCTGAATTAGTTATTTTATCTAAATGAAGAGACATATAAAATCTAAAATGGTTACATTATCGTTTAAATTCATATTGCAAATTTTACAGCTCTGGAAGGAATGGTACTCTGACCATCAGAAGTCAGGCAATACATACAGCTGTTAAAGGAATAGGTATTCTAAATGTCTACAGCTCGGAAGAGAAAGGATACTACAGCTGAGGAAAAAGGTATCCTGACTGTATCAAAGTCAGGCTATACCTGAAGCTGTGGAGGGAAAGTATTCTTGATACCTACAGTTCAGAAGAGAAATATACACTGACTGTTGGAACTCAGATTATACCTATACCTGTAAAGGAAAAGCATCCTGGGTAACTAAACTGTGAGGAGAAAGTAATCCTGACAGTCGCAAAGTCAGGCTATGTCTGAAGCAGTATTCTGGTAGGATGGTCTCCCTGCAGGATGAGGCAATCCTTCTCTTCTCTGACTGGGGTCTACTCCACCCTGCTATGAGAGCTTCCCAGCAGAGATTTCCATTGCTTCTTTGCTCCACTCCACTAAAGGAGTTTCCCAGCAGAGAGTTTCTCATGTTTAAACCCACACTATCAGTTCTGTTTTGCAAGCATTTTTAACTGCTGAGTCATACCATTGCCTCCCTAATTTATTTATTAAAATGCCTCTTAATATATATAATATATGTACATTTATTTTGCTGTTAAAGAGGAGGGAAATATTCTTATCATAATGTGCCTTCGGTGGCCAAATAACAACTTGTCAAAGTCAGTTGTAACCTTCCTTCAGGTGTTCTAGGAAATAAACTCTAGTTATTGGATTTATAACATTCTCCTTCACTTACAAATCTATCTTGGTGGTCATATTTCCTTATATTTTAAATTATACTGATTATGTTAAAATATTTTAGATAAAAATCAGTGACTTGCTTTTTCCTTTCTTGTTTTTTTTCCCTCCAAATGATATTGTCTTATTTCAAATAAATTTTAGAACACTGCAATTGAGATTGCACTAAATTTCTCCTTGATTCTGTTATTCCAAACTAGCCTACAGATTTAGAGAAGGAATAATAGAGTGTAGCCATTTCTGTTAGCCTTAGCCCAACTAGTAAAGAAAGAAGGAATTAGTTAAGGCAGTCACAATAAAAATAAAAGTGGAGAGAATTTTCTTGTTGGTATTTTGCTTTTCAAAGTGATTGCAAGAGCTGTTTACATTAGAGCTGATTTGAACAGATGGGTCCCTGAAATTTGATACAAAGTGAATTTGATTATTCACCAAATCCTGGAACTAAATATTCTAAGGTGTGACTTTTATCTGAACCAGTTGGATTCTTTTAGCAAAAGCAAATGCCAGTACATTATGCTCAATAACTTTACCCTGACATCCAGAAAACGCCTTTAAAACATTTGTGGTTATTCAAGAAGAAACTGGAAGGAGGAAGCCCAATGACCTATGATGCAATACTCACTTCATTGGTAGGAAGCCACCTTGAGAATACATGCCACAATCTTTCCTGAGGCACCACCAGAACTAGGGATAAACCACTATGTATTGGCCTTGAAAGGAAACTGAAATAAGAAAATTAGATATCATTATATAGATAAATGAACTCTGTTTTGAAAACTAAGAAGCAAGCATTTTAGAAGTTCCTGTTGTCTTTTCTTAAAATCCTGATCCAACTCTATCCTTTAAAATTCCCAAAGCTCATTATTACATACAAGGTACAGAATAACATTCTCAAAGAGACATATGTCTTCTACAATCTGTTTATATACCTTTTAAATTTAATCTTGCATCTCACATTGAAATTCATACTGCTTGGAGATCTTTATAAATCCATTACTTTCCTTTATTTCTATGACAGCACACAGTCCTTTTGTCCCTATCTCCTAGAAGCCTGTCAGAAGCCATTTGATGAAGATCCTGTATTTCTCAGATCTGTTCTTCTGTTTATTCATCTGTGTCTATCACCTCCTGGGAATGTTGACCAATGTCAAGTCAGTCCCTCTCTTGTATATGTCCTTCAGTAGGGTCTGCTTTTTCCATGAGCAAAATGCAGCAAATTACGGCTAACCCATAGCTGAAGTCAAACCATGAGTTTTGTGATTAAAATACCTTTAAAAGACAGTTATTCCTATTTTATTTAGTCACTGTCTTTCATACTACAGTGGGCAAACAATCACACACACACGAACAAATACACACATGCACTAAATTTAGGTCTAATGACAAAACAGAAAAAGATGTAAGACTGGACAATGCACCCAAAAAGGCTCAGAAGGTTATTTGGAAGGGGATGATGAGATTACTGCTCCAAATTGAGTAGAAACATCAAGATACAAAGCAGAAGTATATATATAGTTGTTGTATATATGCCCTATGGCAGTGGTTCTCTACCTTCCTAATGCTGCAATGCTTTACCACAGTTTCTCATGTTGTGGTGACCTCCAAACATAAAATTATTTCATTGCTACTTCATAGCTGCAAATTAAAACTGTCATGAATTGTAATTTAAATATCTGGTACACATGATCTCATATGTAACCACCTAAGGGGTCACGACCCACAGCTGAGAACTCTTACCTTATGACATTCCCTGGGAGAATCTTGTATGATGTTTGCATGTTGTTGGGATGATGCACATGGTTAGCTAGTTGGTCACAAAAATGTTTAGAAGACAGATTACAAATCAATGACACAGAAAATAACAGGAGTCATGTCAAAACACCTAGCAGAATAGTTAGAAGGAGCTTCATTACTTCAAATATTAAAGCTTACCCAGACAATCTCCAAGTTTACAGGACAATTCAATAACTAAAACTCCACCGAGTTTCACAAGGCACTAATATTAGCCATAGTATCTAAGAAGGTGATATAATATGGCTTGTAAAAAAAAAGAGAGAACCCTCACTAAGTGTCTAAATTTTTAATTTGAAGAACATAAGAAGGTTGCAGCATGTCCTCTACATAACCTGCACTCTCATGTCTGTTTTAAGCCAGATTCATGGTATTTTAAGACTCAAGAAACATACAATCTCCCTATATATGTTTCTTGCCCTGTGTATTTCACATTTGTGAACACTGATTCACAATTTACCTTGAACATTTGACTAATTTCTGCAAATATATCTTGACACTTTATAATAATAATTAAACTTTAATTTTTCTTTTTCTTTTTCCATTTCAAATCATAATTTTATAAAGGAAAGAATCTCCTCATATTGAGATGAGTTAGTGTTGAAAGCATCTGCTACACTTCTGTCAATAGACAATAAATTTAAGGTGAAGATCATGGCTACTTACTTTGACTCTGTCCAGAAAGTACCAACACAGACAAGGTCAGAAGGTCTGTTTTTATTAATCATAATTATTCTGTAAAAAATGTCAACTTTCCTTCCTTCTCATCCCTTGTAAACTTTATCAAAGACTTCTGCTTTTCATCAAATGAGAATACTGTTCAGTTATGTTTATTCTCCAAATGAGCCAGTCAAGGTCAAGGCTAAATTATCACAGGGGCAGAGAGAGGGAGGGAAATACGCCCTGTATCTCCTCTCCTTTCATGAGATGCAGAAAAGTATTGTCTTCAAAGCAGTAATTTTGAAGGCTAAAAATGGAGCAGGAGTATGTTTTCCTTATTGTTTAATTATAATATAAATCTAGAAGACCTGTTTTCTGACATAATTTAAAGCAAAGTATCTAATATTGGTGCTGAAGAAAAATATTTTTTTTTATTATTAAATTTTTTTAATTAAAAATTTCCGCCTCCTCCGGGCCTTTTTTTTCCTTCCCCCTCCCCCTACTCCACACGCCCCACTCCTCTCCCCCCTCCCTCTCCAATCCAAAGAGCAGTCAGGGTTCCTGCCCTGTGGGCAGTCCAAGGTCCTCCCCCTCCATCCAGGTCTAGGAAGGTGAGCATCCAAACCGGCTAGGCTCCCACAAAGCCAGTACATGCAGTAGGATCAAAACTCAGTGCTATTGTCCTTGGCTTCTCAGAAGCCCTCCTTGTCCACCATATTCAGAGAGTCCGGTTTTATCCCATGCTTTTTCAGTCCCAGTCCAGCTGGCCTTGGTGATCTCCTAATAGATCAGCCCCACCGTCTCAGTAGGTGGGTGCTCCCCTTGCGGTCTTGACTTCCTTGCTCATGTTCTCCCTCCTTCTGTTCCTCATTTGAACCTTGGGAGCTCAGTCCATTGCTCCAATGTGGGTCTCTGTCTCTATATCCATCCATCACTAGATGAAGGTTCTATGGTGATATGCAAGATATTCGTTAGTATGGCTATAGAATCAGGCCGTTTCAGGCTCTCTCTCCTCAGCTGCCCAAGGACCTAGTTGGGTACATCTCTCTGAACCCCTGGGAACCCCTCTATGGCTAAAATGGCTCCCTTAATTAAGATATACACTTCCCTGCTCCCATATCCAACCTTCCATTATCCCAACCATCCCATTCCCCCAAGTTCTCTCTATCCTCCCCTTCTTACTTTTCTCTCCCCATCTCCCCTTTTGCCCATCACACCCCACCCCCCAATTCCCAAATTTTTGCCCAGCAATCTTGACTACATCCCGATAGCCTTTACTGGAGAGGATGTGGAGTAAGGGGTACACTCATCCATTGCTGGTGGGAATGCAAACTTGTGCAACCACTATGGAAAGCAGTGTGGTTTCTCAGGAAATTTGGGATCAACCTACCCCAGGACCCAGCAATACCACTCTTGGGAATATACCCAAGAGATGTCCTATCATACTACAAAAGTATTTGTTCAACTATGTTCATAGCAGCATTATTTGTAATAGCCAGAACCTGGAAACAACCTAGATGCCCTTCCACGGAAGAATGGCTGAAGAAAGTGTGGAATATATACATATTAGAGTACTACTCAGCAGTAAAAAACAATGACTTCTTGAATTTTGCATGCTAATGGATGGTAATAGAAAACATTATCCTGAGTGAGGTATCCCAGACCCAAAAAGATGAACATGGGATGTACTCACTCATAATTGGTTTTTAGCCATAAATATAGGACAGTGAGCCTATAATTCGCGATCCTAGAGAAACTAAATAAGAAGGTGAACCCAAAGAAAAACATATAGTCATCCCACTGGATATTGGAAGAAAAATAAATTTTTATATACTATTTTCAAAGGAAAACTAGTATATTTTAAGAAGTATGCATTCTGAAATAAGATCAAACAGAAAATATCAAAAGAAAATTTGTTTAGAATTTTCATTTGTTTTATGTACATTGCATGTTAAATATTTTTGATTGAAAGCTAATTTTAGCATTGATCAAATTCCACTGTCTAATGGTACAGAATACATTGCTGTTTTGTTCATTATTTTCATATCTTATTGAATAGCAGGAAATATAAGCTTAAATTTTTTGTTACATTTTTACTTAAGGTTTCCTTACATGCAATAACAGTGATCAAAGTTGAAGTTTAAAAAATGGACAATTATTTGGCTGTTTCTATATGTGTGTGTTACCATTGCTCCTTGTTTTTTGTTTATATTTGTGATTCTAATTTTTATTTAACAACATTTTTAGAAATCTGCCTTACTGACATCATTTTAGATGCATTTCTGTAGAATAATTCTCAAATATTAGGTTGTTATTAGGTAATCAAAAGTAGGCAGCAATGATCAGCGAGCTAAATTCAGCATAGGAAAGGAGGTGGTAGATCCCTGGATCAAAGAATGCTGACAATTAAATTGTCTTACTCGAACCTCTTTCTTCCCTTTCCCTTTCTCCCACTCTCACTTCTTTCTTTTTCCTCTTTCCAACCTGCCTTTCCTCCTATTCCCTTTCCTTCCATTGTTTTCTCTTTCCCTTCTTCCTTCTTTGGAAACTACTTTATTTGGGATTTTGTAAAAACTAAATGTAATAAACAAGTGAAATGGCACTGAAATTTCCACCAATATAGAATATTTGGAACATTTCTCTCTTATTCCGTGTTGTGAATGAAATACATATTTTGGAATTGGTTTATTTAAACGTGGCATAAAAGGAATAAGGATGGTGCTTTAAGAGAACTCTTGCTTACTCACTCACTGAGGGAGAGGAAAACCTATAGAAGTTTAGAGCTTGCCTAGCATTTTGGCAATGAGCTATCTTAAATTCTTTTCTTCTTTTATGTCCTGACACAAGATGGCATAGATCATACTAGCCTTGATCTTCTATGCAACTATGAGACCGTTTTACAGAATGGAACATAGAAGTCAAAAATAGTATCACTTAGATAAGAAACACTATGCCTTCAGAGTGCTTGCTCGAAAAGTAACAGGATTTTTACAGCAGATTTGTATCTGCTTTGGAGGAAAAAATGAAATGTTCAATAAGTGTGTGACTTATAAAATTAGAGATATGAAAATAATGTAGGCATATAATATGATACCATAAAGGGGGACCTCAGAAAACATTATTTAATATTGGAAAAATTAAGGAAGGTTGTAAACCCAAAGAAGGTATTCCTATTACTAAATAAAATCTATCGTTTTTTGACTACTATAACAAGAACTTTAATATCAAAATCATTATAAAATTATGTCAATTTGTTTATTACTTTTATGCACTTTGAATATGTTTGTGGGCATGCCACATATGTGAAGGTGCCCATAGAAACCAGGGGAGATTATTGGTTCCTGTAGAACTAGAGTTATAGGTGGTTATGTGCCATTGACCTGGGTGCTAGGAATTGAACCTAGGTCCTCTAGAAAATCAGCAAGTACTTCTAATCTCTGAGCAACTGCTGTACACATCATTGCTCTTTTTTAGAAAGCGTATAATGAATAAGGACATATTTTAGCTAAAGAAATATCTAGTACTTTCACTGTATTAAAAAGAAGACTATGGAGCAATATGATGTTTGCCATTCTGATAAAGGAAAAGTGGTAAGGAATCTTATGAATTTACTGACAATCCACACACCTGCCTACACATTGATGAATCTTTTTGTTTGTGCTTTAAAATACTTATAGACTCAATAGAATTTTGAGTTATAAGCTACATAGTCTAAAAAATTAATAGATTGCAAGTGACTATAGTAAGTTAATAGGTACAGCGTGTGATTGGGTAATATGTGAAGACAGTATGTTAATACGTACACCATGTCACTAGGTAATATGTGAATACAGTATGTTAATAGGTACATCATGTGATTAGGGAACATGTGAATACAGTAAGTTCATCTATTCCATCACATCTATTTGTTCAAAGAGGAAAAAAGAAGAAATAATGGTGGGAGCAGATACAGACTCCCACAGACTACTTGCCGGAAGTTCTTTGGAGGATGGGGAGGAAGGATAGGAAGAACCAGAGGGTCAGGGATATCCCGATAAAAGAACCCGCAGGATCAACTGACCAGGACTCCTTTGGAGCTTGAAGAAATCAGGGAGTCCAGAGGAATCTGACCTATGGACTCTGCCTGCATGTTATGGCTGAGTACTTTGGTGATTTTGTGGGATATCTAACAGTGGAAATAGGGGCTGTCTCTGATTCTACTGCCTGAATGTGGGACCCTTTCCCTCCTACTGGGTTGCCTAGTCCAGGCTTGATGTGATAGCATGTACCTTGTCTTATTGTTGCTTGTTATGTAGCTTTTGGTTAATGTCCCTGAGGGGCCTGCTCTTTTCTAGGGGAGAACAATGGTAGGGAGTACACTGGGGGAAGGGAGCAGGGGAAACTGCAGTCATGAAATAATATATGAGAGAAGAATTAAAAGAAGAAGATGACACAGAAATGATGTGTCTGACTGGTTATTTTTTCATGCATTAAGGAAGTGGAATATTTCTATGATTGATAGAAATGGTACAAGAAAACAAAAATTCCATGCTACTCATAAATGTATCTAAGTGTACTATCTGCTTTAGAATAACTTTCCTTCAAGTAGATTTAAGACATAAATTTATTTTTGCAATAATAAATCACTGTCATTATCTACTTACTCATGTACACTCAACTCATGATGAAATGAGGTGCCAATGACTACATAAAAAGAACATTCTGTGCATAATCAAAGTTGCAACATAATGACTGACACTATGACATCATGCCTAAAGGGCAGAACAAAATTTACAGAAAGATGCACACAGAGGGATTTGTCTGGTCATGAATTTAAAGAAAAGGAAGACATGATTTGCCTTGATCTGGTTGAAGAGTTTATGATCAAGACTTAAATATGTTTTTAACTCTGAGATTGAAGACTGGAGATTGCTGGACTCAAAGAAAGCTTGTTAGTTTATGACTATAGAACCCGTGATTTTATTTTCATTCAGTCCTATGGTATACAGCATTGACAATATCCCACCAACCAGGATAAAAAAAAATTGCTGATAAAAAAATGGTATTATTTTACTCTTGATTATATCCACATAATGAAAAAATGGAGAAACACTGTTTAATTTCTATTAAAACTTTCAGGAATTATGTATTAAGCATTAATATTTCAGCTCCTAGACTTGAGAACAAATACGCCTTTACACTTTTTTCCACAATAAATATGGAAAATATGAACTTTAACAGTGTAATAAGACTGTTCATGTATCATAAGTCAACACTATGTTATTGCGATGTGCATGAACTAAAGCAATCAATATATTGGGGGCATCATAATAAAATATAAGAAGAAAACACAAAAAATCTTAAAAGAGTCATGAATTCAGTCTTACAAAGAAAAAAGTGCACTGATCATGCACCCCAAATATTTTCAAAGGCATACAAGAAATTTTGCTTTCCTTTGAAATATGTTCAATTTTCCAAGAGGTGCATGAAAAATTAAATCAAGGAATCCTTCAGGACTAGCTCTTTTTTAAAAACCTGAAAATAGTTGGTTTATCACTGAAACACCACAAGAATTAATTTGTTGATGTTCTGACAGAATTCCATCATTTGAAAATATTTTTTGTTTGTTTGTTTATTTCTCTGTAGCTTTGGAGCCTATCCTGGAACTAGCTCTTACAGACCAAGGTAGCCTCAAACTCAAAGAGATCTGCTGCCTCTGCTTCCCAAATTCTGGGATTAAAAGCATGTGCCACCATTGCCCAGCTTTGAAAATACGAGTTCCTCATATTTAGTGACTCTTCATCCTTTACACTCTATATACTATGGACAATCATGTCAAGCAGAAATCCTCACCAGAGCCTGTTCAGCAGCGATGAATGTACTTGGTTCTTTTATGGTGTCATCTCTAATGAGCCTTTACTAACTATTTACTTTTCCTTGAGGGGCAAACAAGAGGAAGATGGTGACAACGCACAATAGCTACTTATATTAAGGGTTTTTGATATCTGCTGCTTGTACTACTGCAAGATGGAGCAGATGCCTTCGGAGTATAGAGACAGAATTCTTAACTTTATTTTGCTCATGTGTTATTAAAGCCTTCTTAATCTGATTTGTTTTAGTAAAACAAAACATTATCTATATCACACACTATGTGTACCTAACATTACCCTGCCAATGCTGCAGCACTTGCTTCTGCCATGCAGGAGCAATCAGTTCCCAAAATGCAAAGCAGCCATTCTATAGTGGAAAGGTAGCCAATTTTTTGCCTTTTTTATTACAACTTGTAGAGATGGATATAATAATTTGACGCTAAGTAACAGTAGCTTTTTTGATATCTGCTGCTTAGTTTTGACAATAAAAGTAAATAAATTTTTTCAGTATTTTAACAAATTTAATCAGCCTTCTCATTCTAAATGATGACCAACTCTGTCCCAAACACAAATGACAAGTAATCGCAGGCTTGCTAATTTCATGTAGTGGAATAGCAGTCATCAGAGGGGGAAAAAGACTGACAAAATTGCCAAAAAAAAATTCCAAGGAAGTCTTGAAAAATATAATGACTATGTCTACAAGCAATCAATCTGCATTCATTTATTCAAAAGAGAATCAGTGGGAAAACAGTGCTGTGATGAATATAAGAAATCAAGACGTTTTCTGGCAACTTGTACAGTTAATGATTTGATTGGTAGACAATTAAATCCAATAGGCATTGCCTATCCAGATTTTGCATTTCAGCTCACTACATGTAGCATAAAATGGACTTTTTGAAAACATGTGTTGGATTGGTTTAATTGAGAGGGGTGCAAGTCTGTTAAGATTAGAATATGGAGTGGTTGAAGAAAGAAATCTTTATAATTACTTCTTTTTGACACTCCTATCAAAAGATTAGCAGTGATTTGATCAGTGGATCACAATTATGGTGCTATTAATTTTGGTGATATATTATTGTCATGATAGTGGCATAAAATATTCTACTGGGCTATTATTACTTGACTTCTATCTCTTGTACTTTTTTCAAACATACTGGGGGAAGTCAGCCTCTAACACTGTCTCTTTAAAATTTCTACTGATTTCAGTTGCATTTTGTTTATGTTTAGTATCTTATATTCATTATCATATTTGTCTGGTCATAAATTGCCTTTGGGTGGCATTCAGATGCCCATTAGTCTGGCAGAATTTGTCAAATATGTGTCACTAATTTAATGAAATCCTCATTCTACAAAACACTTTCCATACACACCTTTCCAGTCTTGTATTTTATCTCACTGTCAATAAATTCTATTAAATTTTTGTTTTATTTTTAAAAAACAGGGTTTCACTTTAGCTTTGGATCCTGTCCTTGCTTTGTAGACCAGGCTGGCCTCACAGAGATCCACCTGTCTCTGCCTCCCAAATGCTGGAATTAAATGTGTGTACCATCACTTCCCAGCTAAATTCTGCTAAATTTTTTAGGGCAATTTGTCGGTCTTTCCTCAATTAATTTTATATTTTCCCCAGCTTCATCTTTTACTAGAAGGAATGCTATTTTTTTTCTCCTAGCCAAGCTCCCCTCTTTCATGTTGCAATTAATTTTACTGGGTTTCTTTTTATTTTTTGGTGTGTGTATGTTAGCATAATCTTGATGTGTATATTGAGAAATGATTGTACATTTATTCACATGTTTTGGTTCATAGTTATTTGGGCTTCTGCAAATAGTGTTTTAAGTGACATGAATGCATAATATCTCATTGAGAGACTGATTGCATTCCCTTAGATTATGCAGTAAGTAGTGGAATTAAGGTATCATATAGTATTTTTACTTTTATGTTTTCATTTCATAGGATACAGAGTCTCAGGTAGCCTATACTGACACTAAACTCCTTGAAAAACAAAAAATGACCTTGAAGATCTGATACTCTTGCCCCTATCTTCCAAGTGCTGAGATTTCAGGTATGTGATCCATGTTTGATTTTGTGGTTTTAGTTATCAAACCAAGTGCTTTATAAATGCAAGCATTCTACCAACTAAGCAACTCCCACAACCTCTATGCTTATGTTTTCAGAAACTATCTGCATTATGATCATGATATCAATTTATTTTCCAAGGTAACGGTGCATAAGGTTCTCATAGTGTTCACATTTTCATCACTTCTTGTTACCTATGATCATTTTTGTTATAATTATAAAATGATATCTTTTATTAGTAGTTGTAATTTGCATTTCTCTATTTACTGGGAGAGGGTGAACAAAATTATTTGTATTTCTTTGTTATTTGTATATTGCTTTTGAAAAAAAAAGTGTGTTTGGATCCTTGACTCATTTTTAATTGATTTTTTTTTCTAGTTCCTCAGTTGCTTAACTTCTTTCACATTTTTTATACTAGTTCCTTATCAAATAAGGTGGCCCCAATTGTGTTGCGGGCTGGTATCTCAGCGGCTATTGGCTGGAGAAGCTGAAGGACCTCCCGCAACACAATTGTTTTCTCTATGAATAGATCATCTTAACTTTTTCTATGGTCTCCTATGCTATATGGTTTCTTTCGCATTTGCCTTCTTTGCTTTAATGCTTAGGATTTTATGTTAGACCCAAAACACTGTTTCTTTTTTTTTTTTTATTAAAAATTTCTGCCTCTTCTGGCTTTGTGGGAGCCTAGACAGTTTGGATGTTCACCTTCCTAGATCTGGGGGGGGGGAACCTTGGACTTTCCACAGGGCAGGGAACTCTGAGTGCTCCTGGGACTGGAGAGGGAGGAGAAGAGGAGTGGGAGGAGGGGGAGAGGGGCGGGAGGATGGGGAGGGAAATGGGAGGCAGGGAGGAGTCGGAAAATTTTTTTTTCAATAAAAAAAATAAAATAAAAAAAATTTCTGCCTACTCCCCGCCTCCCATTTCCCTCCCCCTCCCCCACTCCTCTCCTCCTCCCTCTCCAGTCCAAAGAGCAGTCAGGGTTCCCTGCCCTGTGGGAAGTCCAAAGCCTTACTCCCTCCATCCAGGTCTAGGAAGGTAAGCATCCAAACAGGCTAGGCTCCCACAAAGCCAGTACATGCAGTAGGTTCAAAACCCAGTGCTATTGTCCTTGGCTTCTCATCAGCCTTCATTGTCCACCATGTTCAGAGAGTCCGGTTTTATCCCATGCTTTTTCAGTCCCAGTTCAGCTGGCCTTGGTGAGCTCCCAATAGATTATCCCCACTGTCTCAGTCGGTGGGTACACCCCTCGAGGTCTTGACTTCCTCGCTCATGTTCTCCCTTCTTCTGCTCCAAAGGACCTTGGGAGCTCAGTCCATTGCTCCAATGTGAGTCTCTGTCTCTATCTCCATCCATCACCAGATGAAGGTTCTATGGTGATATGCAAGATATTCATCAGTATGGCTATAGGATCGAGCCATTTCAGGAACCCTCTCCTCAGCTGCCCAAGGAACTAGCTGGGGACATCTCCCTGGACACCTGGGAACCCCTCTAGAGTCAAGTCTCTTGCCAACCCTAAAATGGCTCCCTTAATTAAGATATATACTTCCCTGCTCCCATATCCACCCTTCCTTTATCCCAACCATCCCATTCCCCCAAGTTCTCCCTATCCTCCCCTTCATTTTGCGATTTTTTCCATATTTTATTTCAATACCACCATGTGTGTTTTACTGTTCTTGAGTTGATATTTTGTGTATGATATGGCTTAAGCTAGAAACTTAACTTTTTCACATTTATATATTGTTTTCCTAAATATTATTAAATGAAAAGTCTGTCTTTTTCATACTTTTTTGATTGCTTGAGACAGGATTTATCTGTGTAACTTTGGTGCCTGTCCTGGAACTAAGTCTTGTAGATCAGGCTGGCGTCGAACTCACAGAGATTGCCTGCCTCTGCCTCCCAAGTGCCTGATTAAGGAATGCACTACTACTGCCCAGCCCATAGTTTTTAATGGAAATTTGTCAAGATCTATTGCACATAAACACATGAGTTTATTTCTATGCTTTCTACTCTTTTCTGGGTGCAGGTTTGTATTTATTTCTAAACTATGCTGTTTTAGTCATAGATCACTGAGGTATATTTTAAGGCCATGCATTTCGTATGTTATAGACTTAGCCATGATTCATGTACAAAATCATTTTGATTAGCAACACTATTTTACTTGCATAAGAATTTAGAAGATTGTTTGATTTCTGTAAAGAAGACCGTATAAGCTTTGCTAGGTATAACAATGATTTTGTATGTTACATTATGTTGTATAGGCATTTATAGTTTATTCTCCTACAAGGAACAGAGAATTATTTCCTATTTGTGTTTTCTATAATTTATTTTACAAGAAGTTTATAATTTTCAAGATTTAGATCTTATCTGTCCCACTTTAGATGAATTTATGAGGCCTTGTTAGACTTAAATAGTGACAGATAAGTGCTATCGGAAGAAAAACTACAGAATGATGATGTAGACGCAAAACTTACCCACAATTTGGTAGCTAATCTAATTCAACTTAAGCCTACTAAAGTGCTCTGACTCTTGATTCATGACAGCTATTTCTATAATGTAAGAATGGCTCAACCCATTGAAATCAGTAAATACAGTACATGACATTAACAGATTCAAGAAAGGCATGCTTAATATTTTTCCACAAAAATGACCATCTGAAAGTTGGGTATAGAAAAATTCAATCCAATGAAATAAGCTTCTAGAGTTAATATCATAATCAAATGTTAGAAGCTAAAATTATTTCTTCTGAAATTAGGAAAAGGGCAAAACCTCCTCTTATAGCCTCTTTTGGACATTACTGTAAGTCTCAGAACAATTAACTGAGAGAAAGAATAACATATAACAACATTAGAAATGATATCAAATTGTCTCTACCAGTTAGGTAATATGATACTATTTGTTGAAACTCCAAAATCTCCACCAGTAAAACTTTAGAATTAATAAACTAACATAATAACATTGTAATTATGCAAAAATAATAACAAAATTAATAATAAACTTCTTAAAATTAGATTAGGAAATAATTTTTACACTGTCATAAGACACATAAAGAATGGATAAATTTAAATAAAAATTATTTAGTTGTATTTGTTTATAAAGTGAACCATTATCCCAAGGCTTTCTCCTCAAGCCCATTACTTGAAATTTACAAAACTTGAAAACAACATTGATGGTTATCTGTTAAACATGTGTCAAATCAAATAATAGTCAATGTTGAAGCATGAAATGAAAAACAATATGCAGAAAAATTATGACAGGAAGAGAGCTATCAGCTGTCATCCTAAAATAACTTTAAAATAATATTACACTTAAGTTAAAATGCCTTAATTGGTTGTAGATTTTCTCACTAATTTCAATTTAGAAGTGCTCATTAACATTTTCAAAGAGAGGCAGAAGGACTGCGAAAGTGCATTGTGACCTAAAACCTTTTATTTGAGGAGAATAGCTTGGCAAATTGCAAAGCAATCAGAACTAATCTTCCAGGCATACACTCGTTTGCACTTCTGAATTAAATAAATGTGCTCAAGTAGATTCGGATTTGTTGGTGACCTTGCTGCTGGTGCTGCTACTGTTAGAGCTGTTGTAGTGCCGTAGATTTTCATTTTCCCAAACTCAGCCTAATGACGTATTTTAGTACATCAAATTCCTTTTATAACAACAGATGTGATTATCTCAATGCAATGGATTTAAACACTCAATATTCTGAGACCTGTGTCATGCCTGTCTTCATTGCTTTCATGACTGGGGCATCTCTGCTTAGATATTCTGGAAATAGCTCCAAATGTGTATTCTATATTCTTGCTTATCATGGAACCACCACTTTGCCTTGGACTTTCATTTTTGTAATGGTAACTGCTTTTTTTTTTCTTATCAACAATTTAGAAGAAAATATAGAAGAAATGAACAATTTTAACTGTGTGCTATAATTCTCTATTTTTATGCTATAGATTACATTCATTTGCCCTGGTAGTGTAACACACACACACACACACACACACACACAGAGAGAGAGAGAGAGAGAGAGAGAGAGAGAGAGAGAGAGAGAGAGAGAGAGACTTAGAAAAGGAATCCATACAATTTTATCCCTGCAAGCTACAACCATCCTCTACTTAATACTTTATAGTGGCTCCGTATCTTATAATAAAAACTGGTATTCTATGAGCTTTCTTGTATTATTTCTCTTAGGTTATCTTTCTCAGTGTACTTAGCTGTCTTTCTTCTCTCATATTTATGTAACAAGAGAGGTCCTTCTGTGGAGTCTTTTGAGTTGCCTCTTTTGTGTTAAGTTCTCTATCCAAATGTTTTCCGTAGCTTGCTCCTCACTTAGAGTAGTTAACTGTGTGTGCATGGGCTAAAGAGAGAAGAGTTCTTTGACTTGCCTATTTGAAGAAGGATTTTTCTTTTCTCATCATTTTACCCTTTATCACACTTCTCCTTTCTTCCCAACCCTATTGTTGCTAATTTTTTGATATCAAAAATGTCATAATCAGTTTGTTCAAACACTACCCTACACATCATTGTTGAAGGCTTTATGATACGGTTATATTTTAGAATCAGCTCACAATAGAGAGAATGCTTTAAGAAGTAGTTGTATTTTTCCAATTTGTTAGTGACCTTAAATAATTGCGTTTCCGTAGAAAGTGGAATTGTGACTTAAGAAGGAATAGAAATCTAGTTCCACTTTCACTGTCTGTATATGTTCTTCAGACTTCACACTCAAGATTGTGATATTAACTTTACCAGCTGGTCCATCTTAAAATTTTTCTTCTTACCATACCAGGTGGTTATGCTATCAGAAATAAATATTTTTCAATCATATGTACATACACAGTGTGTTCTGTTTTCTTGAAGAACATAGACAAATTCTACTATTTGCTTTCTTGTGGTACATTATATATTTGTTCATTTGTATATCTCCTCTCCATATCAGTAGAGCATAAATGCACTGAACTTGAGTGCTATTTCTTTCCCTCACTAACTTCTAGAAACAAATCTTGGGATAGCACTATCCTCAATCTCAAATAAATGAGTTAGTGAATATTGTCTTATGAAGAAAAGGATAATAGTTCATAAAATAAAAACAGAGTAAACAAGATATAAACATATGCATAAAAAGCAAATATTTCATGAAATAGTCATATAACAATTAATAAGGTTTTACATTTCTCTTGGTGTGGTGCAGCATATGTGTGCACATTGTTTGTGAGTACACATGTACATGAGTGTGTACATATGTATTGCAAGGCTGAAGACAGCTCTATTTCCTCAGCTATTTTCCATTTTTAATTTTTGACAAAAGGTCCCTTTCCCTTTTTGGCCTTGAATCTCCTCTACTTAACTAGACTTGCTGACCAATAACTCACCAATCTTTTTGCTACTTTAGACTGACACTACAGGCATGCAATTCTATTTCTATATTTTTTATACGGCTTCTGAGCATTTGAACTCAGGTCATCATGCCAGCAAGACAGGCACTTTAGCAATGAGCTGTTTCTTCAGCAACTATCAAGTTATTTTTGTAAAATAATCTAAGAAATGATCTGTGGGTGTTCACATAAAATTATTTTTTTTCTGTCTGATACTATGGAAGTTAGATGGTAATAAAGAGGCTTTTAAGAAAGATCCAGCTCAAATAATGGCAGTCCTGTGTACCAAGTGTGCAGTGTCTTCGGAAATAAGGGGTTACTTTCAACATTATAGAGGCAGCCATAGGCAAGAACAACACTGTGCTGCTTTTGGAGTTGTATAGACTACCTTGAACAACTATTACAGGGAGATATTTTTTTTTCTCATGCCTAGTACTAGGAATTTTGTTCATTTATGGTTCTTACGTGAAGAATGTCAGCTCAAGTGGCATACTTTCCTTTGTCTCTCTCTCTCTCTCTCTCTGACTCTCTCTGTCTCTCTCTCTGTTACAATCATATCTATCTACATCTATCTATCTATATGTACATAAACACACCGCATTTACACCCCCCTCCACTGTATAGGAGGAGTTAGAAGGAGGAGACCTTGGAAGGGAGAGAATGAGAAAAGAAATGAGGAAAGTGAAGAACTGTATATGTTAATTAAAATTTATAAAAGCACCAAAAGACAACAAAACAGTGTGAGTTTATTGGGGAACACTAATTTTCCTTTGCAGGTATGTGTCAATTGCAGACATCTTCTTGGTTTGAGATGTGAACCTGAGTCCAATTACCCATCTCAGTACTGGACCCAATTGGACTTGGATTTGTGCAGGTCCTGTGCATGCTGCCACACCCTCTGTGTGTTTATACGTACATTAGTTCTCTTGTGTCTGGTAAATACTGTTTCCTTGGTGTCATCATCCTTTCTGGCTCTTCCAATATTTCTACCTCCTACTCTGCATAGCCCCCTGAGCTCTAAGGGAAGGACTTTGATACCATTAGGGATGTGTGTTGAAAATACATCATCCTCTGTATATTATCTAGTTTTCAATATCTGTGTTAGTTCTTTTCTATGGCATTGATGTACTCATAAAATATATTAACCACATTTAAGGTTAGGCCCCCTGCCCTGAATAAGCTATCATAAAATGAACTCAATGATATATTTTTATATTTTTTTCTCTCCATTTTTTAACATTTTTTTTGGTTAGCATTTTTGGTCTCAGGTTTTTCCTACTATACTATGTTTTCTTATTTTGTGTATTTTAAATTTTTTGTTTTATCTTGTTTTTGTTTGTTTGTTTGCTTGTTTTACCTGTTTGTTTGCTTCCGAAAAAAAAAAAAGACTTGGACTTGAGTGGGTGGGGAACTGGTATGAATTTGGTAATCTAGGAGAAGGTGGTGGAGTTTGGAAAACTGTCTTTTCATTGAAACATGTAACTTATATTGCATGCTTAGTAACTGTCAAGAACATTTGTATGTGTGGCCTCTAAATATTGACATATATTATACAAGGCAATCAATTATGCTGTTATAAATATAAGAAAACTATGATGTAAAGCATAATTTTAGTAGAGGTTTGAGGAGAATATTCACATATAAATAAATACACATTAAGATGAGTGAATATGGACAATTAAAATGAAGAAGTACAAATGTGTTGTTATCCTATGTCCAATAGAACTGGGTGGATAATTCTTTGTTTTAATCTACTCCAAGAGAACCAGCAATTATTGTGATTGTAAGGAATAAACTCAGATAATTTACTGTGGTGACCTCCTCCATAATTTATAACAGTTATAACATTTTAAAATGATATATTTTAAATTTTTCAATTCATTCCATCAGTCCTAAAAATAAAATAGATGCAAATATTACATTGACATACTAATACAATTATGAGTGTCACACACTTAATGGCCTTAAAATTTCAGACATACACACACACACACACACACACACACACAAACACCTTATATGAACAAACTGAGAAATATCTCTTGGTTGGTATGTCCATATCAGGGACTATGTAATTATCCATGGTGGCATCAAGGATTCTTTATATCAGTTTTATATATACTAATTTTAAAGTTTATTGTGCCACATTTACCTTCTTTTCATTGATTTATTGTTGTATCACATTTGAATCTAAAATAATAGTACTTGTTTATTTTTGCAAGAAATTATTCCTTTTGTTTGTTGCAAATCTTAGCTCTACTATATCTGGCTGATTATGAGAGCCCTGATTTTGTTATGATGAAGTCAACGAGCAGAAAACTTTGTGGGAGCCTGGTGGGAGCCACCTGTGTCTCCACATACCATTTTAGTTTAAAAATAAATAAATAAAAAGCAAAAGTCCTGATTAGAGTAAGTTATTTTTACCCCCAAAACCCAAGTACCCCCTATTTTTATTAGCAGTGCTTATAGCATTGTATAATACGTCCTTAATAAATATGAATTTATTGATAATTACTTTGGAACTTGAGTTCATATTCTCAATAAAACAAAAATAACATGCGTTAAAAAAGATGTATTGCAATTATATTTGTTTGGCCATTTGTAAATTTATGCAGACATGTGACAACTGGTCTCAATTATCCTGATGATATACTCTCTATCAGCACTCAATTTACCTTTGTACTCCGCATGTGTTTTCAAATGCTCCCCCACTGCCACACAAGATTCAGGGTCTTCCCTGAATTCCAGAACTTGTCTACTTACCCATGATTTTTTCTAATACTTGAACTTTAAACCACAGCATTATCAGATGCTTATATTTTCATCACAGTGTGTGCAGCATTTGTGAAATATTTTACCATCTCGACTGTTCAAAGAAAAGTGTTGTCTTTGCCTTCAATGGCCAAGGTATTTTTTTTTTTCTGGAAAATGTTTTAAGCTGAAGAAAAAAGGTTTTCATTTAGAAATGTAAACATTTGGGCTATTAGGGTGGTACCAAATAAAAGACTCCCTGATTGCTTTAAATGAGCCATTTAGAAAACCCTTGCCAATGTAGACACAGCCCGTTGGTATTCTACGTGTCAGAATGTTCCACCTTCTTTCGTGCTTTTGCAAATCACACCAGGGATTTGAGTAAATTATGTTGGCTTTTCTTCAGAAACCAGATGTTGCACCTCAGCCGAGTTTCATTTGGGAAAACAATGGATTATTAAAGTGAGTATGAGCTGTGCCTTCAGGAAGAAATATCACATCTGGTTGTCTAAATTACTGCCTGGTTTGAACCTGCAGCAATAGAAAATCTTCAAGGTGACATACAACTTACTACTAACTGGCATGTAGAATTAAATAGAATAGTTACTAGAGTTACTGAATTGCAACCCTGGGTAATAAGCCATAGGTATTAGTAAACGCAGCCTTTGGAGAGGCAGAGGTTAAATTGGGTTCTGTACTAGAAATTAGGTGTTTATGCCTAAGTGTCCACATTGGTAAATCTGATTTGAAACAAAGCTATTGCATGTAGCTAGTTGATCCAGATGCTAAAAGAAAAGTTATCAGTTCACTTAGAACAGAAAGGTGTGGAATTTGAGGAATCTCCAAAGATCAGTCTAGGAGGAAGAAGTGAGACATAGAGGTCTAAGAAAAACATCTACGGCAAGGTGTAGAATACAATTGGAATAGCACCTGCTACAGTGAAAATATTGAGAATGAGTTTAAGGGAGAATGAGGAAATCCCTGAGATGACATAAGTTTATAAGCATTAATACTATTATTGAGAGAACAATATTTCTAATGGAATATGATTGTTCATATGTTGAACATATCAATTGATATTCACAAAAATGTGTTGTGTGACCTATAGAAAACCTAAAGTTATATCATTTCTAAGTTATTCCAAAAAAGTTAAACCCATTAAAGGTGTAATGGTTACTATGTTATTTTCTTAAAAATAATGACAACAGGCACATAAACACTGTTATTCGTAAAGAAATATTTGTGTGAGAATTAGTTAACTTTTCAGTGTACTCTTAGTGCTGTGTTTGAATTACTATGTCATCATTACCTATTACTCCATGTCTTTGGAATCCACACCTCTGTATCAGAAACATGATTGTCAGCTTAATCTTTTTACATTACACAGATGTCAAATATTTCATATCACACTTGCCAACATTAGTGTGAAGTATCTCTATTCATGACTGCAGTGGCAAGATGCAGACTCCTTTCCCCTTGGGTTATCTATTACAGAAATAATGTGATTGAGAAAATACATGCAAAGAAAAATGAGTCATTTATAGTACATGTCAATGCATAAAGGAAAAACCGTGCTATTTCCTAAATATGGAAACTGATTGAACTTTCCTTTGGTGTTAAGCTCCTAATTTAATTAAAAATAATGTGTGCCTTTGTTTCTAAGAAAGCTTGCAAATCTTTGTAACTGAAAACAAAACAAATTAATTATTTTTGTTTTTATTATTCTAAAATATTAGAAAATTAAGAGTTTGTATCTCTATTTTTCTTTCAAGACTAATTACTGATTTTTTTATTTTTGTGAGTCGGGTCTTTTTCTATACTGATTGATAGACACAGTTATTATTAAGAACATATTAATATTTGTGGATTGTTCTCTGTTGTCCTTCTATCAAGAATTTTTCTAATTGCATTGCGTGATTCTTTACTCACCAAAATAAACAGGTGAGTCAACCCCAAAATAAAAGTATCAACAGATTGTGCGCTCACTGTGGTAAAGCTACAATAATATCTCAGGAATATGGAGATGGAGTTCAATTGGTAAAGTGCTTGAAATGCAAGCATAAGGACTTGAGACTGTTTCTGCACATGCACATAGAAAGCCAGCTGCAGAAATGGGAACATATAACTTCAACATTGAGGAAGGGTCACTGGGGTTGACTTGATACCTAATGCAACCCAGTAGGTGAGCTAAAATATGTCTTCATCATATCTATTGAAACTTATTTTCTAGATTTCATGTGTGGCATTAATCAACAGTTATTCAGTTTAAGAAAATAGGAACAAAACTTGAATAAATGTATCCAGGAAATATTAATAAATCTGTATGGTTATTAACTTTGCTCTTTCAACCATATGTATTAGTCTCTGATTAATTATGTCATGTTTTATATGTTCTATTGAACATTTGAAACAAAAATGATGTTGTATAAGAGGTAGCCTTGTAAAAGATCATGAAGGAACAAATGTTGAGACATTTTCTATTGCTTATGGTGGGGAGGAGAAATAAATTTTACAGTAATGCATGCATATGAAGAAGAACTTGCAGAAGACTTATCATTTTAAAGGAGAATACAAAATAGAACACAGGAAGGGCAGATGTTCTTAAAATTGGGGAATCACATCAGTGAATTCACAGTGAATCCCACTGAAACACAATAATATGTGTTCTTGTGTTCTCAATCTTAAGTCTTTGGACAGTTATGACAGTTTAATTAAGACTCATGTTCAGGAGCTGTGAATGTGTTGGCTTTATTGATACAATGAAGTGTTTCTATTATCTTGTCATTACAAAAAAGATTCTGAATAAAGAGATGGTCCAGGAGATTAATATGGAAGCAGTGTTGACAATAGATTAACTAAGATATAATTTATAATACTTACCTATCTGAAGTTATGAATGAAGTTCACACCACAGAATAATGGGGAATAACAATGGACTCTATAACCCAAAATGAAGAGCAAGCCATGATCCTGAATTACACCATAGGAGACACCTGGAAAGACTCCAAATTACAGAGTAAGGCATTGGTGTTTTGATTGTTTTTTTATGATACTATATGGTTTATAGGCAGAATTATTTAATATATTCATTTCTAGCTTCATACAGAAAAAAAATTGTTTCTCAGTGATATGGTATACAAGTTCTCTGAGGATAGCCCCAAACCTCACCAAATCCTTGTTTCTTCTATGTACCTTTAGTTTTAAAATATACTGGGTTTTTGTTTTGCTGTTTTTGAAATATTATTTTTTGCTTATGTGTATGAGTGTTTGCCTGCATTTATGTCTATACATAATGTGTGTGAATGCCCTTACAAACCAGACAAGGATACCCTTGAACTGTGATTACAGATGGCTGTTAGCCTTCATGTGAATACGAGAAATTAAATAATTGAGTGCTGTTAACTGCCGAGCCATTTCTCTACTCACTTTTCAACAGAGGTTTTGAAAACTATACTCATCCTCTGTTCTTCACATATATACATACAGACAGACAGACATACAGACAGACAGACAGACACACACACACTGATAAGATTAGGTAATTAATTATATAGTCTGCCACTATTTACAGAATTACTAACACTAATATAAAAAGGAAGAAGGTCTGGATTTCTTGAGTTCAAAGCTTCTGATAGCTGTGTACATGACAGCTTCAAAGACTGTCAGAAAAACAGATGTGGAGAAAATAGCCAGGGAGTTGTGCCTGATACGAAAGAAAAGACAGCTGTGTCTTCATCATTTCTACTCCCCATATCTCTACTACTTTAAAACAAGGAACAAAATACCAGTAGTTTCAACCATATATTTTCTCTTTCTAATAACTCTTTGGGCATATCAGTATATCAGACCATTTTATTTTAAAATGGCTTTGACTTTAACAATATAGCTATGAGATAACACGCATATTATGTAATATTCTAACAATCTTTCATTGAACACTATATATTATTTATAGCTTCTGGAAATAGCCCCATATATGTGAATATCTTATTGTAATATTTCTACTAAAAACAATCCATGCTTTGACTGTATATAGAAAATGCCAAATGATTTATCATAATTTTTCCTGTAGCATTAAAAGGTTTTAGAGAGAGAGAGAGAGAGAGAGAGAGAGAGAGAGAGAGAGAGAATATTTCCATGTATGTTATAAACTGTACTTATAAACAAAATGGTTATTTTTACTCTTAAGAGCAAGCCATACATTTCTTTCTTCTTTCTTTTAGCACATATATGTGGGAAAGATGTAATATGAACAAGAACAATGAGTTCATCATATTTGGCTATTTATGATCAGTTCAGAGCAGCCAGTGATCTGATTTTTCTCCCTTATTCCACACAAAATTTACTTATTTATTCTGTTAGCTATTTAATCCACTGGGAATGTTAAAGATAAGATTCTAAAGTCAACTCTTCCTTCTGTCAGTTACACAAGGCCATCTGGAGATATTTATTCTTTACCCCTAAAGCACCCTACACAAAGCTTTATCTTTTCACTTTTACTTTTTGATTATTTCTGCAAAACGGAATCTCTCCAATGGCTCTTACTAAAATCTGAAAAAAAAAATCTTACAGAATAAGATACCTCAATGTATGTAATTCTTTTTTCTCCTTTTCCTTCCCCTTTGATTCCTAATGCAATGATTTGAAATTTTAGATCATGTTGTTTTTATATTGCAATTCTTTATTTAATTAATTAACAATACCCTGACATGAAGGTCTAGTCATTAAGAACATGGATTTGTAATGAGATATTTGATAACCTGATGTACATTTTTTGTCGAATCTGGCTGTTAATATTAAATTACTAATTGTCCAGCAGTAGCTAGGTTTCCTTGTAGGCCGGGAAAAAATAAATAGAAATGTCACATAGAAAGATTATTGGGATAACTGATGGAGGAAGGTCATTGGCTAATAAAGAAACTGCCTTGGCCCATCTGATAGGGCAGAATTTAGATAGGTGGAGTAAACAGAATAGAATGCTGGGAGGAAGAGGAAGTGAGCTCAGATGCAGGGCAGCTCCTCTGAGAGACAGACGCCATGCTCTCCTCTCCAGAGCAGACACGATGAAGCTCTGACCCAGGATGGACGTAGGCTAGAATCTTCCTGGTAAGCGCACCTTGGGGTGCTACATACATGAACAGAAATGGGCCAAGCAGTGTTTAAAAGAATAGAGTTTGTGTGTCGTTATTTGGGGGCATAAGCTAGCCAGGCAACCATGAGCCGGGCTGTGGGAAGAGGCCCGCAGCTCCCTACTACAGATAACTGAAGATAGTTTTTAAGCAAGAAGCTTTACACAAAGCAAATGGTTGTTTATTGGAAGGAGTGACTGTCCTTGCTGAAATATGTGCACTGCCAAATTTTATATAATGTGCATCTCAACACACCACAGTTAAGTACTAAGTGGACCTCTTTCTCTAAGACAATACTTAAGTCAATAATGGGATCCAATTAGCTATTATTGTTCACTACTTTTTGGGTTTATTACCTACTACCTAAAGATTCCTGGACAGCAGGCATAATTACCTAAGTGTATTAATGCTTTAAAGAATCCTAAGAGTCTAAGTCAGTCTGCAATTTTATGACAGAGGACTGTTTTCCCATTTTTCTATAATCTACCCTTTACCTTCAAAGGGTTCATTAAAGAAATAGACAAGAAAACAAATTAACAAACAAAAAAAAATTCCTGCTATAAGCTCATGGTACAGCCATTCTTACTGAAGTTCAGGTAACTTCCACGCACACATTTCCTATAGAAATGAATGCCTCATCTCTCCGTCCTGCCCATCTACTATTAGAGAATAATCACTAATATGAAATCTAACAATAGAATTTTTCGCATTGATGTTGCTGCTATTATACAGCTAGTGGATTGCTCTCTCTGTGGTTTTACCACAAGGTTGGCACAGTATTTTGAACAGATAAGATTATAAGAAAAATAGTCTTACCAAAGATCTATTATCTTTATTCTCATAAATGATTTCGTGTTTTAAATTCAACATCATTAACGAATGACCAGGGTGGAAAAATGTGACAATTTCTTTTCACTGTTTCTGAAATGCTCCGTTTATTTATGAGTAACATATGCAGGGACACATTTGCCATTTAAATCAAAATCAGGTTATAATATGCAAATCAAGACAAAATCGGATGTCTGTTTTTCAAAGAGACTCCATTATCTTTGTCATAGTTATTTTTTAATCTACTTGTGTTTCATAAGAATGTCAGTGTTATAACATTTGACTTTTCAAAGTACTTTCCAGTTTAAACTTATCATTTTATTGATTTTTTTAACTGAAGTTAAAAAAAATTTATACTTAATTATAGCTGTTCAATTAGCCATTGAAGCAACAATATTAATTTTTGAAGCATTGATAGTCAATTTGCAAGGAGAGTTCAATAAAACACCAGTAGCTCATAGACCACTCTCAAACCATAAATAGAACAATAAATTATTTTCCTCAGTATTTGCATTTTGAGATTGTGAGAAAATCTATTTTCATTATTTACTGAATGAAAGGCAAGTGTCTCCCTTGCCAGTTGTCATATACAGTACTGGAAAAGTTTGAGAATGGAGGAAAAATGTGAAGTTTACAATCATGAACAATTTCAAATAATCCTATGTAGCAAATTTTAGTTATATGTAAAAGATATAAAGCTCAGGATATCCTCAAAAGTATAATCAGTAAAACTATAAAATATTTTAATAGCAAATATCTTTCATATATTTGGGTATGTCTATTTTTCATGTATGAGTAACCATGTAATAGGTGATTGAAGAATTAAAGGAAAGATTTGGGAAAAAGCAAGATACAAGCTTATGACACAAAGCATTATTTAAAGTATATTGCTATGGGACAATTGTCTATATACTGTCACCTATATTTTATTTATTTCTTGTTTTTGTTTTTTTAAGAGTTTTTATTTATTTATTAGATTTAAAAAATACCAATCCAAATTCCCTCTCCTTCTTCTCCTCCCATTCCCTCCGCACATGCACCCACCCCACCACCCTCTAATCCTAAAAGAGGGTAAGGCACTTACTTTGCTTTGTGGATGGTCCAAGGCCCCCCTCCCTACTACATCTAGGCTGAGCAAGGTATACATTCAAAGAGAATACGATCCCAAAAAGCCAATACATGCAGTAGAGATAAATGCCAGTGCCACTGCTGGTGGCCCCTCAGTCTGTCCCAGCCATGTAACTGTCAATCACATTCAGAGGGATTACTTTGGTCCTATTCTTGTTCGTTCCCAGTCCAGCTGGAGTTGGTGAGCTCCCATTAGCTCAGGTAAACTGTTTCAATGGATAAACCCTTCATGGTCTTGACCTCTTTGCTCATATTCCCATTCCTCCCACTCTACAACTGGGCCTTGGGAGCTCAGTCCAGTGCTCTGATGTGGACCTTTGCCTCTGTTTTCATATGTTGTTTGATGAAGATTCTATGGTGATATTTAAGATAATCATCAGTCTGACTACAGAGTAAGGCCAGTTCGGTACCCTCTCCTCTATTGCTTAAGGTCTTAGCTGGGGTCATCCTTGTGGATCCTGGAAAATTTTCTAGAGCCAGGTTTCTTGCTAACCCCATAATGGGGTATCTCTTTCCTTGCAATCATATCTATCCTTCCTCCATCTCAACTATCCCATTCCCTTAAATTCTTCTCAACCCTCCCTTTCTCCCCTTCTTTCTACCCACCATGCTCCCAATTTTGTCAGGAGATCTTGTTGGTTTCCAATTTCTTTGGGTTCATCTTATTACTTAGCTTTTCTATGATCATTAACTATAGGCTCAATGTCCTTTGCTTATAACTAGTATCCACTTATGAGTGAATATATACCATGTTCATTTGGGAGGGGGTCTGGGCTATTTTACTCAAGTTAGGGTTTTCTAATTCCATCCATTTGCATGCAAAATTCAAGATGTCATCGTTTTTACCACTGAATAGTACTCTAATATATCAAGGTTTCACACTTTCTTTATCCATTCTTCAGTTGAGGGGCATCTAGGTTGTTTTCAGGTTCTGGCTATTACAAATAATGGTGCTATGAACATATGAAAAAGTGCATTTGTAGTATGATTGAACATCTTTTGGGTATATTCCCAAGAGTGGTATTGCTGGATCCTGAGGTAGGTTGATTCCCAATTTTCTGAGAAACTACCATAATGATTTCCAAAGTGATTGCACAAGTTTGCATTCGCACCAGCAATAGATGAGTGTTCCCCTTTCTCCACATTCTCTCCAGCATAAGCTATAATTAGTGTTTTTGATCTTAGCCATTCTGACAGATGTAAGATGGTATCTCAAAGTTGTTTTGATTTGTATTTCTCTGATAGCTAAGGAAGTTGAACACTTCCTTAAGTATCTTTTAGCCATTTGAAATTTTTCTGTTGAGAATTCTCTGTTTAGTTCAGTATCCCATATTTTAATTGGGTTATTTAAATTTCTAATGTCTAATTTTTTTGAGTTCTTTATATATTTTGGAGATCATGCCTCTGTTTGATGTGGGGTTGGCGAAGATTTTTTTTCCCATTCTGTAAGTTGCCTTTTTGTATTATTGACTGTGTCCTTTGCTTTACAGTTTCAGGAGGTCCCATTTATTAACTGTTGCTCTCAGTGTCTATGCTACAGCAGTTATAATTAGGAAGTGGTCTCCTGTGCCGATGTTTTGAAGGCTACTTCCCATTTTCTTTTCTATTAGGTTCAGTGTGGTCAGATTTATATTGAGATCTTTAATCCATTTGGAGTTGAGTTTTGTGAATGGTGATAGATATGGATCTATTTTCATTTCTCTACATGTTGACATCCAGTTATGCCAGCAACATTTGTTGAAGATGCTTACTGTTTTCCATTGTATAATTTTAGTTTCTTCATCAAAAATCATGTGTTCGTAAATGTGTAGATTAATATCCAGGTTTCAATTCAATTCCATTGATCAACCTCTCTGTGAGTTCAAGGTGTGGTGATACACACCTTTAATCTCAGGCCTTGGATTATGAGAAGCGAAATTGCCAAGGACTGGAGAGAAGGCTCAGAAGTTAAAAACACTGATTGCCCTTCCAAATGACCCCTGTTCAAGTTGCAGCACCCATGTGGTAGCTCACAAATGTCTGTAACTCTAGTTCCAGAAGATCTGACACCCTCACACAAACATACATGTAGACAAAACTTCAATGCTCATAAAAATAAAATAGAATTTTAAAAAAGGACAGAGTTGGGCTGGAGAGATGGCTCAGTGGTTAAGAGCACTGGCTGCTCTTTCAGAGGTAGAGAGTCCAATTCCCAGCAACCACATGGTGGCTCACAACCATCTGTAATGAGATCTGGTGCCCTCTTCTGGCCTGCAGGTATACATGGAGGCAGAATGTTGTATACATAATAAATAAATAATTTTTTTTTTAAATCTCAGGCTTTGGGAGTTAGAGGCTGGCAGATCTCTGTGAGTTCAAGGACAACCTGCTTTACAGAGTGAATTCCAGGACAATGAAAGATACACAAAGAAACTCTGTATTATTATTTTGTTGTCTTTAATTGTTTGATGATTGAGGAAGAAGCAAAAGTTGCTAAAAGACATTTGATTATAAATGCTGCTGGATTAACCCAATAGATATATCTTGAAAATACTTTGACTTTAAAATTTAAGTCAAAAGACATGTTACTTTGGAAAAGAAGTTTTACTTTTGTTTCCACAGGAAATGAGGGACTGTGGATTCATTTGACATTAAGAAAAATCAGGTTGACCAAAGAGGACTTCCTGAGAAATCTCCAATTAGGAGAATAACCCAGATGTCTGAGTTCTACATCCAGAACAGTTCAAAGACCACTGCCTGAGATGATCAAGCCTCACAAGATACTCTAGTCAGGACTAGGTCCCCATAAGATTATCAGCATCGAGAATCAGCAAGAAGTACCCTGCAAGACAATGCCCACATTCCCCAAAAAAATGGATTATGGGTCTTTGTCTTTGTTTAAATGTTAGTTGTAAGTTGTTATGGATAATGGTCAGTAGAAAAGTTAAACAAAGGAGATTCAATTCAGAGTTCTTGTTTAAAAAAAGGGAGTGGGAATGCTGTGGGACAATGGTCTTTACCCTGCTACTTGTATTTTAAATAAATGCTGATTGGCCAGTAGCCAAACAGGAAGTATAGGTGGGGCAACAAGACAGGAAGTAGAGGCAAGGCAACAAGAATTCTGGGAAGAGGGACTTTTCAGTCTGCAGTAGTCCCCCAGTCACAGAGGAAGTCACACACAGAGCAAGCAAGATGTGACTGCTTCACCATAAAAAGTACCAAGCCATGTGCCTAACACAGACAAAAATGATGGACCAATATAAGAGTTAAAAAGAAGTCTGAGATACTAGGCCAAGCAGTTTATAATTGATGTAGACCTCTGCATTTCTTTGAGACTGAATGGCTGTGGCAGGACAAAAACCTCAGTCAACAGTATATTTTAATAATTCCTTGAGAAGTGTGTGTGTGTGTGTGTGTGTGTAGAATATATTCTGATAGTATTACCTCCCCTCTTTCAACTCCAACTTCAGTTGGATATACATATATCCAATATGTGATGCATATATACTGATGGTTATGGGCCATCCACTGGAGATTGGACAACTTACCAGAGCCTACATCCTTGAAAATGAACTCTACCTCTCCTAGATGAAATCAGCAAGAAATACCTATTCACCTGGAAGTGGAAATTTATCATATATATATATATATATATATATATATATATATATATAATTATTATGTTTGTAAAAGTATGATATTTTGAACCAGAAAACATTTCTATGTCATCATTGCTTACATTTTACTATTTATGTGATACTTGTTGAAGTGGTTAAACATCATCAGAGAGTGCACAAATGAAAGGAACTCTAACCAAGGAGAAATAGACCAGGCTTACAGTAAACCATGATTCTGTCTGTTCTGATTTTTTATTATGCTTACCATTCAATAACAAGAGACAAATAGAATTAATATTGGCACTTAAAATATTATTGTAATGGAAAAAGTTAACTTTCATGCGGTGGTCATATGTTGTTTGACAATGTGCTTCTCAATTCCATCTTACTCTTCCTTCTGCTATTCATTCATTATAAGCAGTTTCTTTATGCCTTGACCTGGAGTAGATTCTGGGAAAGTAAAGAAGCACTCAAATCCCTTTTCTCTTAAACTCTGCATTAATCCTCGAGAGCACAACATCATATGGTACACAAGTAAGGGGAAGAGAGCTGAGTGCCACGGAGGAAACAAATTCACAGTAAAAGGTAGAACAGAGTTAGCAGGTGATATGTTAGTGCATGGGTTCTAGACCATCAACAAAGCACTGCTATATCAGGTACAGATGTCATTCTTGTCCTTATTTGTGGGAGATGCAGAAGCTGTGTGAGCTTTAGGGGAAGTTAAATGACAAAGAGCAAAGGACATGAAGTAGAGTTCTGTCTGAGAAGTTCTTGCTTTTGGAAATACTTTTCACCTCAGCTTATCCTGTCTGCTTTGCAATCTAAATCTTCGTCACCTTTCAGATTGGTATTGTCTGTGTCCAAAGCCTAAGTTTCATGTACTTTTTAAACCTTGCACAGTTTTAAAACACAGTGATAAAGACAGTGAATTATTTATGTAAACTAAAGCTTACGAAAATTTGCCTCTACAGGCTCATCTTACTTTGTAGCCGGTCAGCAGGCATTTACATTTTTCTCTTTCCAAGGCTACAATTTTGCGTTTCTACACATAGTTACACATTTTGAATGTACTTAGAGATTTCTGTGTGTTACTGGATCTCCTAGAAAATGCTATCCCTTATTTATTAGTCTGAAACAACATTGGGCCCTAAAGCTATGTACAGTCTACAATTAGCATTTATTTTCGTTCATAATCAGATAAAATTATGTCTTGTTTCTTAGCCCCTATTATTTATACGTTCCTGGCTTAAACATTGAATTCAAATCCAAATACTCTGAATAGTTGTACCAAAGAAAACATTAATTCTGAGCATTGTATCATTATGATTATCTGTTTGCCTTTAACCTCTAACATGAGTTAATTAACATCTATTAAATATTCCCTTTCAGAATACATGTGCATGCTCATCATTCTTAAGATAGTATGACCTCTGAGTCCCCTTTGCTTCTGCTTACTAATAACTGGTTAGAGTTTGTCTTGTGTTCCCATCTCCTGCTGCTACAATCAACTCAAGGCAGCAAGTTTTGTTTTATTCTCATGGCTCTGGGCTTGAAAACAGCTAAAGAAATTTCACATCATTTATCTGACTTTTTGAATGGCCTAAGGCTTTGTCAAACAAAATTTAAAATATAGTTATGGAGGTTTTCTCACAATATAGTTTAAGATTGCTCATAAATGTCCTCCTGAATTGTTCCTTCTAAGTTGGAGGAGCAAAATAAAGGGATTAAAAAAACAATTTCTATGAAGCCAAACTTTGGGGTTTTAATAAGCCAAAGAGTTATAAAAAACTATTTGCTTTTTTTTTTTTTTTCATTTCTCAGTTCTGCAAACAACTTACAAAGGATATGGACAACCTTCAGAATTCTGCTTGCTGTTTGCTTTCCATAGCTAATTGGAGATACAAACGTTTCAGCCACCAGCAGCCACAATGACCACAGAATGAGACAAAGTGGTCTGTGGTCGACAGTGATTCATTATGCCTAAGTTTTTGGAAGTAAACTTAATGGATGGGATGTGGGATGTTCTTTATGAGTAGTTGCTGCTTTCTCCATTGATTCAACCACATTGTTAAACACAATGGAGAATATATTTTGCTTAAAATTTATATTTTAAAATAGGTGCTTGCTTACACAAGTTAATATGATTTAACTCTACCATCCATTTGTAACAGTTTCCCCAATATAAAAGATAATAGGCATTGATTTAAGTTTTACATGTAATAAACAAAATTGTTAAGCTCATATGAGACAAAAAATAAACAAATGTATACAGCATGAAGGGAATAAAATGTATCATATATAAATAAACTACAGCAATAATCCACTTACAAAACAATATTTTAGATGTCACAAAACATACCAATTTAGAGCCTGTAAATTCCGCTGGAGGGCATAGTTCATCCTTATATACATTAAAAAATGAGAAGTTGAAACAAAACAAAGTAAAATTTGAATGAAGTTTATGAAGAAATTATCAATAGACTACACTAGATAGATGACAACTTACTGCTTAAAAGTTTTGCCACACAGGCATGAGGTCCTCAGTACCCATGTATGAGCCTGGCATAGTGACTCTTGTCTATAACCCTAGAACTAGAAGAAACATTTAAGATGGTATGAAATATTCCTTGACTCGATAATCTTGTGAAAATAAGAGATGAAGGGAGTGAAGAAAGAAAGGAAGGAAAAAGAAAAGAAAAGAAAAGAAAACATGGATAGCAATTAGGAAAGCAACCCAATACCATTTCATCATATCATGGCAGCATCTAGCATCTGCACAGTCTGGGACAGATGAGTATACATTCTCACAAATTGGCATACATGTGCACATATACATATACAACACACACATACACGCACACATTATTAAAATAAGTTATTGGCTAAGAGTATCTCTTGAATTGTTTGACAACATTTTAGAACAAAAATGTTCCTCCTCACCTAGTAAGTTCACATTACCACATCATCTTGCCAGAATTTTTCTCTATTCTGGGTCAAGCATATTACATTTGGCAGTATATAATGAATTTACTTCTTGAACGATACAATGGTTTCCCTTGAAATCAAAATCAAAGGTTTTGACTGGTGATACCAATATGGTATAAACATCATTAAAATATTCATGACGCAACAGCTCAGAATAATTTACACAGTTAAGCTTTTGTGTAGATTTAAAGTCCCGTACAGTACACGGAAATCAGAATGATCTCATAGATATTCTCAGAGTAAAACTGAACCATTCTTACATGCACTTTCATAAATTTTTATTTTAATAGCTTACTTTCATTTGCTTACTTGCATAATAATTTATATGCAGACAATGCATTTTACGTTGAATATCATTCTAATCACCTTGCATAAAGGGAGGAATTTAATTACCAGTGTTTGCTTTTATACTTCAATCTAAACATAGGATATATTTCCCATGGTACATCAGAGAGTAATACAGGTCAAGAAGAAAACATGGGGTTAGCCAAAGAGTGTAGGACAAGATATGATAATTATATTTCCAGTATCCTAATGACACTCTGTCCAATCAGTTCAAAGCATTGCTTAACTTGAGCAGGGAAATGCAAAATTCCCCTGAGGCTGTAGACCCTCACTTGAGCAGCGAGATTTCACCTTTACAAGCACACAGACAGGGATATTTTTGCCACACAGCTGCTAATTACATATGTCTTTCCTGAGGATTAATTAAATGTGGATTTGACCTTTGTCTTTTTTATGCATCATATTTCATTCTTTGAACCACATTGTATCCATTTTTAAGTGCATTCCTAATCTCCCTCTGGTACAAGTGGTGATATTCAATTACATTTGTCAAGGTTCTCGATTTGCTTCTGGCAGTGAGACCCTTAACACTAATGTAAATTCACTGTCTGGACAATTATCTGTTTCCATATCATCTATCCAGAAAGCAGGATGTCTCATTTTGCAATAAAACACATGATTTTACAAAATTCACTTTTTCTACTAAGGTGGTCATAGAGCTTTGGCAGAAATGAGGAATCTTGACCTAAAGTTGTTCTCAGTTTTCACATTACATTCAAATCACCCAGGCAATGTGAAAAATATTTGTGCCTGAACCTACACCCAGAGTTTATTTCCACAATCTAAATGAGACTTGGATACTTTTATCATTGGAAATTTCAAAAAGTGGTCCTGTTTTGGAGGTAGGGAAAATGAGAAATTCAGATGAGGTGAGAATCCCTCATCTAAACTCTGAGATTTTTCGAAAGGCAGAATCTCAGACCATATGTCAAAATGTGGTTCAATAAATGCGTTTGTAACAAAACCACTCATTAGCTGTAGGAGTATTCAAGTTCATAATGCAATGTTCCATGTTTTTGCATACTTTTACCCTGAGGAAAGCTAAATAGAGCAGTAGAGAAGTGAAGTACTGTCTTTTTCAAAGTCAGGAAACTGACTAAAAGAGAACTGAGTAAGAATTCATGTATTAGACTCTACTCTCTTTTTGCTTCCTTGACCCATTGACTCTTAAGCATAAAGGACTGTAGATTTGGTAAATGTGTGGAGCCTTGATTCAGACTGTGAGAAATAAATGCATAGACTAAACAAAGAAAAAGGAAATGGCACCACTGCTAAATAACACCCATAATTTGAAGGAATAAAAATTCAGTACAGCAAAATACCTTAAGCAAGGAGTACTGAGGAGTTAGTAATAGCATATAGCCACATAGAAATCTGATTGTCATAAAGATCATACTAACACATTAGGAAAATTTAACATTGACTAAGTAATGAGTTTTCTCAGGTTGCTATCATAGATTTGTTTTTTTTCTAACTTTTGCTTTACTAATCCATTTAATAAGACTGAAACAATATAAACATTAAAAATGATGTCATAAATTTGATGTACCATAGAAGAGATTGCTTTGATACTTTTTATCCTTTGGGGAGAACTTGTTTAAATTACATTCTCATATTTGTTTGTATAGTTAAAAACATCCATTGTAATCAAAGAAAACGCCCAGAAGAATTCTGTATCTATCTTGCTCTGTTTATATAATATCAAAAGCAAATAGAATGAAGGCAATTGGTCTTGCTATCAGTGACTGGTTCTGCCAGTCTTGTGTATTAATTTTAGTCTCTCAGTCTTTAAAAAAGAACTATTGTCATTTACTACCACAATTAAGAAAAGAATGAAAAGTAAATAATTTCTATAAAAAAAGAAGCACTTTGTGTTTGGGTGATATTAATAGATACTAATCTATTAAAATGGATTAATAACATCATGTACAATTTGTTAAAATCATAATAACATATCTTGTTAAGTAGGGGCAATGCTTGGCATATACTACAGATTAACAAATTCTGAATCCTTAGTAATTTAATTAAGCCATTAGCTGCTTATTTAGCTGTCTAGTTTCTACAATATCCCTGATAAGTATTTGTTTTCTAAGATAATGTCATTCATGAGTTATCTGGGCTATATAGTTTCTTTGTGGTCACCATAAGGGAAAGCATGAAATTTTAACCCATAATGACATCTTTTTTATGCAACAAGCTCATCATCTTCTCAAATAACTCTTCAAAGCAAAATGAATGTTCAATGACTACCTCTTACTACACCACACACACAAACAGATACTTCTTATTCAAGGAGACTTTTACTTGTGTGTCACAATGTTCTTGAAAATTCACAACCATTGAAACAAATCAATGACAATGAGGATAATAACACTGTTTTGTGTAACTTTTAAAAAGGTGAAAGTATTTTAAATAATGATAATGTAAACAAAGAAATAATAAATATGATTAACAAAACAATGATTCATAGAATCACAATGAAATCACTGTTTTCTGCGTGGCTTAAGTCAGATACCTTTCCAAATGAATTAGTTAACAATGGAAAAGCTAATTCTATGCACCTGTTGATTGTAATGAAGTATTTTTCTCTCACACAAATACTTCTTCTTTAATTATTTTTATTTCTTCAAGAATGGAAATTAAGCAATGTTATAATATGAAAAAGAAATTGAATTCTAGCAATTATTCTTCTTGTCAATACTATGGGTCTTTCTTCATTTCAAAATCAGGTATAGGTCACATCTATCATTTAAAGAGTGTCACTTTTCAAGCTGAATGATAAAAAAATTTCTGATATATCATGGCTCAGAATGAACCTATGCTGTTGTACATGCCAGTAGGACATTAGGATTTCCACATAGAAATCTCTGTGAAATGTCACTTGATTCTAACAGAGTGACAGGTGACCTGTGTAACAGTAGTATGTTTTCATCCTGGCTATGATGCTCAGAACGCTAGTAGCTGCATTGGGTTGTCAGCAGGGTACAAATATTAAAGCAGAAAAATTAAAATAAAAAAGGAATACTTTTTTCTTTGTTCATTTTAAGACTATGATTCAATTCAATGTCGAACTTGCTACTACTACTTCTTGATACACATATAAATTAAAAATGCTATAATTTTCCCCTAGCAAAAGGTATATGAAGAAATATGACCATATAGTCTGAACACATTTGATATTTGATTTTAAATATCATATAAATATCATAATAAACATTTCTCAAATAACAGGTTAATGTTTTCTATAATTCATCAATATTCACAATGAGAAACTCCCTGTGTTTTTCAACTTCTGTAGTGTGTAAGACTAAGCTTTAATGTTTCTGCCTTACTAAAATTACAAGATTTGTCTAAAGAGGCAAGAGATAAACTGTTTAATGCATGTTTTACCAAAATAATTTATCACTTATTTAACAATTTGACCTTCAAGAACAAAGCAAAACCTCATCACACTTTTTAAAGTTTAGTTGGTCAAAAGAAGAGAATACAAGGTAAACTATTCCAGGCATATTTTTCCCTCACTTACTTGCTATGGACCTAAAAATGACTCATTTTCCTACCACTAAATTATTAGGGCAGGTGAAAGGTGCGTGACTATATATAGACAGAAGGACAATGAAAATGAGAGAGTAGCAAAATATGAAATTGTAGAGAGAAGAGAAAGAAGACAAAAGTGATTAAATATTTTAATGTAAACATAATTCAGGACTAATTTTTACACATTCATAGCATATATACCTATACTTATTTATCTAGGACAACAACCATGGATTCCCAAGATAAATTAAAAGAAGATACAATGCTTAACAAAGGTACAGTAAGAATGACCATAAGAGAACTGTTTCAGGACTCTCGTAGAAAAGAAACTGGTTCAAGTTTTCTCTTTGTGAAATTCTAACCTAACCTAACTTTCATCTAATTAATCTAACCTAACTTTCAAGAATTTCGGAAGAAACCTTTATGAAAACAATCATGTTTAAGGCACAATATCAGGAAATGAAATTGGGCTTATATATGCATATTGCAATGCATTATGCAACTGTAGCACGAATCCCCCATCTTCTGCTTCAACTGCTCTGTGAAAAGCATCTGCAGTTCATCCTTCCTGTGAGATGGTGAAGTTCTGCAGCTGGGGTGCAAAGACTCTCACTACGATTGGCCCAGTGTTTTTGCTGAGGGCAAATTAAAATGGGAATATTCTAAGTTTATTTAACTGTCTCAGTTTTCCAAACTTTTTAAAATTCCATTTACCATACTCTTCTGGGTGTCTTCTAAAGCTAATATCCTTCGAACACTCAGAGGATTCCAAGTCCTAAGAAATCAGGCATTACACTTGAGAAAATTTGCTAACTGCCTAAGAACTTGATTTCCATCAAGAAGATTCACACTTTGAAATTATTTTTAAAAATACTTTCCATTTTAGAGAAGGGAATAATATTGCTGTCTAAACAAATTACATGGTTAAATCTTGAGACAAATCACAGAGGAATTTTCCCTAATCATGGGAAAGCTAACTATAAGGCCGTATAACAAAAATGTAGATGCAAAGACGACACTATATCTATTGAAGGTAAGGCCATTATCCTGGCCATGTAAATTAGATAAAATTAGCTCAGAGGCTTATATACAACATACCTTTCATATTAGATAAATTGTTGTTGATTTTTGCTCTTTGTTTTTTTTTTTTTTTTCCAGACAAGTTTTCTCTGGCTGTCGTAGATTTCGCTCTGTAGACCAGACTGGCTTTGAACTCAGAAATCTGTCTGTTCCTGCTTCCTGAATTCTGGGATTAAAGTATTGTGATACAACCAAAAGTTTCAAAACTTCCACTACCTACAGTGAATTCTGGTATGTGCAGAACACACTCTGACCACTAACATAAGTTTCTTAGCATTTACTGGAATAGGAAGAAGTGTTGACTCCTAATGACTGTTGGGAAGAACAAAAGAAAGAAATTAGATCATACTTGTTTTTTTCAAATGTATTTTACAAACAAACCACAGTTCTTCCTTCCTTCATTCCTCCTGTTCCCTTCCCTCCCTCCCTTCTGTTTACCCGCTCATCTACTCCTTAACCATCTCTATTCAGAAAGCATAAGACTCCCAGAGGTATTCAACAAAGCTTGACATATCAAGTTGAGGCAGGACCAAGCTCCTCCTCCCTATGTATAGGCTGATCAAAGCATCCCACCTCAGGAGAAAGTTTCCCAAAAGCCAGCTCATGGGCCATGAACAGATTCTAGTCCCACTGCTAGGGGTCCCATAAACAGACCAACCTACACAATTGTCACCTACATGCAAAATGTGTACGGTTGTCCCATTCAGGCTCCTAGCTCTCTGTCTAGAGTAGGTGAGTTCCCACGAGATCCTGTCAGCTGTCTCTGGGTTTTCCCATCACGATCTTAACCCCTATTGCTCATCTAATCCATCATCCCTGTCTTCAACTGGACTCTGGGAGCTTGGCCCAGTACTTGGCTATGGATGTCTGCATCTGCTTCTATTGGTTGCTGCATGAAGATTTTATGATGACAATTAACGTAATCATCAATCCAATTATAAGAGAAGACCAGTTCAGGAATCCTCTCCACTATTGCTAAAAGTTTTAGCAATCCATTCTTGTGGATTCTTGGGATTTTCCCTGGCACCAAGTTTCTCCCTAACCTCATAATGGGTGCCCCTCTATCAAGATATTTCTTTCATTACTCTCCTTCTCTTTCCCTTTCCCAACTTGACAATTCCGATTCCTCATGTTCCCATCTCCCACCGCCTCCCTCTACCTCCCACCTACAGTTTACCTAGGATAAGGCATCTATTTCCTCTTCCCAGGGTTATTCATTTGTCCTTCTGAGGATTTTCCTTGTTACCTAGCTTCTCTGGGGATATAAAGTGCAGCCATGTTATCCTTTTCTTTACCTCTAATATAGAACATGCTTCTAACACAAGGCTGAGTATGCACCCAAGAAAAATGACTTGGGGACTGGAGTCATGACTCATTGGGATAAATTGCCTGATACAAGTATGAATTTAGATCCCCTTCACCAACATAAAAGACAAGGTGTTATGCTCGGTGCCTGTAATCTGAGTACTGGGAAGGCACATCCCTGGGAGCCTTTCGCAAGCCTGCCTAAACAGATTGGTAAAGTGAAATTATAGAAAGACCGTGTAACAATCAGGTGAGAAGCAAGAGAAAGAGACAACCTATTGTCAGCTTCAGACTTCCATATACATGTGATTGTGCACCCACCCAAAACACACCAAAACAAAATCAATGTCAGAATGAATGATAGTTCTGTATTACTCAGAATTAAAAACAAAATAAATTTAATTCTCAAAACAGGGACCACAATAGTAATATAAACTTTTATTCCTACATTTACAAAATTTATAAAACCTATATATAATTTATAAAACTAAAAGGGTGACTCAGATTTATTTCACATAACAATATTTTCATAAAAGAATATTTTCATAAAGTTGTATAAATAACTTACATTTGCTTGACTGAACACCAGATTTTTTTGCATATACCAGTAGAAGAAAATAAATCAGTCTGAAATGGATGATACAAATGAGCGACCTAGAAGGTTGTATAAAGGAAGCAAAATGCAGAAAGAACATGGAGATCTAAAAATATTTTCCAGTTTTTGCATACCATAAAATTTTTACCCTAAAATTTCATTCTAACAAACATGTGGGCAGAGTGGACTGACCCTCCCTTCAACAAAGAAATCTCACAAAATGCTTGTGAACTGTGTTGTTGTATTGGTAAGTATAAGATTCATCAACATTTTCTATGATCTTTAAGGCAACATTTTCATTTATTGGCAGTAGTGCTGAGTGCTGTTTTCAGAATGGGTTCTGTGCTGGCTTCTAACATATGAAGATCTCACAGTGATGGTGTCCAACAGCACATGTCCTTGTCATTATGGAAAGAATTAAGATTCTTACAGACCAGGAACCCATATGGCCTGTTAGAAACAAAAGTGAGAATAATACGGAAACCAGGATTACTCTGCTTACTCTGCAGAGGTGCTGAGCACTGAAGACTCAGCTTTGGAAGTTAAGAATAGATGCAGAATGTCTTTTCAGTTGGCCCACACAGAACATTGCACTGAGAAAGACTGAGGACAGCAGGATCCACCGGAATCATCTTGACTTGATGCTACCTCTGAAAGAATATGCTGATTTTCAAGGAGCTGTTTATTCAGTCATGGAAACAGAGGGTCTACTCAGACAAAGGCTGTCTCCTATGCCATTGGGTGGGCCTCCCTTAGTCTTAGATTGTAATTAGAAAGAGTTGATGATCCTGATTTTAGTTGATTATCTAAAACTGAATAAAGTTTTTTTCCAACATGAATGTTATAATCCTTAATTAATGCTGCCATTTCTTAAAAATAAGGTTCTTCCTGAATATCATCCTTTTGCATGTGAAGAATAACTGAAAGCCTAGAAAGTGAGTTCAGATCAGGAAGCTGAAAAATTAAGTGAATTTCTTTTCAAATTCTTATATATACTACAATTTCTTTTCTTTTTTGGTGAAGTTCTATTTATTTATGTATTTATTTACTTACATAGTATTTGAGTAAGTGTGTGCATCTGTGAGTATATGTCACATAAGTAGTAATGACCTTGGAAGCCTGAGGATGGTTTTACAGTCCTCTGAAACTGGATTTCCAGATGGTTGTGAGGTGCAATGCATGTATTAGAACCAAACACTCTCCCCCTACAATAGCAGCTAGTGCTCTTAACTACTAGGTTATCTCTTCAGTCCACCCATAGTTCATTAACAAATATTAAAAGGTAAGTATAATAAGTCATTGTAATGTTGGCATCAGACTAAATCCACATTTAATGCATTTTCTCAGTTACATAATGTAGGAACCAGTTTTGTTTGGGAGTTTGTGATATATTTTGTTTATGATCCCCATGAAGAAAGGACTTTCTTCAGAAGTCTAAGACCTCAAAAATAATTTTAAAATGACATAAAAGCTAATTTATTTAATAGACTGCTTATTCTAAACCTTACTTTTTTTTCAGAAAAGTAGGTTTGGATCAAACTAAACTTCATTTTCATAATTGAAATTTAAAGATTAAATATGAATGTGAGGATATACACTTTAAAAACATTGATGCCCTTTCTCAAATAGTGTGACATAGAAATTGTAAATACGGTTCACATGTGCATATCAATGCTAAAAAAAGCTTCACCTATCATAAGAAAAAACAGCAAAAGTTTATGAAGTTGTGTTTGTCTGAAATCCCTAGTTTTCCTTAGTCGGTTTGTTGTAGTAGGAGCGGTGGGCTGCGTTCCCGCCCAGCTCCGCACGGCTAGCTTTACCCGAAATAATTACACGGAAACTGTATTCTTTTAATACAAACTGCTTGGCCCATTAGTTCCAGCCTCTTATTGGCTAGCTCTTACATATTGGTCTAACCCATTTCTAATATTCTGTGTAGCACCACGAGCTGGCTTACCAGGAAAGATCTTAACCTACGTCTGTCTGGAGTGGGAGAATCATGGCGAATGCCTGACTCGGCTTCTTTCTCCCAGCATTCTGTTCTGTTTTCTCCGCCTACCTAATTTTCTGTCAGGGCCAAGGCAGTTTCTTTACTAATTAACCAGTGAAACAACACATAGAAAGCAACACCTACATCACTGGTTTGAAATAGTCCATAGGCTCCTAACTAGATTAATGCAATTAAGGAAGATAAAAAAATCTTGTTAATGGTATAAATCTAACATCTCAAACCAAAAAAGATATAAGTAAAGAAATCTCTTCTTTTTCCTGCTCCTTCTCTTCCTCCTTCTTAGTTAGTTACATAAAATATTCGCAGAACCCAGATATTCCTCAGATGGCACATAACCCACTAAATATCGATTGCCTCACAGCATGTCCTCATGTTTGCCTGTTTGGACTCAAATTTGTATTTCTGACTACTGGATTAAGTACTACTTTTGTTTCACAATTTTTAAAGTATATTTAGTTACAGCAATATTTTTCTTTCTTTTGTGTTTTGTATGTTTTCTTTACCAAACTTTTAGACACTGTGTTTGTGGATAGTAAAATCAGTGGTACATTTTTAACATCTTTAAAGCCTTATAGTGGATACATATGACTCTAAGTGGTTTTTCCAGTTCAATAAATGCATTCTTTACATGTACCAAAGAACATAATGAGATCCATTATTTTGTAAAATTAATCTACTAATAAAAAACTTTAAGTACCGTCTTAAAGCAAAAAGAATGGGTTCAAATTAATGAATGCATTTTGTCAGACCCAAAAGCCAGCTCCCAGTGAATAGGCTTGTTGACAAAATGATGCAGCAGTTACTTGATGACATTTATTTTAAGTGCATCTTTAACAGTTGGGTTAAAAGCAAAGTCTTAAAACACACATATCTTATTCTGCCTACATTTCAAGATTGGAACGTGAAGAATTCTCTCTCTAGTTAACACAGATATGTCCAAACAAGGCTATGTTTGTTCTTTCCAGTATTTGTAAAAGCTATTATCTGCCTTGTTGGCAAACCTTGAATGGCTATGATAAACATGTCTGAATAATGCAGTGGCAAGATTATGTTTGAACTTTCTGAGCTACATGCTGTGTCTTTATCCCTGAATCTATTACAACCAGAAAGTCATCTCTTAGTATCCTTGCCATAGATCTTTCTTTGAGGCAAACATTGCAGGAACTGTTTACAGTTTTCTTCCATAACCTTTATAAATACCTACATTCTGAGATGAGAGTAACCACATAATTCTCAGAAAGGAAAGTAGTATGGGCAATATTTTTGGAAATGTAAAACAGCAATATAAAATACAAAAGAAATTAGGTAGAGAAGAAGAGAAGAGGGGAAATTTAGGGAGCCAAGAAAAGGGAGAGGAAGAGAGAATGGCCTCTTGGATTTTTGGTGCAGGAGCATAAGTTGCCTGGAGCCATGCAGTTAGAAACCTAAATACACTCTACAGGAGAAAGAGTTTTCATCATTGGTAGATTCCTGAGCAACTGCAGAGTGTTGGCTCCATGATATACATCAGAAGGCTGACTCCAGGATCCCTATTCTCACCTATGTAAAATACTAACAGCTCAAGAATGGCACAGAAACTTCCTAGCTAGTAAACATAAATAGAAAAATGGATTAAGATCCTAATAGCATGTTACTTAATTATGAAGGTGAAAGCAGTAACATGAAGGAGTTGCATTTCACGTGTATTATTTTCAAATGTTTTATACACTTATTTGTAGCGTGTGTGCATATGAACATGTGACTAAAACCAGTTCATCTCGGGTGCTGGTAATGCACCTTCACCTAGTGTGTTACTCATAGAGTGTATTATACATACCTTATATAAAATTTGAAATAAGTTGAAGGAGAATGACTTTCATATGAAGTATAAGTATTGTATAGACTGAGATGGCCTTAAAATCTTTGTATTGACTAAGGATGACCTTGAACATTTCATCCTATTTACTACACGTTTCCAGTGATGTGATTACAGGAGTAAGAACTGACATTGAATGAATAGGAATTAAATGCTAGGAACTGAGTGATAGGAGTCAAAACCACAGCTGTGTATATTCTAGGCAAATACTAGACAAATGGAGCCCCATCTCCTTCATCATGGCTTTTATTTTAAGCAAAACATGCTATATGCTACGGAGTGAATGTGTTCCTCCAAAATCCCCAGATTTAAACTCATTTTTTCACTGTAAAGAGTTTTGAATTTCAGTCTTTAGGAGATGCTCAGCTTATGAGATTCATGAATGGTTTTGAACGTCTGGAAAAGTGATCTCAGGAAATATGTCATTGAAAAACACATTAAGAAGTTTCCATCCCTAGAATAGAAATCTATCCCTTTAGGATAACAAATGCTTTCATACCATCTCATTGATCAGGCAGAAATAAGGTATTAACATTTTGCATTAAAGAAGACTACGTTTTTAAAAGATGAGTATCAAAAAATGGGCTCTTTAGCAGTTTATGGAAACCAGTTTATTTGTTTTTATAGATCTAAGTAAGGAGCCAACCAGGAGGGGAAGGGGAACTTTTTTATGTAATAGTTGAAGATTGATGAGTACCCAGAGCCCGGGGCTTTATAAGTAGACTTAATAAGAAATACCCAGGCAATCAGAGAGGAACACTTCTGTACTCATGGCTACATGGGAAACAAGTAGGAAAGTGTGAGACAGCAAACAGCAACAATATCTCATCTCCAGAAAAATCCAAAAAAAAAGAGTAAAGAGATTTTTGAAAAATTAATTCTTTTTTCTGGGTATCATAAACATTGATTCAAAATTGAATTTTTTTTTCTCAGAGCTGGAGTCTGATACTTAACAGTCCCGCCCACTAAGCTGGAGGTCCAGCCCCTGATAATATATCTTTTCTTAGACATGTCTTTAGGTAACAAGTAGAGTTGTCTACTGTCTTGCAGGCATTTTTATCTTTGTAGGAAATGATTTCCTAGGGGTGTGGAGATGCTATTCATGTAGGAAGACACTGGATTTCAACATGAATCTGTAGAGAGATGGGTGGTTTCAATTCCACTTCTCTGCCTTCCCATATCTCCTAGCATTCTGTGTCATGGGGGCATACTGTTTAAACTCACTCTATTATATTTGACAAAACTTATAAATACTACAATTCTAAATGTGCAAGGTGTGAAGTGAGCAGATACCTCTATGAGCTTCAAAAGAATCTGAAAAGGAATGTAGCAAGAACCATTGACAATATTAAATTATCCCCTCAGAAACTTTGAATTGGAGGTTTTAAAAAAGATTCATGTGCATACATCAGGACCACAAAGCAAAACCAATCATATATTATATTATATTCTACTTCGCATCAATATAGCAAACATCTGAAATTAGCAGTTTCGATGACAAAAAACAAAATCTAAAAAAGCTTTGGTCTGTTCCCAGGGCCAGGGTTATTAAACTTGATTACTGCTAGCAGACACTTTTTCATTACAATCTGACTAGTACTCTGTAGAGATGAGCATCCAAGGCATAGCAGCCTCAATGCAAAGGTCCTATCACTTTTTCTGCTTTAAATCCTGTACAGACACAACTGAAGCAATGGTCTTTGATATTTTTTGGTTCAGTGAGCCAGAGACTGAGGTGGAGAAGACCAGTGAGTGGGACGCTTGGTAGGTGGCAGAAGACAACCTTGAAATTCTGATGGTTTGCTTCTTACAGTACTATGGTGATGGCCATTCACCATCTTGCCTGGGTTAAGTGGTGCTGAGATGAAACACAGGACCTTGCACATGCTAGGCAAGTATTCTACCAACTGAACACACAGACCAACTCTGGCAAATTATCTGAGCAATCTGCAGGCTACACCAGTTCATCTGACAAATACTAAGGAGTTTCAGTTTGCCAATGAAAAACCATTCTCTACTTGCTCTGTTTAATTCATGAATAAAACCTTTAAATCCCAGCTGTGCATGTTTTCAACAATAAAGATTTCAGAGGCAGTAATAAGAAATGGGACATGTAATCTCCAGAGGTAATTAATAACTTAGCCATGTGATTTGTTCAGAAGAAATAAAACAATCCTCTGAAAGCAAGTATTATTGAAGCTTCTGTGGAAACAATAACAGTCACTTTCCACAGGCATTGTGAAGTATGTAATGACCAAGGATTAAATGAAAATGAATTAGAGATAAATCTAAAATTGTAACAAAAATGTATATTAGTCTAGAATAAAATCACATGGCTATCATTTAGGCCATTTCAAACAAAGGGATCAATAAAAGCTTCTCCACATCCCCCACCAAATACCCTTTCTCTTGTCCACCAAGCTTTACTGCCTCCTGGTTGCCAGATGCATGAGGCACTTGATCTGACCCGGGGGGTGTTGAGAAATGCAACAGATGGGACTTAGATACCCGAGCTGAGTTTCAGAAGAACTCAAAATAAACTCAACTTGAACTCCAAACCTTAAGAAAATATTTCTTGAGGTAGAGAATCTGTGTGCTGAAAAGTGAGTGCCTTTCTTACTATCTAGTTGATTTTATGATTTGGCAAAAAAAAAAAGAAAGAAAGAAAGAAAGAAAGAAAGAAAGAAAGAAAGAAAGAAAGAAAGAAAGAAAGAAAGAAAAAAGGAAGGAAGGAAGGAAGGAAGGAAGGAAGGAAGGAAGGAAAGAAAGAAAGAAAGAAAGAAAGAAAGAAAGAAAGAAAGAAAGAAAGAAAGAAAGAAAGAAAACAAAACAAAAATGCTAACAGCCATAACAGAGATCTCATTTAGATATATGCAGCAGGCAAGATAAAACTAGAGAGTTGATGCAGTTCCGGAGCTGTCCATATAAAGAGACTGTCCTGTCTCAACTTAGGCATCAATTATCTTTAAGGGAAGAAGTAATTCTATGACAAATACCATAGCCTAAGCTGACAAGGCTTTTTAATCTTTGTATTCTATATATTTAACCTATATGTTAAGAACACAGTCTTTGAATAGAAGCTCCAATAATTTGATTGGAGCAGTAAAGTGGCGATTTTGTTTTATTGGTTCAAAAATTTTAAATTTAACCAAATCAAACTGAAGGGACTAAATGTTTCTGAAACAAATAAGTAAATATTAACTGCACAAAATTTTTAACAAAATAACCACTCAAATATGATATTAAAATGAGGAAAGTAAGTTTGAATCCTTTAAGCACATAAAGAGTTATGAGATTGACTAAAACACATAAAATATTTAAAATATTTATAATGAGTTCTCCATTAAAATGATTCTGATACATTCCTCATGAAAAAATAAGTTAAAACTTTCAAACATATTCAGACATCCACAATTTCTGTTTGTGGAGATTTCAGAGATCAAATGTTTTAACAAGAAAAATCTCTCATCTAATAAGATATAAGATTCATGTGGTTCCAGTACATTTTTGTTGTTTTGAGGTGGGTTTTCAATTTTTAGCTCTGGCTGGCATGCAACTTGGTGTACAGATCAGGCAGGTTTTCCATTCACAGAGATTTCACTTAAACTGCGTCTATAGAGTTAGGATTTAAGAAATGGGTAATCATGCCAGACTTCAATATTTCTCTATTTAATTTCATAGATCTTTCTTCTTAGATAAGATTTTTCTTCATCAATTAAGTTAAACAAACCTGGAAGATTATATATATATATATATATATATATATATATATATATGTATATATATTGTTGTGTTTTTGAAAAATAATCAGTTCTGCCTCAATGAATTCAAAACAGTTTTTGGAAAAATAGTTGCTTTCCAAAATATCTGATTATTTGGGTTTGAAATGCATTATTTCTCTCCTCACCTCATTGAATGGGATAACAGTGTAATATTAGTGGTAGGAAAACTTTGAGAGGAAAGTTGAAAATGGTTCCATGAAAGTAATCAAGTTTGAAGTCAGTGGCAGAGTGTAGATATGATTATTGATGTTCCTATAGAGCAAAAGAAGCCTCTACCCAGACTCAGCCTTTCTTTTATTTCATATCCATGACAGTGTCTACTATTTATAAGAATCCTGATGAAAGCTGAAAGCTTCAGAAGTTCTTAGAAAATGACATATAAATGATTACTAAGTCCAGGTCTTGCTAACTGCGCCTCCAGATAAAATATATTGCCTTGAGGATGCTCCTAGGTACTAACTTTGATTCTCTGGCCTTGATGGTCTCAGAGGGATCATTTTCAAGGTGTCTTTTGAAGTTTTATTTTATTTCATTTTAATTCCTTTTCTAAAATTCTTTAACAAACAACGTGTTTGTGGACAGGCATTCACCTCTCTGATTTTTCCTGTCTGATGTCTGATGCCTCTCTGTATTCAGCAGCCAAGGAACCAATGCTTTAGTTACGTGACAGCCACAAAGGATTTTCAGTGTTAAGTCAGCAACCTGCAAGTTTTTAGAACTTTGAACTTGGCGCACACCATACATAGAATCGTCTAGACTTCCGCCTTTCAGCTTTTCATTAGCCTTTTCCTTGAGCTTTTGCCTTGCAAAATCTTCAAAGAGAGAGGGACCTTAATCTTACAAGCAATGAAATACTTAATTAAAATCTAGCTCATTTTTCTAAGAGTTATAATCCAGCTCTTAATCTAAAACATAGAATATCACAAAATACAGGCCCTCAGCAACAATAGAATACATAGTCCACACTCACATCCTTTCTCACATTGTCCTAATATGAAATCACAATCCTGTATTTTGAAGACATGAGACATTTGGATAACTATATTGTGTCATCAAGAGGTCCAAAATATATATTTTTTTCTGCAGTAGAAAATACTATTGATCCTATATCCTCTAATTAGAGAAGAAAATGTCCTCTCCTAGATAACTAAGACCAATCATTCATTGTATGCTGTAAATAGAGAAAACTACATTTGAGGAACTAAAAGTTGCACACTCAGATTTATATACATTATTAAAGGAAAGCATTTATAAATTTTAGAGACAATGGTCCATTATAAAAACAATGCTAGAAGGGGCTAGCGTCTTTTCTCTGCTTTAAATGTGTCCCCTAGGTACATCAATGATGATGACAGAGTAAGAAAATCTATTTTTTCCAGATATAAAATTTTTAAGTTTTTGATAGTTTCATATTTGCTTTTGACTTAGATTTACCATTCAGAACTTCACAGCAACTATCCAAACCCATACTTAATAACTCTATTTACAAAAAAAGAAGGCAAAGCAACATATTTGAGCCATATACATGACTGCTTAATGAATCAAGGTAATCTTAATTCCTTCTGCTTTTGTTTTATGTTCCTTCAGGGGACAACAATTCTAACAGCTTAGCTTTATCTCGTTGGTGAAAGCTGAATGGCCCTGCTGAAGGCTGGTGCATTCTTGCTCTCCTCAGTGGTCAAGAATAAAATGTCTATGTACATTTGAAAGTAAATCATTTAAAAGTGTTAGTCATTTGTGTCCAAATTGGTTTTTCTTGTAGAAGTGAGTTAAACACAGGGGAATAGAAAGGTTACTATTTCCAAAAATCCACTAAAAGACATAAAATCACACCAAATGATATGTCATTTTACAGATTTCTCTCTTTAACACCATTTTCCCAAAGGCTGACCTGTTAGTTAAATCATGGAAAGGAAGTATGGTCAATTACTTAGAAGGTTGGAGAAGGAAAGCCAGAAAGCACCATAGGGCTGAATCGGGTTTATTACCAGAGAGTGAGTAATGGGGATGCTGCAGGTTTGATGAGCCCCCGAGTAACCTTTCAAGGGATGCCCAGCTGATCTGGCTCAAAGCCCGACATGTTTTACTATCAGCTCCTAACTCCCTCTGCTCCAATGATTCCCAAGTTCCCCATGCTTGCTTGATTTATTCTTAATAATCATGTCAGGGATTTTAGGCTTTACTTGGCATATTCTTGGATGATGGACTCTTGAAAACTCACTCTTTCCCTTCCTCTACAATGACGTCAAGTTACTCCAAATGCCTTGTTCCTAATAAACTGAACGAATGTGGAAAAGTTTCTGGTGCCCTTATCTTCAGACCTATGGTCATTATGGATTTTTGAGAATACTAAACATGTCTTTCATCTCTGAAAAAATTATAGCTGTGTGTGTGAGAACAGTTTTACAAATACTACTTTTTCCGTACCAATCAGGATAAAATGGAAGGATAAAAAGTCAAGTCTCACTGTATATTTAAGTCAAGATTCAACTCCTGAGACTGGACCTAACATTGCAAATGACTTTGTACAACTTCAAGATAAGATCAGTTTAGATCCCAAAGCCCCAGTGGCATTCCAATGGTTTACTCAAAATCATTAAATATGGCTTTTTCATAAATGACAACTTCTTTGTGAAAACTGTAAGAAATCCATAACCAGAAGAAAAACTATGGGTCAGTTTAAAAACAATGGACAGTCTAAAAATCTCAAGAAGATGAGGGGCATATTTAAAACACTTTCATGACTATTTTTCTGATGCTAGGAAGGAGAAACCAACTATAGAGCCACATTTTTTATAATGACAAAACATCAACAATAAAGAATGCCTATTTTCTCTTTTCTATGTACCTGCTAGGAAGTTGAGTATTATATATAAAGAACATGTCATTCCACTGCCACTGTGAATGCTGAAAACAAAATTCATTTGTTGGGGTGATGTTTTGAGTCTCATATTATTTTTTCAGCTCTCAGTCAATGGACACCTGCAATTGATACTATCTGACATGAAGAGAGACTACCCCGTAAAAGTAGGAGAGGAGTGGGTAGCTTTGCTACCAGCAAATAGTTCCAATTCTGGACAAAATGAGTGGATGTGCACTCACAACTATAGGTGTAGGATTTTTGGTTTAATTATGAGATCTGTGTACTAGTTATCAAATGTTCTCTTTTAAAAATTCTAGCCATTTTATAACTCAATAAAAAGTTTTATTGGGATAATCACGGGGAATCCAAGTCACATCCAAAACAAGTGAAATGAAGATTTATTTTTGTCAGTTTTACGCAACTCACTGACTTTAGAACACATAATTTATGAGACTGATGACAAGGGGATATCATAAATAAGATAAATCAATCTCTTGAAATAATACTTTCAAATAAACTTATTACTTGATTGTATTAAAGACTGTAATGTTGTACTCAAACATAAATTCTGCAAAATGTGTTGATATAAATGTTTATAGAAAGTATATCAAGATATTATTAATTTTTACTTTGTGAATTACAAGATTTATTACTGAACTAAAACAAATATGAAAGTGATTTAGCATTTTAGTTCATTTTAATAGTTTTATTTTTAAGAAAATATTTCTATATAGTCTTATGCAATTATTAGAGAATATTTACACTTAATTTGAGTTTGCAGTTGATTTGGACTAACTTTCATTGGTTGAAAACATATCAAGCTTGTTTGGTGATCCTAGTAAGGGACAAAGTACCATATACCATCATTGCCTAAGGTCCTTATGCAGTCCATAACTGTCTGGTAAATAAACTTCAAGTTCAACAGTTTATTTTACAACACAATTCTCCATAGACTAAACATATATTTTCAGATCTTATCTTTAGCCTCATTTCTTCAAAAGTACAATCAATCAAAATTCCTCTGTGGTCACAGTCGAGTTTTTTCTTGAAACCGATAACCAAGCATCCTCAAAATTAAACCTAGAGTTTCAAACAGGGTCACTCTCCTACTGATCAATATGCTTAGGCACTAGTTTCCAGATAATCAAGTCATAAAATTTCAATTTAAGAAGGAAAAAAGGATAGAGTTTTCTAGTTGTCAGTTTGACATGTGGAATCAAGGATGCTTGCTGTCTAAAATATGACCATGACGGTAACCTTTTAACTGATTTCTACCCTGAAGAACTTTGAGGAAAAACTATCTTCTATGATACCCAGTTATGGCATGTTACAGTGCTTAAGCTGACAAAAACAATGCACGGTACATTAATGCCCCACAGCATGTGATTGTGGGGAAAATAAGGAAAACATTTAGGTGGTATTCCAACACAGTCTAGAATCTCCTAGAAAGTCTGATATCTAAGCTAAGACTTCTCATCAAACAACAAAAAGAAGCAGGAAAAGAATAGAAAATAGACATGACAGTTTGTAAGGTTAAATATGAAATCTAATTTTGTCCACTAAATGAAAAAAAAAAAGGAATTTCAAATCAGTGTCACAAAATACTGAAGGACATCTGAAGCATCACTGTGTAAATGACTACAGCTCTCATTCAAAATTGTTTGCATAGACTGGAATTCATTGGCTGCATATTTCTAGACCACATGGAACAAAGGAAAAATACAAGCTAAACTGGTACAAAAACATAAGAGTAGTCAATGGACACAAGCCTTCCAAGACTATTACATCCTTTGTATTTGACTTATAGTCTCTTCCAATTGTTAGATAATAACTTCATTGTAGGCAGGTTTCTACTTCATGAAAAATGATATGTCAATTTTCATATTGAGAAATTACATGTATTTTTTCCTCATGAAAAAAAAGATACCTCTAAGAATTGTGTTGTGTATGTGCCTGTTTTGAAATTGACAAGAACACCTCAATAGTTCCTTTATATTTGACTCTAACTTTCTGTTTGATAAGACTTAAATTGATAAGTATCCATCCCAATATTAAATAAGAAGTAATAAGCAGATAAAGTCAATAGGAAAATATTCTTTGTTAGTATCTTTTTTTAGGAGATGTAGCTATTAACTGGATAGAGCATAAAGTACTACACATAAATTTTAGAATTGTTGCTGAGGCAATTGTAATCAGAATGATAAGGTCGAGAAGGAAGTGATATAAAGATACTCAGAACTTTCATATTAGTTCAGTCTGCACTGTTATAAAGTAGGTCTGAGAATCTTTTCCCAAATAGTGAGTCATTAATCAAGAAGAAATCATGTAGAGGACTGATGAACTGTATGCCACCAAAATTTGAACTAATTCATTATGAACTGTAGAAATAAAGAGGATTTCAAGGTCAGCAACATTATTTTGGTGAGTTAAAGATGGTTTAACATAAACCTACCCCAGCAAAATGTACATGCATTTATTCTAGGTACCTTCAGAAACTAAAAGATGAAAGATTTGGCAAACTTGGACTGGAACCATGTTCAATATTTTTTCCAGGTTTATCTGGGTTTTAGTACTGTGCCAAGTATATCAAGAAATCAATAAACTGTGGAAAAATAAATATTTAAGTGAGTTAATAAATACTTAGAGATCTTTAACAGAAGTACAAGAATATAGAGTGCCGTAGGCACCAAGTTTTCCATAGAGCAGAGTGACATTACAGCGTCACTTTAAATTAATATTGACTACAAGGGCAGTTAACCTGACTAAATAGATGTCTTTGAAGAATCAGATTATGGTTTCTAGTTAGAGTATCAGTGGGGACTGGAATAATGGGCTCTTAAGAAGGCAGTAAGTAACAGGCAGAAGAAATGAAGTGTACTTGTCAACATAGCTGTGACCCTGGCTACCATGTCCTGAGTACAATGAGAAGGCATGGTTTGAACAAACAAATACAAGAATCATGACTGACAGATCATTGGAATTCTGAGTATTTGTGTAACAGGGTAAACCATAATGTAACTATTAAAAAAATGTATGATATTTTAGAGTTTTGATTATTTTGAGTCACAAATTAAACAGTAATGTGCTTCTAAGATATTGAGTGGTTTGGTTATCTATATTATAAGTTAGAAAACCTTTGAAACCTGGTATTGTACAACTGCAGTATCCCTTCATTTCCATTAAGTAGAAATGATCAAAGGCCTCCTAGATGTTATCTGAAGATCCTCAAACTAGGAAATAGACAAAATGGAAGAAAAAAGTCTTGAATATTATCATTTCCTTAAATATTAAAATACCGCCTAATATAGATATCCTAGTGATGGAGTAACTATGCATGATGTAAGACATTAGCCCATAGTTTCTTTCCATATGGAAATGATATTTTAATCATAAAGTAATTATAGGTTATCTCCAGAAAATATTATGTGTAATATACATGTTAATGTACATGTAAAATTCAACACTATCATGAAGTGATATACAATTACTGTTTCAGAATGAAAATAGTATTTTCTAAGGGTCAGTGAGAGTCAATAATGAAATCAATACTTAGACTTAGAGAATTGGTAAAATTAGATCCTACAAAAATGATAAAGCAATTATTTGATGAGCTCTTGTTGTATGTCATTCAATATCTTTTCTTCAAGACTATGAGGTACACAATTGCATCAGCTAGTTTAGGATAATATGTTGTAATAGAGGCTGTAAAAATTGAGTTTCTTAAGACATAGACTATGAATCACTTACTGAATCCAGCACACACACATACACATACACACACACACACACACACATATATATATAGAGAGAGAGAGAGAGAGAGAGATAAGGTATTAACACTTGCTTCTCTACCTAGTCAAACATTCTTCATCATCTGTGTGTCTCTATTTCTTATATATAACCAGAGATTAATTTTAAACTACAAAGTGAACTATGCTTTTCCATATGCTATGATGATGTTTTGTGTCTTTTTCAGCAGCTGTAATAAAATAGACACATCTAAGAGGTTTGAGGAAGAAAGGGCTTATTTTGATTCAAAGTTCAAGCTAAAATTCATCATGGTAAGAAAGTTAAGAAGCAGAATTGATGAATGCTAGTGTTCAGCTCAGTTTGTGTTTTATGTAGTGTCCAGGACCACAATCCAGGTAATGTTGCCAGCCACACTGGGTAAGTTTCCCCATCACAATGAACCTACACAAGGAAACACCTCACAGGCCCGTCCAGATGCTCTTCACACAGCCGATAATAGATTTTTATCAGGATAACATTTTAGATTAACCATCTCAGGTAGGGTTATGTGAAAAGCAAGATGGAATGCAGGAAGGAAGGAAGGAAGAAAAGAAGAAAGGAAGAAGGAAAGAAGGAAGGAAAAAAGGAAGAAAGAAAGGAAAGAAGGATAGAATTGATTCACACACATACACACAATGTAAACTTAGTACTGAACATAATGAAAGAAGTGAAGAAGAAAAAGAATGTTGAGTAAAATTTTTGATAAGAATAGAGTTATATTGAATAGTTAACATTGAAAATCAGTAAAGAGTATTAACTTCCTATGTGAAACAATAAGTGATAAATTAATAAAAAATATGAATTACTCATTCATAGTTGCAAAATGTTTTTAAGATGTTAAGTTGCAACAGTACGTTGCTATGAGCATTCAATATTTCTATGTATGGTAAAATCGTATGTCAAAAAAAACACCTGTATAAATTTTTCCACGCTTTTAAGTACCCAATTTACAGCTTGCATACCATGTTACTCAGAACTTTCTCTATGTATCTCACTAGCATTAACGTACACTATATTTACATGATTTTTATTTTTGCAATTTTAATAAATTTAGTTGTCTCTACTTTGTAAAACACTTGAGAACTAATCTATTAATGATGCAAAGTGGAATTGTTAGAAGTCTGTATTTGATAGTGTTTTGATAGCTACAGACTGTTACAAAGTAAGTCTGGAGTGAAATAATGCACTATAAGGTCAGAAACCAACAGAGACATTTAAAAATTCCCAACTAACTTTAGAATGAATAAAGCAACAGGAAAACATTCACCTGCCTCTTATTACATGTTTAATGTGAAAAATTACTTTACACATTGTCTCCCATCCTTTGAGAAGTAGTTAGAAAATAATGTCAGGCTCTGGGGAACTCAAGGGGTCAGAAGAGATACTTAACAGTTTTCAGGCTTGATTGCAGTAACAGTGTTCTGTGGAGCCAATGATGTGCAGGTGGAGGATTCTGAAGGGTTACAGCCTTGGAATAGTTGTTCTGAACCTTTAAATACTTTGAGAATCAGTCTAAGCAAATCCCGCCACCTGGAATTCCTGATTCTGATCCACTATATTTATGTATAGCTCTCAGTCTTCAGATTCAAAAGGTCACTCCTAGGAATGAACACAGTGAAAAGAAAAATTAAATCCCAAGAGAAGCTGAACTGTAACAAAGCAGTCCCTGGGAAACAGCCAATTACTGTTTCCCTTACTCTCAACTTTGGAAGAAACAAATTTATATGGAAAAGTAATTAATAAATTTAATAACTCTCTGTCTGAAAGACAAAAACAAACACCGAGAGCTGACATTATTTGCACATACACATTTAGAATGATTTAAGTAAAATTATTTGTTTCATTGTTAAACATGTGCCAATATAAGAAAGTGGCATGAAAAGCAGGGAAAAGAAACTATAGTTAATATAAAATACTGAATTACTAAAAAATGAAAACTAAGAGAGAAGCAAAAAGAATGATAACAAAATGAAAGGGGGGAAAGCAAATAAAAATAAACATGAATATTGCAGTTTGTAATTGTGAGTTAAAATGTCCATCAGTATATATATAGTATGTAGCCTCACATTCAATAAGTTTAAAATATTGACTGATAATGACACATTTGTCCTGTTTTGTGGGAAGTCACTCTTTTGTCAAATTGAATGAGTCTAGAGAAAAGCAAAATTGAACTGTGCAGGGGAAAGAAAGGAAATGTTCGGAGATCCCTAAGCAGACATAGAAGGTGGCTTCTCCAGTGCCTGCGAAGTGAGCATGGATGAAGATTAATGGTCTGCAGCTATTCCGCCAGAGATTTTCAGGAAACAATTCTGCTTTATTTATTTGTGCTGACATAAAGAAGAAGATTCGGGCACATACAGATCTGCTTCACACAGCAGGAGGAAGCTTCTGCTTTCAGGGTAAAGAAACAAATAATGCTCGTGTTTTAGGGGTATTTGTCAATGCACACATAAGTGACTGAAACTGCAAGATAATTTTGTCCCTCGTACTAATTTGCACCTTTTATTTGATGCTAATTGTAGTTCTATTCTCTCCTTGATTATTTTGGACAAAAGTCTTCTCACATTACAAACAGTCCCAGATTATGTGTTACATGTTTGTGTGTACTATGCTCTGTCTCTAAAAGACAAACAAGGGCATTGTTAGCAGATTCTAAAATGAATACTCTCTCTGATGAAATGATTAATCAGTTAAAATTAGGGACAGCAAAACTGTTGTTCTATATTCATAAAATGACTATCACCTACAGTCAGGAAACAAAAATTGTCTACAGGACTGTCAAGACCCCAAACTTTGATGTGGAAGCTAATCCTGGCCCATCACTCATCTTAACATTATAACAGTAACTAATTTCAAGATATCAATTGTAGACATGCCAATGACCAAAAAGTAATCTGTTTGGATTTCAACTTAAGGCCATTTTAAAAAACAATGTTAATGTTAAATGGTCAAACATAAAAGTAATGACTGCAGTTTTTTGCCTTATAGATTATCTCAATGATCATAAGAAAATCAAACTTACCTACTATGGATTCTTATCTGTATTGTCCTCAGAAAAAGAATTGAAAGCACGCCATACTGTTACTAAAAAGATGTCTTTCAGGAAATAAAGTGTGGTATATTCATTTACTAAAATAAACTAAACAACCCCCCCCACACACACACATAGAGAACCACACACACACAAGCAATCAAGCCAGAAAAAAGCATAGAGAAACTAGTTTTTCATAATTTAATTAAAAGAATAAATCTAGGGGGCAAGCACACTGTTGGACTTCAAATGAATAACAGAAAAACCAGCAACAGGGATTATGATAAAGGAGAAAGGGCAAAGGTGTTGGAGTGACACAGACAATAGTAACAGGAATCTCGTCTGTTTTGTTTATTTGGGGGAGTCGATTATCTCAAAATCCTCCTTAAACACCTACAAGATAATTTGAAAGCAACAAATTTCCTAATTGAAGTCAGCCTGTTCTGTCAAACTTCCACAGCTTCCTGATAAAAACATCATTGAATTTTTAACATTAACGTTGTACAATCTGTCTCTTGCCACTTCTCTGCCTGCTTCCCACATCTTCTTCACCACATTTCTCATTGTTCTCCAAACATGCCTACACAATGATGGGTCTGTATATTCCACATGCCATTAATTCTGACTGAATATTTCCTCCATCTAAAAATTTGCCAGCAATATCAGCTACAAATGAGGAAACCAAAATTGGTCTCTAGCAGAGTCTCTTCTTTTTCAGAAGTTCTATGAATGAGCACTAATTTCTGCATTTAACCTATTCTTCTAAACTGAAAAACAGCTAGGAAGCTCTGTTTATCGTCTGCTATTGCTATACTAAAACATGAAGGTGAAAAATGACTTAAGAAAGAGAGAGTTTGCCGGGCGGTGGTTGCGCCCAGCACTCGGGAGGCAGAGACAGGTGGATCTCTGTGAGTTCGAGGCCAGCCTGGTCCAGGACAGGAACCAAAAGCTATGGAGAAACCCTGTCTCAAAGAAAAAAAAAAGAAAGAAAGAAAGAAAGAAAGAAAGAAAGAAAGAAAGAAAGAAAGAAAGAAAGAGGGAGTTTATTTGAGGTAAGGTTGAAGAGAGGTAAGGGTCCACTTTGATGGCAGACCTGGCATCACTGCAGTAGCAATAGGAGGATAGGAGGCCCCCAAACTCTCTCTCTCTCTCTCTCTCTGACACACACACACACACACACACACACACACACACACACATTAACTCATAAAATATATTCTGAATTTGATTCTCCTTCTCCATCTCCTCCCAGATCTCTTCAATTCTCCATCTACCCAACCCCATGCCTTTTTTATTTCTTTCTTTAGGAAATAGACAGAAAAAAAAACAAATCCTTTTAAAAGAATAATTTTTAAATATGAAAAGCACAAGAAGCACACACACAAAAACAAATGCCTAAACCCCACAAAGTCTATCAGCAAAAACCAATAAGATAAGGAATACACAATAATATGCTTTGAGTTCATGTTGGCCGTTTATCGCTGGGCATAAGGCCTACATTTAAGTACGGTTTATAATCCCTGTGAAACTCCATTGGAAAAAAATAATTTTCTCATTGCAAATGGTTGTCAATTGAAGATAGCTTCTTGTTTAGGGATGGGGGATAATGTCTACTTCCCCTTCTGAGAGCTGGAATTCAATATGGCTTAAAGTTGTACAGACCCTATGCATGCTGCCACAATAAACACAAATATCTTGAATTACAAACCATCTCTGTTTACAAAATGACAAGCCAGCATGGGTCAACTACATGCACGAAATACCTGAGAGAGCTTGGTAAGGAATTCTAGGCACAAAAGAACAGAGTTAAGCATGGCTTCTTGTTATCATCATTTTCTCAAGTAGACTCTGTTTGCTAGAGGCAAGCAGAGCCACCATTCTTTTAAGAGAAGACTTCCTGACTCAGCATAAGCAGCAAAAAACTTTTAAGAGACTGCTTTAAAAGCTGGTTTCCTGGTTTATGCTGGCAGGAAGAAGTCTGGCTCTTTCAGTAGGTCCTGTACTTAAATGGGGTCTGTGAAAAGCATATAATAAATTGTTTAATGGCGACACAGATACAATTCATCCCTGGAGCTAGGGCAGTGAGCATGGTTTGCAGAGGCTGTGCACATGCCTCTGCCATGTTGGATGGGGCAGAACAACAGGCAAGGCCACAGATTGTTCTTGCCATGTATACTTAGCATTTTAAAAAAAAAGCACTCCTCATCAGAAAAGCAAAACAGATACGCAATAAAAAACAGATTTAGATAAAAAAGATCTCTGAATGGGTCATAGTGTTGGAAAAATGTATATCGGCTTGGGAGAGAGAAGAAAAAATGTATTGACACTAATAAAAAGAAATAGGTTTAAAAAACAAATATTTAAAGAGACAATAAAAGTAATATAAAAAGAATACAGTCATTCATATATTAATGGAATAAAAAAATAAGCCATTTAAAAGTGGAAAATACAAAAAGAGTCTGGACTATGTGTATTATTTTGTTTTCTTTAATTTTTTATGCGAAATGAGCTAACTACAGAGAGACAAATTCATCATACAGGCTGCTAAGCTATACAAACACGTATCTTTTAAAGATATGTTGACTTCAAAATGTGAGTCTAAAGATATGTTACTTTGGAAAAGAGGTTCTGCCTTTGTTTCCACAGAAGATGAAAGCCTGTAGATTCCTTCCGAGCTAATGTGGTTTGATGGAACAAGACCCCCTTTAAAGTCTACATGAACCCTAAAAATGCTTAACCCAACAAACAGTAGGAAGCAGTTTGTAAAAAAACTATGCCCAAATTCCCAAAATGATTGCTAATAAACATTTGTTTTCATTTAAAGAGGGATATGATATAGAGATAAATACTTTGCATTGGAAAGGATCTTGGTCTACTGATACAAATTTAAGGTCAATTTTGTTACAATGTGTATATGTATTTCTGCTCCTGTTTAAGGCATTGTGTTTGCACAGCTCATTTACAAATGTAATGTATAATTAAAAATCACAGATTACTAGATAGTCATTTATAATAGTCAAACTTGCAGTCATGTTAGTTAGATTTTCTAGATATACAGAGATATATTTCAGTTAGATATATAATCTTCGGCACTTCAAAGACCTATAGCATTTGACATATAAAAGGTTTTAAGAAGTTAGACTTTTCTAGACAGTGAAACATGTCTGCTTCTGGAAGCACCAGTTACTTTAGAGGAGATGATGAACATCAAAGAATCTTGTTATGGAATTTGTCTTCAATTTGACAACGTTAGTCATTTGGACAAGAAACAGCTCTTGTCTGGACTGCTTGATGGCATACTGTATGAACTGGACATGTGGGACCCACAGAAAAGTGACTGCAGAACATTTCAAAAGATGGGATGGTCTTTCAGAGTTTTGCTTTACAGAAGAATCTACCAGACATTATACAGGATACAGAAGAAATTGACTGACAAATTGTCAAAATAGACAAAACAACCTTTTTAATTTACTGCTTCATGGAAAAGTTTGATAGATACTATGGCCTGTAAGCTAAAGATATATACCCTAAAGTTAGAGAAGAATTTTGGGTGCCTGCCCAGAGAGGAAGATGTTTCTGTCAACTCAAAATTTTGGAAGTTGCTTACAATGTACTTCCTGTTTACTTAGGTAATATTATATCTTTCTGGGGTCTTTGAAGAGTTAAATACATATAGTTTTCTTTAGTTATGATAAAAGATAAATTAGATATGAAACTTTAGACCCAGAAAGACCAAACAGATGATAGTATTTTTTTTAATTTTTCCAGATACAAATAGACTAAATATTGTAACTATAATTCTTGCTTGAAAACTGTTTTATATATGTAACTTTGCTTTGCTCAAGTTAAAATCTTCCTTTGTATTTAGACAGAAAAGGGGAGATGATGTGGGATTCCCCTATGTGTATCATGAATATATTTCATTCAACTGGTTAATAAAGAAGCTGTTTTGACCAATGGATTACCAGAATAAAGCCAGACAAGAAATTAGAACAGAGATAGGAAGAGAGAGTGGGCAGAGACAAAGAGTTGCCATGTAATGCCGAAGGGGAGAGACATCAAATCCTTTTCAGTAAACCAAAGCCTAGTGCCAATACACAGATTAATAGAAATGTGTTAATTTAAGATGTAAGAGGTAATTAATAAGAAGTCTGAGCTAATAGGACATACAATGTTGTAATTAATATAGTTTCTGTGTGATTATTCTTTTCAGGTCTAAGCAATTGGAAAATGGGCAAGCAGTAACCAACTACAACTCATACATGTAAGAGTTCCATTACAGCATTAAACTGAAATTATAATATATGTACAGAGTTCCTGATATTGACCTGTGTAGGTCCTGTGATTGCTGCTTAAGCCCCCATGCGTTTATATGAGTATTGTTCAGTTGATATAGATGGCCTTGTTTTAATGCCTTTTATTCCCTCTGACTCATATTTTTTCCTCCTCTTCTATGCATTCTCTGAGGTCTGAATGAAGAATTGGATGGAGGCATCCCATTTAGAACTAAGTTTTCCAGTTCTCTGTCTATCTCTGTCTCTCTCCCTCTGTGTGTGTGTTGTGTGTTTGTGTGTGTGTGTGTAGTATCTGGTTCTGTTATCAGTACTTGTTCACTTCTGCTACTGCAGAAAACACTTTGACAATGATGGCTACATAAGGCATTGATCCTACAGGTGCAGAAAAATATCACTAGGAGATATTTTATCACTGCTATGCTTTAAGACAAGTAGTAATTTGGTTTTACCCTAGGTCTCTAAACTACCTAGTCTTGCTGGTTCTTGGTACCCAAGTAGTGTCAGGTATGGGTTCTGCCTCATGGAATAAGCCTGAAATCAAATCAGATATTGGTCGGTTACTCCTACAAGTTTTATGCTACCATTACCCTAGTATATTTTGAAGGGAGGAAAGCATGGTAAATCGATAATTTTGTGGCTATATTAGTGTATATTTTTCTTTTTTGTAGCTTAAATATTGCATTTGGTGGAGTTTGATAATCTACTATATTTTATTGTTCTGAATATAGTTAGTATTCACAAAATAGTGTCATAAATTGTTCTTTAGGTGATAAAATGAAGAAAAGTTTGCATATATTCATGGTCTTTTACTTTTAATTATTTTTTGGAATTATTTCTTTCATTTTATACATCAGTACTTTGCCTACATGTAAAGGCCAGAAGAAGATATCAGATTCCCTGGAACTAGAGTTACTGATTGTTGTGAAACCTCACATGAGTGTTGGAAGTCAGACTCGGGTCTTTTGCAAGAGCAATGGGACCTCTTAATTGCTTAGCCATCTCTGCAGTCACAGATATACTCTTTTAAATATATATTTTAGTTTCAAGTAAATGGACACAAACTTAAGGATATAATTTGCCAGCTACATTTTAAAAACTACATTCTACTCCTTCCTAAAAAAAAAAAAAAAGAAAAGAAAAGAAAAATAAAAAAAAAACTAAGATATTTTACAGATTAATCATTTCTGCTTCTGAAAGTACTTCATTCTTGGTAGTTATTAATGGAATGAGGATGTTAGGAAGATAATATTAACCTAAGATGAAATTTTTTTCTCAAACTAAAGCAAGCTGTGCACATGTAGCCAGAATATATTTCCTCTAGTTAAACTTTACAATGCTTCCCTAAAGGGGAACACCAAGCTTTTACACAAAATGCTTTGTTCCACCAGGAATGTCCTTCATATAAATTTATTCTACCCAAATCTTATTTAGTTTTAAAGGTCAATACTTCTAGGAAAAAAATTCCTGTAAGTTTCTTGTTATTCTTCAGGACTCACAAATATATGTATGATGAACTGAGTTATTAATAAATAAAACATAATTTAAGAATACATAAAATTATAGTTTTATATATATATAGTGTGTGTGCATGAGAGAGAGAGAGAGAGACAGAGAGAGAGACAGAGAGAGACAGAGAGAGACAGAGAGAGACAGAGAGAGACAGAGAGAGACAGAGAGAGAGTTAATGTATGTACTGTTCAAGATTTGGCTAAATGAAAGTGTAGGAAGGAAACTTTATATCTGACATTTGGAAACTGGTTTTGATTTAGTCCCAACCAATTTGCCCTTCGGAAAATATATTACTTTATGAAGAATATACTTCTTCTTTTGTAGTTACAGCCCAAAGAAGTTCTCTCCTCTCAGTTGGAACCATCCATTGCCAGGTTCATCAACTCTTCTCTTATGCCAGGTCACCATATTCAATCTCACTCTGTGAGATTTATATTTAAGGATCATTATTAACTGAGGAGTTCATGGATAGAGTTCACGTAGAACAGCGTTTAGCCTTCTCTCCTACTGATGTGCCCTTCAGCTTCACATTTCTCCCATCTGTACCTTTCATTCTCATCACACAATCTCTTCTCAGTGCTCCCTTGGTAATCTGCATTATTATTCAAATTCTATTATTTACCAAAGCCTGTCTTTTTCATTGTTGTTACCGGGAAAACTAATTTCCATGGTAATCAACCACCTAAAATATGTCTTCAATTTTAATAAATATGAGCTCACTCTTTGTCCTAGTTTATAATAAAGTACCATGGTCAAAAGCAACTTAGGAAGGAAACAGTTTGTTTTCTCTCACTGCTACAGCCCATCATAAGGAAAAATCAAAGCAAAAATTCAAGGTAGGAACCTCAAAGCAGGAACTGAAAGAAAGACCAGAAAGAATACTATCTACTGGCTTGATTTTATGTTTTCTCTGCTTTCTTATGCAATTCAGAACCACCTGCCCAGTGTGGGTATCACCCAGCCATCCTAAAATAATGATCAAGAAATTCCCCATAGAGTCTTATACAGGCAAGGAGGATGGAGATATTTTATCAAGTGAGGGTCCTTCTTCCATGAAAACTCCAGTCTGTGTCACGATGACAAAAATCCTGACCACCATACCTCTTTCTAAGAAACAGTCATGAACCTACAGATAAATGGTGTTTACATGCCATACTGAACCTCATGTTACAATTATATAAATACTCAAATTTAAGAGAATGACAACTGACATCACAAGAAACAATCAATCTTGAATGGGACCTGTAAATCTCCCAATGTTTATTTGTTGACTATTTTAAACAAATATAAATGAAGTAAATTAGTTTAAGTAAAGAAATTACAATCTTTACATGGTCAAGGCACATTTTTACATCCGCTATCCTAACACTTCCTGTCTCACATGACTAATGTATTTTATAATCATTGGTTGTGATTGAATGATGACCTAGAAATTAGGAGACTTTATTACTGGTACGATTAAAACCATTTGTGCATATTTTGTAAGTGTTAATAGATTAAATATCCTGTTAATACCCTCAAGCACTAGGGGTTCACTAAGTTTCACATTTCAGAACATCAGTCACAATTTTCTTAGTTCCTTAAATTTGAAGAGTGCCCTGTTCTCTGCTGTCCTAAACATTACCAAACAGAAACATCTTGCTGCTTTGAAGTATTTGCAATATGTAATAACCCAATTGTAGATAAGTGTCACATCATCAAAGTGATCATTGCAGCATTACCAGTTGCATTGATTTTATGTAAGTTCTAGGACAATGGTGAATTTTTTTCATTAAACAAAAGACAACACACAAGTATCAAGTAAATGGAAGACGAAGACAGCATATAAAACTCTGAAGGTTTTAATTTTTAGAATATAATGCATTTAATTATAAACTTTTTTCTTTGAGACCCATGAGCTAATAACTTACATAAAAATTGAATCAATTTTATGAAAACAGAAAGAAAACATTCGACCCAGAGGCCTTAGTTTTAGTAATATATTAATTCTAATTATGTTGCCAAAGTGTTCAATTAACTTGTTGGCATGTGTTAAAGCAAGAAAGGGGTTAGTAGATGTGGAAGGGCTGGCATTACTGAAATATTTGTATTGTCACGCATTCAGGGAGTGTGCATGCCATTTGAATTTAGCAAAACCACAAATTAAACAACTTGTTTTCAAGCATATAGTATAAAACAAGAATGGTGAATACAGTTATGACTGGAGTGCTATAGGGAAAGTCAAGTATTCGAGAGGAGAAGGTAAGACAGTATAAAACTGGAAGTGTAACAATGATCAAAAAACAATTCACCCATGAAAAATTAGCAATGAGCGAGCCAGCTGGGAACCAGGAAGTGACTTTCAGTAGATACTTAACTACCACTATCTTGATCATGAGTTCCTCAGGCAGAACTTGTGAAAGGAAGTTTTGTTGTTTTTGTGGTACTGTGTTAGGGCATCTCAAATCCAATAAAAATGAATACACATACATACGCAGGCACTACCTGATAAGGTAAATAATTAAAATCCCAGAAAAGTAAAACTGTTAAAGAGCATAGCATTGGCTAAAAGCAAAGATTAACCAAGTCACCTTTCATATAGAAGTATGAAAGTCGTCATCAGAAACATTGACTGACAATGCCTACAGAAGTGTTGATGTTGGGTATTTAAAATTTCTAGTTTATAATATAAATGACAAAAATAGAAACAAGAAATAAGCAGGAAGCTGTGAAATAACTTAAATGATATGCCAAGACGTTAAGAATTGATTTTTTAGGTTACCTGCACATAAGGTAGAAAATGTTCATAATGTTTATCTTTAGAAGAATTTCTGAAGACCTTGGGAGGACAAGTAGCTTCAGGGTTACCTTAGGAATTCTGTACAGGTTGGCTCAGGGGAAAATACAGGCCCTTGAATTAAAAATGAACTTAAAAGATCATCCATAAAGAAAAAAGATTAATAGGTGTTCAGACCTTCTGCAGAGAGTATTAACTAGATTTGTTCGGGTATGGTGCTAATACTCTGTAAGAGGGAACGAACAGCATACTAATGACATTTTTGATAAGATAAAATTGACAGAGCCCAGATGATAAGTTAGATTTGAAGACGATCTCTTATATAAGTGGCTATAAAACAGTTAGGGGAAAGAAGAACATCAAAAAATGGTATCCAGGAAGGTTCAATTCTGCACGCTGTATCATGGAATTGATTTTTTTGAAATAACTGAGTTCACTGGAAGAACAAATGAACTGCCTTTGAACCTAATAGTAAGAGAATTATTCATATGACAGAGCAAAGCTGGGTCTGTATGACTGTTTTACGGTTTGCATTGTTACGAAGAGATGCCATGATCATGGCAACTCTTATAAAAAAATGTTTAATTTGGGTGCATTTTCTATCAGTTTCAGAGGTTCAGTCCATTAACATCATGGCAGGGACCATAGCAGTATGCAGGCACTTGTGGTACTGGTTGCATCTTGGCTTGCAGAGAACAGGAAATTGCCTGAGTATCACACTCAGTGAAGCTGGGAGACTCCAAAGTCTGCCCCCACTGTGACACACTTCCTCCAAAAAGGCCACACCCATAATCCCAACAGGATTAGGAGGGCAATTACTTTCAAACTACCACAATGACACTCAGAAAGAAATGTAATTTTTCATCCACAAAAGAAGTGAAATATTTGGCAGATGCTTGGAGGTCATTTGCTTGTTTATTCTACTTAAGATATGATATTTTGATGTTAGAGTTTTAAGAGACTTTTGTAACTATTGTCTGATTTCTATAACTGATTAAGTAAACTATCAAAGAATAAAGATGCAATTTCTTTTTTATGCTAATAGAATAAGTTACTAAGAAAATGGCAACATGATTCATTTATATCCATTATGACCAGGTAACTGTACTATTGAACATATTTCAAATTCTAATGATGTTGTTAGGTAATTAAATACTTAACAGTGTCACAGACATGTTAATTTTCATATCTAAATTACATTTTCAAATCTTACTCTCTTTCCTGCTACATATTCAATAGATATAATATTAATATTATCTATAATCATACAGTTTTCTGCTCTTAGTGGTACCACCGATGGACATGGATTTTCTGTCCTTGCAGTAACAACCAGTCCTAGTCACAGAAGTAGATATCATTAATTCCCTATAAACCATAAAAAAGGTATCTATGATTTACATAAATATCCTTTTTCTCTGTTTCTATGCCCAGTATCAATAGCAGGAGAGCAGTTTGTTACAGCTCTAAGAAGTGACAAAGCAACTAAGGGTTTGGACTTTAAAGCTGATGTTCTGATCCAGTACCCTTATTCTAATGAATTGCAGATCATAGGTGGAAAAAAAACCTCAAAAGGAAGGGGGATGGGTATTCAGGGATAACACTAACATCTTCAGAATCAGCTCTATCGAAGGGAAAGATTTTTCTCTGTCGAAAAATCATTAAAATATATGTTATATAGTTAGTGACTTCCTAGCCTAAGAACTTTTGTTGACATAGCAATATGGCTTGCACTGTGATTCTATCAATACTCAGCCATCTTATTAAAAAAGATAACAGTCTATCCGTTCCTGAACACAAGTTTATGGCCAGTGGTACTCTGACACTTTCTCCACAAAATGGAATAGTTTTCTTTTTTTTTTCCCCTCGATTTCTTGAATGGAGACCACAGATTTAGGTAGAGAGCAGGAAATAGGAATTATAGCTTTATAATTTAACCAACAGAATACAAAAATAATCTTTTGGGACTTTCAATAGATAGATGTAAAAAGGTTTTTTTTTTATTCTTTTTTAATTAAAATTTTCGCCTCCTCCCCGTTTCCCATTTCCCTCCCCCTCCTCCCACATATTGCCCCTCCCCCCACTCCCCTCCCCCTATCCCCACTCTTTTTCTCCTCCTCCCACTCCATTCCCCCTCCCTCTCGATACTGAAGAACAGTCCAAATTCCCTGCCCTGTGGGAAGACCAAGGTCCTCCCACTTCTATCTAGGTCCAGGAAGGTGAGCATTTAAACAGGCTAAGCTCCCACAAAGCCAGTTCATGTATTAGGATCGAAATTTAGTGCATTTGTCCTTGGCTTCTCATCAGCCTTCATTGTCCGCCATGTTCAGAGAGTCCAGTTTCAACCCATGCTTATTCAGTCCCAGTCCAGCTGGCCTTGGTGGGCTCCCAATAGATCAGTTCCACTGTCACAGTGGGTGGGTGCATCCCTCGTGGTCCTGACTTCCTTGCTCATGTTCTCCCTCCTTCTGCTCCTCATTTGGACCTTAAGAGCTGAGTCCGTTGCTCCAAATTGGGTCTCTGTTTCTATCTCGATCCATCGCCAGATGAAGGTTCTAAGGTGATATGCAAGATATTCATCAGTATAGGATAGGGTCATTTCAGGTTCCCTCTCCTCAGTTGCCCAAGGTACCAGCTGGGGACATCTCCCTGGACACCTGCGAGCCCCTCTAGAGTCAAGTCTCTTGCCAACCCTAAGATGGCTCCCTTAGTTAGGATATATATTTCACTGCTCCCGTATCCACCCTTCCTATATCCCAATCATCCCATTCCCCCAAGCTCCTCCCATCCTCCCCTTCTCACGTTTCTCACCCCATTTCCCCTTAGCCCCATGCCACCTCACCCGCAAGTTCCCAGTTTTTGCCCGGCAATCTTGTCTACTTCCCCTGTCCAGGCAGATGACTATACGTTTTTGTTTGGTTTCACTTTCTTATTTAGCTTCTCTAGGATCACAAATTATATGCTCAATGTCCTTTATTTATGGCTAGAAACCAATTATGAGTGATTACATCCCATATTCCTCTTTTTGGGTCTGGGATACCTCACTCAGGATAGTGTTTTCTATTTCCATCCATTTGCATCAAAATTCGAGAAGTCATTGTTTTTTACCGCTGAGTAGTACTCTAATATGTATATATTCCACACTTTCTTCATCCATTCTTCCATTGAAGGGGATCTAGGTTGTTTCCAGGTTCTGGCTATTACAAACAATGCTGCTATGAACATAGTTGAACAGATACTTTTGTCATATGATAGGGCATCTCTTGGGTATATTCCCAAGAGTGGTATTCCTGGATCTTGGGGTAGGTTGATCCCAAATTTCCTGAGAAATCGCCACACTGATTTCCAAAGTGGTTGCACAAGTTTGCATTCCCACCAGCAATGGATGAGTGTGCCCCTTACTCCACAACCTCAAAAGGTTTTATAGCTTCAATTTTTTGATTCTCAAGAACTGCCTGAGTTTATCTTGGAGGGAAAATACACTGATGGAGGAGGATAGGGTTTTTAAAATACAGGCATATGTCATTTTCCAAGCTAAAAGCCATATAATAAGCAAGAACAACTAGACCCTCATGCAAGCCATGGAAATGAAACCAACCTGAGGGTACAGTCTCTTTCATAACACTAGATTATATTTGCCTGCATGAGTATCCTCATGGAAGATTACAGAAACTCATAGCTTACATTGCTAATCCACAGTATCATAGAAAATGAAATACATTAACTATATTAAACACTGTCTTTTAAGTTACTTTTTCTATGTAGAAAAAATAGCTTCTTTCTTTATGATAAACAAAATGCAAATTTTTCAGAAGTATTTATAATTGCCTCCTTCTTTAGTGAAGTATTATTGTGTAGCAGTTCATTCTGATATTAAAATATTCCCCTATTAAGACACAATGTTTACTGGGAGATGAAGCAACAGGAATTTTTTTTGTTGGTGAGATGACAAATTCCATCCTGAAGGGATGCTCATAAAACACAGAGAGTATCTTCTTTGGGATTTCTGTTCTATAACAAAACACTATGACCAAAACCAACTTGGACAGCAAAGGTTTTATTTCAGTTTACAGTCTGTAGTCCCTTATCCAGAGAAGTCAACTGAAGAACTTCAAACAGCAGCCTGGAGGCATTAATTGATGCAGAGTCCAGAAGTGATGCCTACTGGTTTGCTCCCCATGGCTTACTCAGCCTTATTTCCTAAACATTCCAGGACACCTGCTCCAGGGTAGCACCACCCGCAATTAGCTGAGTCTTCCAACATCAAGAATTAATTAAGAACCTGCACTACAGCCTTGTTTACAGGCGTGTCTGGTGGGAGCTCTCAGCTGAGGCTCTCTCTTCCCAAATGACTCTGACCTGTGTCAAGTTTACATAAATACTAACCATCACAAGATCTAAACACTTCAAGAAGTCCTTGAAATTGAACAGATTCACTAGGGTCTTTACTCCACAGAGTATATAAGCAGTAAAGGGGTTTGTAGTAAATATTAGACAAGCCAGCTGCCTGGCTTTGTGGGTGCTTAGCCTGTTTAGACGCTCACCTTCCTGGACATAGATAGAAGACCTTCGTCTTCCCACAGGGCAGAGAATTTGGACTGCTCTTCAGTATCGAGAGGGAGGGGGAATGGTGTGGGGGGAGGAGAAGAGGAGTGGGGATAGGGGGAGGGGACTGGGGGGAGGGGGCAATATTTGGGAGGAGGGGAGGGAAATGGGAAACGGGGAGCAGGTGGAAATTTTAATTAAAAAAGAATAATAATAATAATTTTAAAAAGAGCTAAAAAAATAAATAAAAAATAAAAATAAATAAAAAAAATAAAAAAAATGGAAGTCTCTCATATAAGCTACAATGTCTATAAGCTGCTCAGACCAGAGCAGTTGCCTAGAAGATACAAGACCAGTCAAGCCTTGTTAAAGGAAAATATGAACCAATACAGCAACCTAGGCAAATCAGAGACTGTCCAAGGATCCTAAAAGATTCTGAGACCAAAAGAGTTATGAGCTAGTGAGCTCCAAGGTAAATTATGTGCTGAGCTCTGGGTTCCTGGCTTCATGAGTTGTCACCCATGCTTTGACTGTATTTCAATTATTTCTGCTTCTGGAAGTAACCCCAACAAAACTCATTGGTTCTCCAAGTTTAACTCTTGTGATATTCATAATTTGGTCTATGATGAGTAGATATTTATTTAAATCTTATCTTGCCAGGAATGTTGTCGTTCAGCAACAACTGTTTCATCAGACCTTAAAACATTCCTTGTACATGACATATGAGTTTTATATGAGTTTTTTATTTTATTAAAAAATTTCTGTTAATCAGTAAACAATTAAAATATGAACTATATATATATATAGTAGGATGTCTCATATTCTACAAAATTTTCTCTGAAGTAGGGAAATAAGTGGGGAGTAACCTGAATATTTCTCCCTCTCACTACATTGTTTAATATTCGATCAAAACCTCTATTTTTAAAGCATTAACTTAAATAACTCTTGGATTTAATGGTGATTTATCAAATATTTAGTTTATGAGGTGGTATGAAATATTTTATTTCCTATCTTAAATGCCCTGTATTGACCTATGTTTGATTTATTTATTTATTTATTTATTTATTTATTTATTTATTTATTTTTCCATTCAATTATTTACACTTCCCTCTTCCCAATCCCCTCCAGGTCCCCCACACCCCCCCCTCCCTCTCCCTCCCTGCTTGAGAGAGGGCAGTGAACCCTGCTCTGTGGGAAGTTCAAGGCCCTCTCCCCTGTATCCAGGCCTAGGGAACTGGACATCCATACAGACTAGGGTCCCAAAAAGCCAGAACATGCAGTAAAAACAAGTCCCAGTGCCTTTATCAATGGCTTCTCAGTCAGCCCCCATTGTCAGTCACAATCAGAGAGTCCGGTTTGATCACATGCTCATTCAGACCCGGTCCAGCTGGATTTGGTGAGCTCCCATTAGAACAGCTACACTGCCTCAGTTGGTGGACCAACCCCTCGCGGTCCTGACTTTTTTGCTTGTCTTCTCGCTCCTTCTGCCTTTCAACTGGACCTTGGGAGCTCAGTCCGTTCCTCTGATGAGGTTCTCTGTCTCTATCTCCATCCGTCGCCGGACAAAGATTCTATGATGATATTCGAGATAATCATCAGCGTGATAGTGGGGCAAGGACCATTCAGGTACCCTCTCCTCTGCTGTCCAAGGAGCTAGCTGGGGACATCCTCGTGGACACCTGGGATCCCCTCTAGAGCCAAGTCTCTTGCCAACACTAAAATGGATCCCTTAATGTAGGTATCTTCTTCCCTGCTCCTGTATCCGCCCTTCCTCCGTCTCCACCCTCCCACTCCCCCAAGCTGTTGCCAATTCTTCTCTTCTCCCTTTCCTCTCCCCCTCTTCTCTTTCCCCCAACCTCACCCCCACCCCAGCCCCCACCCCCATGCTCATAACTTTTGCCCTGCAATCTTGTTTGCTTCCAATTTCCAGGAGTATCTATATCTATGTTTTTCTTTGGGTTCACCTTGTTATTTGGCTTCTCTGGGCTTAATGACCTTCGTTTATGGCTAGAGTCCACAAATGAGTAGACTCATACCATATTCACCCTTTTGGGTCTGGGTTATCTCACTCAGGATAGTGTTTTCTATTTGCATCCATTTGCATGCAAAAGTCAAGATGTCATTGTTTTTTACCGCTGAGTAGCACTCTAATACGTATATATTCTACACTTTCTTCATTCTTCCATTGAGAGGCATCTAGGTTGTTTCCAGGTTCTGGCTATTAGAAATAATGCTGCTATGAACATAGTTGAACAAATGATTTGTAGTGTGATTGGGCATCTCTTGGGTATATTTCCAAAAGTGGTATTGCTGAATCCTGGGGTAGGCTGATCCCAAATTTCCTGACCTATGTTTTATTTTTATTTATTTATTTATTTATTTATTTATTTATTTATTTATTTTTAGGTAGATTTTTTTTTTATTGAAAAAAAAAATTTCCGCCTCCTCCCCGCCTCCCATTTCCCTCCCCCTCCTCCCGCCCCTCTCCCCCTCCCCCCACTCCTCTTCTCCTCCCTCTCCAGTCCCAGGAGCAGTCAGAGTTCCCTGCCCTGTGGAAAGTCCAAGGTCCTCTCCCCTCCATCCAGATCTAGGAAGGTGAACATCCAAACTGTCTAGGCTCCCACAAAGCCAGAACCTGAAGTAGGATCAAAACCCCGTGCCATTGTCCTTGGCCTCTCGTCAGCTCCCATTGTCCGCCGTGTTCAGAGAGTCCGGTTTTATCCCATGCTTTTTCAGTCACAGTCCAACTGGCCTTGGTGAGCTCCCAACAGATCGGCCCCACTGTCTCAGTGGGTGGGCGCACCCCTCGTGGTCCTGACTTCGTTGTTCATGTTCTCCCTCCTTCTGCTCCTCATTAGGACCTTGGGAGCTCAGTCCGGTGCTCCAGTGTGGTTCTCTGTCTCTATCTCCATCCATCGCTAGTTGAAGGTTCTGAAGTAGGATCAACACGCCGTGCCATTGTCCTTGGCCTCTTGTCAGCTCTCATTGTCCGCCATGTTCAGAGAGTCCGGTTTTATCCCATGCTTTTTCAGTCACAGTCCAGGTGGCCTTGGTGAGCTCCCAATAGATCGGCCCCACTGTCTCAGTGGGTGGGCGCACCCCTCGTGGTCCTGACTTCGTTGTATATGTTCTCCCTCCTTCTGCTCCTCATTAGGACCTTGGGAGCTCAGTCCGGTGCTCCAGTGTGGGTCTCTGTCTCTATCTCCATCCATCGCTAGATGAAGGTTCTAGTGCCATTGTCCTTGGCTTCTCATCAGTCTTCATTGACCGCCATGCTCAGAGAGTCCGGAATCAACCCATGCTTATTCAGTCCCAGACCAGCTGGCCTTGGTGGGCTCCTATGTTTTAAAAGCTTGGTCTCTAGCATGTTTTGAGTAATGGAGGAAAATTAATATTGTAGTTCCCAACACTGTCCTCCCTTCCTCCCTTCATGTAATCAAACTGAGAAAAATTGCATTTTTTTGTACTTCTGATCCATATGCTGACTTGTCATATGTCCTAGGCAGGGCGAGCAATTGGTTTTTAATTGCACTTTAAAATCTATGAAGCTAAATTTTCTTATTTACTTTACAATTGTCATGACAGTATACCATCATCAGCAAAACAGCTTACGGAAAGCAGAGTTATCTGAGGTCTTTCAGTTTCAAAGTGTGAGTCCATGACCGTCATAGCTAGGGTCATGGCATCACTTAGGCAGGCCTGAAGAAGTTACAAGATTTACATCTTGATCCAGTAATTGGAGGCAAAAAGAGAAAACAGAGAAATAGTGACATACCTCTTCCAACAAGGCCATACATCATCGTTCTCAAAACAGTTCCATCAACTGGGAATCAGGTATTCAAGTGTATGAACCTGGACAGGCCATTATCATTCAAACTATCGCATGAATAAAGATTTCTTCTTTCAATTTAATAACTAAAACATTTTACAAGAACAGGAAACCAACATACATATTCTCCTTTTGCTACACAGATGCTGAAAATATGTTAATAAAAATTATAATCTAAGAAATTGCCCATTTAGTCTGCCATCAGAATATAAGATATCATATCATTGCAAAATCGTAATGTTTTGGAAAATAACAATACCACCTAGGTAAATAAATTCATTGACTCCAAGTAAACATTAGACTTCACAAATCCTTACTAAAAAAAAAATCTAGTAATGTGGTTTAATTCCCATAAACTTCCAAGTCTGTATATATTACATATGTTTTTAGATAAGATGCATGGTACACAGAAAATTTTTCATATTTTATCTATAGATTTGGCCTTGTGAAACCCCTATGTGTTTATTGTGAATCAGTAGAATCAATTTTATTCTTTCATCACTACTAAATATAAACAAGTTTATTAAGTTGTGTTTGGTTTACACAGAGCACATTAGAAATATACCCAACATAATTGAAAGTATGATGGTGATTTAGAACATCAACCTTTAGGGTGATGAGTGTCTATTAGTATCCTGTTATTTTTCTAATTTTAATTTCATTTATATTTAGCACTGAAATTGCATGTTCTACAGGTATATTCCCTGTAGAACACAATTCTTTTTTCTTTTGTCTTTTATAGAGGTTCAGAGCTGAGTCTAAGCTCTCAGATCACTTAAATTATTCCTTTATTCCTCCACATAGATTTTTGTCAAATAGTGCAGTTGCAATTAGTAGCAAAGAACAATTTTGCCTCAAACAAAATGCTGCCCCAGGGTGAAAGTCGTGTATACAATATTTGTATTGTATAGTCTGTAAGGAAAGAAAGGAGATTTCCAACCTGGAAAAGCTGTGCAGGCTTCCAGGAAGGGATAAAAATAAAAATAGGAACAATGAAAGCATATTTAAATTGTCCAAATGTAGGCTAAATTCTAAAGAAAAAACTAACATAAGAAACACATTATCAATAATCTCAGGAAGAAGTGAAAAGCTTGTGAATACTAAAAATATTTCCAATTTCAAGCAAAAGTATTTTATAAGAAAGCATCTATTTTCCTCCAGAAGCTTCTGGTGTTTGTAAAAAGCATAGAAGAAGGAAATAAAGATTCATAATGGGGGTAAAAATCATAATCACAGCTACCACATATTCTTCAATATATGCATATTGACTTTGATTTTTTTGTTTTTATATTTATTTTTAGCACTAAATGAGCACTCAGGAGAAAAATCTATTTTTGTTATTATTAGTGAATCCTGCTAATAGGTTGAATTGTAACAACGAGGACACATCTCAAATAAGAGGGGCAAGTTTTTATTTTAATGTTAGAAATAAAGCACATTGGAGCAGAAGGAGAGAGAGCACGAGCAAGGAACTCAGGGCCATGAGGGGTGCACCCACATACTGAGACAATGGGGATGTTCTTTCGGGAACTCACCAAGGCCTGCTGGACTGGGTCTGAAAAAGCATTGGATAATACCGGACTCACTGAACATAGCGGACAATGAGGACTACTGAGAACTCAAGAACAATGGCAATGGGTTTTTGATCCTACTGCACATACTGACTTTGTGGGAGCCTAGGCTGTTTGGATGTTCACCTTACTAGACCTGGAAGGAGGTGGGAGGTCCTTGGACTTCCCACAGGGCAGGGAACCCTGACTGCTCTTAGGGCTGATGAGAGAGGGGGAGTTGATTGGGGGACGGGAAAGGATATGGGAGGCGGTGGCAGGGATGAGACAGAAATCTTTAATAAATTAATTAATTAATTAACAAAAAAAAGAAATAAAGCACATTTGTTTCATTGTATATATATTTTGTGGAATACTGTATCTATTAACTTTATGTAACTGGTCATTTGCAATTTACAAAAAAACAGTAGAAACTATATCTGGGTCACAACGTATTAATGATTCAGAGTTGTACACATGGCTTCGGTTCCTTGGATGATTGAAAGACAAGTGAGGAAAGCCAGTTAAGCACAGAGTTATGACCATTCTTCTGAAAATATACTGAATCTCCTGGACATGTGAAGGAGATTTGTGCTGATGTTTTTAAAGCAGGAGGAAACCTAGCTTTCTCTGTACTTACCATATCTGTCTGTCTGTCTGTCTATCTATCTATCTATCTATCTATCTATCTATCTATCTATCTATCTATCATCTATCTATATCTTCTATCTCTCTTCTATCTTTCTATCATCTATCATCTTTCTATATCTATGTATCATTTATCTTTTATCTACAAGTCATCTATCTAAAATCCACACATACATGTTTGACTCAAAAGTACATTGCATAAGGCGGATCTCTGTGAGTTCGAGGCCAGCCTAGTCTACAAGAGCTAGTTCCAGGACAGGAACCAAAAGCTACGAAGAAACCCTGTCTCGAAAATCAAAAAAAAAAAAAAAAAACAAAAAAACATTGCATATTTGTATGTGTTCAACAATTGTACAATGCCACATTTATAGCCCAGGTATCAAGTGGTTTCAAATGGTTAAAAGACTGTAATATTAAAATGAAAGTCATATAAAAATATTGGCAGAAAATTGAATCTATTTGAAAACAAAAACCAACTAAACCAAAAGAGAGCATTCTCTCTTTTTCCATTTCCTCCTTATCTAACATATGAAAGATGTACACACTGTCCCCTATATTATTTAAACAAAATTTGATACGTGTAAAACCCAGAATTCTACTTTTAACTTTTCTTTTGAATTTTTAAGTTTAAAATACAATTACCTCATTGTCTTTTTCCCTCCCCTCCTTTGCCCTCTCTCATAGGCCTTTATTGCCTCTTAAAGTTATGCCTTCTTTTTCTTTAATCATTATTGTACACACACATATGCCTGCATATATAAATGCAACCTGATCACTGCCTGTATGCAATTTCAGGAGAGTAACCATCATTATTAAGCACTGAAAAGCATAGCTTATAGCCTTCAAAGTCGTTTTATTCAGATACAATCTGTTCAGTGTGCCCTCACCAATTCATAAGAAGTGATTTCACTTTCTTTGATTCCGTTATACAGTACATATTATTAATTTACACTTTGCAGTTTTCTGTAGTTATTTCTCTCTCATTAAGTAGCCAGCTTGTTTGAGAATGCTTTATTACTTAATACTTCATGTTGTATAAATAATTTTACTATAAATAAATAATTTCACTATATAAAAATAAGCATTTCTACATGCTTTTTGAAAATAAAGAAATGATAAGTTCTTATTACAAAGAAAAACGAAATGCTGTTGTTTGACCAAGAGCAACTATGAGAAATGTCATTAACTCTCTAACAAGCCTGGAGACCTGTTCAGGTCTCTCTATACAGTGTATACTTTCTTTGTCATCTGGTTGTCTTCTCTCAGTTTTCTCAGAAAACAGGCATTATTATCTTTCTCTCTGTTTTCTAAGTAAAATTGCAGTGTGGCAGGATAATATCTCAAGACTACAGGAGCCAGTACTGGGACCTCAATTTTGAATCTCAATATTGTAGTTTATATGTCTAGCCCAGAAATTCTAGAATATTGCCATCTATTTATTAGTTTGTCTATTAAATAATATTTATTGAGCACATATCTACCCAGGTTTCAGTACCTATGGATCAAATTTGAGAACCTGGTATTTGGCTACCAGCCTAGACAAGGGCAGGAACAGTAAACTGCTCCCCTATCAGGGAGCAGGTCTAATAAATCGGTAGTTCCTGCCAGTAAAAGTGGATAAATGTTTCTGTTACTCAGATCCCTTTGGGAAAATACAGTGGGATAAACTGATGAAGAATGTCTTCAGTGCTATGGAGGGGGCAGGTAGGACAGCAGCAAATTTCAAATAGTTGAATTCCTTGGATAGTGAATAAAAGACAGGATTATATTTACAAAGGCTAAACAAGAATGATACCAGTGAATATTCCAAACTGGACAAGGAAAAGCCCAAGAGGCCTCAATCCTACACAAAGATCTCTTGCAACTGGAGAAAGCTGGAGAGGTGGACTAACCCAAGAAAGAGAACAACAGTTGGGTTGTGAAGTGCTATGGTCTGGTCTGAAAACATACATACAGGTAACATTGTAGAGTCTGAACTAGTTCTATTTAGGAATGTAAAGATATACAGTAACAATCAGTGAAAGAAGAGGCCCTGGATTTGAAGGAGAGATAAGAGAGACATATGGAAGGGTCTGGAAAAACAAAGGTTAAGGGGGGGGGGTGGATGCTCCAATTATATTAAAGTCTCATTAAAAAATAAAGTTAGAGGACAGGAGTAATAAGAGAGGAGTCGATGAAAGTATTTCCATTATTGAAAGTCAGTCAGTATAGGCATCAAAAAGGTCCAGTACACATGGCCATATAGATAACCAGAGACAGATCAAACAAGCGTCCAAACTCTAGACAGAAATGTGAAATGAGAAATACACAGTGATTAAAGCAGATGGATAAAGAAAAGTTAGAGAGCATGCCATCACTAGGAATATCTTTAGCAGAGTCAAAAATTATAGGAAGAAACTATGTGCATTTGCTAATGAATAGTTAATGCATTCAGTGATAAAACCAAGAAAAATTACTGCTGGATCTTGGTCCATGTACTTACTACTGTCAGAATCCTCTTTTATGTTTAAAGATCCTTAAGCTTATAGTTAGGCTGTTCCTACTATGTAAGAATCTATGGCGCTAAGATTTTTTTCCTTTTATCTGTGCCCTTACAAAGTGTTTATATCCCCAGAAGACTAATGCAATTATAATACTGTTATATTGTAATTCTGATCACCATACTTTGTGGGTTTTCCAAGGTTACCAATACTCTGAATGGGAAATCTGACCCATCATGATTTAGGTGGTAAAAGGGGCAGTCTTTTCCTGTGATATTCTCATCTCATAATATTTAAGAAAAATCATTTTTGAAAGTCACAATGTTGAAGGCCCTGGGCTTTTCCCCTCCTTAGTTCAGTCCACACCAATCTCTCTTTGGAGTCCTTAGTTTGAATAATTTTTCTTAATAAACTTCTGATCAAATTGTCTTATAGGTCATTTGACAGAATCCTTTCTTTCAAGAGACTATAATTTAGAAATACCGATAACAATTTCTTTCCTAAATAAGGCCCTATATACACTCATTATGGCTTAGTTCTTAGGACCAGAGTCAAGGGCAATTACTATGATTTTTGAAAACTCGAGGGCAACAAGGTGCACTGGGTACAAATAAAAAAGGAAAAATCATTTTTTTTGACTTTTGTCATTTGGTCTCCGTTTAATATTCCTTACTAACTTGATTGAAAATTTGAATCCAGATCAGTGGTAGCCATCTTTATTCTCTATTAGGCATTTGGAACAAAGAAGTTTCCACTTCTTAAATGTATTCATTTTGCTTATTTATGATGGTGGTGTGCCACTCTCTTCTCCTTGGCAGATCACACAGTTGACGACCATTAGACCCACTCAAGGATGTATGATGATGCCAGTGGTGACAATGAGCAGGTGCAGTTATTTCCATTCACCTGCATCAGACTAAGGTCTCATGAGAATGCAATTTGTTGAAACAGCTCTTATCCTGTTTTGGCAACTGGAGGATTTAGTTCTAACTGTAGAATCCAGGGCTTCTAGTTTAAGACAAGTGGCCTGGAAGAGAGATAAGCACATGCTCCCAAGATGAGCTTGGTAATTAGCTCTCAACAGCATAAATCGTTCATCTCCAAATGATGAATTTTAATTTTATTCCAAAGCCTTTCAAGGGGAAAGTGTCAGAGCTTAACACTAGCTCCTAGATTTAACATAAACGGCTATTTGCCAATTAGTGTCTGTTTGCCAATTGTTTGTGATCTAATATGTAAAAATGAATTATGTGACTCAAGGTAAAATGAAATCTATAATCCTCTGTATAGTGGAGAAATAGTAAATCATGTTAATGAAGTGAGCGTCAAACAGGAGCACTTTGCTGATTTATACACAAATAGCAGGTGTGTGCCTCAACCAGTTCTGTATTTGGACTAACAAGGATGTGGCTTGTGTGGCTATGAGTAAAACATGGATTTAAGAACTCAGGAGTGAATATCAGAGAGAAGGAGAAAAAAATCCATTATGAGAGCATATAAGAGCACTCATATGGTCAGCCTGGCAGAAAGCTGTTGGAAGAGGACATCAACCAACCCTGGAAGCTTTGGAAGAATATAGCTGCCCTAAAACAGGACTGATGAGTTTAACCATAGCATAGCATACATGGAAAAGGAACCAAGTGAAAGAGGTAAGCTGTCTAAGCAACACATATTATCCAGGTTTATTGTTTACTTGGAGAAGAGGACTTGGCGTAGCTGTTATACCAGAATCTACCTTATTATTCAAAGGGGTTAGAAAATATCAAGACCCTTTGAGTTATTGACGTGTATCCTCAAATTCAGTGACTGTAAAGTATTATTTTTGTCTTAGATATTGTTACTGGTTGTATTTGGTATGCTAAAAATATATGTTGAATCTCTGGCTCAGTACTTGATAATGTGGTCAGATTTAGAAATGGGGTCTTCGAAGAAGCAATCAAGTTAAGATGAGGTCATAAATGAATTAGAGTGTGCTCTTAATCAACTATGAATGATTCTCTCATAAAAAGAAAGGGTTTAGACATTCTGGAGACACATAATTGGGCCAGGTGTTAAAGGGCAAAACAGAGTATAGTAAAATATGCAGGGATTAAATTATATTGGATGCCAGCAGATTCTAGGAGCCAGATGGAAAGACAAAGTCTTTCTCACAGCTCTTGGATTGACAAAACTCCATGGGCTTCTTGACTTCAGATCTACTTTCAGAGAACAATGAGAAGATCTGTTGTCTTGATTTGCTTTGAGCTGCTTTATTTTATTTTATTAGAGAAAGTCCCTATAATTCAACAGGTCACTATGAAGTTGATACGACTAAAATATGAATGAAAAGACACAAGTGACCAACTGAAATAATCCAAGTCCTTTGTTCTTCATAACACCAGAGACCTCTATGAAAAACACTTTATTATCTTAAGTGATGGAGATTAAAATCCCTGAAACATTCCATTTTCATATTTTGGACCATCACTTATAATGGATGTTTATCTAAGTGAACTTTGCAGACTGAATAGCATGCTAAGACTACTGACATCTATGCTTGGAATATTGTTAGTGGCCCAGAGACCTCCTGTCTCTACCAGTTCTCTGATGCCATTACTCTCTGGCTTGCTGTCACAGAAATCCGAATCACTTAAACAATCTTTGGAGGGAAGGCTGTTTTCTTACTCAAATATGAAACACTGATTAAGAGGGCTGTGACGTCTATCTTTTGGACATGACATGGTCATTGTGATCAAGTTTGCACAACAGTTAAGGTTACCTGCACAAGACCCAGATCATTTAGAGTTTGCAGAGATGGTGTAGATCACAGGAAGACCCTCCCTTGGCTGAAATATTGACAGTTAGTGCTGGCTAGCATTACCACACAGTCTCTTTTCATCCAAACATGCAGTCATGATTCCATAAATAGCTTCTGGGTCAGCTACACACAGCAACACAAACAGAAATCTTAGATTATTTTTAAATGTGATATGCAAGTGGAAGAGGAATGTATTGTGAAAATAGGGTTTCAGATGGATTTGGAGAAGATGTAACAGGAAAAGGGGTGAATATGAATAAAACAGAAAAATATATGTAAATGAATTGTTAAACTATCAACACAGCTTTAAAAATTAAATTAAAAATTAAAATGTAACTAGAGAAAATCAACAATTAGAGCCTCTACCAATTTTATTATTCAGTGATATTTTTATTTTCTCCTATTATTTAAAACTTTGGTGTCTATCAACACAGAGCAATAGTAACTGTATCTACTCATTTCATGAGGAAAATAAAAAAAAATCTAATAAGGTAATAATCGAACGTGAAACATCCTTCCAATTTCTTCAATTTTAAGTTCTTAAATCTTTAAATAGAATAAGTTTCCAAGACTATAAAAGAAGCGCTTTTCAGTCTCCCTCCTTAATCACAGAGCACTCCCTTTAAATACCTTTTAGGTCCCAAATTACTCTCTCATTTTTTTTTCTTTTCTTTACTTGTTAGTTCTTTTATTATTAATTTTTTTAAAAATCTTTTCTCATTTTACGTACCTATCCCAGTTCCCACTCTCTCCCCTCCTCCTGCTTCCTTCATTTTTCCTTCACCCCTGCCTCCCATTGGCTTCCAAAGGGGGATCAACAAAGTCTGGCACAACACTTTGAGGCATGACTGACCCCCAACACCCCATATCCAGGCTGAGCAAGGTATCACTGCAAAAGGAATGGGCTCAAAAATGCCAGTTCAAGCACTAGGAATAAATTCCGGTCCCACTGCAAGTGGCCTCACAGACTTCCTATACCACATAACTGTCACCACATTCAGTAAATGTAATTTGGTCCTATGCAGGTTTCTCCAATATCAGTCCTGAGTCAGTAATCTCTCACTAGCTCAGGCCAGTGTCCAGGGCTTAGCTGTGGATTTCTGCATCTGCTTCCATCAGTTGGTGGATGAAGATTCTATGATGACAATTAGGGTGTCCTTCTGAACAGACGGATATGTATAGTCACCCTATAAACTATTGCTTAGCTGGGGTCATTCTTGTGTATTCCTGAGAACTTCCCTAGTGACAGGTCTTGCTAGCCCCCTAATGACTCTTTCAATCAAGATATCTCTTTTCTTGATCTCCCTCTCTGTCCTTCACCCATCTCAACCATATCATTCCCTCATGTTCTCCTCCTCCCTTCCCTTCTTACCCTCTCCTCATAATATTCCCAGATCTTGTCTAATTCCCCTTCCCAGGTGGATCCTTATATGTCTCTCTTAGGGCTCTCTTTTTGTTTCCATTTTGAACTTCCCTTATTATCAATTTATAATACAAACACTAACCTTCAGGGGCAGTTTCTTCCACAGTCTATGCATACTATCAATGGTAAACATTAGAAATAAACATTTTATATTTTTCAAATAGTTTGGTAGTATCATTAAGTCATTATCAACCTGTGTTTATCAAAACTCTGTGGTACTGTAAGTGCTAAAGCAATAATACTTGAGCTGTAGTAACAGAGATGCTTGAAAGAGAAAGCCAAATACATAAGAGATCCTGATGACAACAATCGATAAACATTTATGAATCATCTGTGACACAAGAAACTAAATGATAATTAAGGGAAATAAATTAATAGATTGTTAATAATTTATTTACAGAGGGTTGAAGATCATGTTCAAGTTCTCATACACACTAAACATGTACAGTATCACTCCATCTTCATCATTAATGAGTCTTAACATTAACTTACAATATTGTTTCCCATCTATAAGATAATTACATATAACAAGGTTATGACACAGATTTTTATGTCAATACTTTTCTCAAAATGTAGTAGGTAATATCTTGAGCTTTCCAGTATGTTTTTAAAGATTATTTGCATTAGGTATTCTTCTAAAGACTTTAAAACATTTTAAGGTATGTAACTTCAGAAACGTTTGAGATGAATGTTTATTGGTCATATTTTACCAATGAAGAAAAAGTTCACAAGGAGTCTGAGTAAATTTCCTAATTCAAAAACAAGTGAGGACCAGATTCCCAACCAGTACAGGTGAAAGAAAACTCCAGAATCACATAGATACCCAAGATCCTAGCAGAACAGCACTTGATATAAGTAAATCATATAAAAAAATGAGTACACACAGGAAAAAATGTAAAAAATCATAAATAGGAAATATGTTTTCCCAAACTCATTATGTCAAAATTTAAGAGTAAACATAAAAAACCAAAGCCATACAGCTACACTGGACTTGGAAATAAATATAACATGCTGAAAGAATTTTGTTCAAAATTTGTTCAAAAGATTTTATAAATATTAAATTAAATAATTAATTCTTCAGGGGCACTAGAAAATGGCTCAACAGCTAAGAGCACTTTTTTCTCTTATAGAGGATCTACTTGTTCACAAACTTTAAAGACCAGGCACATACCCAGTACACACACAAAACACAAACACTCTCATACACATAAATATATACATATAAACACACATATACATACACATATGTGTGCATATACACATATGTGCATATGTACAAATATGTATATATACATATATGTGTACCCATATGCATGCATACACACACACACATATATATATATACACACACAGAGAGAAGGAAAAACACTCATAACATAAAATAAAAATATAAATGAATTGTTAAAAATAATTAAATCCTTACATTACAAATGTATTTCTACTTAGACTTAGTAATTCTAATTCAGGTGATTTATTAACCAAACCCTTAAATGAAGAGAAATTATTTATTTTTTGGACTGATCATGGAAGTACTGGACTTAGTAACACAAATTTGAAATTACTATTCAGTTAGTAAACTCTACTTGACTCCTGTTTCCTATATGTGCAGACATTAAGGACAAAGCACTGTCTCTAAGCACTCTTTCAAGTATTAATATAATTTTAGGGCACTGTAGGAAGTTATATTTTACTTGAATAGAAATTTCATTATCATCATCATCATCATCATGATACTACAAATTACATTTAATGAAATTGATAAATGCCTATAATAGGTCAAATTTTGAAATATAATGTAGAAACTATGCATATCACATTAGATATAAATAAAATATTCTGGAATGATACAAGGAGGCTTTTCAAAAACTCAAATACAACATCAATTTAAAATGTGAAATAAATTCACAGTGTCAGAGATCATTCTTTTATAGTTCATATAATTTGGAGATTCCATTGATCATACTTTCAGCACATGCATCAATCCTTTTCTGCATATTCTCTTACCATGTTTCTAGATAGTCCATATATTTCTGTTACCACCATGTTGTCTTAAATTCTATTGTCTTAGGTCTTTAGGGTTACATTCTCCACCCTTAAACATTCAAACCTAATAAATATGGTAGCCACATTATGACTTGCAATCTCTGGGTAATAAACCAAATTTGTTAACTTTTTAACACTCACTTCTAATCTGTCCTCAGTAGGTTTAGCTGGTCTTACCGATAGAACTGAAACTGAAAAATGACTCATTAAAACAGATTTTATAATTCCTTTTTAAATACTAATTTTAAATTTCTTATTTTTGGTTTTTTGTATGTTAATATAGCTGGCATGAAAATTATATATATATGTGTATATATACACATAAATATATATACACAATGTTGGTGTATATACATATAAAAAATAAGATATAAAGAAGCTATTATCCTGATTATGCTGGCTAAATTTGTCAGCTTGACACAGCTAGAGTCACCTGTAAGGATGGACCTTAAATCAAGGAAATGCTTTCCTAAGACTTGATTGTAGGCAAGCATATGTGAACTTTTGCTTTTCTTTAATGATTGATGGTGAAGGTTCAACTCACTGTGAGTGATGTTACCTCTGGGTAGGTGGTTCTGGGTTGTATAAGGAAGCAGGATGAGCATGTTATAGGGAGCAAGCCTGTAAACAACATTCCTCAAAAATTTCTACTCCTGCCCCAGGCTATTGCCTAGAGCTCCTATCTCAACATCTCTGTATGATAGACTACAAGATATAAACCCTTTCCTCCCCAAGCTCTTTTGGGTCATATTGTTTGATAATAGTAGTAAAAAAATCAAAGAATTACAAATGTTAAACCTTCTATATTTTGTTCTTAGTGTTGCATGAAATGATATATTTAGTAGGCAAAGATCCTGCCCTAAAAGCAACCTGGAAATTGATAGTTAATTTCTGAGTGTGGAGTAAATCAAACTATAATTTAAAACACTGTAAGACATTATTCCAAAGTAAATGAAGCATTCGGAAATATTTGCAAATAGTTTTCATTTCTTTTTCTTTCTATTCTTCCTTTCCTCCTCTTTCCCATTTTCTCCATTGTCCATAATTCACGTCATTGACAAGTTGTAACCATTCATTGTCTGACCAAGATATTTTGCTTGATAAACTTTCTCTAGGATTCTGAACCCTTGCTGTACTTTTTTCACTTTCTCGTTAGTTTCTATTTTAACAATCCTTATGAAAACAATATAGTAAAAGTCTTTCTCTACTAATTAGCCATAAACACCTGATAAGCTTCTTCAGCCTTCACCATCCACTGAATGTTTGATTAGCCTGGCCTGTTGTTGCCAGGAATATTTGTTTGATGAACTCAGAATTCCCCTTCTTTCATTTTGTTCTTACTAATTATTCATCCACTGAGTCTTCACAGTGCTTCTTGGGCAATTCAATTCATTCACACTCCACTGAAACTTGAAAAGAATGTCTCTCAACATTAAGACAATTTATGGCAACACCCACCACTATACCTAAACAGTGCATTCCTAAGTAAAGTTCTCTATGCACTGGTAATTTAGCCATTAAACATTTGGAGAAGACACACAAATAAAACATAAAATGAAAAAAAAATTCTATAGACCACACGAGAACAGAGCAGAAAAATTTTCTTGAAAGGTGAAGGTATACCTTCTCTATAACTTCTCTGAGAATCCCTTTAGTTTTAGGTTATACTTTAGGTTCTATGGATATAAAGTAACTCATATCTGCATACCATTAAAGAAAATGACTTTAATTCATATAGTAAAATCTCAAGATACCATTAAAATGTAATAAAACTATAAAATTCATGAAAGAATTAGAATAAACTTTTTACTAGAAAAATGTTAATGGTATGATAGCATTAATGATTACATTTTCTGTTTATTTAAAAATGTCCCAATTGGTAACTACGTCTAATATGATATAATGATTGGTGGGACCATTTTGCTATGTACTTTAATATAATAGATTTAATGTATACAAAATAATCAATAATTTTATCAGTTTAAATCTGATATATTTATGAATAGAAATTTTAACAAAATTATGATCTGCTTTGATTGTAAAAAGTCATAAAAATATGTTATGTGTTTTCATGGAGATCTACTTTCTCCACAGTGTATTCTGATAAATGGTAGTGGTGGCACATCTTTATGAAATGTAACATTTCCCAGAGTCTTGCAGTCTACTGTCAGAATCTTAGAAGAATGGAGAGATTGATTCCCTCTGTTGGTCTCCTGCAAACTGCATTAGACAGAAAATCCACCTAGTACCTGTGTCCCATCTCTAGTATGGCTTTGAATAGATCATGTTATCAGAACAGGTTGAAAAACTGCCATGCGTGATAAATGGAAGGTACTCCAAAATCCATACAGGGATGATAAGTTTATTTGGCAAGAGATTAACTCTCATTAACTTACTGAAGGTGAGTAATTGGAGGCTATATCTCATATCTGAACATGGAAAGTTGTAAATATGTCCTATGGGGCATTTTTATAGTGAAAGTTTGTGCAGCTACCCAGACACAGCTTCTGAACTGTAACCTCAGAATCAAATTCCACATCCACTGGGCTCAAGAGCAAATGGGTGAGTTCACGGAGTTCTTGATTGACTATTTATGTAGGTGAGGCCAGTTCTCCCACCTGTAAGTAAATGTTACTAAAGCATTGTACATTGTCACCGAGATTATGTCACCTATATAGAACCTTATGGTCTTTACTTATGTCATAATATCTACCAACAAAAGTAAACCAAAATGCTGTTTTTAAAGATACAACAACTATGCATAGGGAAATATGACTAATAGTCTCCACATGAATTTTCGGAAGCCTAGACACGTGCTTAGAAAGGAAGCAAATACTTACAGCACACATTAGCACTTACAACACACATTTTGGCAATCACTTTCACTTTCCCAAATTTGCTTGTTGAAAAACATTTACGTAGGTCAGTACAGTTATGAATTAATTGCCAGAATCTATCCTTATAAGATATTGCTGAGAGACAACATTTGCTTTTCTGACTATATTAGCACAGGCTAAAATAATGTGTAAATATATCTTAAAATCTCAATGTCTCACCAGAGCAAGGATTTATGTCCTGTTGGTACCACAGGTAAGTCTCCTCTCCAGATGAGACTGTATTTTTAGAATAGATCTTTAGTATGCAATTTCCAGAAATGTTTTTCAAAACATTGAAGATTTAAAAAAAAAAAAAAAAAAACTAATGCAAGCCTATAATCAGGTTACTGAACTTAAGCCATTATCTACCGAGCAAGTGTTAGTCTGGTTGGTCATTTCAGTGCAGGAGCAGCTGTTAAGACACGTGTCTCTGTGTTTAGACAGATCGCAGATAAAAGAAGACTTTCGGCTTGTGTTTGTAATGTAGTCTTCATGTACAACTGATTTGGAATTCTGGATGAAGGTCACACTCAAAAGCTATGGGACAAAATTTTGATATTGATGACGGTGTTGGTAAATGGTAAGAATATGAAAATCATTGATAGATTAGCTAAAGTAGAGCTTTTATCATTTTAAAATCACTTTCGTCACTGATCATGGGCATGCCAAGTATCAACTCACTATGGACAGTGCTATCACTAGGCATGTGGATATGAACTATATAAGGAAAGCAGTTGAACAATCCACAGAAAGCAAGCCCCTAAGTCCAGTTCCTCCATCAGTGTTTGTGCTTCCAGCTTTTGCCTTGATTTTTTTTTGTACTGAAGAACTTGAAAATTTTCTCTCATTTAAGAACTGATTTTTAGAATTTATTTTTCTTTATTATTTTAATAAGTATTAAATGTAATTAAATTTCATTATATCTTCATTTAATTGTTCATTCTTGAGAGTATTTCACTGTGTTTGGATGAAGGTATGTATTCTTACTTCCATGTCCTGAGAAGCAATATAAGTTAAATTTTCCATGTCTTAGCTTTGTTGCAGGCTTTGTTTTAAAAATAAATAGTCAACAATTAAATATTTATATATACATATATATGATAATACAATTTCGTCACTTCAATATGAGTTAAATAACCAACTCTCTCTCTCTCTCTCTCTCTCTCTCTATATATATATATATATATATATATATATATATATATCAGGAAAGAAACACACGTCTCAGAAATGTTACTTTAATTCCCATCATAAATGCTCAGAAAATTGTATGAATTCAAGTAGCATACTTAGTCATAACCTGCATCTAGGGGCAATGCTTCTATGAAGTCATTAGATATACAGCAGATGATTAAAAGTAAAGCCAAGGGTAGATGCCAAGCAAATTTATGAATCTGGTTATTTAGGATTAGTAACTCTTTAAGCTAAAAGTAAAATTAAAAAAAATAAGCAAAATTGTTACTATTGCCTGCCCTCAACAAAGAAATTGTGTCTTCATGCAGTAATGTTACTTATGTAGAGGGGAGTTGATATACATTTATGAAATGTTTTAAATGAGAATAAAAAGGAATTCTCTTGAGAAGTCATAAGTTCAACAGAGTTGATAGCTATTTGGAAATATAACTCAGAATCATTTGTTACAGAATAGACTTTCCATATAAGTTTAATGTGTAAATTATTTAGTGTAAAAATTAACATTACATAAATAATATTTGTTCTAGTTTAGTTTTTGCTTTATAATATATTCACTAAGCCTAACTTGTGAAAGAAATTGTTTATTTCAACTCAAAGACTCATATTAGACAAAGTCAAGACAAACACTCAAGACAGGAGCTTGAAGCACAAACCAAAAAAGCAACTGGGCTTAGTGTCTTGATTTTCCTAGGTTATTCAGCTCTCTTTCTTATATAGCTCATATCCACATGCCTTGTGACAGCAGTATCCATAGTGAGCTGATCCTTCTTATATCAAGGATCACTGAAGAAAATGTACCATAGACTTGCTCACATGCCTCTCTGATGGAGTCAATGCCTCAGTTGTCTACCTACTTATGTCTAGGTGGACAAAAACTAGCTAACTTGCATGATATATTACCATATTTAAGGATAAAGATTAGTTTATTAAAAATATTTATTTCTCAACCAGTCTGTGGTGGCACACCTCTTTAATCTCAGCACTCGGAAGACAGAGGCTGATGGATCTCTGTGAGTTCTAGGCCAGCCTGGTCTATAAGAACTAATTCTAGGACAAGCTCCAAAGTTACAAAATAACCCTATCTCGAAAAACCAAAAGAAAAAAATGTATTTATTTCTCTGTAGTCTCTGTTGAGTTTTGGGATCTGGAATGGCAGACCAGAACTTACTATCAGTGAAAAATAAGCATCATACATTTTACATATAAGTCTGTTTTAGAGCAGAATGGTGATACACACTGACCAACTAAATTTAGATTGATTTAAACTATTATTCAGTATTGGCATGAAGACTATACAAATTTATTAGAGAAAAAATTATGATGCCTGTTAAATATTAATAACAACTTTCAAGAAATCCTAGTAGTGTTAAATCAATACCTTATGAGTTTTCAATTTAAAAATTTCAAAGTTTTTTTATTAAAATTTTGTTTACAAGAAATTGCCAAATTGAACGTATTCAAGAAACACAAAATATGCCTTGCATCTAGAAGGAAGTGATTAATATACAGCACTAGCAGCCGGGTGATGGTGGCACACGCCTTTAATCCCAGCACTCGGGAGGTAGAGGCAGGCGGATCTCTGTGAGTTCGAGGCCAGCCTGGTCTACAGAACTAGTTCCAGGACAGGCTCCAAAGCCACAGAGAAACCCTGTCTCGAAAAAACAGAAACAAAAACAACAACAACAACAACAACAAAATACAGCACTAGCTATGCAATTTCTAGAGCTCAGTGAAAATATCAACCCATTTTGAAAGTATGTGTGGTCATTAAGGCGAGAAGTGAATAACCCTCTTGCACTTAGTCAACAGTTCTAATTGGAATGTAGAGATCCTCATCCTACTGGGACTAACTGGGAACAGTGAGTAATTCTGGTGGCTGCAAGATTGCCAAGAAGGAAATCTTCTGCTCTGTCCTCTTTGCTGCCAGCCAGGAAAAGGAGATAATATCTGCTGTGACCAAAATTAGAACGTGGAATGTACTAGATCCCTGTATTCTTTTAGCTTCCTCTATCCTTGTGCAGGATACTGTCCAGGATCTGAAGAAAAAGCAAAGGTTTTGAACCTTTTCCTGTGCTGTCAGGAAATCATCTTTCAATTGTAAGGGTAACAGAGGGTAACAGATCCCAAGAGGAGTTTGAATGAGAACCTGTTCCAGAGAAAGAAGGAGAATATGCCATGGGTATGCTGGCCTCTAGTACATTGTTCATTGGACATTTTACATAAAATTAAAACAAAGTCAGATTTTAGAATAATAGTTGTACAAAATTAAATGTTAAACCTCTGTGGCCACATCCCTGGGAGTCCAATCTGGAAACAGTAAAAATGAGATTAATTAAAAAGAAAAGATTCCATTTGTTTCTATGCTAACTTTTGGACTTCTATACAAATAAATTATATAGCAGGAGCTCTATCTATAAATGATAAGCAGTATTAAAATTATGCGAGAAGGAAAAAAATTAACAGCCTAGAATACTATGGAGTTCTCAGTCTAAAAGTAATACCTATGCTGATGACACATAGGGCTGGAGAGACAACATAGCTGTTAAGAGCTCTTGGCGCTATTGCAGAGGATTAGGGGTCTGTTCCTGACTCATAATAATCTATAGCTCTAGAACCATAGAATCCAAGATCCTTCTCCAAAGTCTGTGGACAAAAAGCACATTAATGGTTCACAAACATACATCGGCGCAAAAGAGTAATACACAGAAACATTGAATCTAATAAAACTAAAATTAATAATTAAAGTTTATTAATACTGTTTGCTTTAAACTTAAATTTTTATGACTTTTTGAAACCCCTGCTCACTCTTATATCCTACAGGTTTATTGAGTCATGGTTAATGAGGGACCTGATAATTTAATTTAAAAAATATAGAACACTGGATATAAAGCACTGTTATGGGGTTCTTTCGGCACAAGTAACAGCAAATCAGATGACAAGCATCGTGAACCTTACTAGCTCTGTATGTCGCCATGCCTGTATAAGCTCATATTTACTTTTTTACAGTTTTAGTACTAGTAACTGAGTGCAGGATTCGGCCATGATAGTCAGACACTCTATTGTTCAGCTATACTCTATCATAAACATTGTTATGTGCAATGGAGAGTATGATGCTGTCATACCTTAATTAGATTACTATTGGTGTGATGGAACAACGTGATCAAAATAACTTGGGGAGGAAAGGGATTATTGGTTTAAGCTTCCATATCATTGTTCATCGTTGAGTAAAGTCAGGACAGGAACTCAACCAGGAATGGAACCTGGAAGCTGGGGCTTCTGCAGTGGCCTTAGAAAAATGCCATTATCTGGATGACTTACTCTAGCTTGCTCAGTCTTTCTAATAGCAACCAATAACAACAGTCTATGTATAAGCATCATGCATATTAGGTCAAATCTTCTCACATCAATCATTAAAATAAAAAGAAAATGTCTTACAAGAATACCTATAGCCCAATAATATGGACTTATTTTTATCATTGAAGTTTCTTCTCCTAGATAGTTTTAGTTTATGCCAAGTTGACATAAACTATATAGAACAGTTGGTGTTACAACAAGGACCTGAGTTTGATTCCTAGAACCTACAAAGTCTAGACAGAAAACTAACTCTTTAAACTTGCCCTGTGGCTACCACACACACATGTGTATATGTGTAATTAATTTAGTAAAAAATTTTAAAAGACTTATATATAGGTTTGCTGTTAAATTATTTGTCCTAAATTACATGTGAAAACATGTGTACTAAATGCAATGTCAACATCTTTACTAATCCAGTCACCTAGAGTTTGGGTATTTACATATTTCCTTTTGTAAACATGGCTGCAGTGATTTTTCTACAGACTTACTGTCATAATATTTATAAAATACTTCTGAGCCATATTTTTCTCAGAATTTCGAGCTTAATTTAACTCATCCTGCAAACAGACAAAATGGAATATTTTTTCCAACAGAAAAACATTGAAATGAGTCAAAACCATGCTCTAAAACCACGGTTTATCTAAGCATATTTTCTGTGGGCTCTGCAGCCCATCCATGCAACTTTAATTATGAGATAATAAGATAATAATATGACCATTTCCCTCTCTATAATTTCATTCTCTTAAGGCCTGCGCCAGCTGCTATAGAAAACTTTACCGAAATTTTCGAAGCTTTGGTGGATATAGACCATCACTGCCACAGCTTTTTGCTATTCTATTAAACTTTACTGTATAAAAATCTTCATTTTAACATCTAATGCCTTCAATAAAATATTCACAGGGACCAAAATACTGAGCAGAGATGGTAACTAGTCAAATCATACTTTCTAGTTATTCTTATTACTCTAATTATTCTTCAGTCAAAAGTTTGAAATGCCATTGAGTAGACCCTTCCTAGAGAATATACATAATTTTCTTTTAGATAATTATAATACTGAATGTATAGATTTTTTATTACTGCATCATTTTCATATTCACAGATTCTTGTAGTAAATCAGGTGTCTCTGCAATTAGGACAAGTAGTATTTTATAAGACAAAGTGTGGTAGCCTTGATTTGAAACAAGGTTGTATAACGGAACCACGAGAAGGCTGCTGAGTGCATGCACCCTTTAAATTCATTTAAATAACATATAGATTTACAGTATTTTGCAACCTTTTTTGACCACCAGAATAATTCTTTGACAGTGTTTAACATGCTATATACATATTACAAAGTACCTAATAACACTCCTAATCAAAAATGATGTCTCTGCTTCTTTTTGACTTTCTTCTACACTTGTGAGCAGTTTTTGCCACCAGAATCAGGCAAAGGTAAAACATTGTGTCTTGCAATGATTGCCATTACACCGCTGGTGGTTTTTTTTCTTTCTGTATTTGAATGCATTTCAGAACATCCCTTTGAGATTTCCAGGCTGAAATGGAGCTCAACGACCCTTGTGAAAAGACAACATAAATGAGAAATAAAGTGTGTGTTTGACAGTCACTTCTTATGCTCTCATCATCTTCCAGTGTCATGTAATCTCACTATTAAACTGAGATGAGATCAGAAAGTTTATCTTTTGGCTTGACAGATTAATTAGAAAAAAATCATCTGTTTTATATTTTCTTACACCTGGATTCATATCTAGTGAAAATGCCATCATTACCTTAATCACCTAAGCCACTTCATCGCTCTCTCTCTCTCTCTCTGTCTCTCTCTCTCTCTGTCTCTCTCTCTCTCTCTCTGTCTCTCTCTCTTTCTCTCTCTCTCTCTGTCTATCTTTGAACTTCACTCTAAACTGGTACAAAAATTCATGTAAAAAAGCTAGGATGTACTGATATTAAATTATGTATTTCCAATTTAAAGAAGTTATTTTATTTAGTGATTTAATTCTTTCATGGCTTATTTCTAGTCACATAAGATCTCTGCATATAGCTTATTTAACCTCACTATATTAACTTCTGCTGTGCATCAGTACAGATTTGTGAACATGATTTATAAATGACAGATAATTATTTGCAATTGAAACGTGGAAGGATGAATGCAATTTATTTTAACTATAAACTCATGAACTTTACACTAATTACTCTTTCTTACACACTATTTTCCCTAGTGAGAAAAATTTTCTGAATTCTATAAGCTTTTAAAAAGTATTTGTTTTGAGCCCACATACAAGTTTTCATTGCTTAAGCTAAGGATAACTCCATAAACTAATGTTACTGAGATAAACAGGTGCCCTTCTTTTGGGCTTATAGTTCCATTTAAAAATAGTTTAACGAGCCAGGCAGTGGTGGGGCACACCTTTAATTCCAGCACTCGGGAGGCAGAGGCAGGCGGATCTCTGTGAGTCTGTGAGTTCGAGGCCAGCCTGGTCTACAAGAGCTAGTCCCAAGACAGGAACCAAAAGCTACGGAGAAACCCTGTCTCGAAAATCAAAAAAAAAAAAAAAAGTTTAACAATGAACTCAGAAGAGAGTTTGAAGATGATTGTAGGAGAGTTGATATGAAAAATTCCTATGCAGTTAAACTATAAAGCTCAGCAGCTGTCTGGAGGAGGGATATAGAGAGGAGGAAGAGCAAAAGCCACGATAGTTGGGTGAGACAGGTGTGGTGGTCAGCTGCAGAGTAAACTAGCAGCTGCATGGCAGAGAAGCTATAGAGAAAGAATAAAGTCCAAAGTGTTAGGAAAATCACACTTAGATTGACATTTTTGTGAGAAATTCCAAAAAGTGGACTAACTTACAAAGCTGCATGTCAGATACACTGTATGCCACCCCATGAGACAGGAGAAATCCTCGGAAGGAAATGTAAAGAATCTCATTAGATCAATAACTATTTCAGCTACGCGTTTGGCATGGCTTAAGGATGAATTATCTTCCTAGGGGTGATTTTGCCCTCTGAAGGGTGGCTCTTTAGCTGTGTGATTGACCTGTTCACTGGGTTGATCTACCTGGAAAATTTCCTTTACCTCAGGTTAAACTCAAGTGTCGGGTTTCTATGAACACATTTGACTGATTCTCCCCAGGTGCTGGTGAACATTCATAATTATCACAAAGCATTTCTAAAACGTGCATAACCCACAATATACTCTGGAAGTGTCCAGAACAGAATGACCAAAGTCTTATTTATCATAACAGAACAAAATGTTGGGCACAGTTAGAAACATGATAAATTCATTCTGAAAAGTAAACAAATGAATCACCCAGTCTTTTCTATGATTATGTAATCTTTAATCTCATTAGTTCTTGTCTTCATTTTTCCTTGCCTCCCTAGTTATGTCTTTTAATACACATAGAATTACTCATAATGTCATTCTTTATCTGATTTTACAAATTTTCTTCCATCCCAACATAAGCTCAGATAGAACGGAGCCTCAAAACACTTTCAGAAGGTCTATGCTTCCTTTTACTGGAAACACTGTACTCACTATTTATATTGATTCTCACTGATCGACTTTTAACTTTGCATGCACCCAAATAAAAAATTCAGTGACTACATAGTAGGAAATATCTACATTTCTATATTCTAAGTATTGAGAAGTTTTACACAAATACTCTTTATAGAACCATGATTCAAACTGTACTTTCTTTGTCATGCAAGTAACTGGATAAAAATTTTAGGAGCATTATACTGCTATAATTTAAATCAGGTTTGTGACTGTAACTGTTTTGAGACAAGATTCAAACTATAGGTATAGCCGGGCGGTGGTGGCGCACGCCTTTAATCCCAGCACTTGGGAGGCAGAGGCAGGCGGATCTCTGTGAGTTCGAGGCAAGCCTGGTCTACAAGAGCTAGTTCCAGGACAGGCTCCAAAACCACAGAGGAGAAACCCTGTCTCAAAAAACCAAAAAAAAAAAAAAAAAAAAAAAAAAAAAAAAAACAACAAAAAAAAAAAACTATAGGTATGAATAGCCTGGAACTAACTATTTACCATGTCAGAGTAGCCTTGAAATTAGAATGAGTCTTCTGACTCTATCTTCAGGTGCTGGGATTTTAAGAATGAATCACCTTGCTCAGCAATCTCCGTTTTTTTTTAAAATTATACAAATATAAAATTTTGGAAAAAAAAAGTTAATGTAGAAACTTCAAAGTATTTTGAATATTTGCAGAAATTCCACTTTCCTGATTTCCTTTCCTACTGTATTGTCAAGGTGTGTATCTTAGTATAATTATATGTACAAAGGGTGAAATTCATTGTTAAACTCTTTGTATCAATGTACCCATCTTTTCCCCTTAAAAAAAGAAGTGAAAATTATATTGCCTTGGTAGAATAAGGTTTAATTATTAAGCATATATTTCCTTGAACACCCTTAAAAATCATTAAATTCTGCCTGTCATAAAATGAAATAGTGTTTCAAAACCCCACTTCCAATACTCTCTATCAGATAAAAGAATATGTTTGAGATAGCTTTCTTAGATGCAGCCAACATGGTAAAGTGGATGAATTTACAGTCTTGCAAAAGGAAAGATTTTGAAATAGCATAATACAAAAACAGCAGTTTTGAATGTACACGTTTGCTTTGCCTTTTATCAAACATTAGCACCTTTTGTATTGCAAGGAGTCTCTTACTATTGAGAATGGCAGCTATAGTTTACAGCCCTAAGACTTCTTCCTACACAGAATAAAATCAGAACCTCTCCTTTTAGGAAATCTTTGAACTTACTTTTGAGAACAATGGGGCTATTCCGGAGGTACACTCACCTCCCCCAAGTTCTGCTATTTCCTTTATAGGTTCTATGGGGGACTGCTTGATTACCCAGGGAACATATACTATACTTTGCCAGAATGCCTATTAAGGAGGCTGGGATTTGACTTTTAAAGAATTGAAGAAAAGAAAAAAAAAGCATAGAATAGTAAAGTTCCTCTGGGCATCCATTACAAAACCCTCCAGGTGAGGTAAATATTAGATTGCATTTAGGCAGAAGGAAAAAGCATCGCACTTTATGATGAAGGGCTTTTAACATTTCACAGTTAACATAATTGGATTCTAATAGGAGGTTTCTGACATAGAGCTCTTTCAGTCAAGAGTTCATCAAATATTTGGTTTCACTTACATCTCTATTTAGAAAGACTGATTTGCTTTATTATAAATGCAATCCCTCCCCCCCCGAAAAAAAAATCCAAATAACTGAAAAATGACTTGGCAACTACAAGCTCAATGATGAATCTGTAGTAATTATTAGTACTTATGTGTCAATATTACACAATGCTTGTACATAAGACAGGAGTACTTGGAAATACATCTTCTATTATTACTCAGTCATTAGTTGAGTCGAAATGAGCAGAATTCAGGTTTCACTTTAGTATTTACTTAAGTGAAAGTTCCAAGTGTGGGTAGCAAAGGTGTAAGTTAGAGATATCATTCGTGTTATCGCAGAATAAGCACGTTAGCCTCTATCTGTCTTAGTTAAATGAAATAATGGAAATGAGAAGGGGGAATACAGATGATTCTCAATAATTTGGATTCTGTTTTTATTTTGTTGTTGTTGTTTTTAATCGGCGACCTGAGCCATTTTTAATTTACTTTCCTACGTCTCTTCAGGATTACTCAACTGTAATATGGAATCAAAATATCAGATAGAAGTTGCCAAGTTGTGTTCTCTTTGACTTTCTGCTACGGTGGCAAACACTGACCAACAGCAAATTTGAAGGAGGAAAGCATTTGTTTGGATTATTTGTTACAGCCCAGTATCAAGGATAATGAAAACAAGACCCCAGAGGCAGGAGCTGAAGCAAAGTTCACAAAGAAATTCTTACTTACTGCCTTGAACCCAGGCCCTTGTTCAGCTACCCTTCTTATATTACCCAATCCTTCATTTCCAGGTGTTGTATCATACAAAGAGGGCTAGGCCTGTTAAGAAAATACCCCAGTGACTTCTACACAGGCTAATTGGATGGAGGCAATTATTCAGTTGTGGCTCCCTATTCTAGGGTATATCAAACCCAGAATCAAGATTTACCACCACAAAATGGCTTCCACAATGCTAGATAGTTGTGCCCATGAAAACTCATAAGCACTTTATTGAATTAAGTTATAATTGAAATTCTATTTCTCTCAGACAAGTAAACAGATACAAGTGGTGAACAGTTATCCAATGTAAGTCTCATCAAACCTACTACAAAATTACACATAATTGTAGAGTTTTAAATGGTGCCAGACCAGGTATTTACTTTGTACAAATAGAAGCAAAAATAATACTTAGGAGAACTTGTGCTTTTGAAGAGCTTAAAATGGATCAGGAAAAGGAATATTTCCCAAGTTCAGATGATAATTCAAATTGAAGATAGTTGAAGAGGATATACAACCTAGGTCCTCATGAAGCCCACTTTGTGCTCTTAGAAGGATTTTTTTCAACATTAATTTATTTAATTTTTAAAAAAATGTCATGGCTCAGTGGGTGAAAGAAATATGTATCTTTTCCAAATGATTCAGTTTCCTTTCGAGTACCTACACGATCTGTACCTCTTGTTCCAGAAGATGCAAAACCCTCTTGTAGCCTCTCTGGGTACCAGTTTTTCTAACGGTGTACAGAAATACATTCTGGCAAACATCAGATACAAAAAATAAAGGTAAGAAGGAAAGGAAAGGAAAACTTGCAAAATATATGAAACAAAATAAATTTAACAAACTACCACGAAAATAAGATAATTTTAAAATCAGATAATTATTATAATTTTCAGGTAGAAGTTGTAATAAAATCAGCAGATCAAATTATTTATAAGATTAATTATTCATGTGAGATCCAATATGAGTTTTAATATTAGCTATTATAATATGATTATAATTAATCTTTGTACTACTCTTGGAGACAGTCTTATATCCCAAATAGAACAAAGTTCAACTTGTAAAAACAATTGCATTTGCAAAATAAAGCCAGTAGTCAGGATTTCGTGATGTAATTCAGTCCTCATTTATTTGTATTCTTTTCACAACAATGTTGATATTTAAAGATTATGCCACAATATTTTCTCACTAGCTATAGATCTCCCAGAAAGTATGTGGCATTATGTGAACAAAGGAACATGAAATGAATAAAAAATAAAAATAAAAATCCCTTGCCTGCAAACCTTGACTTCAGATTACCCAGTCCTCTAAATATTATTAAAAATTGAGCCAAAATTGATGTTAAATTATAGTAAAAACAACAAAATTTTCTCTATTGAATAACAATAGACTTGAAATGATTTCAGAGAGATGAAAAAGATAGATAAGACTCATTTTAATTTAAATGATTTTAGCCGCCTGCCAGACGTGGCAGCACAAGCCTGTAATCCCAGCCCCTGGGAGGTAGAGGTTGGAGCTTCAGAAGTACAAGGTCATTCTTGGCTGCATAGCAATTTCAAGGCTAGGCTGAAATACATAAAATTCTGTCTCAGGAAATAAAAGTTATACAAGGTAGTGGTGGTGCACACCTTTAATCCCACGATTTGGGAGGTAGAGGCAGCTGGATTTCTGAATTTGAGAACAGCCAGGTCTACAGAGTGAGTTTCAGGACAACCAGGGCTATTTAGAGAAAACCTGTCTTGAATAATAAAATGAAATGAAATGAAATAAAATAAAATATAAAAGGTAGCAAAATCAATAAGTATTAAAAATAAGTCATTGAAACAAATAATGTAGAAACTATTGAGTATTCATAAGCAAAATATACAGATATATAAATAGACCCAGTCCTCTTTATAAGTCTTTCTTATGTAGCTAGAATTACATGATAGTCCTAAACATAAAACATACTGTAAAAGCAGAAATTCTGAGTATATTTTCTTTGTTTTGTTTTGTTCTTGCTGACTGAGTATCATGATAGATATAACATAAAATGTATCATTAATCAAAAAAGCAATACTAAGGTGATTTTTACTAAAATTATAAAGTATATATACATTGTTAAGGACATAAAAAGAAAAATTAAAAATAATTAGAAAGTATCTATAATCTTCCAAACTAGTAAAATACTAATGTCAAATGTAAGAAAGATATTAAAAATTCAACAACACAAAACTAAATAAAAACATCTATCTGATCTCAATAAACATTTGACCAAAATGAAACACAGATCACTGATCATTTTCATTGAAGAATAGCTCATTAAACTAAGAATGAAATACTATGAATACCTCATAATGGTTAAAATTTTAAATTGAGAATTCATTGATAACAAAAAATGCAAAACAATCAGAACTCTCATTCTTGTTTGTTAAGAATACCAATGATAAAGCCACTGTGGTAGACAGAATAGCAGTTTCTCATGACCAAAACACATTATTTTCTTAGAGGTTTTTTTTTTTTAATTATTTAAAGTCAATTGCTTTATATATAACTGCCTGCATATAACAGCTTTTTGGTTATGTAAATATTATTATTCTTAATTATTAAGGCTATGAACAACCAAGATACCCTTCTTTGTATGAATGAAATAAGGCCCTGTGACATAATCCACATGGTGCATTACACTATTGTTTTGAATCACAAAAGAGTGAGCTGAGAAGCCATCTCTTAAATCCTACATATAGGTGAAAAAAGTCAGTCTGGAAGGAAATGTACATGACTTTCTATGGGAAAAAAAAGATTGTGTAGCCCAAGACAATATTAAAAAATATCAAGAGTTGAAAGGAAATGAAGTTAAGGATGAGAGGTTTGGAAAACTATGTTGTGTGCCATTACAGTAATCAATATAAGAGTTAGGGCTTCCAATGTTCATTTAACTTCAGAATGTGAACGATGAATTATATTGCATGTAAATAATGAAAATGTATATATAGAAGGTCATAATATTCCACAATACACAGTAGAATGTGATATGAGTCAATGTAGTTGCTGCCAGTAGCTTTAGAAATGAGTCATGAATGCAAGACTGAAAACAAAGGGAACTGTGTGTCCTAATTTGTAAAGATGTTGTTCATAAGAATTTGAATTAATAACATTGACAATACTTATATCCTCCAAAGCTAAATCAAATAACTCAGTGATGGAATTGATGATAGTAGGCCTTCTTTTTGTTGTAATGAAGTTTTACAAATCAGCAAGATGAGGCCAGAATGATTCACACAATTCATCTGTGTAGAATTAGGGTTGGAGACCTCAGGCTTACATAAACTCATATAAAGACATGGTATTTTGCAGAGAAATATTAGTAAATTTGTGGTCATGCACATGCTGATATGTAGTAATGAACTTACCTTTCCGATTTTCCTTCCCCAAATTAATATCCCAAGACCCACCACAAATAAAACAACTATAACTTGAGAGAGAGATATTCAAAGAAGTTTCTTTTTTTTCTTTTTTTTTTTTTTTTTTTGGATTTTTCGAGACAGGGTTTCTCCGTAGCTTTTGGTTCCTGTCCTGGAACTAGCTCTTGTAGACCAGGCTGGCCTCGAACTCACAGAGATCCACCTGCCTCTGCCTCCCAAGTGCTAGGATTAAAGGCATGCGCCACCACCACCCGGCTCAAAGAAGTTTCTTAGCAAATCTCTACAAATAGCCATGGTCTCCAAAAGCAGTAAATATGATAAATATTGAATAACATATAGAGTATAGTTATAGATTTCTTAAAACATATGAATTTAGATTGGCAAAAAATATTGTTTGTTCCAGGTTGCAAAAAGCTATATAATACAAACACACACACACACACACACAAAAAAAAAAAAAATATGGTGACTATATCATTATCTTACAAAGTATTTTTAGGTAACAAATTGTTTCAGACAAATTGAAATTATATACATAGACACTAACATTTGTACATACATATATGTGCATATATGTTTATACAGAGTATTATTTACAACAAATAAGCTCTATCCCCAAATGCATTTAATAACATCAGTTAAGTGTATGATAAATGGTGACAAAAAAAATTAAGTTCTGATAAATCCATCATCAAAATTAACATGTTTTCAAAATCACACGTTAAATTTATCTATCAAATTTGAAGGATACAGTCTTTAAAGAGACTACTGAGTGAAACATGGATCAGAAGAGAAATTAATGAATGCATACAAGAATAAAAGAATGTGTCTCAGATGAAGAGTGGAAGAATGCTAGCCTCTGAGATACAAAAGAATGTGTGAATACTAGCAAACATTACTGTGGCCAAATATTTGGAAATAATAACTTACTAGGCACTCTAATAACAAGAATGTCAAAGACAAAATAGTGAAAATAAAAATAAGAATTTTAAACATTGAAAAGTATTGATAATGATTAGTTGAAAACTAAAATATAAGAACATTATTAAAAACATAATGTCCAAGAATTCTTTAAATATAGATAAAATGTCTAGCTTTTCAGAAAAATTTAAGTTATGAACCTTAAAAATCAACTAATCCCAAAGAGATATGTAGTAAATGTTTGAGTCAATATTTAAGAATATGTTCATTAAAATAAATGAGGAAAAAATGCCATCCTTGACCACATTTGTATTCGAGGTGTATCCTCTCAGTACTGATCAACTATACAATGTTTTGGGAGTAAAAAGGGACATTCCTATCACTTTTTTATAATCAAAATATTCATTGCATATCTAGACTCATATCATAATTAATGGCAACAAAAGAAAAACATTAGAAAACCAAATCTAGAATTATATACGAAATATATTAATCATGAATATGTTGAACTGTGCACTTAGAAGTTAAATGCTACTACACATTATGAAGTTCATTACTCTACAGAAATATATAAAGGAGTACAGGAGAGAAATCTTATAACTATCCCACTAAATGACAGAAGATTATCTGTTAAATTGAAGTACACATATTTTAACACCAGCTTAAAAAAAATGAATAGAGACCATTTTAAAAACATATGAAGACTGACCAAAGATAAACCAATACAAATTCATATGCCTATAAACAACAAAACAAAACAAAAACAGAAACTGTACTCATAGTCGTCAACTGAACAGGCACACGGGTATCCAGAATACAGTCGTGTGGGTTTAGGAATGACAACAAGGTACAGAAACAGGACATTGTGTGATATTCTCGGCAGACTGTGAAAAGCCCTAGTAATCAAATCCATTAATGTTTTCACTGAAACTTATGAATATTCACAGCAATTAAGATAAAGACTACAAATAGATGAACATCTGTTCAGATCAGATTTGCCCTTGGAGTAAGATGTTGTGCCAAACATTTTTTTTTCTTTTAAAAAAGGCACAAACTTGGATTTAAAGGTGAGAATTTTGAATAAAGGCTTGGGAATTTGAGTGTTTCACATGGTATCTATATTGAAGTTAAATGTAATAATGTAATTTAATAAAGTGGCTACATAAACAAGAAAATACAAATTTTTAATTACTAAAATAAAATGTTATAAAATAGAATAAACATAAGAACATATTACCAATATATTTTTAACAAACGAAGTAGATTATTTGAAAATAAGGTACCTGATAAATTTACAATATTGAACCACAGAAAGACTTAATACTGCAATATTTTTGGAAGAATATTTTTTTCTGAGAATTCTAGAAAAAGTCCATTCAAACCTAGAGAGTTTTAATATAATTTGGCAAATAGATCATATTTTAGTAAAGAACAACAAAGACACTAAATGGGAAAATCCATTTTTGAATAAAAGTAAATATTAGTGGCTTTCCTATGCAAATTGCAAAACATTAAAGGCTTAATAAATTAAAAGATGGATAGATTGATTCCACAGACGATATCTCACAAATAAGCTCTTTATGGGTGCTAGAAGGAGATAGGGAAAATGAGCTATTCAAACAAGACTCTGAAGTAAATTGAACAAAGGAGAACATAGCCACACAATATTTAGACATTAGTGGGTAGTAGTCTAAATCTCAAAAAGCATTTAAAATGTGTAAGTATTGATTAACACTTATCAATAAATGTTGTTAAAATGTCAATGCTATCAAAATACTTTTTTATTTGAAAGACAAGTTACAATTTCAAAATAAACTAGAAATTTAGGGGAGAAAGTGTTTGTGATTTAAACATGACAAATTACTAGAAAACAATAAAAAGTAAAATTAATCCAGTAAAGTATTAGAAAACAATTTATAGATATAAGTGAAAAATAAAGATATTTATATATTAAAGAATATATACAATATTTGTATATACTTATACGAAAATATTCAGCTTTTAAAAAAATATAATCAAACATTTATAGGAAAATGACTTAGAATGTATAATATTAAGAAAGGTCAAAAAATCTCAGAAATAAAATAACTGCATATTGTCTCTTATACATGGAATTTAACACATATATAGTATATATAATGAATAAATATTATGCCCTATATGTATATATTGATCAAATATAAATGTGATTCCAGTGTAACATGTAGAAAACACAATAAGAAAGATTAAATATTAATGAGTTGTGAGAGAAAATATAAAATCTTATTGTATTTGTATTTTTAATTTTGTCATTTGGGGGGCAAGTTGGTAAAAATAAATAAATAAATAAAATGTGCTAAATCTAATGTGAAGCTATACAGCTCCTGTTTCAAATGACTATTTTAAGTATATCAAAGTTAACTGAGATGTGTGAGTGAGTGCTTGTGGGGTGTGTGTATGTTAATTGGATCTCACTAATAAAGTTGTGTGAAATATTTGACCTTCAAATTTTTATAATAAAATTTAAAATGAAAAATAGTGCTATTGGCATGAAAGAAATTTCATATGAGATGCCATTTTGCATTAATAAACTGTCGTGCATTTTGAAGTCTGAATATGACTGTTTACATGATTCCTAGAGAACTGTGAATTGGTATTGGTTTAAGGTTGCTAAATTAGTAGTTACATCACAATATATAATATATTTATGTATCAGAATATCTACCGTATCAGAATAATCTTAAACAAAGCAGTATCATTATGAAACATAGTTTGTAAAACTTAAGGAAAGGCATGAGAGAAAAATTTGAAAAGTTATTGTCCTGAAATTAGACAATCACAACATTAATATTCATTCATAGGAAATGAGTGTATTTGTTGAATTCACCTGTGGCTTAGATTCTCTAGGATCATTAACTATGGTCTCCTTGCTTTACTGCTAGTACCCACTTATGAATGAGTACATACCATGTTCATCTTTTTGGACTGAGTTACGTCACTCAGGATGTTTTTTTTTTTCTTTCTATTTTCAATCATTTGCCTGTCAATTTGAAGATGCCATTGTTTTTTACTGCTGAGTACTCCAATGTATAAATGTGCCACATTTTCTTTATCCATTCTTCAGTTAAGGGGTAAATAGGTTGTTTTCAGGTTCTGACTATTAAAATAATGCTACTATAAGCATAGTTGGGTAAATTTCCTTGTAGTTTGATTGAGCATCTTTTTGGTATATGCCAAAATTGGTACTTCTGGGTTCTGAGGTTGATTGATTCCCAATTTTCTGAGAAAATGTCATACTGACTCCAAGAGAGGTTGTACAAGTTTGCATTCTCACCAGCAATGAAGGAGTGTTCCCCCTACTCTACATCCTCTCCAGGACAACCTATCATTGGTGTTTTTGATTTTAACCATTCTAATTGGTGTAACATGGTATCTCGGAGTCATTTTTATTTGCATTCTCTGTTGGCTAAGGATGTTGAACATTTTGGCCATTTGAGATTTTTCTGTTGAGAATTCTCTGTTCATTTCTGTACCCCAATTTTGAATTGAATTATTTAGAATTTGGATGTCTAATTTAACAAGTTCTTTATATATTTTGGAGATCAGTCCTTTTAACCTTGTGTGAAAGTCAGAGTGTTTGGAGACTGGCAGGCATAATTGCACATCCTAACTCAACCATGAGGAGGTTGCCTGGCTCTTTTGAAATTAAGATAGCTCAATGCCATCCTGACAGGGGGTCAGGATATGCAAATGTACATCTGCTCCTTCCTTCTTAACTATGAGGTCACCTAGGGAAGGGTGGTCATTTGTTACCTTCTCTCCAGTTTAAATTGGGTATAAAAGCTGTAGAAAAATAAATGCCAGTATTTTAAGGGTCTGAGTAATCCCTAAAAGACCTACCAGTACTATCTTACGCTATCTGTCTTGTTGTTCTATGTGTCTTCATATCCTTTACTTGTATTTCTTTAATTCCCACACTCCTACCCTGGTAAGAGGTAATTTTTTGGAAATTGGTCCTCAGCCACAGTCTTCTGTCTGATGTGGGTTTGTTAAAGATCTTTTCCCATTCAATAGGCTTCCTTTTTGTCTTATTGACTCTGTGTTTTGCTTTAAAGAAGCTTCTCAGTTTCAGGAGGTCCCATTTATTTATTGTTGCTCTCAATGTCTGTGCTGCTAGTGTTATGTTTAGGAAGTTGTCTCCTCTGCCCATGCATTGAAGGCTATTTCCCACTTTCTCTTCTATCAAGTTCAGTGAGGCCAGATTTATATTGATTTTTAATCCATTTGTACTTGAGTTTTATGCATGGGGATAGATATGGATTTATTTTCCTTCTTCTACAGGTTGACATCCAGTTTCTGCCAGCACCATATGTTGAAGATGTTTTCTTTTTTCCATTGTATCATTTTAGTTTCTTTGTCAAATCAGGTGTTCATAGATATGTGAATTAATATCCAGGATTTTGATTCGATTCCATTGGTCAACTTGCCTCTTTTTATGCCAATACCAAGCAGTTTTCATTACTATATCTCTATAATAGAGCTTGATGTCAGGGATGGTGATGCCTTCAGAAGTTCCTTTACTGTACAGGATTGTTTTGTCTATCCTAGGTTTTTTTTTTCCATATGAAAGTGATTAAGGTCTGTGAAGAATTGTGTTGGGATTTTGATGAGGACTGCATTGAATCTATAGATTGCTTTTGGTAGAATTACCATTTTTCTTATGTTGACTCTACCTATCCAAGGGCATGGGAAATCTTTACTTTTTCTGGCATCTTCTTCAATTTCTTTCTTCAAAGACTTAATGTTCTTACCAAACAGATCTTTCACTTCTTTGGTTAGGGATAAGCCAAAATATTTTATGTTATTTGTGGTTATTGTGAAGGTTAATGTTTCTCTGATTTTTTTCTCAGCTTCTTTATCATTTGTATATATAAGGGTTACTGATTTTTTTTTTTAGTTAATCTTGTATTTTGTCACATTACTGAAGGTATTTATCAGCTGTAGGAGTTCCCTGGTGGAGGTTTTGAGGTCGCTTGTGTATACTAGCATATCATCTGCAAATTTGACTTTCCAATTTGAATCTCTTTGATCTCCTTTTGTTTTCTTATTATTCTAGCCAGAACTTCAAGAAGTATGTCAAGCTAGAAAACATCATTTTGAGTAAGGTAACCCAGATACAGAAAGACAATTATCACATGTACTCACTCATAAGTAGGTTTTAAAAATAAAGCAAAGAAAACTAGCCCTCAAATCACAATCCCAGAGAACCTAGACAACAATGAGGACATAGATCTAATCTACATGGGAAGTAGAAAAAGACAAGATCTACTGACTAAATTGGGAGCATGGGGAACCTTGGAAGAGGGTTGAAGGGGAGGGGAGAGGTAGGAAGGGGAGCAGAGAAAAATGTAGAGCTCAATAAAAATAAAATAAAAAATAATAAAAGAGTTATGTCAAATAGTATGGAGAGAGTGGACAGCCTTGTCTTGTTCCTGATTTTAGTGGACTCATTTTGAGTTTCTCTCCATTTAATTTGACGTTGGCTGTCAGCTTGCTTGTATTGTTTATATATGTTCCATATATCCCTGATATCTGCAAGACCTTTATCATAAAAATGTGTTAGATTTTGTCAAATGCGTTTTCAGCATCTAATGAGATAATCATATGTTTTATTTCCTTCAGTTTATTATATAATGAATTACTTTGAAAAATTTTCATATGTTGAACCTTCCCTGCCAATGACTCTATTTCCTCTATAGTATCTTTAGCACCTGAGAGTCTCTCTCCCAACTCTTGTATTCTGTTGATTATCCTTGCCTCTGTAGATCTCATTTTTACCAAGATTTTCCATGTCCTCTATTTCCTCAGTTTGTTTGTTTTTTCTTTATTGCCTCTATTTCAGTCTTCAAGTCTTAGAGTGTTTGAACCATTTGTTTCACCTATTAGATTATTCACCCCCACCTTTGGTTTTCTTGGGGTTTTTTTGAGAGATTTATTGATTTCTTCCATTTTTTTTGTTTGTTTGTTTTCCTTCATTTCCTTGAGAGAATTTTTCATTTCCTCTTTAAAGTTCTCTATAGTCCTCATAAAATTACATTTAATTTTTTTCTTGTGCTTCTTCTGGGTTAGGATGATCAAGTCTTCCTGTTATATGACCACCCACTGGATTATGGTGTTACTAGGTTGGTTTTTAGGTTGTTTTACGGATTCTTGAATCATCACCTACCCATCTCTTCCTTCAATTGGTGCTGGCAATGTTTTACTTCTTGGTCCAATCTTGCAGTAGCTGATTGTGTCTTTGGGAGCTGTTCTTGGTCTGCTCTGTACTGTCACTGTTCGAGTCTCAGAGAGCCACTAAGGTCTCTCTTGGCCCTCTCTCTTGGTCTGCTCTCCTATTCTGCTCTCTTGGTTCACTTTCTATTCCACTCTGTGCTTCAGAGTTCCTCTCTTGTTTCTCTCTCTTGCTCCTCTCTGTCCTCTCTGTGTAGTCCTAGGCTGTGCTTCAGAGTTCCACTGATTTTGTGAGGAAATAGGAGGGTTTATTAGTGGAGTGGAACTTTTAGCTTGCAGGGTCCAATTGAAATGAGTGTATTTGATATAATCCAAAATGGAATACAATGTAGCAATTATACTAATATGAGAACTTTTCCTTTGGCCTGCTTCAAGACCATTTATAAAGATAATGGCTCCTACTCATTTCTTCAAGACATTCACTCTACAGATTGTTCTTTTCATAAGCTGCATTCATCACTGTGTTCTAGGAGATGATGAGACATTCCTCTCTTTGAGTACTGCTCTATTCTTAAGACCCACCCACACTAAGCCAGAGAGGAAATGATCAATTCCATTCTGTCTGTGATCTACAAAACAAGAGAATTCTTATCACAACTTGTTCTCATATTTGAATACAAATTTCTAATCCACAGAAGAGCCCAATCTCTTATAAGTAAATTCAAAGCTGGTGTTTTATTTGATTTGTTTTTCATTATTGGAGATTGAACCTAGGTCCTTACAATGCCAACCAAACTTTTTACTGAACTACATCCCCAGCCCTTAAATGCTGGTACTTTGAAAAAAATATTTAAAAAGGAAGTCCATTGGTATGCCAATTAATTGGATCCCTGTGAGAGAAATATTGTTTTTGTTCCTATTTGGCAGGAATCTGAACTAATTTTATTACCATGAAAATGTTAACACTTAGCTATTTAAAATTGCGTCAGATCATAATCCTTAAGATTCTCAGATGGAATTTTTGGTAGTCACTGATGAAAAATCTACAATAATAATTACCTGAATGGCACATACAACTTCCTAATTTCACTAATTTAAAAAATGGAATACCCCTAATTTGATAATCAATTAGCAGACTTTAACGAGATGAAGTATTATTTACTGACTTCTTGGTAATTGACTGCTACATAAAACTAAGTTGTTAACCTTTTATAAGTAAAACTGGTAACTTTTAATCAAAGTACCCTCTGTCTAATTAATATTAACCAAAATTTGGTCTATGTTTCTTAAGGTTCTTTAGCGTTAATTTGTGGTTTTAAGAGGTCCAGTCCAGTCTGTTAGGTCTTAAATGTTTGTTTGCTGCACCATCATGCTTTTCTTTATTTTTTGTATTAAAGATCTTAACAGGGGTAGTGAGGCAGAAAATCAGAGACCAGAATTCTTACCATTTTTATTTCCCAGAAAAAGACCATGATAAATGGGTCAGCACTATAAGTTTCTATGTCACGAATGCTTATCCTGATTCCTGGATGTTTAGCATCTCCCTATGTCTTCACATGGTAGGGAGGGAGAATGTTGGCATGATCTCAGGAAGAGCACATCACCCATCATGATTATCTCCATATTCACGGTCATATTTAGACCAAATTTAACTTTTCAGAGCTCTATCTACAAACAGTGTTTCATTGAAGATCAGAACTTCATCATCAAGGTGTGGAAGGACAAACACACCCAATCAACACAGCACAAACAGGTTCATAGCCGGAATTTCTAATAAAATTGAAAGTAATTTTTACTGTGTGTTTGTACGTGTTTGTGCATGTGCATGCATGTGTGTGAGTTAGCATTGTAATGTAACACACACATGCCTCAGAGGTCTACTTTATGGAATTGACTCTTTCACCTTTTACACTGACTGGTCTATAATATCAAACTCAGCTATCCATACTTGTAATTCAAACACTGTTACACACTGAGTGATCTTATTGGACCATGGAATGCAGTTCTTATCTGCGACATCAAAAGAAACTAAAATGGCGAAATGATTTCAGTTTAATAAGTAAAACAGAGAAAGATCAGCAGAAGAAAGAGGAAACTCATTTCTGTTAGCCATAATATTATTGTATTTTCTTACTCAAGTTAATTAAACTCTCTTTAATAAATATACTTACTGTAAAAACAGTTTGTATTTAGTTATTTTTGATATGTTTGACCAATTTATACTGTTTTTGAATACTAGTCATGGAATTATGATTCTTACTTGTTCATATGCTAAAACTAAGAGCCTAAGGGCTATGATTAAATACAATTTGCCTATTTTAAACAAAATGCATCTATTCTAGAAAGCTGATGGTATTTCAATGTAATACATCACATTATTTGGATATTGAAATTATGAAAAATCTTATTTATTGCTTTTTTTGTTCTTTATTGAATGCTAGTGATCAACACTGAAACATCTTTGCTGAGTTACAATCAAAATCTACAAACTTCTTTTACAACAATCAAATGCTTCATAATAGCAATGCTGACTTCCACAGTTTTGTGAATGTAGACTTCAAGATATTTACATAAGAAACGCAACGAGCAAAGTCCAAAGATGTTCCGTGACTCACCTGTGAACTTTCAAAAGCAGTTACTTATCTAATGTCCCAACTTCTTTATTTGAGAAGATGTGACTAACTCTAGGTCAGAAAAAAACCAATCAAAATGTAAAGCAAATGTCCTTTCTTGTGTTTGCTTTAATGAAAGAGTTTATGTTTGTTGAATCATCAGTTCATTTTTATTGAATTCTAAAGTCAGAATCCAGAAATAATCAAAAATCTCAATTAGATAAATTTTAAACATCCTCGGACTTAAAAAAAAAAATAAAACAAAGAAAAGCAAATCTAGTCTCTTTAAGGAAAAAAGAAACAAGTTATTTCCATGAAATTGACCCAGATCCAGAGAGTTATGGGTTAGGACAAGGACTTTGGAGTGAAAGTCTGACAGTCTGTGATATTACCAATTTATAAAATAATCCTGTCTCCAATGATGCAACGTCAACTTGTCATGCTGCGACAATGTCCTTTTATCCTGTAATGATGCAGCATAACACAACCATTCCTTCAATCTTCAAGAATCTGAAGGCAGGGTGAGGGAAAATTAGATAATTTTCTGTATCTTTTCTGTTGAGAAGACTTTTAACCTGCTTTGCAAAACAGATTTAAGAAACACAGTACATGATCTTGAAGGTCCCATGTAGTATTCTGGGAAATAAAATACTGGTAATGTCTAACTGAAAACGACTTCATTGGTACAGCATGATTGTAATTTCTGGTTCTTCCATTGTAAGCCCATCTCACCATTCATGAAAATTCCACTTATTACCATATCGCAATGCTTCAGTTAATTCTGTATGAGCCGAACTTCCCAACTGTATCTTACTGCTCCTTTGAGTCAGAGGCATGACCCACAACACTTGTTTTACCTGGAATACTATTGGAGTTATTTTTTGTAGAAGAATATTTAGGTTAAATTTCATTATTTTTTTTTAAAAAAATGTTTACTTTTTTTGTTGTGGTTCTGGTGTCCACTTTACTGAGATGTCCCATAAAAATTTTTGATATGCTTAGTAGAAGAATATGCTTTCTGGGTTACATAGTCCCTGGTGGTTCTTATTAAACTTTCTCAAAAATAAGTTCTTTGATAAGACTGAAAATCCCTTGAGAGGGGATATACTACTATCACCAAAAAGGGTTGCCTCACTCCCCATCAGTAATGATCAGGCATCTGTGATGTTCCTATGTTTTTACTTGAGTATACAAAAATCTCTTTACTCACTGAAGCTCCTAGTATTTAGGTGACAGATGGAGGGAAATTATCTTAATATAATAATGACTTTAAATAGCACACCTATGCATAAGAATGGAGAAAAATCTCAAATTGCCCCCCACTAAGATCAGGGATAAAAATAAAGGGTCTACCCTGACTTCATTTATTCAGTACAATGCTCAATGTCTTAGCTAGAGGAATAAAAGAAGAAGGGAAATAAAGGTTATGTAAAGAGCCAAAGGAGAAGAAGTCAAGGTGCCTGTATTTGCAGATGAAATCCTATTCAAGGATGCTCCTCCAAAAAACTCTCAAGATTTAGCAGGTGTAGCAGTCTTATCCCAACTCCTCTGGGTGAGCACCAGTAGCCACAATACCACCAAAACTCGTACCACACACATCATCAAACACTCAGGGAGCCATTGGGCTTCATTTCATTTTTTTTCCTGTGAAAGAACACAAACATGCTGTAGAACCCATATTAAAACAGGGCCAGTTCCTTTCCATAATCCAGGGCAAAGGTCTTTGCATTTTGCTTTAGTGAAAGTCACTCTGACCTAGGTGTAGTTACAAGATGTTCTGCCTAGACAAAAGGATATGTTGATCTTGGGTGTAGTTACTTGATGTTTGGAGATGTATGGAGAAAATCACATTTTTCTTTGTATACTGGCAGGGAAGTCTTGTTTTCCCCCACCTTTTTGAAATGGGGTATAAAAAACCTTTGAATAACTTGAGTCAAATCACAGTAGTCACTGGATGCCCTCCCTATTCTTTAAAAGAAAAAAAAAATTTCTCAAGAAGAGAAATGATTTCTATAGAGGAGGGGGGTAGATTATTAACAAAAATTAGTAGCCTTTCCAAATATTTTGTTTTGTTTTAGGTTTATGATAAAATTTCATTATATTTCTGTCTAGTGTCAAACTGACAGTAACCCTCCTGGCTTGGTCAAATGTTAGGATTGAATCACCCACTCAATAAGCCTATGAAAAAATATTACCTAGAATATTGATTTTTTTTTTTATTTTTCCCAATACATGATGCATGGTACAAAGTGTTCTTGTGATGGTGAACAATTGAAGTAGTTCATGGTACAATTTTAGAGAAATCTCAAAGTAGCAATGAGAGCAATGGATATTCTACATTGTGTTCCTGGCCTGGGATGTTTGTTATGACAGGTAGATAAGACATATTTGGATAAAAATATTTCTAATTTATGATGTTTTGTAGAATAAAAAATAATATGAACCATTAAATTTCAAGATGTATTAGGGATAAAACACTAATCTCATCTGAAATATATTTCCACAAAGAAATTTAGACTAATATTTGATCAATATTTTAGACATGCTCTCCTGGTTAATCTGGTTGATGAAATTAACTTTACATTTTAGTAACCTGTGGGGATCCAGACCCAATCCCCAAAACATTATATTTTTTATATTTTATGACTTAAATGTTAGTTTTCTGTCAATTAGTTGGAATGTCTCTTTCAATTCTAAATCAAATATCTGAATTTAGAATCTTAAAAACAAACAATGCAAAAAGCAACTTTGCTTTTCAAACACTTATGAAATTATTTCTTTATTAGCAGTGCCTACACCAACTGTTCATAAGATTAGCAACTGTTTGACAAACAATTATAAATTAATTATATTGTTATTAACAATAATAATAACATATTTTGTCAGAACTTTTCTTCCTATGACATGACAAAATGTATTGCCAGACTCTATGTACCTTCAAATCTGGAAAAGCTATCATAATTTTTTTTTATTTTTTAAAGTATACAAATGGTAAAATTCTCTAGAGATAAGCAAAGTAATTATATTTAAGTTGGAAGAGTTTAAATATATATGACCAAGATGATATATAGATAAATCTAAAACTATTAAAATATAAATTTGATTTTAAAAATTTAAAGTTCTAGCATTAGTTTCTGTGAAATATTGTAGCCAAAATATCAATAGTGACAGGGTATTTGCTGGTTTTGATTTGCTTTCACACAAACTCAGAAGTCAAAAACAAGGGAACATTCTGAGAAAAGCCTATAATTGATGGAATCCTGACTGTCAGTTGTTGAATGAATGTTTCTGTCCCACCCGGTCCCACAAAAAAAACACACATAAACTATATTATTTGCAATATTGTTTAGCCATTAACTTAAGCATATTGCTAGCTACTTCTTATATCCTAAACTAACTCATCTCCACTAATCTGTGCAACCATGTGGTCATAGCCTACTGGAAAACTTTTGGTGGGCTCCAACTGAGGCATCTGTTCCCAGTGATGGCTACTTGGCTTCTCCTGACTCCTCCGTCTCTCTCCCAGAATTCAGTTTAGTTTTCCTGCTGAGCTCTTTTCTGCTAAGTCACTGGCCAAAACAGATTTATTCATTAAGCAATACAAGCAACACATAGACAGAAAGACTTCATTCACCAGTCAGTGACAAAGTCTTCAATCAACCCAGAAGCTTTCTGGTGCCAAAATACAGTAGAAACTATTTGGTTCCAAGTAGGCTTAATATTTTTCTACTATAAATCACTGTTGCTATTTTCCTTGTCTAAAGCTGGATTCCTGCCTCTTGACCACTGATAACTCTCACCTGAAATCCCATCTGGACTTTATTATAAAGTGCAGTGGTAAAATCCCAACAGGGGTGACAAGTGCAGTACTTGGTTGACAAAAGGCATGCCTTTCTTACACTGCAGGTTTTCTTTGCAAAACTATGACTGGGTAATCTGATGAGGGACTCAGCAATTAAGAGTAACTACTTTTCATGCAGACTATCCAGGTTCAACTTCGAGGGCCTACATTAGATGGCTCAAAACTGCCTGTACTCTAATTCCAGAGGATCTAATGTCCTTTGACCTCTGTGGTCACCTACACCCAAGTGGTGTACAGAAATTCATACAGTTACACACACATTTACATAAATAAAATAATAAATAGCTGCTTCAAAGCACTGAAGTTGTCACTATAAATAAAACCTGATGATCAAGACCTGTTTAGATTCATCAAACATAGAGGCTTGTGAAAGTTCATTTCACTTGTTCAGCTGGGGGAAGCTGTTTAGCATCCTAGACTCAGCAGGCTCTAAAGTAAAATTAGGCAAAGAAAACATGGAAATTGTACTTTTACATGGTCTAAAGGCTCTTGCAAAATATTACTGTTTACTCCATTAATTTTTATTTTAATGATATTCTACTGAGTTTGCTGGAAGGAAAATCTGTAAGTAGTTTATCAGATAGAGAAGTCTAATTTTGGGGAGAAGAGGTTCTGGTCAGATGTTAATCAGGTGAATATGTGTTTTATTTTTACATGCTTGTTTTTATTGCTTTTATTGTCTCATTTCTCTCACTCCCACTTAATCTTTCTCCTTTTCCTTTATCTATTTGTTCAGCTTGCCTGTTCCCTTAGTAATGCCTTAAGCAAAAGAAGGAATACTATTGAACATGAAAAATAGCAAATCTTGAAAGAGAAAATTTTTAATGATTGTAATTTATGAGTTATGTTATTTCTCTTCTCTAAGGGTAGCATACTACATTACCTCTTCAGAAATGAAAGAATTGTCAGGAACCTTAAGAGGTATGTTAGTCATTTCAAAAATCCCTTCCAGGAGTGAGTCATTGGCACTTCCTTGCTTTAATTGTTTGTCCCCATCTTACTTAAAGAGAAAGAAAATTGACTACTTAATGAATAGCAATAGGATATAGGTTGTTGATGCAGGGGTCCTTGACACAAAAAATTAAATGAAGTATAGTTTTATGACAGTAAAGATGTGTTACTTGTATTTAATTTTTTTTAGATCTGCCAGGTAAGAAAATATCAAGAAATAAATATCATAATTTTCCCTAGTTTATTTTTCTTTTTAATACCTCAATGTAAATATAATGCATCACATTATATAAAAGATAACAACAAAAAAAACCTTAGAACTTGTCTTGAATGTTGTCAAAGAATATGCAAAGCTTATTTTGTTAGTAGCCAGATGAAACCATAAAAGTTAATCATGGAGAAAGTTAATCCCGTTTTATGGACCTGTGACTAGTGGTGAGATTAAAGCTATGTCAGCATGCTCTAAGCATTACCTCTAAACATCAGCACAATATTCCTGCAGCTTTGTAAGAATGTGGAAACAGACAGATGGCCTAAGCGTTTTGTTCTCCACAGTTACAAGAAACACATCAGGAAAATATGGTCAAGGTAGTTTACGGGTACTTTACGGGTAGTGTCTGCCAAACTAGCCTTGACTAAGCTCGCTCTATTCATATTTGATAATGCTATCTTGCCAATTTACACATAACACATGAGTTTAAAGCTTTCAGTTTACAAAATTTAACTCTCTCCTAAACCTAAGCACCCAGTTATTGTTTTCTAAGTGCAAATTGCAAAGTAAGCAAACAAACAGCAACAAAATCAAAGCATAAAACATTCTTGGGGATCCCAGATTGACTATTTCCTCGCCATCAGGACATAATGCTATCTTCTATTTTGAAGGAAGAGTTTCTTGGTTTAAGGTCCTGGGCGCAGTCATAGGATATGGAAAGACAAAACACCGGGTATACAGAAATCAAAGTGAGGATCATGACAACTTAATCATGCAACTATACTTAAGGTCTATGTGGGTATCATTGACTAGAACACAGTATAGACAGTCATTTGTGAAATCTGCATTTACAATTTCAAGTGTGGTGACAATGCATTGCAAGGCCATGCCATGCAAAGAAGTACCTCTGCTCATTTGAGAAATGCTGACTACAGAGACTCCTACTGTTGGTATGCTGTGTTTCTTGGATACTTCTGCATAAGGCATGACATATTTTATTAGAAATCAATCTATTTTAATCTGTTAGAAAATCAGACTATTGTGCTAGATATTCCCAGTACTGACATAGTTCTTAAAAGAATATTTTTGAAACTTGAGCAAATTCAGTCCCAAGACATTTAACAATACCAAGACAATATAATGAAAAAAAAAAAAGAGGAAAGGCATTACAAAATGTAATTCATACTTGTCAACAGGTACCACAATCCTTTTCTTTCATTTTATCTTATTTGTTATAGAAAAAATTTCACATAAATGAAAACATCAAAAAGTGAAAAATGAAGCTAAAATATTTGCAGAAAAATGTTTAAGGTAGAGTTATAGGTACAGACTCTGTAGTCTAAAACTCTCAGGCCATGGAGTCAGGTGGCTGAACCATAAAAGGAAATAATTGGTATGAAGGGAAAGAGAAGGTTTTTTCTCTAGATACAGATGGAAGTTTGGGTGGCAAGGTATTTCATTCAGTGCATGAAATGAGTATTGTAACAAAACTGTCCAATGAGTAACTTAGGAGGAAGCAACTTGGAAGGAACCAAGGAAGTAACTTGGTTCTTATCTATCTAAAGGTTAAAATTTAAAAATAAAGCTTTCATCAGGATTGACTTCTGATAAGATTCCCCTTGATATCTTGAAAATGGTTACTTCTTGATTCTTCTGGGTCCTTTTCATAGGCCTTTACTTCATAAAGAGAGAAAGAGGAGGGAGATGAAGGTAAAAGCAGAGAGATAGCGTGTAACTGGAGGTTTCTTGCCAGTCCATCAGTTCCCAAATACTCACTCTGATGCTTAATCTTAATTACAAAATGTGTGATCAATGATTCAGGCTTATTACTAAGTAGCATTTACACCCTAAATTAACCCATTACTATTATTCTATGCTGTGCCATTACAAAACATCTTGCTTCTATGGTGGCTGCTGGCATCTCTCTGACTCTGTTTTCTTTCTGCCTGTCTCTCTACTTGGATTCCTTGCCTGGGTATATGCTGCTCGGCTATTGCTGAAATTAGAATCTTTATTAACCAAAGGTTAAAAGACATATTCACAGATACAGAACGGCAACCCACATGAAGAGAGGGAGTTGTTTGTTTTTATCATAGTATATCACAGTTAGACAGAAGATCTACCTTAAAATCTCATTTAATGTGGTATGCCACCGCAAATCACTGAAATTTGAATATATCTTATTTTACTGGGATAGGAAGTGCTGCAAAATTTAGATTTTCTTCAGGAATAAATTATTTACATAAAAAGAGATATATTTGGGATAGAAAATACACAGGAAGTTATTTGTATACTTAGCCTGAAATTAATTTTATAATACAGTAAAATTTTGTGTATCTTATAAAGATTCATAAAATAGAAGCTTATAGTATCAGGTCATTGCCCAAATGTTGAAGTATTGTAGATATTTAGATTAGGGATGCCTGCTATGCAATAATATGAAGAGAGATAATTTATCATATGCAATTAGGAATGGAAAAAGTTTGTCTATGGTGGATAAGTAATATAAATGTATTTTATACATTATAAATGTAATATAATATATCTGTAAAGACTGAGGTGTTATACTTTTTCCATGAGCAAGGAGTGGCAGCCTCTTTTGTAATGAGCAACAATTGTCAAAGCTGTACATCTCTTTGAATGAAGACAGTCCTAGAATGAACATGATCTTAAATAATGCAGATGTTCACATCTGGAGAGTTCTTGAAGTTTGTCAGAACTGAATTATCTGATGACCATGTAATTACTCTTAAGATGGAGAACAAATCTTTTTAAGAGTCTCTGGGTATCTCATCCTTGTGTCCAAAATAGGAAATTTACAATGGTTTCTCCAGATATTTCCTTAAGCTAGGAAATCAAATACTTTATTTAAGACTTCAAGCGCAGTTAGAGATTAATTGTTGAGGTGAGAAATTGTTAAGGACTTCAGTCTGTTGACTTACCATGTTTATTGGTTCTTGTATTCCTTCTGTCCAGTTAGCGTAGCTATAAAGTTAAGGGAATTTTTAAAGTGGTGACTCTGTTGTTCCCAACTTCTCTTTTCATAAATTACCCAGTATCTCAAGGACACACTTTATGCACTTTTCTTTAGACAAAACTTAGCTAAAGATATATCCTAGATAATTGATAAGACTTGCTTTATTTGAACAGTTGTGGTATTTGCCAGTTTGATTCTACTCTGCAATCATAATTCTTACTTTTCCATTGCTTACCTCAAATCCTCATTCCCCCTCCTTGTGGCACCAGAGCTGAAGAATTTGTCTGGAGGAAAGAGAAAATTTCATGAATGAGTCCCCTTAACACTCCAAAAGCAAACCAAGGACTCAAATTCTATAAGCATCAGCTTTCTCTGTGTTAAAGAACATAGACTGTCTTCCAAACCAGGCTGTTCACATGTGCCTTGGGCAACAGTCACAAGTTTCTTGTTTTTGCAAAACCACCTTCTTTCCTGTTTAATCTATTTTTTTCTTATCCCTAGATCAGTTTCTTTAAAACAAAACTTTGAACTTTTATTGCTTGTCTGAAAATATCACTCCTTCAACTCTACTTACTGCTAAGAAAACACTATTTTGTTTCTCAACATCCTTTTGTTTTTGAAATGAGATTTTTCTGTCAGAATCTAAATTCCTGCCCTTCTCCACTGTGCTGGCACCAGGATGTACCCCGGGCTGATATCTACCTCACCTCGAACAGAAACCAGGTCACCTTAAGGTCACTATTGAGTTCATCTTACCAAGTGGGTTCTTTCAGGTCTTCACCATGTATAATTTTTTAGATGTTTCAATTCTGCACTTCCTTCTTCTCATATAGCCTCTTCCTTTGACCTCCACAATACCTCATATTTCCTGTAGAGACACATACTAGCTCTTTTCTTCAGTATTCTTTCTGTCCTCTCTCTTTTCTTCTTCATTAGCTTGAGATTTTAAAATTGTTTCTTTGGAATTTTCTCTAGAAGTCTGAAATAATGAAGATAATATTGAAATATAGTTCTAAGCAGAAATCTATGTTTATGTCATATAACTAGTATTCAAAGCACCAGTTTCCTAAGCGTGGGGACTTTATCTCCTTTTTTTCCCTTATATCCTTCTCCAGTTAGCAATATTCCTGTGCAAAAGTACTGACTACAGGAGTTGATATCTCTGCACAGGTTTCTAAAGTTGCTGACAAATTTAGTTCTTGTACTAAGGCCATTGTGAAGTTAACACCTAAGCCATGGATCTGCACATTCCAGAAATAAACAAGTCATTGTACTAAATTATAAAAGGAAAGTAATGTAGAGTCACAGAATATGCATGATGATATATATTATATGATCAGGTAGATATTCTATAAGGAGAAAGCAGTTGCAGAAAGCATCATATCTTACCCAGGAAACCTCTGCTTGTGAACCAGTTCTGTAGGTCAGTAAGTAAGATAGGTACACAACAAGTTTTGCTTCCAAACATGATTGAAGCATATGATTTGATGAGCTAAGATTCTTTAGATTTTTCTGTTAAGAGTCTGCTACTGTGCTATGGACTGTAGAGATGGGTTGTTGTTTGATAACACTTAATGTTCTCCCTGAGGACCAGATTGGGGTTCCCAAAACCCATACGTGGCAGGTAACAACTGCCTGGACCTCCATATTCACAGATTGTGAACTAACACACGGTACTGGCTTTTACAATATTGTTATGTAAATGCTTATACCGATAGACACATACACAAACACCCATGCACACTCGCAAGCACAAAATTTCATATTTTTAAAAGATTCAAAAAGATAATCCTAGTGAATTTAATAATGTAAAAGGGAATTGTGTTTGATGGTGTTTGTTCGTTTTAGACCTGAGAGCATGGTCAGGAATATTCGTTGACCACTGATAGATAAAGTATTTATAATTTAATGAGGATAACAATTGATTTTTAAAATAAATACATTGTATATTAATATTGCCTTACATCTTGGAGAATTTACCTAGAAAATAATTTTGTGTCTATCAACATGTCTACGAAAATTCTGAAAAATTGTGTTACTCGGTATAAAAGTCATTGAGGATATAGTGACTTAAGTGATTCAGAAGTACTCAAGTATCACCAACACCAAAGTCATCTATGATTAAGGAGGATATTTTCCCATATTTATTCTTTAAAACATTTTTTTACAAATGAATTTAAGACATTATACTGATCATACAAAATCAGTACACAATTTCATGGAAAACTTATTTCAAATTAATAGCTTCATTCCAAGATTTAGAATCTTTCAAACAAAAGCATTGTTAATTATTAGAATCAATTGCCACTACTATTATTGCTATTGTTATTGTTTTGGGTTCAGCTTCAGTGTTTTTGTTTTGTTGTTTTTGTTTTTTCTAATATGTTTTTTTAAAGACACTTGAATTTAAGACATCATGAACATTCATAAATAAATACATCTAAAATAATATTTTTTGCTTCAAAAAGGTGATTATTGATACTCATCTACAAGAGAAGATATTCATAAAAAAAATGTTGTTTAAAATTACATAGCAACTAAAGTACAGTGTTCTTTATTACAGAAGGAAAACATTTACAAACTTAGGTTCATCGCAGTTGCAGTGTGTGTGTGTGTGTGTGTGTGTGTTCATTAAAAGATACTTGACATACATACATATATACAGGAATTAAACAACGAAAAGCAAAAATAACACATCATATTTTCAGGTATTTTTGGAAGATATGGCATCAAATTTAAAAACACTATAAATGCATATTATAAATTTACAGAGAGTATAAAAAAATTTTAGAAAATATTTATATTATTTACTCCAAATGTTTATAAAGGAAAAAAGTAATTCTTTAATCACATTTGTAAATTCATTTCATTGACATTCCACATACATTTTACAATGAGTATTTCCAAAATAGGATTGTTCTAATATATTTAACAGGGAATTTTATTAGATTTGATCAACACCTCTTTGATTGTTGAGAATTAAAAGCACACTGTAGGTCTATGAGGTCATTTGCATCATGCTGAGCACAACAATTATAGAACAAACTAAAATTTTTGCAATACCAATTGAGTCCAATTCCTTCCTTTAATGTAATTTCACATTCAGAGCAATATAACTGAGGCTGAAATCATCTTTTCTTTATACAAAATGACACTGAGAAATGCAGAGGACAAGAAACATGTATGGCTTCACACAGTACCTAAATAATAAAGTTAGAAGCTAAATATGGGAGTCTTGCACCAGAGTATGTGACTCTCAATTTAATGTGAAATCCATGGATTGTCATAAATTATAGGAGAGAATGTCTAAGGACATCACGCTGCCTATTGTTGGGTAGACAGGCAATAAATCCTACCTGAATTGAATTTTGGCATATTATTTTGGCGATAGGATTTATGGAAAATGATTACTATATTCTAGATTCTAGTAGCTATAATGTTCTCTACCCAATAATAAACGCATATATACAAAGCAGGAAACACCTCATTCTTACCACCTAAAATGTATTTGTTTCAGGTAGGGTTTCTACTGCTGTGATATAATATCATGATCAAGTAAGCTTATAAAAGCAAAGGTTTATTTGGGTTTACACTGCAGGAAAGTGTCTATAGCCATCACAGGGGAACAGGAATGCAACAAGCATGACAATTGGAGCAGCAAGCTCTCTTCTTAAACCATAAGCGGCAAACAGTGAAAGAAAACTCAGAATGAATTATAGTTTTGAAACCTCATAGCCTACCCTCAGTGACATACTTTGTCCAAAAAGGAACTACTTCTCAAGTCTCCTAAAATTTAGGGTATCATTCTACACTCATAAAAAAAAAAAAAAAAAAAGAGTGAATTCCTAATTGTCTTCCTATCTACAAACAATTTTTGCTGCTCTATCTACTTGGGTTTGGAACTGATTCTGACTCCTACACAAAACTTGGAACACATGAAGAAATTGGTGACTTCCATTACCTTTGCTCCTTTATATATCAATCAGTCTCAGTGCTATTATATTGTTAAAAAGTATTCTTAAAGTGGCTAGAATTATTTCATGTTTTACTAGTTGAATTCAAACTTATTAATACTTTTGTTCTTTTAAAAGATTTGAGCATTGTCATTGGCTGATGTTTTTTACATATAAGTTTACAAAATATAGCCACGGATATTTTTTTCTGTTAATTTAAAACAAGAATTGTGTAGAACCAAAAATGTGAACCTAGTTCACCTTGTCTGAAGGTGAGAGAGTTTGAACTTATTTTTGCTCTTTCAAAGTTGTTAACGAGCTATAAAACAAGATATTCTGACCTAGGGAGTGGTTACTTCGTGTTTAGGATATTAAGATGGCCCACAGAGGAAGATCTGCTCCACCCTTTCCAAAGCATCAGAGAATTCAAGCATATTTCCGCTCCTTCTTTGAAATAGGAGGTTTGACTTAGGGAGTGGCTGCTTTCAAGATACTTGGTCTAGGGTGTTTTCACTGTCCCAAGCATCACATACTTTTCTCAAGAATTAATAGATTGATATCTCAGGTACTGGAGCAATTGGCCATCATGGTTGTTCATTGGGTCATGTTAAAGCAGTTTTTTGCCTTCTTCCCCCTTTTGCATTGGGATATAAAAGTGTATGGAAAAATAAATGTGGGTGAACTCAGAAGTCAGATCTTAGTATGCAGGAGATACTGAGCTGTTCTCCCTATACTTTCCTATACTCTCCTGTGTCTTTGTGTTTCTTTCTTATCTCTATTCCTCCTACTTAACATTTCTAATCCTCATGCCCCTATCCTGGAAGGTATAAACCCACCATGGCTAGAATCACAGCAGAAGTTAGCCCAAAAATGTGGTCTGCAATAAATTGTGTAAGTGAATTAAGTATTATATGTACATTAGAAATATTTTATTTGAATCCCAGTAAATTTTGGAATGAAAGACATAAGGCATAATAGAAAACTCAGTCATAGTCATTAGCATAGCTCAGAACTACCCATATTATTGTTGTGTACCATTCTTTAGCCTGTATGTTTTTTGAGGAGAAGCTGAATTCTAATCTATAATGATAATAATACAAATAAAAGCTGATATTAACAGTCCATAGTCCTAATGTTCTCTTAAAATTTTAATATACAATCTTAGATCCTTTCTCAACTTATACTAAGTCTTGCCTGAATATTTGATCAACATATTTTAATATACATCATACATGAATCAAGCAAACTCAAAAGCATCCAAGGAAAAATTTTTTCTTTTCTTTTCTTTTTTTTTTAATTTATTTTTCTTTTTTTATTGAAAAAAAAAATTTCTGCCTCCTCTCCGCCTCCCATTTCCCTCCCCCTCCTCCCGCCCCTCTCCCCCTCGCCCCACTCCTCTTCTCCTCCCTCTCCAGCCCCAAGAGCAGTCAGGGTTCCCTGCCCTGTGGAAAGTCCAAGGTCCTCCCCACTTCATCCAGGTCTAGGAAGGTGAACATCCAAACTGTCTAGGCTCCCACAAAGCCAGAACATGAAGTAGGATCAAAACCCCGTGCCATTGTCCTTGGCCTCTCGTCAGCTCTCATTGTCCGCCATGTTCAGAGAGTCCGGTTTTATCCCATGCTTTTTCAGTCACAGTCCAGCTGGCCTTGGTGAGCTCCCAATAGATCAGACCCACTGTCTCAGTAGGTGGGTGCACCCCTCGTGGTCCTGCCTTCCTTGCTCATGTTCTCCCTCCTTCTGCTCCTCATTAGGACCTTGGGAGCTCAGACCGGTGCTCCAGTGTGGGCCTCTGTCTCTATCTCCATCCATCGCTAGATGAAGGTTCTATGGTGATATGCAAGATATTCATCAGTATGGCTATAGGATAGGGTCATTTCAGGTTCCCTATTCTCAGCTGCCCAAGGAAATAACTGGGGACATTGCCCTGGCACCAGGTAGCCACTCCAGGTTCAAGTCTCTTGTCAACCCTTAGGTGGCTCCCTTAACTAAGATATGTGCTTCCCTGCTCACCTATCCAACCTTCCTTTATCCCCAATCATCCCGTTTCCCCAAGTTCCCCCCATCCTCTCCAAGGAAAATTTTAATTTATCCTTTTATATCATGCATATGACTCTTCAACTTCTCCTTGAAAAATAATACCAAAATAAATAATTGTATGAGTGTGGCATTTGATTTAAGATCATCTTTTTAAAAGTATTCATTAGTTTGTTTCATCTTTCTTATCATTTAGATAGTGAGAAATGGTTTTAAAACCTTAAAAATGGCATTTATTTCTCAACCCTTTCTTGTTATTGTACTTAGCATTTCTACTAGAAAGGCAAGGCCCTGTGTAAATATTATAAGAGTAATTGCTTTACTTTGAAATTTATTTTATTGATATAGCAAATAATTTTTTATTATGGTGTTGCTTTTAAAATTATAATGTGTTATATCCTTAGCTTGATTGTTCATAGTATTAGTACTCTCTATACTTGCCAGAAAAAGTTACAATATTTATCAATTATCTGTAAATTGTTGCATTTAAAAGTGGAATCTGAAGAACTGCTGTGTTGGTAACCATAAAGAATCTTTGAACATAGGAAGAACAATCATCAGCAAGAACCTGCCTTCCTTTTAAACTAAGAAAGTGCACAAGATTGAGAACAATGTTCTCAAACATTTTCTTAAAAAGAATTATTTACTAAAACTTTTTACTTAAAAAAGAAGTAAGTCTTGAACATTTTCATTGTGGTAATAAAGCCAGGGTGATGATAATTAAGTCTACTTATTTCGAAAATCACTTCTAGGTTCCTGTCTGTTTTGACTAAAGCCCACAGCCCAGCATGTTTTGGTTACTAATCATAAACATTTCGCAAATGGAAAAAAAATGATAAACATAGAAATGTACACAGAGGTCAGATAGACTTGTGTAATCCCCATGTTTTAATTGTCTTCTTATGTAAATTGATGTGGGTTTTAGAAGATGTTAACAAGGCAATGTATTATCAATTTTAGCAAAACAAACACCAATTCTTCCAGTACCAAAACCAATATAGACCCACCATGCTATTTGAGTCTATTTTAGAACTAAGAGGTTCACCTGAATCAGCCACATGTATCTGCTGTCTTTTTATAATCTGTGGTTTGTTGCTATCATCACTTATATTTTAAAGATTAAAAAGAACACATATTTTTTTCTTTATGTCTTCTGCTAAGGAATTTTTGATTTTGTTTACCTGATGGACTATCCTACTATCATGCAAAACAAACATTAAACTATTGCTTTTAATGACTAGCTGCATGTGTTTTCTTTCATTATTGTTTTCAGTTTTCTGAATAGATCCTTAATGAAAATGAATATTTTCTTTTTAACCCAAATCTAGATGGTGAGACTAACATATCTAACATTTAATGGGGCCCTTTCTAACACCTAAGTGGTTTAGCTGTCCTTAGGGATAATCAATGCCAACTTAAAATTAACCTTCGGGAACTAGACAAATGATTTTCCCCACATCTTGGGTACATCATATAGTGATGATATAGGTAGGAAAGGAACAACAGGATTATTTCGGGGCTAGTAGAATAAATCATATCAAGCTTGTTTGAAAACAAAAATTTCTTCTGCCACATTTCTGAACCATAAAGTCAATCAAGGTATCAGAGCACACACTGCTGCCTGACCAACCGAAGGGACAATCTGTCCCAGGCATCTCTCTTTGTTTTTCCTGCCTCTCAGAAATGTCTGGAGTCCCTTGACTTTTGGTTGACTCTCTGCTGCCAATGATACCTGACCTGTCTCTCTACCATTCTTTGTGTTTTTGTATTTGTGTATTTTGCATTCTGTTTCCAATAAGTACACTTGGCTTTGAGACATGCTATAAGTCTATAGTGTTGTCTTCTCAAAATACTTTAGTCACATCACCAAACACAATTATGTCAGACAAGTGAAACAACATAGAGCTCACTATAACGATGTTTCCTTGGGAGAGCAACTTTTCAACATAGTGCCAGTATTGACTAACATAATTTATTTCCCTCACTAACTGGACTAAAGTCATAGGCACGAGAGGTTTTCACAGTGGCCATTCAGAGGTGAGGGCCTTTCTATCCCTATTCACCCCCAGCCTAGATTCTGAACTCAGAAACTCAAAATGTCAACAATCATCATGAACTTTCCTGGTTATAATTGACCAAGCTATTCCATTTTTCTTCATCATTTTACTTCCCCCCCAATGTAAAAATAAACTGTATTCAAGCTTCTAAAATGTGATTGTTTGATAATATTCAGAAATGTGATTCCTAGTTCTACCTCCCATCACTTTACTCTACTGGAATTCTTTTCAGTATGAACAGGTATCTTATCACCAAGGTTATTCAGTAACGGTTACCCAGAGAAGAATGGAGAAGAAAGCGGAAAAGTGGGCAAATCTTTTGAGTTAAATAGACTGGAGGTTAGCCTCAAGGTGGCAAGCAGCAATATGATTGGAATGTAGGAGAATTATACAAAGAATGAAGAAGTTTAAAGTGCCAGAAAAGCGATGAAAGGAGACAGAGACAGAGACCCACATTGGAGCACCGGACTGAAATCCCAAGGTCCAAATTAGGAGCAGAAGGAGAGAGAACACGAGCAAGGAACTCAGGACCACGAGGGTTGCACCCACATATTGAGACAATGGGGATGATCTTTTGCGAACTCACCAAGGCCAGCTGGACTGGCTCTTAAAAAGCATAGGATAAAACCGGACTCGCTGAACATAGCAGACAATGAGGGCTGCTGAGAAGTCAAGAACAATGGCACTGGGTTTTGATCCTACTGCACGTACTGGCTTTGTGGGAGCCTAGGCAGTTTGGATGCTCACCTTACTAGACTTGGAAGGAGGTGAGAGGTCCTTGGACTTCCCAAAGGGCAGGGAACCCTGACTGCTCTTCTGGCTGATGAGGGAGGGGGACTTGATTGGGGGAGGGGGAGAGAAATGGGAGGCGATGACGGGGAGGAGGCAAAAATCTTAAATAAATAAATAAATAAATAAATAGATAAATAAAGTGCCAGAAAAGGTGTGTTTAGGTCCTGCCCATCATCTGGGAAGGAGGTATGAAAAACTTATACCTTTTTTAGTTAGAATTCTTTTTTTTTTTTTTTTTTTTTTTTTTTTTTTTTTTTTTGGTTTTTCGAGACAGGGTTTCTTTGTGGTTTTGGAGCCTGTCCTAGAACTAGCTCATGTAGACCAGGCTGGTCTCGAACTCCCAGAGATCCGCCTGCCTCTGCCTCCCAAGTGCTGGGATTAAAGGCATGCGCCACCACCGCCCGGCTTTAGTTAGAATTCAGAAGGATGATTAGATCCACCCTCACTCAGCACATAGCCATTCCTAGTACTTGCTAGGGACAGAAATTCTGAGTAAGGAAAGTACAATTTCTTTAAAGGAATGACTGCTCAGCTAATTAGCACAGTTAAGGTGGCACTGTCTTCTCACTGGTGGTCCTACCCTGCTGAGAGGTAGCAGCTATCCTGGCTATAAACCTGCCTTTCCTTGAGCTGTCCTCATTGCTTGTTTTCACTGACACTCACATTCTTTATCTGATAACTTGCTGCACTCCACTCAATAGTGAGAAACAAGTTGTTCTCAGTACTGAGATGGATGAAATAGTACAAATATTGTCTTGGGGTTGAAAATTATTTAATTCCTTTTGATGCTGTTGTGTCAAAAGACAAGAATAGTGCTGTCACAATATAGAACTAATGTTACAATTCCCTTGATTCTGTCTGTAAAAATCAAGTGTAAGTCTAAAAACTTAATCTTATAACATTTTATACTGCAATCTTCCCTAAAATTACTCTATACATTTCATGATATTTTATGGGTACTTTAATAAGTGCTTATTTAATCAACAGCTTAGATATATTTAATAGGCTGTTCTAAATATTGTGTGTATTTTCTGGGCTAGTAATTCAAATTTTCAAAGATTATCTAGAAAATTAATAGTATATGAAGCATACTGATTTTGCATAAAGATACTTCAGTGAGAGAAAAAATGGAAGAATTTAAAATTAATTAGAAAAAATTGTAAGTTGCATACAAGCCAGAATATAAGTCTGTTGTTATAAATTCACAATTTTTCTAACCTAATATTTTATTTTTGCATCTTACCGTCTGGCAAGATGAATGGGAAGAACCTGGTAACTGAATGAACCTTGGAAAATTTAATATTCTTGCTACTAACAAGAGTTTGGTGACACAGAAACTGTTATATCGGTTACTACATATACAAGATTAGTTGACCAATCAGGAACTTTTCAAATTTTTTCTAAACTCTATTAGAAAGTTTAATATAACTTATTTCTGAAATATCTAGGTAAAGTAGCTTAATGTCAAAAAACCAAGCAGGGCAGAAACGTGGGGGAAAACACAGACTTTATCGATTATCCTCGAGACATTGCAACCACAGCATGTAAGTGGGGAGATTCATCCTGGCTGACATGGCTGCAAACAGACATAAAATTTAGTAATTTTGACTTCAATTATGTGAATTCCAGTAAGCTGTGACACAAGATTATTTTCTTTTCAACCAGTTTACCTTGTTCTATGGGTTGAAGATTTATCTTAGTGGTAAAGGACTTGACTAACAAAAGCAAGATTTGGATTTAATCCCTGGCACTTGAAAAACAAATGACCAGTTCTTGCATAATTTAAATATGATAAAATGTACTTGAATAAAAATCTGTGCATACTCCACAACTGCAACCAAAATCTCAACTTCTCCAAGACAGACTAAATCTGTCCCCCATATAGGAATATTTGTCTCTCTTTGCTGTCACAATACCAAGCTTTCACTGCAGACAACCACTCATCCGTGTCTTGTCTCTAAACATCAGCTTTGTCTATTCTGAGTTTTCATACAGAATCATCCAAGATGACTTTTTTTTTGTCTGATTTCCTACTCAACAAAACGCTTTTGAGACACAGCTGCATTGCTGCTTCTAGCAATCTCTGTTTCTGAATAGCAATATACATCATGGGAATAAAATAAATGCTCTGTACACACTGCTGATGAGCACAGAGATTATTCAAGGCAGGCCGCAATTCTGAAAAGAAAATATGCTGAGGATCTGTATGTGGAAATTATTTCTATACATATATTTTTGAAGTCTTTTAAGTGAACACATACTTGTAAAATATGGTAGGTTACATGGTGATTCTATGCTTAACTCTCTAAAACAAAAGGCAAAATTATGTGTTTGCAGATGATAGGGTAGTATACATAAGTGACCATATAAATTTCACTGGGAAACAGCTACAACTGATAAATAACTTTCAGTAAAGTATTTGGATACAAAATTAACTGAGAAAAATCACAAAATTTCTATATAGAGATGATAAATTAAGCGAAAAAGAAATCATGGAAACAACAACACCTTTCCCAATGGCCTCAAGTAATATAAAATATCTTGGTGTAACTGTACCAAAGCAATTGAAAACCTTGTACAATAAAAGTTTTAAGACCTTGAAGAAAGAAATTGAAGAAGACATTACATGGAGATAGAGACAGAGACTCACCTTGGAGCACTGGACTGAGCTCCCATGGTCCAAATGAGGAGCAGAAGGAGAGAGAACATGAGCAAGGAAGTAAGGACCACGAGGGGTGCACCCACCCACTGTGACGGTGGGGCTGATCTAATGGGAGCTCACCAAGACCAGCTGAACTGGGACTGAATGAGCATGTGATCAAACCGGACTCTCTGAACGTAGCTGACAAGGAGGGCTGACTGAGAAGCCAAGGACAATGGCACTGGGTTTTCATTCTACTGCATGTACTGGCTTTGAGGGAACCTAGTCTGTTTGGATGCTCACCTTTCTAGACCTGGATGGAGGCGGGAGGACCTTGGGGAACCCTGACTGCTCTTTGGACTGGAGAGGGAGGGAGAGGGGGAATGGAGGGAGGGGGAGGAAAATGGAAGGAGGAAAGGAGGTGAAAATTTGTAATAATTAATAATAATAATAATAATAAATTTTAAAAAAGAAAATAAAGAGAGCTCTCATGCTCATGGGTCAGTAGGCTAAATATAATAAAAATGACCATCCCATCAAAACACAGATGAAATGAAATTCTTCAACTTTAAATGGATACACATACACACAAAGACAAACAACCAGGATAACTAAAACAAACCTGAATAAAAATTAACTGCTAGGGGCATCACCATTGTACTATAGAGAATTAGAATAAAAAGAGCATGATATTGGCATAAAACAGGCATATTGATCAATGAAATCATATTGAAGATATACACATAAAGCCACACACCAATGGATGTTTAACTTTTGATAAAGAAGATGGAATACACACTAGAAATAATACAGAATCTTCAATCAATTGTATGGGTCAAGCTAAAAGGCTGCATGTGGAAGAACCCAAAGAGATCCATAATTATCACTCTATACAAAATCAACTCCAATGGATCAAAGACATCAACATAAAATCAAATAACAGAACCTGATAGAAGAGAAAGTGGAGAACTCTTTGACGCAGGAAAAAATCCTTCTAAACAGAATACTGTTTTCACAGGTACTAGGATAAGCAATTAAAATGAGATATAGTAAAACTAAACAAAAAGATTTCATACAGCAAAACACCATCATTCAGATATAGTTGTAGCCTACAGAATAGGAAAAGATTCTTATCAACTATGCATCTAACAGAATGCTAATATCCAAAATGGATGCAGACCACAAAATTAGTTATCATGAAAACAGATATCCAATTTAAAATAGGAATGCATATCTAAACAGGGAATACACATAATTAAAAAACAATTCTTACTCATCAAGGAAATGAAAAACAAACCGACTTTGAGATTTCATTTCACACCTGTCAGAATAGTTAAGGTCAATTACACAAGTGACAGCTCCAGGTGCCAAGGATGTGAAGTAAGGGTAACACTCATATCTATTGCTGTTGTGAGTGTGGAGGTTTATTGGAAAGATGAGAATTGATCTTCTTCCAGATCCAACTATACCACTTGACATATACCCAAGGGTCATTTCATCCTACCACAAAGAATTTATTCAGTCTTATTCATTGCTACTCCATTTCTAACAGCCAGAAATGGAAAACAACAAACTTAGATATCCCTCAACAGAAGAATTGATGGAGAAAGTGTAATACATTTACACAATAGACTATTACTCATCTGTTTTACAAAATCATGAAATTCACAGGTACGTGTATGGAACTAGGAAAACAATCATCCTGAGTGAGACAACCCAGACTCAGGGAAACAAGTATAATTATTAGCTTTTAAATGATACCAGCCAAATTACAGTCAGGAGAACCACAGAGATTAGAAACAGAGTAAAGGATTTGGGGAGGGGAGTATAATTAGAACTCCCTATGAAAGGGAGGCAGAGAATGTAAGAGCAAGAGAGGATGGATGACACCAAGAAAACAAGACCCTCTAAATAAACATTGTCAATTCACATATGAACTCTTAGTGGCTAGAACAGTATACCCAGGACCCTCATGGATCTGTTTCAGTTAGAGCTGAAAGGATAAGAGTACATATGCCCCCATTCCTAGAGTACAGAACGAATCTCCAATTGATAAATACTTGCAAATGCAATTTTTTTTTCCTCCAAGGGAACAAGAAAGTCTGATTGAGGCAACAAACTACTCTTAAGTGTATGCTGCATGATAGAAGTATATGGACAGCAGAAAATGAACTCAATGGCATCTTTGAAATCTCCTTCTCTCATTATGTCATGTAAGGGTCCATTGTTTTTCATTTTATCTCAATTTCTATTTCAATTTTATTGATTCATGTATTTTTTCTTTTCTTTGTTTATCCTACAGGTGCTTTGGCTATACAGCATGACTTCTAGCTTAGTGTTTTTATGGGATTATTTGTGTGGGAAAAAGAGGGTCTCTGTTCCTTGTGCTTTCTCAAGGTCTCCTTTCCTTTTGTTTATTTTTGTCCAATTCCAATGTGTCATGTTTTGTCTTATCTTATTTGTTTGTTTTCTAATACTTGTATTATTAGAAAATTGAAGAATCTGTACGGGAGGACAGTTGTGAAGGAGTTGAGAGGTGTAGAGGGAGGGGAAAGCTATAACCAGTACATGTTATGTGAGAAAAAAATCTATTTTCTATAAAAAGAAAAATAAAAGATTTGGGAGGAAAAGAAACCTTCCTATCTCATATGCTATATAACCCTATATTCACAATGTATGAAAGAGTCTGTTGTTTTACATTTTTTGCCAATGTAGGGTTTTTTAATTTAAAAAGTTTTCTAGAAATGTTGTATTTTATCCTTAATTTATAATATATCAAAATCAATGTTGAATAATTTTTCCTTCTTTTCACTACCACTAATAACAGTGAAAAACTCAGAAACTTGTACAACTCAGAACCATTGATCAAGGGAACACTTGCAGATGTGGTTTTCTTCTGAATTGTCCTCTCCTCCTGACACCATCCAGTCACAAATACGTAATAGGCCATGGGTATACGGATACAGGGTTTATTATTGCTGACATTCATACTAAAATCACAGCCTTGATAGTCATACACAGTTCTTGATATGGAGGAACAGCAAGCCTTTTCATTTGTTGTGCATCCTCTAATAGCCCACTCTACATTGTTAAACACACTCATTATGTTGATTCTAGCATGTCAGAAAACATGTCCCAAATATATGTCCTTTGCAAGAGAAACAAGTCTTCAAAACTAGTGAGCTATCTCTCCAGTCTCAAGACAGTGTAGACAATTTATGTTATGTGAGATAATCTCACAGAGAATAAAACTATTACAGAAAAATAAGTAGCAAAATGTGCAGTGATTACCATGATGATGGTAATGGTGGAAATAACTAACTACATTGACCTTACCATGGGCTGGGAGTTTTGCCGGCTTCACAGGGACTTTACATCCAGTACCCAAATGAATCCTCACACATCTCCATGGAATAAGGACTGTGATTTCACAACAGGAAAGTGATACCAGAATACTTTAGTGACTATTCAAAATCCAAAGCTATCAAATACCAGAGGCCAGGACTAGACCAATTAAAACATGCTGACTATTTAAATAAAAGTTCACTAAATACATCTATCATCTATGTGCAATATTGTATGGATCTACAAAACTGCTTTAATGGCAATGTGCTTTATGTTGAGACCACAGTGCTTACAAACAATGACATCTATTATTTTAAAATTCATTTTGCAATTTGCTTGACTATTTCAGAATATTTTTCTTCCTTTGTATCTGATATTTATTTTTCCTACCACTAATGCAATAAGCATCTCTAGAGCTGCTTGTGGAGTATCTTGGGTTATTTTATAAAGCCTTGGTATAGACGATGGTACTTGATATCCTTGATCTACAGAATTTCCTCCCATAGTGATTCTCGTTTTTAGCTCTGTGATTCATGTCTTAGCCATGTGACTTGTCATGACTAAGGAGGCATTACACTGCACATCATCAGCTGAATATCCAGATCAATCGCTTTTTCTATAAACTTACCATCATGTTAAAAGATGATCGAGGTGACTCACCAGGTGGGAAAGAAGTCAGGGAGACCACACAGAGAAAGATGTCCAGTCATTCTGACTCACTGAGTACAGCTCCCAGCAGAACTACAATGTGCAACAAGAAATAAAAAAACTTCAGCGCAGACAACAAAGAGAAATAGCTAGCCCACACAAAGTTGTGTGTAAAAATATGTACGCAGCAATTTATAACTTAAACAAGAAGCAAGTCATGATTCACCGAAGGGAATTTTGCTTTTATTGAAGACAAAAGTCATGATAGACTCTTAGTCCATCCATATTTTCTTTGATCTCCTATACATCAGGTCAGTTAATCACAACCTACCCTGTAGGAAATACAGATTTGCTACAAAGTACAAAATGCTCGATTACCCCATACTACTTAAAAATCACTAACTTAAACCACCTTACTTATGCAAGTCATAGAAACTTATTTTTAGGGCATAATACAAAAATATACTGTCAATAATTATTGTCAATAATGATCCTAAATGCTTAAATGTTTGATATATATTTTCTTGTTTTTGAAAATGCTAAAACATAAAAAATGACCTAAGTCAAATCAGAGGAAAGCATTGTTTAACTGTCTACTGGCTTAATAATACAGTACAAAGTTATTTCAATGAATAAATAATTCATCAAAGCAGTGAGATATTCTTATTATGTTTAGATTGAGTCATGCAGTCTATATACTAAGTTTATCTCCCCATTTCTTCTACCAGAAATGAGATGATAATTGATAATTGATAATTACCTTACATCAATACACATTCAGTACTAGAATTCTAGGTACTTTTTTTTTCTCAAGGAAGGCACTCAAAGGTTTTGAAACCAGAGCAAAATAACTGAGAATCTGAATACATGAGGTACTGTATAGTCAAAAGTTAAAATCTAGGGACCTGTTTGTTTTATTATTACTCCATTGTAGTTAAACATTTGGTATTATAGGTAGTATGGAAGCAATACTGGTAAGGTTTGTCCTATCACTTTTGCTCTTCCCTGAAGCCTTTTCAAATGTTAGGATAAAGTCATTCTTTTCTCCTTTATAACATCACCTCAGTTTCATCTTGAGTTCCCTTTATAGCCTTGGTATACTACAGCAATTCCCCAAAGAAAGATTTAGAGTCACAGAATATTGAAACTCCCGCCAGCTTCTTTGCTCAGTAAACACATGGGTTCCAAAGAGCCCCAAGACATCAGATGCTGATTACAGCAGGCCAGAGCTTACATGAGAGACAGAAAGCCTATAGTTCCTTCAGATCTTGAGTTTCAATATCCATGGTCTCAGAGGTGTAAGCTCAAACTACCTCTAAAGCTGCTCTCAGATTTCATAGAAAGCCAGTAGAAATTTGATGTTGAATAAATGTAGATCAGAATCTTTTCCCTGCCGCTTTGAAGACATTGTGGTAAGAGTTTGGTCCTCTCTGTATGTCAAGCAAGGAATGAGATAATAATACCTACTCCATGGCCTTTCGTGATAATCAGGAGAAAAATATATATATAATAATATGTTGTGTGAGGGATTGGATTCAGACTGTTAAGACATAAAGCACGCAAAGCATCAGCATTATTAAATATATAGTAAGATCTCCTTATATGTGTGCTTGTATGTATGTATTTATGTATAATATCTCCTTAAATGAAAATAAGAAATAAAATTATTTTTCTGTGTCAAGTCAATCAATGCCCTATTTCAGAGTTCCTGAAGATTGAGAAAAAAAAAAAAGACAGACATCTAGAAATAAAAAAAAAATCTCATAACTCAGTGGTTCCAGGCATACATTAGGGATTAAAAAGTTTCTTGGTCTCAATAGGCAACACTCAGTGAATCAGAAATTTGAGTTTGTGTAAAAGGAAATTATAGTATGAGTGTCTAGTTTCAAAGGCAAATTGCTAGAATGTGTGTTCTCCACCCTGCCTGGCTGAGAAGCTCCTTGTCAAAGTACCAGACTTCTGGTCTACTGTGGCTGTGCTTTTTCTCCACAAGCAAGGTCTAGAATTCATTTAGAATAATAGAAGAGCTGACAGGTTGATTGTGCTCCTTTCTTTACCAGACTTAAGAGACATATTTCAGTCTAATTTTTCTTTTCTAAATCACCATTTGTGTATTGAACAAATCTTTTCCCAGAGTTTCCCCTTTTTTTTAATCCACATCAGTGGCTTTGAAATTAGGTTCAGGTATGTGTATTTTCACAAAGCCACAGATGTGACTGTGATGTGCAGCCAGGATTAAATTCAACTTCACTCATTTCTAGTCAGTAATTTCTTTTAAGGCTTAACCCAGGTATAATTGCTTTGATTTGTTCATAGTAAACTTATGTTGACTACATGGCCAGAATATTCTGTTTTTGCATTTTCTCATTTTACCTTTGCTCAATTGAGTAATTAGAGACAGAAAATATAGCATTTCAGAATTGGTAAAAAAAAAAAAAAAAAGGACACATAGAGTAAATTTTGCCTTCATGGCTATGGCCTTTAGGTTGATAATTTTCTCCTAGAAAAAAATTAGAATACACATTTAATTAATAGAGTTAGTCACCATGCATTTAAAAATGAAGTCAGAAATAAAAGCAAACAACTTACTGTAGCTTATACAAATTTGAATCAACAGATAGTAGCTAATCTAAACCATCTGTTTTATTTGCATAGCACAACATATAAATCATACAAACATAAGCATACACACACACACACACACACACATATATATATATATATACAAATCAAAGATGTAAGAAGTATTTCCATGACTAAATATATAGCATAGGTTGGAGAAATCATCTGTTAGAATACAGCCTTTTTCACACGTCTAGAAGTTCAGAGACCTAGAAGATAATCTCCAAATTATGAGATCCTTAGCAAAGAAATTTTAAATGAATCTTATAAGAAAATTAGCCAACATGTACTTTATGTATTTAGTTAGGTTCCATAATGTTCTATACCGAAAGTCTGCTAACCACTTACTTGGTTTGGTTTTATCTGGGTCAATATTTGTTTCCACTTCTGAAATTGTGTGTGTGTGTTTACAAGTGCATACGTGTGTTTACACACAGTATGCACATTTTCTTATTTCTTTGTGTCTAATTATTTAAATTTCATCCACATTGTATGATGAATGAATTGTTCATTACCTTAAATCAACATATGGCTCACAACCCCTTGGAAGGTCAAATGTACCATTCATAGGGGTTTCCTAATACCATCAGAAAATACATAGTTATATTATGACTCTTAGAATTAGCAAACTTACAATTATAAAGTAGCAATGAAAATAATTTTGTGGCTGGGGGACACCACAACATGAGGAAATGTATTAAAGAATTGCAGCATTAAGGATGTCCAGAATCACTGTTATAAAATGAATGTTTTGTGTATAGATATACCAGTTTTTTTACCCACCCATAAAATAACTGGCATTTGATGTGTTTCCAGTTTGGGACCACTGTAAAGAAATCCACTAGGAATTCTTTCACGTAAGCAAATATCTTAGTGTATGATGAATAGCCTACCATATTGGTCAGAGAAGCGTATCCCATTTCGTCATTCTTTTTCATTGGTTTTCAATTAGCTACAATATACACATCAATGAATTTCATTAAGGCATTACCATACCTTCATTTCATTGCTGTTGACTCCCTTCCCCACTCCTACCACCAAACCTAAACACCCTTCTTTCTGTCTGCTGGCCTTCTTCATCCAAATAACCTTTTCTCTTAGTTCATGTCATATGTATTCTATTGACTCGTAAAACTGTTTCTTTTAACCTCTTTTGTTTAACTCATATTTCATACCGATATTCTACACATACACACACACACACACATATACACATCCCATCTAGGTTATAATCTGTGTATGAGAGAAAGCATTCATATTTACCTTCCCAATTCTGTTAATTACCTTTTAACTTATCAATTTTCTGTTGATAAACTATCTAGGGTGACTCTATTTCATAGCTATGGTAAACTGTGCAACAATGAACATATGTGAGCAAATATTTCGTGTCGAAGGGCTGCTTCCTGCCACCCAGATCCCGGCTGCCTGGCTAGCTTATGCCCCAAAATAACAACACACAAACTGTATTCTTTTAAACACTGCCTGGCCCATTAGCCTCTTCTTGGCTAATTCTCACGTATTAATTTAGCCCATTTCTAATAATCTGTGTAGCACCCCAAGGTGCGCTTACTAGGAAGATTCTAGCCTACGTCCATCCTGGGTCAGAGCTTCATCACGTCTTCTCTGAGAGGAGCTGCCCTGCGTTTGAGCTCACTTCCTCTTCCTCCCAGCATTCTGTTCCGTTTACTCCACCCACATATGTTCTAACCTATGAGGCCAAGCAGTTTCTTTATTAATTAACCAATGACCATCCTCAATCAATTTTGTGGCAGGATATAGAATTTCTTGTGTGTATTTTCACATATGGTAGAATATTCGGAGATAACATGATCTTCAATAACAAATCTTCTGAGTAAATTCTGAAAAAAACTACCAACAATTTTCAAAAGCATATCACTTCACCCTGTAGTCAACAGAATATGGGAATATTTCTCCCTTCCCATTCAGATCACATTGGTGTGGTTACTGTATTTAGTGTTATTCCATTTGGGTCTGTCACCTTCAAAGTGATGGTTCATGGTCTTATTAATTCTTATTTCTTCAGGAACAAATATGCTGAACTGAATAACTGACTATTTGGTATCCATGTGTATTCTTGGGTAAAATATCTGCTTAAACTTTTAAAATACATTTACCTCAAGTTGTTCCTTTCCTGATTATGTTTAGAACTTTTACTGGGCACACAAATCCCACAGTAGATACATAAGCTGCAGCAATTTGCATATTGCTTTCTTTTTATTGTTTTTGAAGAGAAGATTGCAACTCTTCTGATGTTCAGTTTTCCTACATTTGCAGCATATTTGTTCATTCTGTGACTCTGGGATGCCAATTTCAGACAGAAAAGATTAAAGAAAGGGAGACTTATTTTGCCTCATACTTACTTCATCCTGGTGAAGGTGTGAGGGAACACCTCAGATAATGCCAAAAAGTAATACTTGGTAGAGTCTGTTCCTGTCACAGCAGACCATGAAAAAGAGAGCACAGAAAGAACATGGGCTGGGTTTTTGTCAAAGGACATCTTTCCTCCAATAGACCCCACAGTCTTAAGTTTCACAGCTTCCTAATAAGTGTCACCAACCCAGGAAGTCATAGTCTAAACACAGCTTATGAAGGAAAGCTCAAATTCATATCATAAATTGAAGAACCAGACTTGTAATAAATAAGAAATTTCTCCCTAACTGAAGATTACAAAGTTTGCCCCCTCCTTTGTGTTTTCTAATTTATGATATTCATTTTTCATTTAGTTATTTAATTAATAGTTCTAAGTTTTATTGTTTAATAGTCAAATATGAGTTAAATTGTGATTTTGTTTGCATACAGATATTTAATTTTGCAAAAATTATTTGCAAAACTAATAGTCTTTCTCATCTAAATTCTTTTTTCTTTCTTTCTTTTTTTTATCTTGAGACACATTTTCCCTGTCTAGTGTAGTCTGTCCTGAAATTTATTCTATAGGTCAGGGTGAACTTAAACACATAGATCTACCCTCTGCTTCGAAAATGCTGATTTCCACCATGCTATCTGTGGAAATAGCTTTCAAAGGCTTTTGCCACTGTGAGCAGCCTTTTGCTTTTATTTTTTACCCTCTTCTAAATTCTTAAAATAATATTTTAAGTAACGATGCATGTACTAAATTAACTTAAAGCCTGCATTTTGTAAAACACACCTAGAGTATCGAAAGTTAAATGTTGATTTCTTTCCATGCAGTATGTATTTAATAAAAACTTAAAAGTAATAATCAAAGTTAAGCAACATAAAGAAATTTACCTGAGACTTGAAAAAAAAAAAACCTCTAATGAAGGGAAGTGACTTCAGTTTTTCCTTATACATCTTTGCTGTCTATACCTATTCTCAATTTAAAAAACTAACTATTCAATACATTCAGTGTTAGCCTGCTTATTGTTGGGTACTAAAGACACTCTAAATTTATTCTTGGAGCATAAGTTATTAACTTGGAATCACTGAATGATAAAGCCAAAATGTCAGGAAAGGAAAGAATTGAGTCTTTCTCCTCAACAGCTATATCCAATCCCAAGAATAATTCTACATATGAATTACAGAAACCCACAAGTCAAAGGTTGTTCCTCTGTTGAATCTTCATTGAAAGAATAAAAATATGGTATGTGACATTTCTAGTATTGACTTTTCAAAGACTTTCTGGCTATATTACATATTTCTATTGTCTAAAGTGTTCACCCTATTTCTGTAAAGATGAAGCTATAATTTAAATGAAATATTATAATGTGTTACAAATTTTATAATTTAACTGTATAAATGTGATTTAATGTTAAATTCCTTCCCTATACAGTCAAGTTAAATTATTATTAATACAGTTTGAATCAGTGATTACAAGAAGAGATATTTATTACCTTGATATTCACAACCACAGATGATGAAAATTAGTTTAGATGTTCAGGAAATATCCACAAAAACCAAATATATCTTGGAACACCTAATACATATACATATACCCTATACAATACCACCATCTTACCACACAAAAGCAATGCATACCTAAATAGCCTACTAAGAAGTGATACTCATGAGCTGAACAGATGGCCAAGTGGTAAAAGGCAATTTAGTAACATGTCACTTCTGTTCAGTTAATTTGATGTTCTTTTCTGGCTTTGATAGTCATTGCAAGCCCATGGTACAAAGACATACATGAGGGCAAAACACCTATATATATGAAGCAAAACCAAATACATGTCTAAAAGCAAAAAAAAAAAAGACACTCATCATTACTGCTTGAATAAGCAGTCATGACTGAACTTAGCGTCCACTAATCGTTTGTTTTGATGTTCCTCTTTTCAATTTTCCTGTTATATCTTCTGAGATTTGTAAGTCAAAATCACGATCAAACCTGGGTATTAGGAATGGGAAGAACAATTTGACTCCATGCTTATTCATCTGTCAGTCCCAATGGTAACACACTCAATTTTTGGTTAAGGTTTTAGTCTTGAGACATTTTCCTTCCACATTGTAATGGAATAACTGAAATTAAAGCATGTTTCATGTGATATTCAGCTTAGTCATATCTCTAAATAATTATAACAGTACATTGGAACATTGCATTTTGTGGGGAAGAGATGATTTGGTGGAAATATGGAAAATGCAGGCATTGTGCCTCAGGAAATGTTTTAAACAGTGTTTTTTCATTTTAAATACCAATTCCAGTTCCCTCTCTCTCCCTTCCTACCATATCCCCCATATACCACACCTCCCCATTCACTCCTCCTCAGAGGAGTCAATAAAGTCTGGAATATCACTTTGAGATGGGACCGAGGCTTTCCTCCTATATTTAGGCTGAGCAGGGTATCCTTTCAAAGAGAATGTGCTCCAAGAAGCCAGTTCAAGCACTAGGTATAAATCCAATTCCCATTGCCAATGGTCCCACAGACTGCTCAGGCTATACAACTGTCACCCATATTCAGAGGGCCTAGTTTCAATTCATGCAGGTTCCCCCACTGTCAGTCTGGAGTTATTGAGCTCCCACTAGCTCAGGTTAGTTGTTTCTGTGGGTAACCCCATAATGTTCTTGACCCATTGGTTCATATTATCACTCCTCTCTCTGTTTGATTGGACTATGAGAACTCTGACCAGTGTTAACTGTGTATCACTTCATCTGCTTCCACCAGTTGCTAGATGAAGGTTCTATGATGACAATTAGGGTATCCATCCACCATATCACAGAGGAAGGCCAGTATAGGTATTTAGCTGGGGTTAACCTTGTGGATTCTTGGGAAATTCCCAAGTGCCAGAATTCTTGCTAGTGCCACAATGGCTCCCTGAATCAAGATGTCTTTTGCTTGCTCTCACTTTCTGTCCCTCCCTTTTCACAGCCATGTCATTCACTTATGTTCTCCTCCCTCCTTCCCTTCTTCCCTCCCTCTCTTCTTCCACCCTTCTTTCTGCCTTCCATGCTCCAAATTTTCTCAGGAGTATTTCCTCTTTCCACATAGAACCTCCTAAGGTTCTTGTTGTTACCTAGATTCTCTGGGATCATGGACTACAGGCTGATTATCCTTTGCTTTACATCTAACTTCCAGTTACAAGTGAATACATACCATGTTTGTCTTTCTGGGTCTGTGATACCTCACACATGCTGGATTCCTCTAGTTCAATCCATTTGCCTACGAATTTCAGCCTGTCATTTTTTTTCTGCGGAGTTGTATTTCATTGAGTAAATTTACCTCATTATCTTAATCCATTTTTTGGTTGAGGGGCATCTAGGTTGTTTCCAGTTTCTGGCTATTATAAATAATATATGAACAAAATTGAGCAAAGAAGTAAAAGACCTGTATGACAAGAACTTCAAATATTCGAAGAAAGAAATTGAAGAAGGTATCAAATGCTGAAAAGTTCTCCCATGTTCTTAGGTGGGTAGGATCAACATAATAAAAATGGCAATTTTATCAAAAGCAATCTAAAGATTCAATGCAGTCCCCATCAAAATTCCAACACAATTCTTCACACCCCCCAAAAGAACTATACTCAATATCACTTGAAAAAACAAAAAAACCTTCAAGATAGCCAAAACAATACTGGACAATAAACAAACTTCATAGGCCTCAACATTCTTGACATCAAGCTCTATTAAAGAGCTACAGTAATAAAAACAACTTGGTATTGGCATGAAAACAAGCAGGTTGACCGATGGAATCAAATCAAAGATCCAGATATTAATCCAGACCCTTATGAACACATGAGTTTTGACAAAGAAACTAAAACTATACAATGGAGAAAAGAAAGCATCTTCAACAAATAGTGCTGGTATAACTGGATGTCAACATGTAGAAGACTGCAAATACATCTGTATCTATCCTCATGTACAAAACTCAAGTCCAAATGGATCAAAGACCTCAACATAGACCCAGCCACACAGAACATTGAGTGTCACAGAACATTAAGTGGGAACTAGCCTTGAACACATGACACCATTAGTACAGACAATGAAAACATCAATAAATAAATGGGGCTTCCTGTAACTAAGAAAATTCTGTAAGACAAAAAACATAGTCAATAAGACAAAAAATCAGCCTAATGAAAGGGAAAAGATCTTCACCAACCCCATTTTAGACAGAGGACTGATCTCCAAAATATATAAAGATCTCAAGAAACTAGACATCAAAATACCAATACATCCAGTTCAAAAATGGAGTACAGATCCAAACAAAGAATTCTCAACAGAAGAACCTCAAATGACGAAAAGACATGTAAGGAACTGCTCAACATCCTCGGCCACCAGGGAAGGGAAAATCAAAATGACTCTGAGACACCAACTTATACCAGTCAGAATGGCTAAGATCAAAACCACCAATGATAGCTCTTGCTGGAGGGGATGAGGAATAGAGAGAGCACTCCTCCATTGTTGGTGGGAAAGCAGATTTGTACAGCAACTTTGGAAATCAGTGTGGTAGTTTCTCAGAAAATTGGGAAATAACCTACCTCAAGACCCAGCAGACGAACTACCCAACCTGCACGGAGATCTATCTGATCTTGGCACCAGGAGAGACAGCAGTGCGGTGAGTTTGTGACCAGCGGCGGCGGAAGCAGCCCTGGACAGGGAACTCTGAAGTTCCTCATCCCCTCCCTATACTCCCTGGGCTCCCTGCAGGGGCTCTACCCCCCCATACTGCCTCTCTCTTCTTGTCCCATCCAGCTTGCATCCAGAACCCTTCTTCCTTCTGTCCCCTTTCCTCTTTGGGCACATAACACCATCCAGCTCAGTCTGTCTGGCGCTGGGGGCAAATCCTCAGGGCAAGTAGGCAGGCGAGACCTCCTTTGTTTCACTGGCCCGCCTGCACCAACCAAGGTAGGCGCTTTGTTTACAAACTACCCAACCTGCACGGAGATCTGATCACGGCACCAGGAGAGACAGCAGCAGGGTGAGTTTGTGACCAGCGGAGGCGGAAGCAGCCCTGGACAGGGAACTCTGAAGTTCCTCATCCCCCTCCCTATACTCCCTGGGCTCCCTGCAGGGGCTCTATACCCCGCATACTGCCTCTCTCTTCTTGTCCTACCCAGCTTGCATCCAGAACCCTTCTTCCTTCTGCCCCCTTTCCTCTTTGGGCACATAACACCATCCAGCTCAGTATGTCTGGCGCTGGGGGCAAATCCTCAGGGCAAGTAGGCAGGCGAGACCTCCTTTGTTTCACTGGCCCGCCTGCACCAACCAAGGTAGGCGCTTTGTTTACGAACTACCCAACCTGCACGGAGATCTGATCTCGGCACCAGGAGAGACAGCAGTGTGGTGAGTTTGTGACCAGCAGAGGCGGAAGCAGCCCTGGACAGGGAACTCTGAAGTTCCTCATCCCCCACCCTATACTCCCTGGGCTCCCTGCAGGGGCTCTACCCCCCCATACTGCCTCTCTCTTCTTGTCCCACCCAGCTTGCATCCAGAACCCTTCTTCCTTCTGTCCCCTTTCCTCTTTGGGCACATAACACCATCCAGCTCAGTCTGTCTGGCGCTGGGGGCAAATCCTCAGGGCAAGTAGGCAGGCGAGACCTCCTTTGTTTCACTGGCCCGCCTGCACCAACCAAGGTAGGCACTTTGTTTACGAACTACCCAACCTGCACGGAGATCTGATCTCTGCACCAGGAGAGACAGCAGTGCGCTTGCATCCAGAAGCCTTCTTCCTTCTGTCCCCTTTCCTCTTTGGGCACATAACACCATCCAGCTCAGTCTGTCTGGCGCAGGGGGCAAATCCTCAGGGCAAGTAGGCAGAGGAGACTTCCTTTGTTTCACTGGCCTGCCTGCAACAAGCAAGGAGAGACATCACTAGAGCACCAGGAGAACTATCACTGCAGAGAGCCATCACTGGGAAGGTACATCAGTAGGCAAGGAGACCTGATCCGGTAAAAGAAGATCCATAGGGGAGCATTCGGAGAAAGAGATGGGCAGGCGCCAATGCAAGAATTCACCTAACAATCTGAAAAACTATATGAAACCACCAGAACACAGCGACCTCCCAACAGGAGGACATGAACACCTTAATCATGAAGAAGTAGATAAAATTGACTTTATGAAAGTGATTGACGCCCTTAAACAACATGTAAAAAATGCCCTTATAGAAATGGATGAGAAGTATAACAGAAAGTTTGAAGAATTGAGTAAATCAGTGAATGATACCCTAGGAAACCAAGGAAAAACAATCAAACAGATAATGGAAACAGTTCAAGACTTAAAAACTGAAATGGAGGCAAAGAAGAAAACACAAAAGGAAGGCCAGCTGGACAGGGAAAATCTAGGTAAACGAATAGAGACTACAGAAGCAAGCATAACCAACAGAATACAAGAGATAGAAGAAAGAATCTCAGATTCTGAAGATATCATAGAGAAAATAAACACGCTGATCAAAGAAAACAGCAAGGCCAACAAATTCTCATCACAAAACATTCAGGAAATATGGGACACAATAAAAAGACCAAACCTAAGAATAATAGGAATAGAAGAAGGAGAAGAAGCGCAGCTCAATGGTCCAGAAAAATATATTTAATAAAATTATAGAAGAAAACTTTCCCAACCTAAAGAAAGATATACCTATGAAGGTTCAAGAAGCATACAGAACACCGAATAGGCTGGATCAAAAAAAAAACATCCTCTCGCCATATAATAATCAAAACACAAAGCATACAGAATAAAGAAAGAATACTAAGAGCAGCAAAGGAAAAAGGCCAAGTTACTCATAAAGGTAAACCTATCAGACTTACACCTGACTTCTCTATGGAAACCATGAAAGCCAGAAGGTCCTGGATAGATGTACTGCAGAAACTAAGAGACCATGGATGCAAGCCCAGACTACTATACCCAGCCAAGCTTTCGTTCACTATAAATGGAGAAAACAAAATTTTCCAGGATAAAAACAAATTTAAACAATACGTAGCCACAAATCCAGCCTTACAGAAAGTAATAGAAGGAAAATCACTAACCAAGGAGTCCAACAATGACCACAATATCTCAGACAACTAGAGACCCTTCACCAGCGCAACACAAAGAAGGGGAACACACAAAATTTACAACTTAAAAAATGACCGGAGTTAACAACCACTGGTCATTAATATCACTTAATGTCAATGGACTCAACTCTCCTATAAAAAGGCACAGACTAAGAGATTGGATACGAAAACAGGATCCAACATTCTGCTGTTTACAAGAAACACACCTCAACCACAAAGACAGGCACCTACTCAGAGTAAAGGGTTGGGATAAGGCTTATCAAGTAAATGGACCTAAGAAACAAGCAGGGGTGGCCATACTAATTTCTAACAAAGTTGACTTCAAACTTAAATCAATCAGGAGAGATGGAGAGGGACATTTTCTACTCATAACAGGAACAATTCATCAGGATGAAGTCTCAATCCTGAATATCTATGCCCCTAATATAAAAGCACCCACGTATGTAAAAGAAACATTGTTAAAACTCAAGGCAGCCATCAAACCGCACACATTAATAGTAGGAGACTTTAATACTACTCTCTCACCAATGGACAGGTCAATTAGACAGAAACCTAACAGAGAAATAAGAGAATTAATGGAGGTAATGAATCAAATGGACTTAACAGACATCTATAGAATATTCCACCCAAATAGGAAAGAATATACCTTCTTCTCTGCAGCTCATGGAACCTTCTCAAAAATCGACCACATACTTGGTAACAAAGCAAACATCCACAGTTACAAAAAAATATTAATAACCACCTGTATCTTATCAGATCACCATGGATTAAAGCTAGAATTCAGCAACAATGCTACCCCCAGAAAGCCTACAAACTCATGGAAACTGAATAGTCAACTACTGAACCATACCTGGATTAAGGAAGAAATAAAGAAAGAAATTAAACTCTTCCTTGAAGACAATGAAAATAAAGAAACAACATACTCAAACCTATGGGACACTATGAAAGCAGTCCTGAGAGGAAAGTTCATAGCACTAACTGCCCACTTAAAGAAAACAGAGAAAGCACACATTGGAGACTTAACAGCCCACCTGAAAGCTCTAGAAAAAAAAGAAGCAGACTCACCTAGAAGGGGTAGAAGACTGGAAATAATCAAACTGAGGGCTGAAATCAACAAAATAGAAACACAGAAAACAATTGAAAGAATCAATGAATCAAAAAGTTGGTTCCTGGAGAAAATCAACAAGATTGATAAACCCCTATCCAAACTAATCAAACGGCAGAGAGAGAATTTGCAAATTAATAAGATCAGAAATGAAAAGGGGGACATAACCACAGACACAGAGGAAATTCAGAGAATCATTAGATCTTACTACAAAAGCCTGTATGCCACAAAACTAGAAAATGTAAAAGAAATGGACGCTTTTTTAGATAAATACCATATACCAAAGTTAAACCAGGACCAGGTGAACAACCTAAATAGACCTGTTAGTCGTGAAGAATTAGAAGCTGTTATCAAAAACCTCCCTTCCAAAAAAAGTCCAGGACCAGATGGTTTCAATGCGGAATTCTACCAGAACTTCCAAGAAGACCTAATACCTATTCTCCTTAATGTATTTCACAATATAGAAACAGAAGAGTCATTGCCAAATTCCTTTTATGAAGCTACAGTAACTCTGATACCAAAACCACACAAAGACTCAACCAAGAAAGAGAATTACAGGCCAATCTCACTCATGAACATCGACGCAAAAATCCTCAACAAAATTCTGGCAAACCGAATCCAAGAATACATTAGAAAAATTATCCATTATGATCAAGTAGGCTTCATACCAGAGATGCAGGGCTGGTTTAACATACGCAAATCTATCAATGTAATCCATCATATAAATAAACTGAAAGAAAAAAACCATATGATCATTTCATTAGATGCTGAAAAGCATTTGACAAAATTCAACATCCCTTTATGATAAAAGTCTTGGAGAGATTAGGGATACAAGGGTCATACCTAAATATAATTAAAACTATATACAGCAAGCCGACAGCTAATATCAAATTAAATGGAGAGAAACTTAAAGCCGTCCCACTAAAATCAGGAACACGCCAAGGCTGTCCACTCTCTCCATACCTCTTCAATATAGTTCTCGAAGTTTTAGCAATAGCAATAAGACAACATAAGGGGATAAAGGGGATTCAAATTGGAAAGGAAGAAGTTAAACTTGCATTATTTGCAGATGATATGATAGTGTACATGAGCGACCCCAAAAACTCCTCCAAAGAACTCCTTCAGCTGATAAACACCTTTAGTAGCGTTGCAGGATACAAGATCAACTCCAAAAAATCAGTCGCCCTCTTATACACAAAGGATATGGAAGCAGAGAGAGAAATAAGAGAATCATCACCTTTCACAATAGCCACAAACAGCATAAAATATCTTGGGGTAACTCTAACCAAGGAAGTGAAAGATCTATTTGACAAAAACTTTAAGGCATTGAAGAAAGAAATTGAAGAGGATACCAGAAAATGGAAGGATCTCCCTTGCTCCTGGATTGGGAGGATCAACATAGTAAAAATGGCAATTCTACCAAAGGCAATTTATAGATTCAATGCAATCCCCATTAAAATCCCATCAAAATTCTTCACAGATCTTGAAAGGACAATAATCAACTTTATATGGAGAAACAAAAAACCCAGGATAGCCAAAACAATCTTATACAATAAAGGAACTTCTGGAGGCATTACCATCCCTGACTTCAAACTCTATTACAGAGCTACAGTAATGAAAACAGCGTGGTACTGGCATAAAAACAGAGAAGTCGACCAATGGAATCGTATAGAAGACCCGGATTTTAACCCACAAACCTATGAACAACTGATTTTTGATAAAGGAGCTAAAAGTATACAATGGAAGAAAGAAAGCATCTTCAACAAATGGTGCTGGCACAATTGGATGTCAACCTGTAGAAGAATGAAAATAGACCCATATCTATCACCATGCACAAAACTCAAGTCCAAATGGATCAAAGACCTCAATATCAATCTGAACACACTGAACCTGATAAAAGAGAAAATGGGAAGTACCCTACAACATATGGGCACTGGAGATCGCTTCCTATGTATAACCCCAGCAGCACAGACATTAAGGGCAACATTGAATAAATGGGACCTCCTGAAACTGAGAAGCTTCTGTAAAGCAAAGGACACTGTCATTAAGACAAAAAGACAGCCTACTGACTGGGAGAAGATCTTCACCAACCCCGCAACAGACAAAGGTCTGATCTCCAAAATATATAAAGAACTCAAGAAACTAGACTTTAAAAGGATAATTAACCCAATTAAAAAATGGGGCACTGAACTGAACAGAGAATTCTCAACAGAAGAATTTAAAATGGCCAAAAGATACTTAAGGTCATGCTCAACCTCCTTAGCGATCAAGGAAATGCAAATCAAAACAAATTTGAGATATCATCTTACACCTGTCAGAATGGCTAAAATCAAAAACACCAAGGATAGCCTTTGCTGGAGAGGTTGTGGAGAAAGGGGTACCCTCATCCATTGCTGGTGGGACTGCAAACTTGTGCAACCACTTTGGAAATCAGTGTGGCGGTTTCTCAGAAAAATTGGGATCAACCTACCCCTGGACCCAGCAATACCACTCTTGGGAATTTACCCAAGAGATGCCCTATCATATGACAAAAGCATTTGTCCAACTATGTTCATAGCAGCATTATTTGTAATAGCCAGAACCTGGAAGCAACCTAGATGCCCTTCAATGGAAGAATGGATGAAGAAAGTGTGGAATATATACACATTAGAGTACTACTCTGCGGTAAAAAACAATGACTTCTCGAATTTTGCATGCAAATGGATGGAAATAGAAAATACGATCCTGAGTGAGGTAACCCAGACCCAAAAAGAAGAATATGGGATGTACTCACTCATAATTGGTTTCTAGCCATGGATAGGGGCCACTGAGTCTATAATTTGTGATCCTAAAGAAGCTAAACAAGAGGGTAAACCCAAGGAAAAACATATAGATATCCTCCCAGCTATGGGAAATAGACATGACTGATGGGCAAAAAATTGGAATCTTGGGGGTTGGGTGGGATGGGGATGAGGGGTGATGGGGAGAGAAAAGTGTGAAGGAGAGGATGAGGGGAACTGGGGGAATCGTGGTGATTGGGGATAAAGGAAGGTTGGATAGGGGAGCAGGGAAACTCATACCTTAGGTAAGGGAGCCACCTAAGGGTTGGCAAGAGACTTGAACTTGGAATGGCTACCAGATGCCCAGGGCAATGTCCCCAGTTAGTTTATTGGGGCACCTGAGGATAGGGAACCTGAAATGAACCTATCCTATAATCATACTGATGAATATCTTGCATATCGGCATAGAACCTTCATCTAGCGATGGATGGAGATAGAGCCAGAGACCCACACTGGAGCACCGGACTGAGCTCCCAAGGTTATAATGAGGAGCAGAAGGAGAGAGAACATGAAAAAAGAAGTCAGGACCATGAGGGGTGCACCCAACCACTGAGACAGTGGGGCCGATCTATTGGGAGCTCACCAAGGCCAGCTGGACTGCTACTGAAAAAACATGGGATAAAACCGGACTCTCTGAATGTGGCGGACAATGAGAGCTGACGAGAGGCCAAGGAGAATGGCACAGGAACTTTCATCTGGTGATAGATCGAGAGAGAGAGACAGAGACCCAAATTGGAGCAACAGTCTGAGCTCTTAAGGTCCAAATGAGGAGCAGAAGGAGGGAGAACATGAGCAAGGAAATCAGGACCACGAGGCGTGCATCCACCCACTGTGACAGTGGAACTGATCTATTGGGAGCTCTCCAAGGCCAGCTGGACTGGGACTGAATAAGCATGGGTTGAAACTGGACTCTCTGAACATGGCGGACAATGAAGGCTGATGAGAAGCCAAGGGCAATGGCACTAGGTTTCGATCCTAATACATGAACTGGCTTTGTGGGAGCTTAGCCTGTTTGGATGCTCACCTTCCTGGGCCTGGATGGAAGTGGGAGGACCTTGGTCTTCCTGTAGGGCAGGGAATTTGGACTGCTCTTCGGTATCGAGAGGGAGGGGGAATGGAGTGGGGGGAGGAGAAGAGGAGTGGGGATGGGGGAGGGGAGTGGGGGGAGGGGGCAATGTGTGGGAGGAGGGGGAGGGAAATGGGAAACGGGGAGCAGTTGGAAATTTTAATTAAAAAAGAATAAAAAAAAAAAAGACCCAGCAACACTACACTTGGGCATATACCCAAAAGATGTACACATATACCATAAGGACATTTGCTTGACTGTGACCGTAACAGCATTATTTATAGTAGCCAGAACCTGAAAACAATCTAGGTGCCCCTCATCTGAAGAATGGACAAATAATGTCTGCTTTATTTACACAAAGGAATACTACTCAGAGTTGAAAAACAATGATGTCTTGAAATTTGCAGACAAACGGTTAAAACTGGAAAAGAACCATCCGGTGTGAGGTAACCCAGACCCAGAAAGACAAATATAATGTGTACTCACTCATAAGAGGACTTTAGACAGAAAGCAAAGGACAACCAACCTGTAGTTCATGACCACAGAGAAACTAGGTAATAAGAAGAACCTTAAGAGAGGCATACATAGATCCCCCTCAGATGGGGAATGAATAAGATCTCCTGAGTATACTGGGAGAATGAGTGGGAAATGGGAGGGTGGAAGAGGAGTGAAAAGGGAAAAGAGAAGCATGGAAGAGCATGGAATGGTTGAGATGGGTGAAGGACAGAGAAAGAAATCAAGAAAAAAAATACCTTGATATTGGGGTAAGCCATAAACCTGGCACTAGGGAAATTCTCAAGAATCCACAAAGATTAGCCCAGCTAAAACCCTAAGCAATAGTGAAGAGGGTACCTGACTTTTGTGTGGCAGATCTTTCTGTATATGTGTTGCTTTTATTTGTTAATGAATAAAGAATCTGCCTTGGCCTGTGATAAGGTAGAGCAGAGCTAGGTGGAGAAAATGAATCTGAATTCTGGGAGAAAGAAGACAGAGTCAGTGAGATGCTATGGAGCAGCCAGAGGAGAAAGACACACACAGGCTGCCAGCTGAAACATTACCTGTAGGCCATGAGCCTTGTGGTAAAATATAAAATAGTAGAATTGGGTTAATTTTAGAGATAAGAGTAACCTAAAAATTTGCATAAGCTAGTAGGCCAAGCAGTGTAGTAATTAAGGCAATTTCTGTTTGATAATTGTGGTTCTGGGCAGCCAGGAACAAACAAGTGGCTTCCCACTACCTGAACTGGCCTTCCCCTGTAATCAGATTGATGACTACCTCAATTACCACTATAGAACCTTCATCCAGTAACTGATGGAAGCAGATGCAGAGATCCACAACTCAGCATGGCACTGACCTCCTGGAATACAGTCAAAAAGAGGAAGGAGCGATAATATGAGCCAAAGGATCAAGACCATGATGAGGATACCCACAGAAACAGCTGACCTGATCTAATGGGAGCTCAATGACTCCAGTCTGATAGCAGGGGAACTTACATAGCTCCACACTAGTCCCTCTGAATGTGAGCTACACTTGTGTGGCTGAGACAGTTGGTAGGCCTCTGGCAGTGGGACCAGGATATTTATCCCTAGTGCTTGAACACACTTTTTGGAACCCATTCCTTATGGAAAAATACCAAGGGAGGGCCTTGGTCTTACCTAAAACTGATATGCCAGACTTTGTTGACTTCACATGGAAATTCATACCTTCTCTGAGGAGTGGATAGGGTGGTGGGAGCTGGAAGAGGGAGGTGGAAACTGGGATTGGTATGTAAAATGAGAAAAGATTGTTTTAAAATAAAATAAAAAATAAATAAAAGCTTCCAGAACTTTTCAACATCAAAAAATGAGTTACGTACTATAGAAGAATGAATTCCTAAGTCTTTAAGTTTAATTCTGAATTCTGCTCAACGTCAAAACTTATTTTACAGTGTCTGTTATTGTCATAAATGGAATTACCTCCTCCTATGTCTAAAATATTTACAATTTTTTCTGAATATGTCAAGATAGCTGAGTTTTTAAACATACACATACTCAATATACAGAATCTCTACTACAAAGAAAATATTCAGTAGGTGTTAATTTTACAATGACAAATAAATGTTCAAGATACTGTGTAAGTAATTTTATACTTGGTACCAATACTACAAAGAAAATTCAAGATGTGTGTATTTTTAAAATTTTCTTTTGTCAATTTGACGTGCATTGTGTCATGCTTTCTTTTGCTTTGCATTTGTGAGAAGAAATGATTTCTTTAGCTCCAAAAAATTCCTTTTTTCAGTTTTTGTTGCCTTTCCATATTTATGCCATTTAATCCGACAGTTTCCATTGTCTTCGATAATGCCAAATTCAATTTCAACTCTTTATAGGTTTTCTATCCCTACATTTGCGTTCACAATCAGACTCAATATATTTTTTTCTGAGAAGACTAATCTACAAGACCTTCAGGTTGGATCATTAAAAATGAATCAAATATTAATTCTATTAAAACTTCTCTCAGCCCCACATTATATTCTCCCTTTACCAGCATCCCATGTAGCTCCTATTATTGTTTCATGCTTTGTGTCTATCTGTTAATTAAATCTATTTGTTCTAGCCATAAATATTCTAAGTTTAAAGATTTAGGACCTGTCCTAAAATTATACCACTTTTTTGTGATACCTTGTTACTTAATTTTATTTTTTTTTAATCCACAAATTCCTTGACATTTTAATATATTGCTTGCTATGAAAGAATTTTTCTGGGTTTCATAATATGAATTCAAAAGTTGTTACTTAGCTTCTATATGATCATGAACTGTAGGCTCAATACTCTTTGTTTATAACTTGTATCCACGTATGAGTGAGTACATACCATATTGATCTTTGGGTCTGGGTTACCTTACCCAGTATGGTGTTTTATAGTTCCATCCATTTGCATGCATATTTCAAGATGTTATTGTTTTTACCACTGAATAGTACTCTAATGTGTAAATGTGCCACATTTCCTTTATCCATTCTTTGGTTGAGGGACATCTAGGTTGCTTCCAGATTCTGGCTAATATAAATAATATTGCTATAAGCATAGTTGAACAAATGTCGTTGTAATATGATTGAACATCTCTTGGGTATATGCCCAAGAGTCATATTGCTGGGTCTTGAAGTAGGTTGATTCCCAATTTTCTGAAAAACCACTATACTGAATTCTATAGCCAGAAGCTCCCAGAGGACTGCCCAAGGCAATGTCTTCTTGAACAGGAGAGAAAAGGATCTTTTGTGAACACAGGCTATCACCACTAATTTTATCTTTCTCCTCCTAATGTTTTGCTAGCAAAGCACCCTTTCAACTTTCACTGTAAAGCCTAGAAGTAAGCAAATATTGCCTGTGACACCGAGAGAGAAAGAGAGAGAGAGAGAGAGAGAGAGAGAGAGAGAGACAGAGAGATTTGCAAGAAGTAAGGGGGTGCCTACAATTCTACAATTCCCCAGAACATAAAAAAGGACAGCTACCTCATTTTCCTTACAAAGATAATCTGTATAAATGGATTGAATGAGGGGGGATTTAATTCTTCTTGTTTTTGATGTTTGTAGCAAAGATAAACATTCTTTAAAAATAGAAACACATATAATCTCTTCAAGGTAAAATTGCCACATCTCCTTAACTTATCATTGATTACATGAATTACATTTTAAACTAGTTCTTTCTGCAAGTGAGAGTGTTAACATTATAATTTTATAACTTGTGGGTCTCAAGTGGATGGTCAACAATGTTTCCTAGTCACTTATGGGGAGGTAAGTAAACAAGAGATTTCTTTGAGTTTTTCTTAACTTTCCATAGCATGCTTTGTCTGAATCCTTCTTACATTTCATCTGTGTTGTTTAGGATTGAGGGATTTTTTTTATCCCACTCCACCATCTTCCTTCACCACACCCCTTTGCCTTTTCTTTCTTCACTATTGTTCCACTAAACTCCAAGACCATCTGTTCACTTGGCAGATGCAAGTCAGTTCTATAATTGTCATTCTTAGCATAGTGCAAACCCTGCACAATCCAGAGGATGAGAAGTACTACATTCATGAGTTAGCCAAATGTATATTGTTGTAGAAATTACTTGTCAAAATGTCAAGGGGAACAATATTTGATTTCCAAAGCATCGCAGACATCTATCCAGATTACAATACAAGGGCCCTATTATGTTGTTACTCATGCTACGCGTCATGCAGATTTCAGCTGAAGTAAATGACATGAGCTTTGCAAGCTTTGATTTCTATTGTGTGAAAGGATGGGTGTTTGCTACAAAATCCTTTGCTCAAGCACTGAAGTGAGAGGTTTTACTGGAGTGTATCAAATACATAATTTTGGGTAAAAAAGCCTCAGGTATGAACATATTTTATTTTAAATAGACCAAAGATATGAAAATAAGAAATAAAATAGAAAGCATATTTAAACCTGAAATCAGGGAATTGTCAAGCCCAAAGGTAATAGTATGGTAACTTTCCATGTCTTCTATAACAAATTACTAGGAAAACAGAGACTTAAGATTTTGCAAATTCACTTCTTTATAATTCTGTAAGCAAAAAATCCATTCAGCTTACAATAGATAAAAATAAACTATTAGCAAGGCCACATCTATTGAGGAAGATCATTTCAGAATCCAGTATCTTGTATTTGCATCCTCTGAGATATAGATGTTACTTGGCTAGATCTCAGTCTCTCTACAATCAAAATGACATCTTTGACCAGGCTCTCATAGTCACACCTCCCTTTTCTACCATTATCAAGAAGAATTTTTGGCTTTGGAATAGTTGTGAGCTCAGTTCGACTTATCCAAATGGTCCAGGATACAATTTCCACCTGATGGTGTTTAACAAAAATTCTGTCTTTAACCTCCCTATTTATAAGAGTTACAACATATTTACCGGGTCCATAGGTTAGGATATGGACATCTTTGGGCTATTTCTCATAGATGTAATTCACTTATAAGCTCTTTCTACATAATAATAAAGATATGGAAATAATTTACATAAAGTGAACTTAAACAAATGTAAAATTTTAACTTTATCCTCCAAACTCTAGTTCTCTGTTCCAATGAGGAAAATCTATCATTCTAATATGGTAAATTTGTTTGAATCATCTGCTAATAAATGAACAAAATGATACTCCTAACATTATTGCATTTTCTAGCTCTCACTACTGTTTTGGGTGACACAGAGCAAAACATATGCCACCCAGAGTTATCATATGTGTTTAGTTAACATGTATATGATTGATGACAACAATGATGAGGTCATTTTACAACATATTCCTGGAGGTTCTAAATGGTGCCTTTAATTGCTCGCTCATGCATAAAGCAATTGGAGCGGATGTACACTGAAGACAGATGAATAAGAAACCAACCCATTAGAATGCCCGTGTTTGTAAAACTTCAAAGAACACTTATTAAATAGCTGCTCTAGGCTACAAGTTAAGTTATATATGGCAGATAGATAATAACTATGGCCTGGAATCTGGCCTGAATTCACTCACAGTGTTGTTAACAAGGCAGAAATATAATTTGTCATGTACTGCATCACTTGTTCTCATGCACATAGATGGGAAATAAGAAGATGACATTAGAAAAGATCAATAAAGAGCAGAGCATCATTTCAAACTGATTTTTAAAGATAACTGCAATTTTAAAATTTTAGGTAAGTGGTAAGAGACTTTTATTTTCTTCAGGAACCAAAAAATAGTATCAAGTTAATTAAAATTTAAATAGCATAACAAATTAAAATGATAGATAAGTAAATTAAGGAGCATTATTATCCCTCCCATGCCTGGGCTTCCTTGATGCATTAAAAACGTAAAAATAAAAGGACTGAAGCAGGATATAGCATAACAAAGTAAGGGATTGCTTTCCCTGTGAGTATTGAGTTCTGGAGCTCAGTGTGTGGGTGTCTTCTTTGCTAGTGTATTTGGGATAATTTAAAGCCCTCACACCTACAACTTGCTGCCAAATAAAACATTAAGTCTCAGCTCCTGATATTTTCCAAACACCTGCCTGTTAATAGAATGCTGACTTCTTTTTAAGAACTGTTAAGCCACATCAAAATGAGTTATTTTAATTTGAGAATATTAAATTCATGGTAATCTGATTTTGGACATGCCAAAAAATGATTACATTTGTTAAGGTAAATAAAACCTATGTTTCACAAGAGAAAATTATGCAAATCCCAAGTCCTATAAATCCCCGCCTTAAGCATTGGTCACATGTACTGTGAAGAAACTCAGTGACAAACAGGGCTAGTCATAGTTGACAATACTAGAATTCCCATATTGTAAGATAGGACTTCTCTTTTGTTCCTGACCTCAAATGAGAAACAAATACAGTCACAGATTATTGCATACTACTGGAATTGTAGATGAAAATGTCAATGATACCATATGTCTGTCTACATAGTCAGAACAATTCCGTGGTCTCCAAAGCTGAAACTTTGTAATGTTTTATTATAGACAGCAGAACAAAGTGAGGCATGCCTGAAGATGGTGAAGCAACTGCTATGAAAATCCAACTTCTCTGCAACCTGAAAGCTTCTATGAGTCAACCTTAAGACCCGGACACTTTCTTTATCATCCATCAAAACTGTAAATTCTATGGAACCACTTCTTGAGCTCTCTAGACCCCGGGATCATGCAACGACACTTATGAGTCTTAGCTTATAGTGTTTCATATGTTTCCTATATGAAGAAACACAGATGTATTCACACTACACATACCTTTGTATTTTTATCTTAATTTTATAGCCTCTGGGACTTCATATATGATTAGTAGAACATCAACACCACTTGCACATTTCCTTCTCCTTGCCTATGCCTGTGTCTCTTCCCTTCCAAATTCAAACCTTTTTTTTTTAAAAAAATGTGAGAGACAAAAACATACATGAGATATACATAGATAAATGATAGACCTATGGAAATATATATATATATATATATATTTATATATACATATATAGAGAGAGCGATACATCCAATAAGTCCATTTAACATTGCTCATATATACAAGTGTTTAGAGCTTAACGTGTTAGATTAGACAACATGTATGGGAACTCATACCTTAAGATGTCTGACAGTTACTCTCGCAGTAACCATTGATCACATATAGTCTTCATCAGGGGACAGGATCTTTTGAATTTTCTCCCATCAAATAATGCTACCAGGTCAGTATTTTCAGGCATTCACATTTTTCATAGTTCCTATGTGCATTTTCCTCACCAAGTCTAGAAGATAGATAGTATCTGGTAGTAACTTTCTTTGTCATCTGGCTCTTTTAATCTATTCCTTATATTGTTTTCTGTGATTTTCCCTAAACTTTAGGTGTAGGTGTGGCCTTGGGGTTGCATTAATTTACTTGGGCAATACATAGACATTTTTATTTGGATTTTAACAGTTGTGAATTTCTGCATTTGTCTCCAAAAGTTGGACAAAAAAATTTCTTTGATGAGGATTGAAAATTAAACCTCTCTAAATATAATAGTATTTAGAAACCATTTAGAGGTTACATTAGTTTAGGAAAACATCAGCAGTAGGTTCTTTTCTAGAATACAGATTACAAAACCTGGCATGAATTTTCTCCTGTCCAGTATGCTTTAAGTCCATTAGACAACTGTGCGTTATCCCCCAAATAAAATCTTTCTGTATCAGTGGAATATCTTGCGTGGTCAGGAATTCCTATGGTCATGATTTTACAGCTAGATGAGACTACAGAGTGTGCCTCTCACTTGGCAGTTTATAATCATGTTTTGATAACATGAGAGCTAGTTCTCAAGGAGAAGGCTTCCAAGGCAGCTCCAACTCTATTATGCTAAACCTTATCTAAATTTTGGTTTTGGTATCTATGCATGGATACACACACACACACACACACACACATATATATATATGAATTTTAAGTAAGTTCATAAAATAGTATTTATGGATTTTAAATGTCTTTATTGTTGATTGCCTTACTTTCCTCCTTCTCTACCTGTATTATCCTTCCTCCTATCCTATCCTAACAGTTCTTAGGTAACTGGTAAGAAACGTTCTTTCATTTTATTAAGTAACCAAAAAATAGTATAAAGTTAATAAATTTAAATAGCATAGAAAAATAAACCTCTAGGTAACTAAATTAAGGAGCATTATTATCCCCCCCATGCCTGGACTTCTTACTCAGTTATCATCACCCTTCCCCATTTTCCCATTATGCCCCGTATAGCATCTGTTTCCTGTTATCCCATTCTCTAAGATTTTTCTCTTCCCCTCCCCATGTGACACTTCTATTTTCCTTGCTTTTCCTAGATGCTAGCTTCATATCATGTTTCAACTAAAATTACCTCAATGCTTCACCACAAAACAATACAAGCATATCATTGCTTTCTAAAAGTCTTTTTCACCTTTTGAATACCCTACAGACATGTTCTTGTTAAAAATGATGCTAAATACTTGTGTGTGTATCTGTATATATGAGGGAACACGTGTCAGTGTTTGCACATGAGGTCAGATGAAAACTTATGAGAGTTGGTTCTTTTTCTCCATGTGCGTTCCAGGAATTGAATAAAAGTCATCAATCTTGTCAGCACATTTCTTTACTGGCTGAGCCATTTTACTCCCCCAAGATATTCTTAATGTACTGAATTCAAAGTATGCCCCATTGGATAGAATATACAAATATATTAAAATAAGCTTTCCATTATATATAAGAATAAATATCATTTGAGATATGGATCTTAAAGATATAATATTTGACTTCACTTATTTGGGCTTAAAATAGTTTCTGAACCGTTAGAATAAAAGAATATTTGGACTTATATAAAATTTTAATGATGCACTCGGAAAATATCTATGTTATATTTGATTGTTCTTCTACAGAAGCAAAAATCTTCCAGAATTCAATACATATATTTACATTGGACGCTTTATTGGAAAACTATATTGCATATATTGTGAAAAAGTAAAATATTGAATGAATAACATTTGAATTTATATAGTAAGCTATTTGACTATAATTAATTGATGTTTTTCTTGTAAGCAGTGATTAAATTTAATAATTATATATAATTTCATTGTATAATAAACTGTCAAATTAAACAAATTTGATATAATTTTGTCACATATTAATATGTGTATGTCTTCAGAAAGCTATTTTTTCTGATATTGGGTTTTACTATGCAACAATTTGTTGCTAAAAAATATGAGGGAACAACATTGTTGATAGAACCTTTTTATGTAGAGAAAAGTATTTACATTAATCATTTAATTATTCCACACATTTGCATTATACACCAACAAAGTGAGTAACACAAAGTTCCTGTTCACTAAGAGAGATGAATGTACATTAAACAGATTATAGACTGTATTACTAAGAAGATATAAGCAGAATAATGTATTGGTAAGGTGTTGTAAGTGGTATCCAGCAGGTGGCTAGAAAAACATGTCTAGATAATGCCTGGGTAGAAATTCAAATGAAGTGAAGCAGAAGACCCACGAAAAGAACAGAAAGAACTAATGCCATAGGGAAAATTCACATCTTGCTTCTGAGATTTTTCCAAGAGAAACAACAAGTCTACAGTAGTTTCCATGACAAGGCAACTCAGAACAGAGTTCAAAAACACACTGTGGATGCTACAGGTAGGACCTTAATGGCTTTTACAGAGTACAGAGGAAAGTCGTTTGTGACTGACCAGTTCATTTAAAATAGTGCTGTGGCAGCATCTGACCTTCACTTTAAAGAGATGAGCAGGGATTGTTTGCAACTAGATTGTAAAGCTAAAGGGGTATAATAGAGACCCATGAGACTCCTCTAAAACTACCCAAGGGAACTATGAAAATAGTTCTCTCATTATGTTGTGTTGATACAAGGGTTAAACGTCAAGTTTATCCTTGCATCTACAAAGAAGCTTATAGACACCTTTAGACCAAACAGTCAGTTTATATGCCAAAAAAGGTTATAAAACTTGTAGAATTTTATGTAACTATAATATTATTCTTAAAGCTCACGGAATCATCAAATATCTTTTGATACAACACATGATAATCATTTTTGCTACACATTGTTTAGAAAATGACTATCAGGAATCAATTAAGTGTTACATATGTCAAGTTAATTTTCTCATTTTAAGTGATATTTAGTGAATATGCTTAGTGGCCTATTTATTATAGGTAGTAATATGTGTAATAGAAAAACCGTATCTTAAAATAATTGTAACTTATGTAAGTTGCCAAATAATGTTTAAATGTTAAAACAACCAATTTTTTTTGGAAAATTAAAAGATAACTCATATTAGCAAAATTGTGAAGACTAAGTTACAGCTAATGTATATTTATACAAATAAAAATTATACACAAATATTTATGGCTTGGGGCTGTTAAGTGTTTCATAACTCTGTATGTCAAAGCCCCTTTTGGATTTTAATGAAACATTTGACACAGTTACTAAGTCATATATACAAATACTTCAAAAATGTCTTGGTGACATGGAAAATTTTTAGGGAGGGAGTACTTGTTGCTAAGATTACAAATTTTCTGTTTCCTCTGTTATTAGTAGTTCATATTGGGTCTGTAACTTGAGCCCCCTGGGCACTCAGCAAATGATTGCCGCAAGTCTCATTTTCTGGGTTTCTTTGTGTCTAGTGCCTACTTTTCAGATGCCTGCCCTTGTGTCAGCTGACACTAGTCTCCTCGCGGACTGTAAGCACCCTTGTCCTCAGTGAATAAGGGCTTGATTGTGCACTGATTAAAATGGCTTATTTTACTGTTCAAGTAAATTACACCGAAATGGCATTTCCTACCAAACAAAGAAAAATAATAACATAATAACACAAACTTGACACTTCCCTAATGCTTTAATCTGACAGTTTCGGCACACTTAACAAATGACCATTAATTAACCCTTAGGTGATTCATGTCAGGACACCCTGATTATACTCATTTCACAAATTAAATGCTCAGAGCTAGTGGAACAACAAGACAAGGTTATACAGGGTTTTTGACAGACCAGGGACCCAACAACCCTGGCCCTGGCAGGGACTTCCAGGCAGTCAGCAAACAAGTACTAATCCTGAGAGCATATTGTTTCATCTTTCACCATGAAATTCCCATTTCATACGCAATTTCTGAGTGTCTCATCAGAAGAAAGCTTCCTTATATCTAGTCAAAATTCTTATCCTCTTGTATCACCAAAAGAAGGATAACTTGTAAATCTGTAAGTACATCTTTTCTAGAGCATTGATGCCAAGAAGAAGAAGGATGAGAGATGGGAGAAAAATGCAGAGAACAAGAAAAAAAGCAATAAGATGGGGAGGAGGAGCCTTGCTGTATTTATTTTAACTAGTAAAGTGTGACCAAGATAGAAGCTTGGATCTAACAGAAGAACACTGACCCTCACAGGTGTCAGTTGGGTTGACTGTCGTGTATAGTCACCAGTGAGATTTGAAAAGTCAGTTCCTGGCACCATGGGCATGAAAACCCCAGGGTTTTTTTTTTCCTCCTGCTATTTCACAGAATGTAAATGAAACAAGCTTCTCTTGAAAAGTAGTACTTTCTCAAATGTGTCTTTAGTGAAAATTAGAATAAGCAAAACTTACATATGGTGCCCTCCACCAAAACTCTCTACATGTAAATGCTGCTGGTGGCTAAGAGCTGACTCACACTGACATTTAATGTACCTTGACCATCTCAAAATGAACATCTAGCCCTTCCTAAATGACTTCAACTCTTGGCGCCAACTATTCTCTTCCCTAATCGTACAAACAGGACTTTTGTTTTTCAAGATTTTTTGTTTTGATTTGTTATTTTTATTCCACATATTAGTGAGATCATTGTCCCCTGTGCTTGACTTAATTCATTTAACATAATGCCTTCCAGGTGCATTCATATTGTTGAAGAGTACCACTGTGCCCTTCTTTTGATGCCAGAATAATGAGATATTGTCACATATCCTTTATTAACTCATTTTCTGACAATGCTTAAGATCGTGTACAATGCAGTTTAACACAGTGTGAGATGCATTTTATGCGTGGGAGCATGCTGAAGCTGGAAGCTATAATAAATCACCACAGCTGGTTGACTCCACACTGAATATTCCAGAATCCCCTGTGAGGTTATAAGTGCTTCATAAATGGAGGTAGTAGCCTCGTCTTTTAATGTGAACTTTAAAATTATTTTCTTGTTTTGTAATTCTGTATTTCATTTTGCTTTGTCAAGTTATTTTTGAGTACCATTACTTCAGCACATTTTATACTGTAGTATATAGGTAAGAAATAACTGAAGGCACTTTCTCAAGAAAGCGTTTATTAACAACGTGGTTTGGATCCTCCATCGTCCTCATCTCAAATTTTTTCTTGACATTTCATACTATCTATTGTACTGTGTTAGTTATTTTTCCATCACTACATCTGAGGTAAGAAATTAATGGTTTGATTTGTGTGTGTATGTGTGTGTGTATGCTGTATTATGTAAGTATGTGGGTATTATGTGCAATACTATGTGCCTATGTAGAAAAGGCAGAAGAAGAAGCTAGACAACTTATTCTATGACTCTTTTCCTTGTTGCTTCAGCCATGGTGTCTTAATGAAACGGAAGTGCTCTACTTCAGATTGGTTGAATAGGCAACAAGCTCTTGGCAGCTTCTTGTCTCTGTCTTTCAATGTTGGGGTATATAATCACGCATTCCCAACTATTACACAGGAAATCACTAGTTGAATTTTTTTACAAGATACTAAAATAGGATTTAAAAAAAATCAAATGAAAAGATGAAGTTTTTGCATTTCTGAGATCCCAGAAGTAATATTAATAGTATAGACTGAAGACTCAAGATACATTTATAAACTGAAAAAGTTGATCATGAGAAATAGAAATTGTGACAACATAGAAGCTGCAGTTTTTACCAAAAACATGAATCATACAACTGTGTTCCACTTAAACAGAAATATGCATTCCAGTGACTTAATTGTTGACCTTACATCCATTTGATAATACTTTAAGTGACTTTCTTAGTAACATTTTCTTCATTAAAATATAAAGCAGGAACACAAATGAATAGGCTGGACCCAGAAAAAATATATTGGTTCATACAGATGTGTGCTCAAACACGTTTGTGTGCTTGTATGAAGTCATGTGGAGATAGAAAGATTAACCAGCTGTTAAGAGAACTTGCTGCTCTTGCAGAGGACTAGGCTTAGTCCCAAAAACCCACACAGTGGCTCATAAATACCTGGTACTTTAGTTCCAGTTATGAAATGACCTTCTCTGGCCTCCACTGGCATCAGGAATACATATGGTACACATAATTACATGCAGAAAAAATAGTCATAAAATGACATTAATATGAACACCCTTTTTTTATATAAAAAATAGAGCAATGCTTAGTATTTTACCAAATCTCCATCATTAAAATTCCATATGACAAAAACAGCTTAGTGTCAATGTACACAAATCTATTGGATTATTCTTCCATAACTAATGACATTTGTTATTACCAATAAATACACATTTGTCACACAAAAATGGAAAAGACAGATACAAAGAGTACTCTATTCATAATGCCATTACTGATATATATATATATATATATGTGTGTGTGTGTGTGTGTGTGTGTGCGCACATGTAGTACATGTATTTATAGAGTTTTCAAAACAAAATTTTTGATTATAGAAAGTAATGTGAATATATTTCATAATTTTTGTTTTAATTTCTAAAACATTCCTTTTATTTTTTTGTGTATCTTTATTCCTTTATGCACGCACATATGTGTGTATGTGTGTGTGTGTGTGTGTGTGTTTATGTAGTATGTTCCTACTGTGCATGTGTTCCACAGTGGCCCTGTATGGTCAGAGGACAACTTGAAAGACTCAGTTCTCTCACTTGATCATGTGGGTCTTGAGTGTGGATTTTACTCAGATCATCAGACTTGATAAGTGCCTACTGATCCCTTGTGGTGGCCTGGGAAATCTCATTGCTCATAACATAATGTTTATCATAAGAAGACTACATTCTCACTTACATGACAATTAATAACAATCATTGTTGACCATCACTAATTGCGAGATTCCTAATGAATTATTTTATGCCTTATCTGGAGACATGAATTAGCTAATACCTAATAATGACAACTGAGACGGTCATATGTGAACAGTTCCTAAATGTATTCAACAATGCAATGGCTTCCTAAGAAATTGTATTTACTCCCTTCCCTTCTGTATATGAGTCAGCTATTAGTAATAAAAGACCATATAAGTTATGTGCCTTCTCCCTATCTAATCACTGGAAATATTAACTTCAGAAGTGAGAGCAATGGGGACATTAATGAAATCCTGTTGAAAACAGAGTAGATAGAAGGAAATCAGTGTAAAGAAGAAAGAGAGATAGTGATCACTTTTACATCCTTGAAGTGAGAGTTATCGAGTAGAGATAAAAGGGAGTCAGAGAAGAAGATTCTCCTCTGCAATGTTAGTAGTGGAGAAATATCAAACGACAGACTGTCAGTTAGGAGAACAGATTCCTGGCATATGTACAGTAAAGACAAAATTTTTCTTTTATCTTTTCTGTGCTTGGCAAACTACAGAGAGTCTCTCAAAGTGCTTGAGAAGCTGCCTCCACGTGCATAGCTGAGAACAGGGGCACAGAATTAGCCATCGATCTCTGCGTGTCACTGTCTGCTTTGTTTCCGATATTCTATTCTTGATTTTGCAGGTGGAGCTGCACAGAGGATCTAAAACAAACACATTTTTGTCTGCCTCTGATTAAACTAGAGATAAACCAATAACTGCTGCTCAGAAAAGAGAGAGAGAAAACATCTAAAGTTCATGCTGTCAGGATGAATTCTATCTCCAACTAAACATTTTCACGCCTGATAAGATTTTACTTACAGCAAAGATTAAGCCATATGTCACCTTAGTCACTGGTATTTTAATTTGCATATGCCGATCTCATGTATAGGAAGCTGTTCTCAATGAGAGTAGAGTGGGTAGTACTTAGCAATTCAGAGGAAATGTCGACTGGTAGGCAAACGATTTCTACCAAATTGATTCCACAGAAACCCAAATGTTATTGTGATTGATTTTGCCCTTTTGTTGCATAAAGGTACATTCATTCTCTGAGTTTCCTCCCTAATCATTTCACACCAGAGCTGGTGAGAGGGAAGAAAATGTGCTGTTCCTTGTAGAACATGCTCAATCACGGGTTTGTTTCTCCGCGTATCTACCCACTCATGCACACATCCAACCTCACTTCCATCCATCCATCCATCCATCCATCCATCCATCCATCCATTCATCCATCCATCCATCTATCCATCCATCCCAATAGTAATCCAGTTTTTCAGCTATTCAATCCCCCAAACAGCAAGTTCTGAAAATATATTTGCTTATGAATAAAGATATCAATATCAATATTAATATTAAATGGATAGATAACAAGTAACCAATGAACAGAAATTAAATTTTTCTTAAAAACTTCTAACAATCCACTCTTGGAGGAAGCCAATGTCATGAGAAAAAAAATGTGACAGTAGTCAATGAGCTGAGTGTTAGACAGAGTCAGTAATAATGATGATGATGTAGTTATAAGCCAAATATTCTCTGTTTTCTTTTTGTGAAATAAGTATATTGTGACACTTCTGATGTGATTTGAGTACATTAATACTGGTAAACTTAAGACATACATAGTTTTTTCCTTTTTTCTTTAGCAGCCAGAAGTTTCTGCTTTTTAATTTCTTATCTTAGCTAGATATTTTCTCTTAGAACATTGGAGGAAGGAGTATCATGGTTCTCTCAACTCTTATGGCTATATCTTATGCCAAAACCATTATTAATGACATATGCAACCAGTAATAATCCATAGACTTAAGGGTATGTAGATCTGCCTATTTATATATCCTTGAATCTATGTGCATATTTTTAATATAACACATTTTATACAACTGAATAAATGAATGACTTCATTTTCCCAGTGTTATTTAAAGTGTGTTAAAATGCTAAACTTTTGGCTAGTAGAACTACTTTTCAATTATCTTTAACTAAGTAAATACACATGTCTTCTCCCCCTCCGTGCCAACCATGTAAATTATAAATAATCAGCTCACTCATACACTGACTTGAGTGGTATCTATTTCATCAAAATCCAAATCTACTTAACATAATGAAAGGGTGTGCACAGACCTCAAAACATCCATGAACTCATCGTTTCCTTTATTTACATATGTGAATGAAATGACAAGCAAAGTGATTGCAAACTGTTAATATTCTCTTACATTCTATACTGCCCGATTTTCTTCCTGAAGGATACACCACAAAGAAGCATTTTTCACATTTGCTGAACAAGACATAAACTAATCTGTTTCTATGTAGACACCTGTGTTTTCCTGTATTGATGCCGTCTGGGCTGCTGTCCTTGATGCTCAGCAAAGTTTAATTTAGTCTGACCTCCAGCTGGCCTATTTTCTAATCTGTAAAAATGCCAGCCATAAGATCACTTACTGAAAGATCTCTGCTGGGAGAAAAACAACCCTAGCATAAGGTTCATGGAATCAAGGTCTACCAAGATGGCTCCTACACTTCTAGGACCAACAAATCATCAGATCTTTGTCTACATTTCATTAGAAACTAACTCTAGACATTGTGCCCATGGAAGAAGAATTTTCTCATTCACATATTTGTACTGGATATTTTCTACCATTTTTCTCACCTCTAAAGAAATTGTATTTCACTGAGTGATATTGACCTTACAATGTATGATGAAGAAAAATTATCTCCTTTTCTAGGCAGTCAAATGACTTCAATTAGGAGATTTATAAATACGCAGTAAAAACAATCAGACATGTGCTTAATATTTACAGAGTAAATTTGCTATTGGCACCTGACCGCTGATCTCAAAAAATTGGGTGTATCCTCTTCCTTGAAGGTGAGCAATGATTGGTTACTTATCAATCCTCTCTGTTTATAAGTATCATTTCCCTAGTTTCAATTCTGCTTCTGTCCTCTAAATCTTAGGATAATATTTGGCCCCACCCACCCAAGATATTGATGTTGGTTGGTGGAGATGGGGACTTTAAAGATTTACAAGATTAAGAGAAATCTGCACTAGTGAATAGGTTAACATTTTCCTCACCAGAATGGACTATTGAAGAAGTTTAGTTGTCTTAATCAGGAAATCTTAAGCCAAACCAACTGGGTGTCACTGCCATGTTATTGAATTTCTAGTCTATGAGCCCTCTCTCTTTTATAAGTTATTGAGTGTCAGCTATTCTACTGCAGAAACAAAATATGGCCTAAGATATAGTTTATCTCCAAATAAAGTCTCCTAAATGTTTAAGTCTTACCATCATGTTTACTTTTTTATTCATAACTCATTGGTCTTTCTCTGTCATAAAGACTTGTTGTTCTGCCTCTACATTGTCTCCTCAGACCGATAGAGGAAAACAATGTATTTCTGAAAGCATGTTACTGAATTCTTAGTTGCAAAGCATTAAGCTTCTTCACATGATAAGAGGCTTCGGCTATTCCAAATTCAGGATTAGGGCTTCTCATTAAACTACACTGTACATTGAATTCCATGTAATTCCTTAGTAGCCATTTAGCATAATAAATCAGTTTTAAATGGTCATTCTTCACTTTCATTTATTATTATTATGATGATGGTGATGATTAACATATCACAGCGAGGTAAGAAGTAAATCCTATATGATTTCTTTCACCATTAGTTTTCACTAAATAATACTCCAAACCATTCCAATGGGGCCAAGCATTTCCTTATTGTACTTAACCCATCAAATTTCTGCTTGGATGTGTGAGTTTTCTGTACACTCATATTATCCCCACCCCCGAGTGTGTGTGTGTCTGTGTGTCTGTGTATATGTGTGTGGTGCATGAACATGTGTGAAAGAGAATTTATTCACTGTTGTTTGATACTTTCTTTACCAGGCTAGCAGGCTCAAAAGTTTCTGGAGATTCTCTTATCTCAACCTCCCATCTTATTTTAGGAGCATGGGGATACAGAGGCATGTTTCCAGCACCTGCTTTTACATGGGTTCTGAGTATCAGAGCTCACTTCTTTACACTTGCTCAGTATTTACATTACACACTGAGTCATCACCCCATTCTCAAATAATCTTTTACTGGGTGAGTTATTCATACCATTTTATGGTTCATAATATATAGTATTTGAATTAGATTGATCCTCAGGCTCTTCTGTTTGAATACTTGGTCATTTTGGGGTAAAGCTATTTTGAAAAGGATTAAGAGATGTGAAATAGTTGGATTAACTATTTCACAGGCATGAGTTTTTTGTTTTTTGTTTTTATTGAAAAAAAAAATTTTCCACTTCCTCCCCGCCTCCCATTTCCCTCCCCCTCCTCCCGCCCCTCTCCCCGTCCCCCCACTCCTCTTCTTCTCCCTTGCCAGTCCCAAGAGCAGTCAGGGTTCCCTGCCCTGTAGAAAGTCCAAGGTCCTCCCCCCTCCATCCAGGTCTAGGAAGGTGAACATCCAAACTGTCTAGGCTCCCACAAAGCCAGAACCTGAAGTAGGATCAAAACCCCCGTGCCATTGTCCTTAGTCTCTCGTCAGCTCTCATTGTCTGCCATGTTCAGAGAGTCCGGTTTTATCCCATGCTTTTTTAGTCACAGTCAAGCTGGCCTTGGTGAGCTCCCAATAGATCAGCCCCACTGTCTCAGTGGGTGGGTGCACCCCTCGTGGTCCTGACTTCCTTGTTCATGTTCTCCCTCCTTCTGCTCCTCTTTAGGACCTTGAGAGCTCAGTCCGGTGCTCCAGTGTGGGTCTCTGGCTCTATCTCCATCCATCGCTAGATGAAGGTTCTATGGTGATATGCAAGATATTCATCAGTATGACTATAGGATAGGTTCATTTCAGGTTCCCTATCCTCAGATGCCCAAGGAACTAACTGGGGACATTGCCCTGGGCACCTGGTAGCCATTCCAAGTTCAAGTCTCTTGCCAACCCTTAGGTGGCTCCCTTACCTAAGGTATGAGTTTCCCTGCTCCCCTATCCAACCTTCCTTTATCCCCAATCATCCCATTTCCCCAAGTTCCCCTCATCCTCTCCTTCACACTTTTCTCTCCCCATCTCCCCTTACCCCCATCCCACCCCACCCCCAAGATTCCAATTTTTTGCCCGGCAATCTTGTCTATTTCCCATAGCCAGGAGGATAACTATATGTTTTTCCTTGGGTTTACCCTCTTGTTTAGCTTCTTTAGGATCACAAATTATAGACTCAGTGGCCCCTATCCATGGTTAGAAACAATTATAAGTGAGTACATCCCATGATCTTCTTTTAGGTCTGGGTTACCTCACTCAGGATAGTCTTTTCTATTTCCATCCATTTGCATGCAAAATTAGAGAAGTCATTGTTTTTTACCGCAGAGTAGTATTCTAATGTGTATATATTCCACACTTTCTTCATCCATTCTTCCATTGAAGGGCATCTAGGTTGCTTCCAGGTTCTGGCTATTACAAATAATGCTGCTATGAACATAGTTGAACAAATGCTTTTGTCATATAATAGGGCATCTCTTGGGTATATTCCCAAGAGTGGTATTGCTGGGTCCAGGGGTAGGTTGATCCCAATTTTTCTGAGAAACCACCACACTGATTTCCAAAGTGGTTGCACAAGTTTGCAGTCCCACCAGCAATGGATGAGGGTACCCCCTTCTCCACAACCTCTCCAGCAAAGGCTATCCTTGGTGTTTTTGATTTTAGCCATTCTGACAGGTGTAAGATAATATCTCAAATTTGTTTTGATTTGCATTTCCTTGATCGCTAAGGAGGTTGAGAATGACCTTAAGTATCTTTTGGCCATTTGAACTTCTTCTGTTGAGAATTCTCTGTTCAGTTCAGTGCCCCATTTTTTAATTGGGTTAATTATCATTTTAACGTCTAGTTTCTTGAGTTCTTTACATATTTTGCAGATCAGACCTTTGTCTGTTGTGGGGTTGGTGAAGATCTTCTCCCAGCCAGTAGGCTGCCTTTTTGTCTTAGTGGCAGTGTCCTTTGCTTTACAGAAGCTTCTCAGTTTCAGGAGGTCCCATTTATTCAATGTAGGCATGAGTTTTGAGACATATGAATGCCCGGCTATCGTTTGGCTTGTTTCTTTCCAGCTTTTCTAACTTTTATGATCCCATTTCTCTTTAACTATATTTTCCTCTGGGCTTTCCTCCCTTTTTATTCTATATATCTTTCTTTCCTTCTTACTCCATGGTTAGTTGTGTCTCTGGGTAGCAGCCCTGGGGCCCCCCTTTCCTTCTCCTCTTCTCATTTCTCTTCTTGTATTGAGCCTAGATTTCTCTTCCTATTTATTCTCTCTGCCTTGCAGCCCTACCTATCCATCTCTCCTGTCTAGCTTTTGTTGTTCAGTTCTTTATTGGACCAATTGCTTATTTTAGATAGGCAAGGTAACACAGCTTTACAGAGTTAAACAAGTGAAACAAAATAGAATAAAATGCATCTTCAAATTATTAAACAAATATTCCACAGCATAAATGAATGTAACACATTTTAAACTAATGTTCTACAATACATGGGCTGCCTTTTTTTTCTCTACAGAGCACACAGGTAACATACCATTGAACATAGTTTTGGTCATATCTTTATGTCAACTTAAAAATATCAGATCATTGCCAGAAAATAGTCTAGCCTACCATTATGTACTTTAGGAAAATCTCCAAAGATATTTAATTAGACATAAAGATTTCTATTTTTCTGTGTATATGTGAAAGTAGCATCAATTTATTGAAGGAAACTATTTAGCTCCATCTAATTTTATTGTCATTCTAACTTCTTCATATTTTTTCAGTTCTTTCTTTATGTTGTTCTAACCACCTTCAATGTAAAGTTCCATTTGTACTTAGTCCACAGTGTTTGCTAGTCATGTCTCATCCCCATCCACCAGAGCCCCAGAGACTTGGGAGCAGCCTTTGTTCACTCCTAACCAACCCCCATGGCACCTGAGACCACCAGAGCCTTGGCTCTACTCCTTCCTGGAGAGGTGAGTATTTAGATGTCCCAGCTAGGGAGTCATACTCTCTGGCCTTTTCCCCAGAGGCACATCCCATGCTCAATCATGATCCAACAAAGTCCCAGAGACCTGGAAACAACCTCTCCACATGCCCAATCATCACCCAGGGCATCTCAGACCACCAGAGTCTTGGACCAGTCCTCACCTGAAGAGCTGATTACTAGTTCCCAAGTTAGAGGGCCCTTCTCGCTAGGCCATCGCCCCAGAGGCACATCCTGTGCCCCACCTCCATCCACTAGAGCCCCAGAGATCTGGTAGCAGCCTCATCACAGCCCCAACTACCCTTTCATAGCTTCTATGAGAACCAGACATTGGCATGCCACCACCTGGAGAGGTAAGTGTCTGTGACCCCAGCTGTAGGGCCTTACTGTCTAGGTACATCCTATGCTCTGTCCCAACCAGCAAAGCCTCAAATACCACAAAGCAGGCTCCCAACACCCCCAACCACTACCTTAGGCATCTGAGACCACCAGAATCATGGCCCTGCCTATACTTGAAGAAGTGAGTGTCTGGGTTCCCTGTTTGAGAGCCCTGACCTCTAGTCCCTAGACCCTGTAGGCATGTTCTATTCTTCATCCCCACCCAGGGAGCCCAAGAGACCTTTGAGCAACCTCCTCAGACCCACAACTGTCCTTCATGGCATGTGTGCCCACAAGAACTTTGGTCATGAATGCTCCTGGAAAGGTGAGTGTCTGCATCACAGTCATGAACTGGAGAAAAGCTTCTAGAGGCACATTCCACACCCTACCCTGTTGCCACACAATAATCAAAACAATAAACTTAGAGAATAAAAAAAGAATAAAGGAATAAAGCCAAGTAACATGTAAAGGCAGACCTATCAGAATTACTCAAATGAAAGCCAGAAGGCTCTGGTCAGGCATTATGCAGACTTAACTAAGAGACTACGGATGACAGCCCATATTACTATGTTGGGAGCAGTGAGACCCCAGATCCTGAATTTCTTGTTAACTTGTTTTCCACTGATCTGAGTGCCTTCAGCTGCTCTGAGCACGAGACCTTCAGGAGTTCCTCATGGCAGGAGAGCGGTTTCTGGTGGGTTTGGCTGGGGCGTGGCTATCTTTATATAATCTGCCCCTGAACACAATAAAGGGGACATGCTTGGGGAATTCAAGGATGACCCGTGTTGCTGTCTCTCTGTCTGTGTGTGTCTGTGTATTTTAACCTCCAGCCCCCTTACCCGAAGCTTGCAAACTGGGTGCCAGTGCACAGAGCGCAGACATGGAGGCCCGGTGCATGGCAGTACTATCCTCAGCAAAGCTTTCAATCACCATAGAAGGAAAAAACAAGATATTCTATAACAGAACCAGATTTAAAAGATACCTATTGATGCACAAATGCTACCCTTCTTCACCGCATCTGTGACCACCTGAGCCTTAGACCAGACTGCCCTTGGAGAAGAGTTCCAGAGCCTTACCAACATCCCCTAGAGGCACAGTCATGCTTGCACCCAGAGAAAGAGCAACCACTTAGGCCACAGTCCCCACCTTCACCAATTAGAAGAAGAGAGACACACTGAAGCACAGCCTCGACTTGCACTCACTGGAGAAAGACACGGGAAGATGGAAGTGTAAGAAAATATCCAACAACATAAAGACCAGTATAGCACCACCAGAATCTTGTGGTCCTGCAACAGAAATATCTGAACATTCTAACCAAGAAGAAGCAGAAGTTAATGACTTTTCATATAACTTTATGAAGATGATAGAGACCCTTAAAGAGGGAATGAAAAATTCCATTAAAGAAATGGAGAAAAAGCAAAATAAATAAATAAATAAATTGGAAGAAATCCATAAATTTCTTAAAGAAATCCAAGGAGAAAAAAAAAAAAAACAATCAAACAGGTGAAGCATACAGCTCAAACGTTTTAAGACTTGAAAATGGAAATGGAGGTAATAAAGAAAACAAAACCAAGGAAATTCTGCAAATGGGAAATCTGGGTAAACAAACAAGAAATACAGATACAAGCATAACCAACAGATTACAAGAGATGGAAAAGAAAATCTTAGAAGTTGAACATACCATAGGATAATTAGATTCATCAGTCAAAGAAAATGTTAAAGCCAATTAATTTTTGACACAAAACATCCAGGAAATCTGGAGCACTGTTAAAAGACCAAACCTATGAATAATAGGGATAGGAGAAGGAGGAAAACTCCAGCTCAAAAGCACAGAAAATATATTCAACAAAATCATAGAAGAAAACTTTCCAAACTGAAAGAAGGACATGCCTATAAAAGTATAAGACGCTTACAGAACACCAAAGAGATTGAAAGAAAAAAAGATCTCTTGCCACATAATAATAAAAACACTAAACATACAGAATAAAGAAAGAATAAGAGCTGCAAAGGAAAAATTCAAGTAATATATAAAGGCTAACCTAATGGAATTACACCTGACTTCTCAATGAAAATTCTGAGAGTCACGAGGTCCTGCTCAGGTGTCCTGCAGACACTAAGAGATCATGGATGCAAGCCCAGATTACTATACTCAGGAAAGAATTTAATCACTATAGATAAAGAAAACACGATATTCCATAACAAATCCAAATTTAAACATTATCTATCCACAAATCCAGCATTATAGAAAGTACTATAAGGAAAACTCCAACACAAAGAAATTAGTTGCACTCAAGAAAACACAGATAAGTAACCTCACACTAGCACACCCCAAAGAAGGGGAAACACACAAAAACTACCACTGAAAAATAACAGGAATAAACAATCACTGGTCTTTAATATCTCTTAATATCGATGGACTCAACTCACCTATGAAAAGACACAGGTTACCATAATGGAAACAAAAATGGTATCCATTCTTCTGCTGAATACAGAAGACACCTCAACTACAAAGAAATGTTACCTCAGTCATATGGACCTAAGAAACAAGCAGATGTAGCTATCCCAATATGTAACAAAATAGACTTCAAACTAAGTCAATCAAAAGAGATGGAGAAGAACACTTCATACTCATCACAGGAAAAATAGATCAAGAAGAAGTATCAATTATGAACATCTGTTTCCCAAATACGAGAGTACGCACATATGTAAAGGAAACATTACTAAAGCTTAAATCACACATCAAACCCAACACACAAATAGAAGGAAACTACAACACCACAATCTCACCAAAGGAAAGGTCTACTAGACAGAAACTTAACAGAGAAATAAGAGAACTAGCAGATAAATTGACTCAAATGGACTTAAGAGACATTTATAGATAATTTCACCCAAATAGAATAGAATATACCTTCTTCTCAGCACCTCATGGAACCTTCTCTAATATTGAACACATTCTTGGTAACAAAGCAAACCTCAACAGATACACACACATGCAAAAAAACATCTAATAACCCTCTGTATCTTATGGGAATACTACACCTTAAAGTTAGAATTCCACAGTAACACTAGTTTCAGAAAGGTACCACATGTCACAATTAAATCAAGACTAGCTAAACAATTTATGTGGATATATAACCCCTAACAAAATAAAAGTGACATCAAAGTTCTCCCAACCAAAAGAAATCCAGAGCTAGATGGTTTCTACACAGAATTCTATGAGAATTTCAAAGAAGAGCTAATACTAATACTCCTCAAATTATTCCACACAATAGAAACAAAAGGGACATTGCCAAACACTTTTCACAAGGCAACAGTTACCTTGGTACCCAAACTACACAGAGACATTACTAAGAAAGAGAATTACAGACCAATCTGCCTCATGAACACTAATGCAAAAGTGTTCAATAAAATATTGGCAAACAGAATCAAGAACACATCAGAAAAATCATCCACCATAGTCAAGTTGGCTTCATCCCAGAGATTAGGAATTGTTCAACACACAAAAATCTATCAATTTAATCCACCATATAAATAAAATAAAAAGCAGGGATATAAGGATTGTATCTAAACATAGTAAAAGCATTATACAGCAAGCCAACAGCCAATATCAAATTAACTCAAAGTTATTCCACTAAAATCAGGAACAAGACAAATCTGTCCACTCTCTCCATATCTAAGCAACATAGTACTCGAGGTTCTAGCTAAAGCAAGACAACAAAAGAAGATCAAAAATATACAAATTGAAAATGAAGAAGGCAAACTTTTGCTATTTGCAGATGACAAATGAAAGGGATAGCATACATAAGTGACCCCCAAAATTCTGTGAGGGAACTCCACAGCTGATAAACACCTTTAGTTATATGGCAGGAAACAAGATTATCAAAAAAAAAAAAAAAAAAAAAAAAAAAAGAGTGCTGAGAATGAAATCAGTGAAACATCACCATTTACAATAGCCACAAATAACATAAAATGCCTTGGATAACACTACCCCAAAAAGTGAAAGACCTCTGTGACAAAAATAATAAGTCTTTGAAGAAAGAAATTGCAGAAGATATCAGAAAATGTAAAGATTCCCCATGCTCTTGGATAGGTAGGGTAAACATAATAGAAATGGCAATCCTACCAAAATCCATCTACGGATTCAAAGCAACACCCATCAAAATCCCAGCACAATTCATCACAGACCTCAAAAGAACAACAATAAGCTTCATATGGAAAAATAGAAAAGCCACAATTGCTAAAATAATCCTCTATAATAAAGGAACTTCTGGAGTCATCCCTATGCCTGACGTTCAGCTCTATTACAGATCTACAGTAATGAAAACATCTTGGTATTGGCATAAAATCATACAGGTGGACCAATGGAATTGAATCAAATACTAAGAAATTAATTTACATACCTATGAACACCTGATTTTGAAAAAGAAGCTAAAATTATACAATGGAAAAAATAAAGCATTTTCAACAATTGGTGCTGATATAACTGGATGTCAACATGTATAAGAAAGCAAATAGTTCCATATCAATCTCCATGCACAAAACTTAAGTCCAAATGTATCAAAGACCTCAACATAAATCCAGCCACACTGAGCATCATAGGAGAGAAAGTAGAAAGTATCCTTGAATACATGGTCATCATAATATAGCCACAGTAGCACAGACACTCAGAACAACAATTAATAAACGGGACCTCCTAAAGCCAAGAAGCTTCTTCTTCTTCTTCTTTTTTTTTTTTTTTTTTTTTGACAGGGTTTCTCTGTGGTTTTGGAGCCTGTCCTGGAAGTAGCTCTTGTAGACCAGGCTGGTCTCGAACTCACAGAGATCCGCCTGCCTCTGCCTCCCAAGTGCTAGGATTAAAGGCGTGCGCCACCACCGCCCAGCTGCCGAGAAGCTTCTGTAAAGCAAAGGACATGGGCCACAAGACAAAATGGCAGCCTATAGAATGGGAAAAGATCTTCACCAACCCCATATCAGGCAGAGGGCTGATCCCCAAAATATATAAGAACTCAAGAAGCTAGACATCAATATACAAAATGATCCAATCAAAAACTGGGGTACAGATCTAAATAGAGAAATCTCAATGGAAGAGTAGCAAATTTAGAATGACTACGATCAAAAACACCACAGACAGCTTATATTGGAGATGATGTGGGGTAAGTAAAACACTCCTCCATGTTGATGGGAGTGCAAAATTGTACAACTGCTTTGGAAACCAGGGTGATGGTATCTTAGAAAATTGGGAATCGATCTTTCTCAAGGCCCAGCAATACCACTCTTGGGAATATACCCAAAGGATGTACATACCACAAGGACATTTGCTCAACTGTGTTCAGAGAAGCATTATTCATAATCCCCAGAACCTGGAAACAACCTATGACCTCCTCAAACAAAGAATAGATAAAGTAAATGAGGTACTACTCAATGATTAAACAAAATGACATCCTGAAATTTACAGGAAATGGTTGGAAGGAGAAAAAAAAAAGTCCTTTTTGGAGTAACCCAGACATAGAAAGACAAACACAGTACGTACTCACTCATAAGTGGTTATTAGACATAAAGCAAAGTACAACCAGCCTATAGTCTACTCCATAGAAAAAAGGAAACAAGGAGAACCCTGAGGGAGACATACATGAATCCCTTGGGATGGGGAAGTAGACAAGATCTCTTTAGAAAAGAGGCAGCATGGAGGGATAGTGAAGGTTGGTAGGTGAGTGGGGAGGAGAGAAGGGGAGCAAGGAGGAGAACACGAGAAATTGGGAAGATCAGGTTGTGTGATAGAGAGGGAGAGCAAGGGAAAAGATACCTGGAAAGTGGAAACCATCGTGGAGTTAGCGAGAAACCGGACACTAGGCAAATTCCCAGGAATCCACAAGGATGACCCCAGCTAAGGATATAAGCAATAGTGGAGAGGGTGCCTAAAATGCCCTTCTCCTGTAATTAGACTGGTGACTTTGTTAACAGTCATCATAGAATCTTCATTCAGTAACTAATGGAAGCAGATCCACAGCTAAGCACTGAGCCAAACTGTTGGAGTCCAACCACAGAGAGGATGGAATGCTATTATGAGCAAAAGGGCCAAGACCATGATGGAGTAACCCACAGAAACAGCTGACTCAAGCTGGTGGGAGCTCACTAACCTGGATTGACAGCTGGGGTACCTGTGTAAGACTGAACTGGGCCCTCTGAGTGCGGGTGACAGTCGTGTGACGAGGACATTTTGTGAGGCCACTAGCAGGACTTTGCTTAGCCTAGATGCAGGAGGGGGGGCCTTGGTACAGCTTCAAGCCATGGGACAGACTTTGTTGACTCCACATGGGAGGCCTCATCCTTTCTGAGGAGTGGAAAGGGGAATGGATTGAAGAGGATGGGGTAAACAGAAGGCCAGGTAGGAGAGAGAACTGTTACTGGTATGTAAAATAATGTTTTAAAAATTAAAAAGAACAAAAATAAAAAGAATCGTATATAGTGTAATGTTAAACCTTTGGTACAGAGCAGAAAATGAAACATAAGGGTAATTGTTTTATACTTCTAATAATGTTATAATTTTTAGTGTTTGTGCATTCAATACAGAAAGAGTAAATTTAATATGAACCTTCATATCTTCTGTTTTGAATTCCTTTTTAACCATACAAAGTTCATTAAATTGTATTGGTAATAGTTGTGGTTAATTTTGGTATTTGATTTATTTTATTTTTAGCTTTCTATAATATAGTTTATAAAATTTAAAGCTACCAAATAAGACCTCTTGGCTAAGTTTTGCAAAATATATTAATATCTGGAAATAAAATGTTGGAAACAAAAATTCATACTTAACATATTTAAATTTATACTTACACATTTTATTCTAGTTTGTACCACACTATCTGGAATAAAGAAAATCTGAATTTTATTTAAAAAACTAGAAAAAAACATTTTATTCTATATCAATTGGGAAGTTGAAGCTTTATTCAGCTTTAGATAAGCAAAATCTCCTCAAACACTTTCCAAACAATTAGAAAATTTATCAGCTTACACCACAGTGATTTTTCTTAGTAAGATGAGTGTTACAAGGTAAACTGTCTGAAGGCTACAAAATATAAAGTATATGTTTTCTAATTTATTTAACGACTTTGATGAATTATATTTGGTCTGTTATAACTTATTTTTAAAGAAAATATGTTTTTAAAATATACCCTCCTTATAATCATTTTTGACTGCTAAATTTGAAAAGATACTCCTGTTTTTCTGTTTAAAAATACTATATCAATGAAAATTTCATGTCGAGTAAACAAAATTATCCTTTAAACAAAGTGTAAACAGTATTGATATTTTCCTCGTCTTGTCTCTATACTAGGAGAGTGAGTTTTGACAGGTCTGCCTTACTTGTGTAATTTTGATTTCCACCCCATGAAATTTACTGATTCTAACTTTATGTTTTGTTCAATTCTGCATAAACAAGAGAAAAAAGACAGTATGTCAGTTGATACTGATTTTCAGAGAAGGGGGAAGGAATGGAAGGGAAAGAGAGAAAAAGAGAGGAGGTAGGCTTTTAGAAGTATATTTATGGTATCAGTTGATAAGTTCAGAAATGTAGGATCTTCATTTTCCAGGAAATTAAAGCTGAAATTAGCCTGATCACTTAATAAATTCACATAATGTATCTTCCTCTCTTCCAAAGCCCAATACAGAAATAAAAACAAATTTGAAACATGTTCGAGGTTGGGTGCCTTAGAAGAATGACCAAGAGAGCAAATGAATGTCTCAGTTTGTCCAAGTTATTTTTCCATCAAACGATAACATAATCATTAATGCATGGAAGAATTTCTTTCTGCCCACAATTCTGGCACATGCTGTGCCCTTAGGAGGAAGATGAAAAGGACAGTCCTGAGAAGTTCAAGATCTATTAGTTCCCTCACTTTGAAATGCCTCAAATCACAAAATGACATGTAGCTTCTTTTGCAATAGGATCAAAAGAAACGTTAAGACAGCTGTGTTTCGAGCACATGTATTGTTTTAAGCAAGTTTATAGCTGAATTCTAAGAATCACAGACCAGATGTTGATGATAGTAAGACAACCCCATATGTGCAGAAGAGGGAGAATGAAGAAAAAATGGAGGTATTTTAACAGCTCAAAACACATTGATTAAAACAAAGAAACATATAAACCACAATAATGGAATATCACTAACAAAGCTTTGGTTCTATAAATCCTAGAATTATAATCATAAGTAAAGATCACATTTATTTGTATTCTGATGAATATTTTATCTGAAATTTAAGCCAATGAGTAGACATGAACTTCTGCAAAACATAAACCACCCACAAGACTTAATGTATATGTATGTCCCTGGGTTGGTTTTTTGTCATATAAGGCAAAATAATAGAAAACTAATTCAAACAAGCTGAGCTATTATCCATATTTAGAGAGTGCTATAGAAGGATCTAAGAAAAGGAAAACCCAATTATTAACAGGCTATACTTAAGGCAATGGTGTTGCAGAAGACAAAACTGACATACGGAAGTTAAAAGAGAATCAGGATATAAAAGCAGGTAAGGGCTCAAAAACTCAAATAGAATGAAGAAACAAGTTACATCTGTTTTGCTGTATAACCACTGATACTCTTAAATGGAAAAGAGGGCATCTGTTTTCTAAGTGCATAGGATTTCTCCTCTCTCTCTCTCTCTCTCTCTCTCTCTCTCTCTCTCTCTCTCTCTCTCTCTGTGTGTGTGTGTGTGTGTGTGTGTGTGTGTGCATGTATATGTGTGTATGTGTCAGTCTGTCTTAAATATATTCAGTGTATCATTAGTCAGTTCCATCATGATATACCCCAAAGATGAAAATATGTTGATCTGATTAGAATCAGTTCTTCAGTCTCCATTTTCATCTTCTGCATTAGCTCTTGTAGCAGAAGATCATCTGGGAAAACTCCTCATCCAGGAATAAAATTTTATTTATAACTAGTTTCAAAAAATTTAACTTAAATTTATGATCCAAATGCTAGATAGATTTTCACAAAAATGTTATGACATTGTGCATTTTTTTAAATTTTGAAATTAAAGTTTAATTTAAAAAGTTAGAATTATAGAACACAAAGCTTCTGTACCAGATAATCAAATGATTAAATTATATGATCAAATTTAATAGAATATATTCCCAATCCTGACTTCAAGTTTTTTTTCTTTTTTTTCTTTTTTATTGAAAATAAAAATTTTCCGCCTCCTCCCCGCCTCCCATTTCCCTCCCCCTCCTCCCGCCCCTCTCCCCCTCCCCCCACTCCTCTTCTCCTTCCTCTCCAGTCCCAGGAGCAGTCAGGGTTCCCTGCCCTGTGGAAAGTCCAAGGTCCTCCCCCCTCCATCCAGGTCTAGGAAGGTGAATATCCAAACTGTCTAGGCTCCCACAAAGTCAGAACATGAAGTAGGATCAAAACCCCGTGCCATTGTCCTTGGCCTCTCGTCAGCTCTCATTGTCCGCCATGTTCAGAGAGTCCGGTTCTATCCCATGCTTTTTCAGTCACAGTCCAGCTGGCCTTGGTGAGCTCCCAATAGATCAGCCCCACTGTCTCAGTGGGTGGGTGTACCCCTCGTGGTCCTGACTTCCTTGTTCATGTTCTCCCTCCTTCTGCTCCTCATTAGGACCTTGGGAGCTCAGACCGCTGCTCCAGTGTGGGTCTCTGTCTCTATCTCCATCCATCGCTAGATGAAGGTTCTATGGTGATATGCAAGATATTCATCAGTATGGCTATAGGATAGGTTCATTTCAGGTTCCCTATCCTCAGATGCCCAAGGAACTAACTGGGGACATTGCCCTTGTCACCTGGTAGCCACTCCAAGTTCAAGTCTCTACATCCCTTCCCCCTCAAAAAAAATGGATTATGGATGTTTGTCTTGGTTTAGAATGTTTGTTCTAAGTTCTTATGAACAATGTTCAGTAAAAAAGGCTAAACAAAGGAGATTAGATTCAGGATCTTGCTTTGAAAAGAATAAAAGGTGAGCTGCTGCTTTTGTAAACTGTAAAAAGTTGTCACTTGTATTGGCTTAATGAAATGCTGAATGACCAGTAGCTAGGCAGAAAGTATAGGCAGGGCAATCAGATATGGAGAATTCTGGGAAGAGGAAGACAGAGAAACAGTCTCTCGCCAAATACCAAGGAAGTAAGATGAGACTGCCTCACTGAGAAAAGATACCAAGGCACATGGTTGAACATAGACAATAATTATGGGATAATTTATGTTGTAAGAATTAGTTAATGTAAGTTGTAAGAGCTAGTTAATGTAAGTTGTAAGAGCTAGTTAATAATAAGCCTGAGATAATAGGGCAAACAGTTTCTAATTAATGTAAGTTATCTGTGTGTTACTTTGGGACTGAATGGTTTTGACATTGGTCAGGACAAAAACTTCCATATCTACACGGGAGGTATAAAATATAAATACATTTATGAAACTACTGTGGGAGTATATAACAATCTATATTATTAACATCATCCAAATAATACTTCAAAAATTACAGATATAGAAAGCTATCATGTCTCACCTTGAATATCCCATATGTTTGTATACAAAACTATGTTAAATATCAAGTAGACGGCATAGACATAGAGAAAATGATAAATAAATAGGATGTTGATGAAGATACATGCACAGGTAAATGATATATTAGATAGATAGATAGATAGATAGATAGATAGATAGATAGATAGATAGACAAATATTCTGAATTAAAATATAGTACTGGTGATATAGATATGTAAAATTATGTATAATTTTGCACACACATATTTTGTTGGAATTTACTAGGGAAACCAAAATTTACAGAAACTCAAGTAGACTTCCTGAACTGTCTCAATGACATGGAATGCCCTTCTGTATGCTGCAATATGTGCTGCTTTTATCAGTTGATGAATAAAGAAGTTTTGGCAGAATATAGCTAGGCAGGAAAGTCAAACTGAATATAGGGAGAAAGAACGTGAAGTTGAGAAAGACACGAGAAGTTGTTAGAGAAGCAAGACATAGGTTTCAAGTCATGGAATGTGTGGTAAAATAAAAAATAATGGAAATGGGTTAATTTATAAGTAAGAGTTAGTTAGTAATAAGCCTGATCTATTGCCCAAAACTTTTATAATTAATACAAGCCTGTAAATTCAGGAACTAACAGGCAGAGGAGAAACCTCCATTTATATCTCTACAATAAGATAAATGTTTTCTACTAAAACTTAGCATTTTTCTTTAAGAGTATGTAGATCAAAGTGACTTCATACTCCATTCATTTCACATTATTCTATTATAAGCTGTATAGCTGCGTTGGATGCACTAGGATTTGCTGGCACACAACTGAGTTTCAACCATCTTTGCTGAATCTGCTGGATAATCTAAAATATCTGAACTCTTCCTCCAGTTTATCTCACAAGATGTCACAGCAACTTCATAAATAAAGCAGTCAGAGAGGAAAATATTGTATGTAACCATTTTGGGGTTCTGTAATTCCATCAAAGGAACTATCATATCAATAACTAAATAATTCATATGGTAAAGTTCAGATTCGAAAATAAAAAAGTGGCCTTCTCCTATGATAGAAACAGAAGCAAACATAAATATGCAAGGAGGAACAGATTGTGATGCTTTTGGAAATCCACCACACCAAGGTATCTAGTGTGCCATGGAAACCACACTAGTATTTGTATGTATATATTAATGTTATGCATTAGTACTTATTTTCATTTATATTTTTCTAATATTTCTCTTAGCAGAAACTGTGTGAGAATTGCAAACGTAAACCTAATGTATAGTACTTGATTTGTCCTTGCAAATCTATGGCCTGTCATTTTTATTTGCCATAATTTTTTTTATCTGTAAATAATTTGCCCACACGCTGCTTTAATTCTGAATTACTGCTAACATTTAAAAATATGGGAGTGCATGGAAAAGTTTGGATTTCTGGCATTTGGAAATCCAAAGGAATTGACTGCACTAGACACATAGGGCTACCTGACAACTTAGTGACAACAATAGTCCTTTAAATGGTACTGGAGCTTTCAGTTGATCAGCCTTTGCATGTGTCTCCTAACAGCCCTTTTCTCAGGTTGTATAGGGAGAGAGCACATAAGATGGGTTAGTAGATACTTACTTTTTTTTCTGTTTTTAACTAGGTGTTTCTTGACTTGGTGTACCTTATTTTAATTATCAAGATGAACCCTTACCTTTAACTAAAAAGATGTTACTTCATGGTTAGTAATTAAGATCATTAACATGTCTTGAACTTGACATCATCAATTAATTAACAGTAAGGTTTTGTTCACTTGGGAATTTATTTAATTAAACATAATAGGTCTGGCAGTATATAGCAGTGGTGGGTGGGGGTAACTCTTCACAAAGACAAGGAAATCAGAACTTCAACTACATTCTGTCTCTATGTGTCATATGTAAGTAAATCATTTAAAACCAGTGAATTTTCCCACAGTTTAGACAGAAATAATAAGAGATTTCATAATGGTCTGGAGAGGTCTTTGGTATTTAAAAATAGGAGAGATGGAATAAGTGCATTTTTGGTGATGATAGAGGGCTGGGATTTTTAAGTATGCTTCTGATGCAGCTGTATTCATTACTGTTTGAGTAGTAGAATCGGCATGAGAATCTTTACCAGCATCTTGGACTTGTCAAACCTGTACTAAAGAAAAATACTTATGTGATTGCACCTAGTCTCAGTGGAACAGGACCAAATCACCATGCATGATCAAAGACATTTCTTTCTTTATTTTTAGGCATCGTGCCATAAACATTGTCTGGAAGTTTCTCACCCCACCCCACATTTTTTAAGCTGTGATCTTTACTGTCTCAAGATTACAAAGCCATGGTCAAATGTTAAATTTCATCCTTAAAATCTGCCTCAGAAAGATAAAGCATGTGTTAGGATATTTCAAGGATATATTAAAATAATATATTACTATCACTATTTTTTAAAGAATAAAACAAATATTGTATATTACTTTGAGCTCCAAAACTTAGCATCTTTGCAATATTGGGCCAAGATTTTTCATATTCTCATGCATACTCAATAGTCTTCTGTCTTTCTTCATGAAATATTTCTTCCTGAAATCAAGTTACCATACCATGAAGACATAAATGTAGCCACAAAAATAAGAATTTGTGAGAGAGAAACACTTACTTACACTACTCATACATTCAGTCTTCAGTCACATCTCTAAGATGTTATCAATGAGGTCACAACAGAACTTCCAACAGTACCTATGCCTTAGACAACATGACATCAAAAAGGTAACTCACATGATTTGGCTCTGAGCACTGCTGGCTTCTATGGTTATGACCAAATAACAAAACTGGTGTTTGGAGACACTTAGCTAAGGATCAATTTGTTACTTAGCATTAAATAATTGAAACAACCCTCAAAACATATTATTGGGTGGTGTAGGAGGTTCTTCTGTTCTTGTGTTGCTTTCATTGGTTAAGGAATAAAGAAAATGCTTTGGGCCTCATAGGGCAGAACTTAGGTAGGTGGAGAAGACAAAACTCAATGCTGGGAAGAAGGGAAGAGTGAGAGAAGCTATGGATCCTCTGCCTGAGATGGACGCTGGTTAGAATCTCCTGTAAGCCACTGCTATGTGGTGATACACACATTAATGGAGATGGGTTAAACTAATATGTAAGAGTTAGCCAATAAGAAGTTAGAGCTAATGGCCAAGCAGTGTCTTAATTAATACAGTTTCTGTGTTGTTATTTTGGGTGTAAGCTAGCCAGGTGGCTGGGACAAACAAGCAGCCCGCTCCCTCCAACAATTGGGGCTGATAATGAGTTTGCTTCAAAAGTCTTATTCTCATATCTTTGAAAGGAATTGCTATCATGTTTCCTTTTCAGAAAATGAATTCTATCCGTGTGGATTCAGAACTAAGCATAAGATCTTACCCAAGGAAGTACCTGAGTTTAGAAGGATCAATGTTTTTATTCAGTTTTTTTTTAATGTTTTTGATTGTTCTTATGTGAAATAGTTTGTTTTGTGAAGAGTTTATGGCTAAGGGAAATAGAGAATCTGCTCACCCATTTCCAAATATTTGTCCAGTTTCAAGGGCCTTTGTGTGACCCATTTTCAGTAACAGGACTGAAAGAACCAAATTGGGAAACGAGCAGCCCTGTTTTTCTAACTATTCTTTTTGCAACACTTGCTACAAGATCCTGGTGACTGTCTCCTGCCTGAAATGTGTAAGTTCACTCAGAGAAACTCAAATACCAATAAAGGTATTCAACTGCTACGTGAAGTCACACATTCTCTAGCTAAAGCTAATAAATGAATCGCACAATTATATTTCCTTTTATGAGAACATTTCGATTGAGAATTAGGTATAGCAGGGTGCAGACAGCATTTCAGGATGTCACTTTCTATTTATTAAAGCAATATTTTCAGCCCACATTAAGGCATCTGTGTTCACTGACTCAAGGCATACATGGCAGTGAACACAAATATATTCACATATGCAGATGAATACACAATCATGAGCAGGCTGATTTTGAAACAGTATTTTCCATTAATGGATGTATTTTATGCAATGTTGACATCTACTTTGTAGTAAAAAGCTAAGGCTTTGAAATTACTTTACTTCCCTGCTGATGTAAACTGTCTTATGCTACAAAACTCCCAGTGACAACTTCTTTGAAAAGGCTTCAGAAATTAATCATGCCATGTAAATCATGGCAAGCACAGAAATGTTCTAATGCTGGATGCTAGGGTGTACATAGACACTTGAGAAAATGAGTTGATAACAACCTGAAAAGATGGCAATTTGGATTCTTCTACTCTATATAAAAAAGGTTCCAAAATCAAATGTTTCTCACTGAAACTAATATGCATATTAGTGACACTGTAAATGACTTCCTTCCCCCTAGTTATAAACTACATAGCCTTTGCCAAGAAAAATGTTTACTGTCATCATCAACAAAACTAGAGTAAAAAATGGGAACATAATTAGTTTTAAGCAATGCTTTCATATGAGACTAAATATAACCTCAGAAGGGGAAGTTTAATCTAGTTCTTACATGCTCATTTTTTAAAATTTATTGGTAATGAGTTAAACAAAAATTCCAACATTATCCCATACTATTTAACTGTAATGCTCAAGAATGATGCAGCTTAAGATCTGCAATGACACAGAATGTTTTTTCAATGCTTTCACTAAGTGGGAATATCTCACACAATATCAGGTCTTAACAACTGAGATATTACATGAATATCATCTTGCATTTGAGACAACTGAATTCTAGCAATGGGAAATAGCATGGACAAGTTACATTCTGCTACACACTGTAAACTACAAGGCAGGAATTAAAACCTAGCTATTACTGACTCACTATCTAAACTGTGTCTGTCTTCACATTCCAGTTCTGACACCATGAATCACAAGTGTTCTCAGTTGTGTTCAGAAGGACCCAGCATGGTTAATTTTCACCTCCGAGAAAGTCAAAATACAAGCACTGGCAAATTATGAAAACTACCAGACATGATAGAATCTAAAAAGAATCTTAACTACATTGAGAATAAAACCATAAGAGATTAGGAAACATTCAATTTTTTAAAGTGCAATTCCTTTATTGTTGAATGACTATATGACTATATATGCACACCAGTAGGTTCTCTAAATTCCTTCACACACATATCTATATCTTTATCTGTTTCTGTATCTGTATCTATATCTATGTGACAGAAGGTTGTAATCAGTTTCTAGATTCTGCATCCAGTGCCCCCATTTTGTAGACATTTATACAAGTGAGATGTTACTCAATGGCTGTGTTGACCATTTTTTTTTAAATTAGAGTTAACAGATGGTTTTTCTTTTTTTTTCTCTTTTATTTTTTTATTTACTTATTTATTTATTTATTAAAGATTTCTGCCTTCTCCCCGCCACCCCCTCCCATTTCCCTCCCCCTCCCCCATCAAATCCCCCTCCCTCATCATCCCTAAGAGTAATCCAGGTTCCCTGCCCTGTGGGAAGTCCAAGGACCACCCACCTCCATCCAGGTCTAGTAAGGTGAGCATCCAAACTGCCTAGGCTCCCACAAAGCCAGTACATGAGTAGGATCAAAAATCCATTGCCATTGTTCTTGAGTTCTCAGTAGTCCTCATTGTCCATTATGTTCAGCAAGTCCGGTTTTATCCCATGCTTTTTCAGACCCAGGCCAGCTGGCCTTGGTGAGTTCCTGATAGAACATCCCCATTGTCTCAGTGTGTGGGTGCACCCCTCGCGGTCCTGAGTTCCTTGATCATGCTCTGTCTCCTGCTCTTGATTTGGACCTTGAGATTTCAGTCCAGTGCTCCAATGTGGGTCTTTGTCTCTGTCTCCTTTCATCGCCTAAATGTTTTTCTTTGGGTTCACCTTCTTAATTAGCTTCTCTAGGATCACGCATAATAAGCTCAACGTCCCCTATTCATGGCTAGAAACCAAATATGAGTGAGTACATCCCATGTTCCTCTTTTTGGGTCTGGCTCACCTCACTCAGCATAGTGCTTTCTATTTCCATCCATTTGCCTGCAAAATTCAGGAAGTCATTGTTTTTTACTGCTGAGTAGTACTCTAATATGTATATATTCCATACTTTCTTCATCCATTCTTCCATTGAAGGGCATCTAGGTTGTTTCCAGGTACTGGCTATTACAAACAATGCTGCTATGAACATAGCTGAGCATATACTTTTGTTGTATGATAGGGCATTTCTTGGGTATATTCCCAAGAGTGGTAATGCTGGGTCCAGGTAAGACACTGCACACAGTCCGATATCTATCCTTAAATACTTCCCAACAACCCCACATTGCACCTCCTCCCATAAGCTCCATAGATTTGGCAGTTTTTCCAGAGACTAGAGTTTTCTTAGGGACTCCTGGTAAGATACCACAAGACACCCACTTAACCCCTTTTAAGCTCACCCAACATTCATAGACTATACCCTGTCCCCTGGGCTCCATATCCTGTTCTATATGTTTGAAGCAGATTTGAGTCTACTAGAGGTCAGGTTAGATCTGGGGATGTCAGGTGTCAAAAAGTACCAGAAGAGACAACCTCCTGGATCTAAACACTCACTAATCACCAGAACCCGTGGATCTTTAGGCCAGAAGAACAAAGAGGAAATAGAAACCAAGGAACAAAACACCTATCCAACAAAGACAAATGGAAGAACCAACACCTAGAACTATAATCATTTCAAGTCCAGATTGCCAAATGATAGCCTAAGAACACAATTAATAACATAAAGGACAATATGGCACCACTAAAGCCCAACTTTCCTATGACAGACGACCTGATCAATTCAATACAGTTGAAACACAAGAAAATGACCTTAAAAATTAATTTATGAAGATGATAGAGATATTTTAAGGGGGACAAGAAAAAAAATCATTTAAAAAATTCAAGAAAAGATAACCAGAAAATTAGAGGAAATCAGTACATACCTAAAAGAATGTTAAAAAGAAATAATGGGTGAAGGACCTGAAACTGGAATTATAAGAGGTAAAGAAAATACAAACAGAAGAAGTTCTGAAAATGGAAAATCAGAGCAATTGAACAGGCACTACAGATGCAAGCATCACCAATAGAATAAAATAGATATAGATAGAGTAGAGAAACTCAGGTGTTAAAAATATATTAGAGGAAATAGATTCATCAGTTAAAGAAACTTATTTCTAAAAAAATCCTTAGCAGAAAACATCCAGGATATCTGGGGCACTATGAAAATAACAAACATAAGAATATTAGGAGTAGAAGAAGGAGAAGAAACTCAGCTCAGAAATCCATAGAATATATCTAACAAAACTTTGGAATAAAATTTTTTCAGCCTAAAGTAGGAAATGCCTATAAAGGTACAAGAAGGTTACAGAAACTAAATAGATTAAATGAGTTAAGAAAATACCCATGGCACATAATAATCCAAACACTAAACACACAGAATAAGTAAAGAATATTAAATGAAGTCAGGGAAAATGTTCAAGAAGCATATACTGAACCAACTGCCAGGAAGCTTTCATGAGACTGACCTAGACACTGCATACATGTTATAATTGTACACTTTGGTCTTCTTATGCGACTCTGACAGTGGGAGCAGGAGCTGTCTCAGACACTTTTACCAGATTTTGAGACCCTCCTCCTCATGCTGGGTCTTCTTGCCCAGTCTTCATATATTGGGGGAGGGGAGCTTAATCTTCTGCAACTTGATATGGCAAGTTTTGCTGATACTCATGGTAGAAGGAGCTGTAACATGAAATTTTCTCTGTTTGGTCTGATCCAGCTGAACCCGTATCTCTCCTGCCCATTGTTCCCTGAAGCCACTTAAGAAATAATCACTCAGAAGGGCAGCCAGGATTCTTAACCACTGAGCTATCAGTATCGAGAGGGAGGGGGAATGGAGTGGGGGGAGGAGAAGAGGAGTGGGGATAGGGGGAGGGAAGTGGGGGGAGGGGGCAATATTTGGGAGGAGGGGAGGGAAATGGGAAACGGGGAGCAAAATAAAAATAAAAAAGAAGAAAAAAAAAAGAAAAAAAAAAGAAATAATCACTCAGGTATATACTAAATATAATTCTTTGGCCAATGGCCTGGGCTATTATTGGCTAGTTCTCTCTTATAAATTAACCATTTCTACTGAGTTTGTATCAACATGTGGCCGTGGCATTACCTTTGTTTTGGTATCTATCTCCTTAGATTGCTGCTGGCATCTCCTTTCTTGGGTAGCTGGTTCACATTCCTCTTGACCCAGCCCTTCTTCTCCTGTAGATCTGTTTGGATATCCTGCCTACCTATATTCAGTCTTGCCATGGTCCAGAGCAGCTTAAATTATTAACCAATGGGAACAACATATATTCATGGTGTACAAATGGACATCCCACCTCAAAGAGTTGTTTGGGGGTAGGAACAGAGGGGAATTGGGAGCGGGAGGGACTGTAAGGAAAGGAAGGCTGAGAAACTGTGGCTGTAACATAAAAAAAATAAATAAAATTTAAAAACTCAACAATATGACCTGTTACACATTAATATCAACCATCCCCTTTTCCTTGCTATTGTTTAAGAATAAAGTACCCAGCTGAAAATTCCCAGACACTTGCTCCTTATAACAAGTACATCTCTTAATGAGAGACAAATAAATAAATAAGTTATTTTATAATAAAAGAAATAAACAAATATGATAAGTGTAGAATGTTAGACACTAGAAAGTGGATAAAATAGATACAAGATTTGCCAAATTTTTGTGAAAATTTAAACCAGTTTTTGATGTGTATTTTCCAGGCTATAAACAACATCAACTGCAATAAAATCAAACAAAAAGATAAAAAAGCATGAACTACTTAATTAAAGCATTTAATCGCATTTTTTTGCCTTCCAAAACTGAACATTATCATAGTTTACTTGTGTTCTTATTCTTTATCTTTAATCTGGAGAAGTCAGGATATGTCTTCATAGAATTGTAGTTTTGACAAGGACTTAACATGTATGTCTTTGTTGGTACTCACGTCTGCACTCAGATATGCAAAACAACCTGTGTAAGTGAGCATGACTTATGTTCTGATGTAGACTTTGGTAAATATTAAAGCATTTCAAAAGTGATATTTTTGTTTTAGATAAGTTCAGCTCTGCAATTTTCTAGATATTTCTTGCCCAGCACTAAGACAACAATTTCAGTATTCAAAATTAAGCGTCTAACTCTGAGATTAACTTGTAAAGTGAAAGAAAAATAAATTATATACCTTGGCATAACCACCACTGTAAAAGTACATGTAGTGACTAGAAGCATTTGTAAGCAAATAGGAAATCATCCCAATTTTCCCCAAAAAGTGAAATGTAAAAGAATGACAGTCAGTGAGTAAGAATAAATGAGTACTTCAGCAAACTTTAGTTTTGGAAAGAACAGAGTCAGACTGAAGGAGGCAGAACAGGTGGAGGAAATGAAACATAACACACACCCCTAAGGCCCTTATGATAAGAACGACCATGCCCCTCAGCACTGCAGAAAGAGTACACTTGACCTTTTAACGATAGTTTCAGTACTAATTTAGCTTCGTATCTGTGAAATAATAGATCTCTTCTGTTCTTAGGAGATCTATTAACTAAAAATGGTGATATGAAAATGTGTTTATCACACTTTAAGTCTTTAAAGGGCCAGCCAAATTGGTAGGTTATCAACCATTTGTTTCTATGCTTCGAGTAATTTTTCTGAGTTCATATATATTTCATTTCAGCTGGCATTGGAACAACACAGTGAGATAAGCTGAGAAAACATGTGTATCCTGTAATATAGATGAGGAATGCACAGGTCGGGAAGTTAAGAAATAATCATTTGTTGTAGTTACAGAGAAAATGGGTGTGGTACTTTACAATTTGCTACCAAGATAACAAGTGGTAGAGAATAAATTAGCCCTTTGAAGTCCTTGAGGATATTTAAAACCTAAAAGTTTTGCCATTCAGGTGTCAAAACTTGCAACAATGAAATGAAGTTAATAATGAAAAGTTACATTTGAACCTCAAAGTAGTTTCCCAAGCAGCTTTCAGCTGAGAAAGAAACAGAAATCAAATACTTTTCCACTTCAACAGTATGCCAGATCTCACAGGCCTCTATGTAAAACCTATAGCTTCCCAAATCAATCAGAATAACAGCAAATATTCTCACAAATCATTTGCCTTTTACCTTGTTTGTTCTTTAGCATTTGGTAGCTTATCATCACACAAAGGTATAAAAATTACTCATAAATCTATATATTAAATATATTTGATATAATATATACATATCTCATATATGCATATATGATTCTCACATATAGATGAAGAAAAGGATAGGAAGAGCCATTAAGCAACTTTTCAAAAAGGATGACTAAGTGCTTGCCACCAGGTATTTGTCCCCAACATTCAGTACTCTTAACCCGCATTAGTTTGTTGAGATAGCAGAACCAGCCTGCTGCTTCTACCCCAGCTCTCTTTCCTAGGCCTTGGCAATCCTTACCTCTGCTCCTGTACCACATCCTTCATTCTTGTAAGGACTTTTATAACAATTTAACTTCAAGTGGAGCATGTGGCACACCAGAACAAGAAAAAGGTTGGCACTAACTAAATTAAGTATGCTAAAAGTGGAGGTGTTTGCTTGCTTTGTACAAAGGAGGTTCTACTTACAATTTGGATAGCAAACAGGAAATGATTTTTCTCTTTGCCTCAGCACATAGGGACCTGAACAAACAGCATAGAATATTTCTGGGAATATAGTGGACATATAGGAGCAGCAGAACCAAAACGGAAAGCAAGGGGTTGAAAAGGGGAGGTAGGGAAATTCTAATCATGCTGTGCTCTTGAATATTTGTGTCTCAAAGTATGCTGCAATCACATAAGGGAGTATCATGCAAAGATTGCATAAATAGCAATCTGCAAATGCTTGATTGTCATTGAACAGGTATAAAAACTAAAAGGACTAACCAACAAAATGTCTTTTTATTTATTATTACCTTTCTTAACATCTCTGCCCAGCTGAAACTGACCTTATCTAAAACTAACAAATTTAGAAGAACAAATGTATTGATATTTTATTTGTACTATAGCAAATAAAGCTTGTCTGAAGATCAGAGTTTGGAACGAGTCTCTAGTTAGCCATAAAAACCAGGCAGTAGTGCAGCCCAGGAGGTAAAAGCAGAAGGATCTCTATGCGTTCAAGACCACCTTGGCTATACTAGTTATCCAGTCTCAAAGGGAAACAGAGCCAGATGGTGGTGGATCACACCTTTAATCATAGTACTTGGGAGTCATATGCCTTAAATCCCAGCACTAGGGAGGTGAAGCTAGGAAGTCATCTGATTGGGTGGAGAGAGAAATATAAGGCTGGAGGAGACAGGAGCTCAGCCCCATTAAATCTGTGGATTCATGGAGACAGGATCTTACCTCTTTTAATTTGAGGTTTTATAAAGAAGGCTTTCAGTTTGAGGACTCACAGATATAGGATAACCCACTAGGTCTGAGGATTTTGTGGAGGTAAGAACTAGTGGCTGGCTGCTCTGCTTCTCTTAACTTTCAACTTTCACCATTGGATATCTGACTCTGGGTTTTTATTATTAAGACCAATTAGAAATCCTGCTAAAGTAAGTCCCATGCGATATGTGTATTACTCCTTTGTTTTGGTTATATGAGAGATTCTTATTGCCTGAATTGAGTCTCCTCAACATTCACGTTAATGTTGTGACTGTATTTAGGAACATGTCCTTAAAATAAATTATTAAATTGAAATGAGATTATTAGTATTGTGCTCAATTAAGTCTGAATGATGTCTTTATAAGAAGAGAAAACTGTACAGAAGTCATTTGGTATGAATTTCTACAGGGAAATGACTTTGTAAAAATGCAAAGAAGAGAAATCCATTGACAAGAGAAGGGAATGGCTCATATGAAATTGGGATTTATAACATATTGCTCTCCCATTTTAAGATTCAGTACTGTGAACATAATTTTCTGTATTTTCAAATATCTTCTCTGTTATTTCTTAAGACTAACCAAGAAAACTTGTATGAACTTTCAATAAAAATCCCAATTGAGCATTGAATACAGAAGTAGTGAGATATCTGAATGGTAGTATTGTAGGCTACTGAGCCTGTCACAATTTCTTATTCAACAATAGATAGGAATAATTACATTACTGGACAGTCTTCGAACCATCCTACTATATATTTTTATAAGAATACATGAATTTGTATAGTATTTTTAATGCAAAGTCTGAGTCATTAGAATGCTCCAAATTTACTATAAAAACATAAAGATTATGTTTTGTAGAATTTGTGTATTTATAAATGGTAATTAATCATATTTAGTTGAGAGCTTTTTACATTCAAGGCTGAGTCATCTCTCTAACCCAATAAAGGATATTATATAACTGTACATAGATAATTTCATCAACTAAAATATAGCAATTTTGCAACTTTATTGTATCAAGGAATAGTTTATGTAGCTTTCATTAACTCAAGGTAATGAATAATAAGAGGACTAACAATTTTATGGTCAGTTTTAGTGCAAGCCACTCTAAAAACATTTATTTTTACTCCAACTCTTTGATAAAATTGATTAAAAACAATTGGCAGGTGTAGAGTATTTCCTTGTTTAGTTAATGCTCTAAGTGCTTTGCTTGTTTTTGTTTTTGTTTTTGTTTTTTGAGACAGGGTTTCTCTGTAGCTTTGGTGTCTGTCCTGAAACTAGCTCCTGTAGCCCAGGTTGGCCTCGAACTCACAGAGATCTGCCTGCCTTTACCTCCCGAGTGCTGGGATTAAAGGAGATTAACTGTTAAATATCCCAGGTGTTAATCCTGTCAAGTACAGAGTTGTTGAGATTTAATATTTAATTGATCATGGTTTACCATTTCTAATTTCAAAGCCATAATGTTAATGACAAAAGTTTTGAACACTGCTGGTCCCTAGGTCTGATATCCAAAATCTATTAGAACTTAGAAAATGTGATCCCTAGATATTTACACGTTATCTAGAACTTGTACTTAAGAAAACCAAGCATCTGAACAATTAACAAATTACTCCACGTTTTCATGAATACTGAAACAAAATATGCTATTAGTCAAAGATTTAGACTACCATTCTTTCATTGAGTAGCAAGATGAGATTTTCCAGGAAGAAAACCATGACACATATCTAACTTGAGCTCATCCACAAGTTTTAGGAAAGGCAACGTCATTCAGAATCTATAGCCTCTAGTACTCAAAAAAAACGCTGTAATGGAAAAGAAGCTTTTCATGGGCTGTGGGAGTAAATGCTTATGTGCAGACAGATTCTTAATGATCTGCCCTTGGATATGGGGTGTTTCATGTAACACTTTTTCATATTATCTCTGTCCTTTCTTTTGTTTGGAAGGGTAATGCAGGGGCTGTTCAACAGACTTCATTTTTCCCTCTTAAAACTCAGAAGATTTACCAGCCAGAGGAGTTTGAAAGCAAGGTCAACTCATGAACAAAATTATTGTTCTCTGAGAAGTTTTTTTTTTTTTTCAAAACTTTTACTATAAAGAGAAAAGTTCATTGAGCCCTAGCTTTGCTCGAACAAAATGAAGCTTTTATAGCTCACAAATTCAAGTGTAATCTAGCTGACTAGGAGGCATTTAAAAAACCCATTCTTTATCAAGCTTGTCCTACTAAATTTTACTTTCAATTCCTCCTGCAAGGTGATTAAAAGTAACATCTAATAAGTGGTCATTTGGAAGTAATTATTTAGTATCCACAGGGTTCAAAGCATCATACAAAAGGCTTAGAATTAAAACCTCCAAAGTCTCATAGTGGAAAAGGAGACAGTAATGTAATATTTCTATGTGCAAAAGCACTATAATAGCTTTGTGTTTTCTCTTCTAGTTTGTGAATAGACAGGTTCAAGATTATGTACAATATTAATAACTTACATCTTATTTTGTCAGTTGTCAAGTACTTTTGCATTGACTTGTAGGATTAAATCACTATTCCTCTGCAGCATAAAATGCTTGATGTTTTCATATTTCAAATGAGGAGACTGAGGTCCAGAAAGACAAGATGCATTACAAACGAAGAGTTAGCGGAGGGACTTGGATACTTGTCCATTTTCCACATCTCCTCATCTTAAATGATGATGCAGTTGTTACAGAACAACTAGAATTTGATAACCCAAGGAAACTTAAACTTGCCTTCTGGGATGTAAAGTGACATTAGCCCCTCTGAGTGACATGCCACTCTTGGTTGGGATGAATCCCTGAGTGAATGTGTATGAAGCAGATGAAGTCCTAAGTAATGTTTTACTTTGCCATGGAACAATGCCTCAGAAACATGGAAATTGTTTACGCCTTTCTTAGGTCAGGCAAGAAATTGTCAAACTCTCCCTCTGGTCCATAATTAAGGCTGATAGAATGTATAAAAATAGACTGTAATTTCAAGGGAGCTGTTTATTGCTTGAGACTGATCCCTTACAGAGACCTTCTACCTAAACCAACTACCTCCTCCTCTCTGTGGTACATAATGTGGTACAAATCAAGTTCTTACAAGCTTGCTGAGGATCATGGGTGCTTGCATAGTTAGTGGCACTCCATCAGAATGAGCACGATCCAGTTAAAACCAGATTTTCTCTGCATGTAGTGCATGTATCTCTGTGTTGGTCCTTTCTTTATTCCCTTGTCACTCCAATCAGGCTTTTAGGAGCAGTCTGCTTTGGATGCATGGCAGCGCCCATGCCTTGGGTTTAGGCATCCCTCATGAGAATTCTTAAGATGTGTGAGATGTGTCAAGTTCCCACTCTTCAAACCTCTGCCTGAGCATCCTTTGACAGTGTCATGGTAGTAACCTGTCTCTGCTCTAGCTTTGCTTCAAGTATTTTTTGATTTCTTACTACGGTGACAACTGCTTTAAACCATTTGTTTAATTCCCAAACAAATCTGAATAAACATGTACATGCCTGAATTTAAGAGAAAGCCCAAAATCCTTCAAGAAACTTTCTGGTCTCTTTTCTTGGCTATTCTCCTGATATTTTTCTTGTTATCATGAATCCCTATTTCTGACATCTTCTCATTCTACTTTAAGCAATTGCTTCTCGAAGACTTCAACCATTCCGTCCACAATATCACAATCACATGTCTTTATCTACTGAAATAATACCCTACCTACAATTTAACAAAAAATAAGGTTAAATGTCACCTCATAAGTATATTTAAAATTTTAAAAATGTATTTTTATAAAATATATTTTTGTCATACCCTTTCCCCTCATCTTCTCAACTTCTCCCAGATCCGCCCCCCCCATCAACAAACTTCAAGTCCTTTGTAAATCTTCCACCTCTCTCTTGCTCTGTATCTTTCTCTCTAAAAAAAATTTAATCCAACAAGTATTCCATTTTGTGTTTTTCAAGTATTCCTGGGCATGGGGCCTGCCCTGTAGTGTGGTTAATATACACAAAAACACTTCTTTGAGAAGACTAAGTTTTCCTTTTCCCAATACACAGCAATAGCAAACATTTTCCTGATTAGAGGTGGGACTTTGTGTCCATTTTCTTTGAGATTTTTCTGGTTTTTAACATGTATAGGGCTTTTGCATGCTATTACAGTCTCTGTGATTTCATTTATATTAGTCCTGTTGTATCTGGAAGATGCTGTTTCTTTGGTGTCATCCATGACTTCTGATGATTAGAATCTTTCTGCCTTCTCAAATAAAAACATTTCTTTCAGACTTTGAATGCTTAGAAAACTTTGAGATTTCATATAAATTTAGATGGAATAACCAAGATCAGAATAACAAATGACAGCACATGCCATCAAGGATGTGGACAAAGGGGTAGATATTTGTCACATACTTCTTGCTCTTTCATGTTCATTGTTTCTTTATTTACAATAGCCAGAAATTGGAAGCAGCTGGGATGTTCCTCGCCTGATGAATAGAGAAAGAAAATGTGGTCTATGTACATAATGTATGTTAATCAACTGTTAAAAAAATTATGAATTTTCAGTGAAATGAAAGGAGCCAGGAGCAGTTTTCCTGAGTAAGAGCAGTGTGTTGCTTAACCTTCATAAGGGATTTTTTTCAATAGAAGATAACGATAAATTATAAATCTTTAGCATTGCATTTTTTTTAAAATAGTGTTGATCATAGAAAATAGATTTTGATTTCGTCAGAATGAGGCCAGTATAAACCTTTAGAAGAATGGAGGTTGCCATTAGTATCTTGTAGGCAGAGACTGCTCTTTCATTCCCTGGCTGCTCAGATCTGAATAATCACACAAAATTTATATTCATTACAATGCTGTTTGGCCTATTAGCTCATGCTTCTTATTAACTAACTCTTACATTTTAAATTAACCAATTTCTATTATTTTATATTTTACCAAGAGGTTTGTGGTTTGTTACCTCTTGCTTTTTGAATTGCTACATAGAATCTGCCTCCTTTAGCAGCTACATGGCATCTCCTTGACTCTGCCTACTATCTCTATATATCTCTGTTCAGATTATCCATTTAGCTTTGCCCTGCTAAGCCATTGGCAGAAAGAGCTTTTTTATTAACCAATGGTAATAAATGTATTCACAGCATGCAGAAGGGAATCCCACATCAGTATCTTTTCATTGTCACCCCGTATCCCTGACACACAGAGTTGAAGCACCTAAGGGTTCCCTAAAGAGCATTTAAATGCTAAGAACACTTGGAAATTTGGTTTGCATATAATTAGGGCTTAAAGTTGTACAAGGAAATAAAAATGCTTTGAACATGCTCTAAAGTCATATCTCTTAACATTGTGCACATGGAATAGTCTTTATTATCTATTTATACTGCACTGCACTGATATTTATGAAATTTGTTTTGTGAGAGGTAAATCTTCTAGAGCATAGTAATTTCTGTCTGGTTCAACCTACCTCTCACTATAAATACCATTGATTAGTTATAAGAATTTTTTTTTCAAAAAATGAAGGAAAATATAATACCCATGGCTCAAAGCTCCAGAGAGAAAAGAAATAAGTCATTACAGGAGAGCTCCAATGTACCAACAAAATTTGTGATTATAGTATCATTAAGACAGATACAGTCTCAGCTCATACATAGATACAGAAATTCCAAAATTCCTGATGAGTAAGAATAGAAACACGCCACTCAACAGAATTAGAATCCATTCACACACTCAGTTTAAATACTTATATCTCACCATGTCAACACTCTTTGAGAAAATTTATGGTATTTAACTATCTATATTACCTTGTGATCTAGTTTACTTTGAATTCGCCACAGAAATAAAGATTTTTGATACCTACATAAAAAGAAAGTAAGAAAAAGTTGACTAAAAAGGAAACTGAGGCATTCTCCTGTGTCGATTAGGATTATAGTGAATGCTACACGTATTTTACTGAAAAAATAGATATATTTCTGTGTGACTTGAATCAGCTTCATTGTCCACAGTTATTCCATTACCCATGCAACTTTATTAAATCATATTATTGTGACTAAGAAGTACCCTCTAGCTTTCATGGATCTAATTATTAAAAGTTGTGGTTTGGTTAGCTTCTCAGCATTCATTAGACTTTGCATTAAATACCTGCAATACTAATGGATTCTCTTTTTCTTTCTTTTCTTTTTTCTCTATTTTGTGTATATATAAATATATATTTATTTTTATATAATTATCATGTTTCTTTTACTTTTTAATTGAAACTATATTCTTCTCTCAAACAATACATCCTGACCATCTTTCCCATCTTCCATTCTTCCCAGCTCCTCCTCCCCCAGTTCTTTCTTCCTCATCTGTCTTCTATCAGAAAAGAGTGGATCTCCAAGAAACAACAACTAAACCCAACAAACTATGCTAAGACTAGGCAAAAGCCCTCAGACTAAAGCTAGACAAGGCAACAAAACAAGAGGAACTAAAAAGCAGGCAAAAGAATCAGAGACACATCTGCTCTCATAGTTGTGAGTTTAATAAAAACACCTAGCTGACAGCCGCAACATATATTCAGAGGACCTGGAGTATATTTCAGCAGACTCAGTGTTAGCCATTTCAGTCTCTGTGAGCCCATATGTGCTCTGCTTAGTTGTCAGTGGGCCATGTTGTTCTGGTATTCACAAATTTCTCTTACTCCTACAATTGTTAGGCCCTTTTTTTCTGGGGAATTCCCGAGCTCCAAGGGAAGGGATCCAATGGAAACCTACAGTTCAGACTCTGTCCACATAGTGTCTGGAGGTGTGTCTCTGCATCTGCTCTCTTCGGCTGCTGAAGGAAGCCTCTCTGAAGACAACTGAACTGAACAAGGCACTGATCTATGAGAATACCATAAAATCACTAGGAAACACACACACACATATATATGCACACACACACATATATATATTTATGTATGTATATTTATGTATGTATATGTATCAGTCATTTTGGTTCTACCTGATGTCTCAAAGCTATCTGTTGCTATCTATCCAGACTCAGGTTCCTGGATGTCCAAACAGTGTAGACTATGGTACTCCTCTCATGACATGGCCCTCATGTTAAATCCGACATTGAGTGGCCACTCCTACAAGTTCTGTGCCACCATAGCTGCAGCATATCTGACAGTCAGGATAGGTTGCTGGTAAAAGTTTTGTGGCTGAGTGGGTGTCCACGTTTCTCTTTGTGCCACATGTAGAGTACCTTTTCACACCAAAGAGACTAGAATGTAGGGGTGAAGGGTCCTTACAATCACCAGTTGAAGGTCTCCTTTTCAAAGAGCTGTGGAGATGTTGTCCTAGGCAATGGGGCCCAGTTGTCAGCTTGCACAAAACAACTGGCTATAGACAGACTCCCTTGACCACCAGCTCAACAGAATGCAACACAGTTCTGCCACTGTAAACCTAGATGAGATTAAGTATGACCCTTTACTAGGTGTCCTCACTAGGATACCACTCAGAGATCAAAAAATTTTCCACTGTGCTAGATTTCCAAATGGCCCCCTAATTCTAGTCCACACCCACTCTTTTCAACCCAGCTACTCATCCCAACTGCCCCTGTCCACTGGCAAAATGTATTCTATTTCCCCCTCCCAAAGAGATCCATGAATTCTCTGTAAGTCCCCCCCACTTTAACTAACCAAAGTAGATTTAAACTCCTTAATATTCTTAATGCAAGTCTTCTTTTATAATCCAGTTTAAGAGTCCAAAATAAAATATGTGTGATGTTTTCTATCTTGTATGTTTATTTATGACAAATTCAAAGCTTTGTTTTAGAAGTAGTAATTTAAAAAAAAAACAATGAAGATGCAAAGGAAGTTTAAAAATATGAAAAAGAATAGGATAGCTGAGCAAGGCATAACAATAGGACTAAAACAGTACAGGAGATGATGGAGCCAGGGACCCCATTTGATTTTGGTTCTCCATATCCCCTACATAGTAATAATGCACTTAGAAGCATAGCTTCTTCATCAGCACATCCTAGGTAGACAGAATCCTTTTTATGCAATAGACCTAGCAGTCTCAGAGCACCAATTTATGTATATTATGCATATCTTGGCTCCAACTCTCAGCTCTGAACAATATTATAGGCTTCTGAATCCCAGTAACAGTCAAATATTGACAGTTTCAGTTCAAGTTTATTCCCAACCTATCTGTGACTAAGACTAGGAGAACCAATCCAGTCTGAATAGTTTTAGATTAGAAAGGAAATGAAAGAAAATCTTGTCTTAAAAGTGAACTTTTAAGATAATCCCTATTTTCTCCATCCTAAGTTTATTGGTAGTATATCATACAGATGATTAAAATCAGATACATTAGAAAAGGTACATGCTCAGCAACCAAAAATGAATACATAACCTAAACCATAAATAGAAACGCAGAAATAACAAAATGATATCTCTTAGAAGCCATGTTCTTCTTCTTGAATCCCATAAAAGGAAGTCTTAAAAAATAATGGGGTGCTTAAGAACACTGCCAATCTTGACTGTGCATTGCTCCTTAAGATCCACTATTGCTTCACTCAGGGAAAATTATCTTGCTTCTTTAGGAAATCTTGTGAGATTTTAATTTCAGTGCGTAAGAGACCAGTAACCAGGAAACCTGGCCCAGACCCTGACCAGCAAAACGGCATACTCACCATAGTAAGTAAATGAGTATGTGCCAATAGGAAATCTAATAAATTAATAACATTAAGAAGAGGACATTTCTGATTGATATTAGTCCTAATTCAATAGACCATGATGTTAAAAGAAAGTAAATATCTACCGAGGAATTTGTGGGCCTACAGATGTGTTCTCTTCTATTGTCAAATAGCCCATAATGACCACTTAGTATAAACTGTACTTGAAAGTACTGTGAAATGTTTGTGGTCTGGAGAAGAAGCCCTGTGCCGAGCAAAGGACATCTCAGGAATGAAAATCAAAAAGAAATGAGAGAATAAAAGATAGGAGTTACTGAAAGTGCTCTTGAGCATGTGATTTACAACTGGAAACATAAAAGTCTGAAACAAGTGCTATCTATGCTAAAGAAGAGAAAGTTCTAAACCACTGGGTAAGCACTAAGATAGACACAGAAGAGTCCTCTGTTGAGTTTATTGAGAGCCAGGCTTCTGTAGAAGGCAGTTTTTCTCTGAAAGGATTTGTTGCCCAGGGAATTCTGGCCTCATTGCCTTGGAAATACTTGTGCATGACCTATTGATTACCATGCTGTACACTCTTTCACTAGCTTTGATTTCTTATCTCTTTCCTGTCACTGTCTGCTAAGGCTTCATTCAGACTCATCCAGAGTCAGGAGAGATCTCTGATTCCCCATTCAGGTACAGGGAGTGTCTTTGGAGAGTTTGTTGTTTTCACGTAGTGGCACTGTAAGCTTGATGTCTGCCAAGGATAGACAGGTGTGTTTTCTATTTTAATAATCAATTGCAAATTGAAAAGCAAGAAACACCCAGGTCTTGTGATTAAGCCCCTTTTACCCCATTTATCTTACAAAATTTTCCCCAGCATGAAATGCAAAAAGTGGTAGGTAGGCAGAACATGTTGAAAAAATACTATATTATAGGAGCAATGAATTTTCAATGGGGCTTTGTAATTTTATAAATCCATTCCACAGTATGATTTTTCTGATGTGAACTGATATGAAATTGATGTCGTGTTGTTCTTTATTTGATCAGGTTATTATTTTCTCTTCCTGCCAATTTCATCTTCTTGGTCTCCCTAATTTCTAGGGTCTGATTATGTATCCTTAATATTTGCTCAATTTTTGTTAGGGTTCAGTTCCTTTTTGAAGGAAGGTCATATCATACTTTTGGTGACAATTATACACAGTGCTTTCTGGCCTCAGATTCTAAAGTTTGGCAGAAGCTGTGATTCTGTACTAGAACTATTTGGAAACTTCTTGGTTTTTAAGTACTCATTTGATTATGCTCAGAACACATTGCCTGTTTAAGTCATTCAGAAAGTCACTTCACATTGTAACAAAAATTAAAAATTAGATACATGATATAATTTTTTTCAATTTACATATTATATAATACTAATGAGCTATCTGTAGCTGTGGGTTGGTTTATTAAAAATAAATAAGTCTCTCTAACTGTAGTCACTATGTTGTTAATTATGAACACTGTTCAAAATAGCCTCTATAAGGTTTTGAAGTAATTTGATCAGATTCCAAATGGTAATTCAGAAATATTCTTTATCCTTTTTCCTGAGAAGCCTCTGGTGCTTTGATGTTCCTCAAAACTGTGGCCCATACTGTTAGATTTCTGAGGCAGCTTAATGGGACAGGAGATACAGGAGACTGCAGTTTGACCTCAACAAACAGGACGATTTATTTCAAACAGCAAAGAACAGACACTCTCCTGTGGGAAAGATGTGTCTGCCAAATGGGGAGGAGATACTTAGAGTTTAAAGGGAGTTTTTAAAAACGAGAAGATAAAACATCCTCAGGGAGTCATGTACTAGTTTCTGGTTTCTTCCTTCTGGAGTTGTATGTCCAAATAGCCATATTATCTACAGAAGCTGCCTTATCATGGCTATGACGATGTAGGTCATAGAGGGCAACTGAGTTAGAAATGGCAGTGAAGGAGAAGGGAAAAGAATTTCAATTGAAGGGCTTTGGTCAGGGTCTACAAGAGTTTGTTTGATGTTTATCCTAAGAGACAGAGCCTTCTGCTCTTGTAATTTTTGTAGCATGCACAATTTCTTTAGAAAGCAGATTAATTTATATATAGATTCTAATTTTGACTCCTGGTTCCAGTTAGATTAAAAAAATAGAGAATAGGTTTAATATGACATTAAGAAAGTTAAAAAGTGATTGCCATCACAAAAACGGGTCAAAACTCTTTTTCAGCATTTTGACTTTTATATTCTTTGCCTTCATTCAATTTCTTCATGCACATTCGGACACACAGTGTATGGTAAGGTGATCAATGTCCTTTTACAATTAATAAGGTGTAGTTAATACCTAAATGTTGTCTGTACATAAAAATCACTGTAAACATTAGTAAGAAAATTGATTCGGGATCCTAGGCCTTCCAGTTAATTGAACTATACAAGACCAACTTGAAATAAAAGAATAGACGATAATATAATGATGGCTCATTTGTTCAGAGTTTTAAATTTCAGTTCCTGTAAGAAATCAGTAGTGAATATTTTGACTGGTATTCCCTGTAGAAACTTCTAGAATTTGAAGGAATTTTGGGGATGAAAGTAGCCCCTTACAGACTCTCCAACTTTTCTAACATCAGTGCACATTTTAAACAAACCCCGAATAGTTTTTCTAGTTAGAACTTCAGAGAATAGGCCAAGGTGTTTATTAATGTGTATAGCCAGGTTCCTTCTAAGAGCCAGACAATTAGAAAAACATAACAAATTCCACAGAAACAGTACTTTGTAAAGAAAATTGGGCAACCTAAAAGGTAGGGAAGACAGGAATCTATTTTATCCTGTCTTTACAATAGAATTTGCATCTTTAGATCTCAACAGGACAAGCTAGTTAACTAGGAACCCTATAATTTACTCTAGCTGGTTTCAATGAGGCCACTGAGACTGGAGAATGTATGCATAAAGCATAGAAGGGGAGTGAGAGCCATTCTATAATAGAAAATGGGGGTTTATAAATGCAATTTGGAAAGAGAGAGAAGGGTATAGTAAAAATTAGCATAACAGCCATGTCTATATAGAAACATTCTTTAGTCCTAAGCACTCATTAAATCAAATACTAAGTGGCAATTACTGAAACACAATAGGCATATTCAGGCACTGACAAGCCTTAACCTTTGAGGGTTCTGTAAACCATTTGTCCCGGAGCACATGATGTCCTATCACACAAGGTGATTGCTACACCATAGGCTTCAATGCCATGTAAGGCAATCTAGTACTGTGAATGGGTCAATTATTCTGAAGTAATTTGTGTTGAGCCATCTTGCATTCAATGTGTGCTTAAATAGGCTGTAGGGTCCTGGGAGGCATAAACATATGCAAAGTACAGGTTGTCATTTGTTTAGAATGCACTGAATATACTTAATGATTCAGAAACGTTAAACTGGGGCCCGTTCTCAGGGTAATGCATAAAATGCAGCCCAGTGCCACAAATATTTACTATGCAATAGTTTTCAGAAATCTTTCACTAGGAAGATGAAAAATAGGAAATCCAAATCCACTATTAACATTAACCTTTCATGTCAGTTTTATAGTTTGGCTACTGCATTGCTAAATGCATAGCTATTTTAAACAATTTCTAAAATGTATCATAACCATATCAGGTTGACAATGATACTCTGTTTGAGATATATGAAAACCGAGGCTCAGGCATCAAACTGACTTTCTGCAGACTTATCTTGAAATCTATAACCTATCCTAGAGGTTAAAAAATATTTTAAGAAGGAAAGATGAGCATAGAGTGACAAGTTCTCTCACCAACTTGGACTTTACACTTAGGTTTCTCTCCTTGAACTCTTCCATCACATATATCGTTCCGTATGCATTCCTTTGAAAATAGATATGGCAGAGAGACTGTAAGAGTGATCCTGGTCAGGACAGGAGACTTTCTATTGAGGGATATTTATTATCCAGACAACAGGTATCATTGGCCGGGTATCATTGCTAAAACGCATGTGGTTTCCTAAGTACAAATATCTGCACATGATCAGCTGTTTTCCCTTTTCTGTCATTTTGAGGATCTAGCAGAAAAAAATAATACTGTGTATGGGAACAATTGTGCAAATGGTATGTAAAGATTATTTTTTTTAGACAGTGTCTCATGTAGCCAAGGATGGCCTGGAAATGACTATCTTAATACATCTTCAGACTTCTGATCTTCCTGCTTCATCTCCTAAACCTGGGATTGCAAGCTTGTATCAACAGTGTGCATGCTAGGCAAACTCTTTACCAACTGAACTATATTTCCAGGGCAATGTGGATACACTTCTAACAACTAAGTGTTTGCAGTTGTCAATAATTGACTTTATATAACCAAGACATGAAATAGCTAGGGCTGGTGAGAGGTGATTTTGCATGATGGGAAATAAGTAGTTGAAGACATTTAGGACTAAGTATTACTTCTTATGTTAAATGAAGACAGGCTTATGTGCACAATTTCAGTGCTAAAATCCCTGACAACACTGTACTGTCTACAATGTCCCCTTATGCAGTAGCCTGGCAGTCTGTTCTGTTAAATCTTTTTTTCCTTAAAAATAACCTTTATAATGTTGAATAATATTATATGAAGCCATGTGGGAAACTCCAGTAAGAATCATAGGAAACAGAGGCTTACAGTCTGATTAAATCAATGTTCTAGAAGTCCTTCAAAGATGCTGAATTCTAGGATTGGGTAGATGGCAAAGTGGATGTGCTTCTAAATCTCCAAATCCCACATAGAAAGCCAGTCAGTGTCCAACCCATATCCCCAGAACAGATATGCAGGTCTTTCTTTCCAAAAGTTCACAGAGTGTGTCTAGGGATTAGAAACAAGTCTATAAGCCTTTTAATTTTTTTTTGTCAGCTACAGATGCAAATCTTGCTATAGCAAGCTCTTTATACATCCTATCGTAGTTTAAGAATGTTAAAATTTATTACTTTCACTCTAACACTGTGTCAGTAATGGACCACTAAGGCATGGCAACTTCAGAAGAATTAAGAGTACATAGTTATAAAAAGTTTTAATCACAAACAAATATATAAAGAACATTAAAATTTGTCCCTGAACACAGCACTCTGGTTCAACAATTTTCAAATCTCTCACCCTCTCATTTCTTTTATCCCTCTCCTCTATTTCCTTTTCCTTGTCCCTTCTTTCGTGGAAAAAATAATTCTCTTCTTTCTCACAATATAGATTTTGATGACTGTCATCCCAGGACAGTCAATCAGAATCAAGACTGATGAATTTATGGAGGAATTTCAATGAAATTTCATCTTTGATATGGTGTTTAAAAATGGGTAAAGGAAAAATGGAAAAAGTCTTTAAGAAGTTTTTAGCATAATTACAAGGATGATTTTAGACAGGAGGTTATTTTAAATAGAGTGAATGTGGATGGCATTAGTTTTCCTAGCTAAGGATTCCATTACATGTCACACCCTCACTAGCTTTTAAGGTGCAACACAGAGTATGTGGTGAATGAGATAACTAAAATGCAGACTGTACATGTGTAACCCAAGAAGCACATCCAAGGCTCTTGGCCATCCTCTGGATGTTGTAGCTACTTCCCATTTGTTAACAGAAGAAAACGTCTCCAGACATTGACACATGTTCCATGTGTATGGATGGGTAGGGAGTTTGCCCCTGTTGAGAAGATACTATACTTAACATTCATTGTTGCCCTTAATTTACTGCCAGCTCATGTGTGATCTTTCTGATGATGACATCATGATTCCTCTACACTGATAAGAGAGTTACACATTAAGTTACAAAGCATATTTTTTGCTACACCCATTGCTGCTTCTTTCTACATGAAAAGCCCAGATTATAATTTGGTCTATACTATGTTCTTTACTGAGATTCTATTTCATTATGTTACAACTCTCCATATTTTTTTAACTGCAGAGAATACTGATTTATTCAATGTTGCTAAATTTCCCGATTACTTCTGTTTTATTCCTCCATACATATGTTTGCTTGCTTTTTTTCTTTTGCCTTATGCCACTTCTATTCATGCTTCAGGGCAGATCTCAGAATTTGTATCTTGCCTGGAACTTCCCTGACATTTCACATTTCAGGCACAACACCAAACATCTTGCTCTGTAAATTTGTGCATGTGTGAGAGAGATATTCTATCTCTCTCCTTTGTCAGGTAGTTTCTGGTGAACATCTGGCTTTATTCCCAATCCTGTCAGAGTGCCCAATGAGGCATTCCCTAGTGTCTTCACCTGCATCTTTCCTAGTGTAACCTTTGCTCACAACCATGAAGAACACACATGAACAATGGCATTGTCCCTTTGAAAATTGAAAGCAGTGAGGCTAAGAAGTCAATTGACTACATATGATACAAGAATGTGTCTCTGGACTGACAAGAAGCCTATGTAGATAAGAGCCCTTGCCAACAAGCTTGATCTGTGTTCAAAATCAGGGATCCAAATGGTAGAAGGAGAGAATTGATTCTGGCAAGTTGTTTTCTAACCTCCAGACAAGTGTGGCACACACATGTCTCCTTCTCCCTAACATACACATTTAAACTAAATAAATAGAAATATAATAAAAGAAATATTCCTGAAAAATCCAAACTAATAGGTCTTCATGCAAACTAATTTGAATTCTTTCCAACTTTAAAAACCATATCCACTACAGTAACCTCTTCTTATTCCCTACAGTTTTGGAACTTAGATATAATCTTTGGAATGGACTCAATTGTTCACATCTATAAGTTCAACATTCGGGAAGCTCAAGCAGTAGGACTATTTGTTGATAACCCAAGTCCAGCTTGGACTACAAAGACAGCTATGGACCAGCCTCAGGTATAAATCTACAGGATAGGAATAAGCCTCCAACAAGAAGTTATCTTTTGTTTTAACCATGCATAGCATGTGGTCATTTTGTTTTACGAGTAAAGGTACTGGGAGTGGGAATTTTTCCCAATTTGTTATCATTGTTCTTCCTGCCTAGCCAGGCATGAGAAGCACGGGGTACACTGCTCTAGTACTTACAGACACGTCCAGATACTTAGAATTGGGACACTTATGGTTCCAATTAGATATATTAGGACTGGTTATATCAAGAACAGATTATATCAATTGAGAGAAGATTATGATATGTAGATTATGATATATTTGAAATTTTCCTCACGTAGGAAAGCAGATGTTTATACAAGGGCCAGCAAATATACATAATCTTTTCTGGTTATAGGTAAGAATATGCAATATAAAACTATGCTGCACATAGATGATTCAATGTATAAAATTATGAAATCTTTTATCAATCTTAGAGGCAACATCCTAGCCCTGGTAATAGAAAGGGTTAATTTGGTCATTCTCAACTTCTTTGTTAGAAAAGTAAATAAGTAAAGAAAATAAAATAAGAACAGAACAAAATAAAATTTCAGAACTCTAAAGACTTGTTGATAGTTAATTGAATAAAATTGCAAAACCTTAATGAAAATTAATGCTGCGGGGGTCAAGAAAGACACTTAATGAGGAGTGAGGAGTGGAGCCTTAAGAAGGGCCATCCGCCAGTCTCCATCACTTTGCCATATTCATATGAAAAGCCAAGGCACATGTATAGTACCCCTGGAGAGCCTCGACATTATATGCATATTAAGAAATCTCAAGGCTGGGCGGTGGTGGCGCACGCCTTTAATCCCAGCACTTGGGAGGCAGAGGCAGGCAGATCTCTGGGAGTTCGAGGCCAGCCTGGTCTACAAGAGCTAATTCTGAGATGGGCACCAAAGCTACAGAGAAACCCTGTCTCAAAAAACCAAAAAAAAAAAAAAAAAGAGAGAAATCTCAGAGGTTTGGAAAGTCTTATTGGATATATATATATATATGTGTGTGTGTGTGTATGTGTGTGTGTGTGTGTGTGTGTGTCTGAGGAGATGTTTACTAGACTTGTTACCTATATTACAGTCTTGGTATGTTCACTCTGTATACAGGTAATTGTCATAAAATTCCACTTCTGATAAAGCCAAGAAAAAGAATGAGTCAGCATAAATAAGATGGTATCTCCTATAAGACTTTGATGAAAACCACAACAGAGACCAGATTTAAAGTAGATCTGAAATTTATTCATAATATTCCTTTTATAGATTTGTATTTGGTGACCCACCATCAAAACTCTGACAGTTATCACTGCTTCTTTTTAATGTAGCACATATAGAGCCTGAGCAGCATATTAGAATCCCCATGATTACAAAGAAATCAAGAGCAAAAGTCAGTAATATTTGCATTTAATCACTCCCATTTTACACAGTCAAACACTAGTACTCTGTTAGATTAAAATTCTCCTGATGTTTCCTGTATTATAGAATCTTTGGAACATCTCAGCTTTTAAAGTGTCCTAAGGACTTCTGCATTGGTTAGATGTGTGTTACTGAAAGGAATGTTGCTCATAAAATGATACACAAAGTGAACAGAATTCTTTTTAGCCCACAGTTTTAGAGCTTTTTCTTTCATGCTTGGTCCACACAATTTCTTTTTGGCCTGTGTGGATGGAGGTCATCATGGGTGGGTAAAGGAACTTTTTCAACTGCAGGGCAGCTAGGCCACAAAGACAGAGGAAGCAGAAGGCCGCAACCCTAAGATCACATCCAAGAGCATAATGCAGTATTCTAGTAGACTCCATAAGGGACCATTTCCTAAAATTTTACTAGCCCTCCTTTAACACATGGACAGTGGAAGAGGGGTGACATTAAGACTGAAAGATTCTGACCTTAGACTATTCCTCAAAAACTTTGCCTAGTTGGTAATTTATTTTGGAGAAGAGAAATTGATCTATAAAAAGAGTGACAATGGTTATACCTTCGGTTTATTGGTAAAGCCAAAGATGGTGTTCTAGGAGACAATTTTCCTTTGATTCATTCAGATTTTAGCGTTACTAGAAGTCATAATGACTAATAATTCATGTTACAAAAACAAGACTCAACTAGGGTTCTGGGGAAATGTTTTAAATATACTGTAACTAATTAACTATAGCTATATAATTTTAAGATACATGTATAAATTACTTCAAACTCCACTGGTGATACATCCTTTATATGCAGTAGCTGTTATGTAACAAAATTATTTCAATAACATTCTGAATTTTTAAGGTTTTAATTATAATAAAATTATGTGCTTAAGCAGAAATTTTTCATTTCTTAAAATGACAACTAAGGACATTATACTTTCGGTGGATGCTCTTGATGATATTCAGAATCTGATACTTAATGGGGACATAAAACGTGTATAACATTCAAACAGTTAAGAAAGATCCTTCCCTTCTTTCATCTAGGTAATGGATATCTTTCTGATTGTGGGAAAACTCTCAAGACTTAATAATACTCATACATAAATAAAATATGTATCTAATTTTAAAATTCTAGTAAAATGAAAGATCTCTGTGTGTGTGCGTGTGTGTGTGTGTCTATGTGTGTGTGTGTGTGTGTGTGTGTAGTCATGATTCAGTCACTGAGTCTTTTTGTACTCAAGTGCAAGGATTTACTTGCTTTGTCTTTGTGGGCAAACTCCTATCGTAGGTTCTGCGGTTAGTACACATGACCTATCAATTGACTCGTTCAGTTTGGTCAGATTACAGAGTATTGTGCTAGTCTGCACTATTCTGAATCTGGGGGACTGACAGGACAAGTAGACACAAAATGCCCAGGCACAGGTAGATCACATACCAAGAGAAATAACCCTCAGTGTGAACCCCCAATTCTGCTGCAGCAAGCTTAATTTTCAGAATGAAAAATATTAGTTAAATGAATTTATAGCATGCTCATACATTCTTGTTGAAGTGTGCTAAATATGCCACAAAAGCCTTTTATGGATAAGTGTGACATCCCTGGTTTTATGGCAAAAGACATTTATATTCAAAGAGCTTAAGCAATTTGTCCAAGGTCAAATCACTTAATTCATGGGGGAAAAATTGACAGCAAGAGAAAATTATGGTTGTGTGACCATCCCACAGTTCTCTTTACAGCCCATCAATTTCACCTTTCTCTCTGTGTTAACATAACATTTTCAACCTGTGTTTCTGAAATGGGAGGCAAAAGGAACAGCAGATAAGGCAATCCCAAGTTCTGATATACATTGATTTCAAGCGGTTGCCTCCCCTTACACCACCACCACCAAGGTCTTTTACTCTCAGGGGACAGAACTCAAGTTTTCTAATACCCTTTCCTCTGCAATTTCTCATCATATTATCTTTTAACTTCACCTGTTGCCCTTCAGACAAGAACCTCTATTGTCTTCACATAGATCTATATTTCTGGCATTTTTAATGTTCTTCTTCTTCTCTTGATATTAATCACTACACCGATTGCAACAATTTAAGCCTTGAGAAATTAAGACAATGCCTTAGAGGTCCTTTCTCTAAAACAAATGAACGCAGAGGTAAATGGTTGCAGAGCTCCTGGGTAAAACCTGAATTTAATATCAACTTCCCACTCTGGGAATTATGGTTTACTGTTCCTCCTTCAGTCACCTTGCTAATTCTCTCTTTGCATTCCTGACCGCTCTAACTTTGTACATTCAGTCATTGTACTTTCCTCCCATTCTTATCTCTCTCCTTTCCAGATGACTTTGCTTTTCCTTTGTGTTTCAGGAGTTAAAATAGCTTCATTTTGGACAGGAGAGTCCCGAGTATCGTGCGTCTACTTAATAAAATAATCTCATTTTTGGAAGGGTTTTCCTGAGAAAATCCTGCTTTTCAAGGAGCATGAATGAGAACTTGATGGTAGTAATTTAATAAGTAGCAATAAGCATTGACTTGATGGTTTCATGGGCCTAGTAATTTCCTAAGTGTTTTCTACACTGTATTGCTTTTATTTCTTTTTGTGTGTATATGACTACTTCCATAGAAATACCACCTCTATTTAGGAACTGTCAAGAGCAAGTGATAGTTGCAAATATTAATTAAGCAAAATCGTATAGCAGAGTCAAGATTCAAATTTTGCTTCTCTGAGTACAAACTGGGCTACAATCATTGAAAACAACCGTGTCCCCACTCTGTCTCCTCTCATTCTTTCTATCTCTTTTAGAACAAATAATTAAATTATTTCTTGTTTTATTATTCCCTCAAAATGCTTCTATATAACCTTCCTTATTCTCTTTCAAATGCATTGCCTTATTTTTCATTAATTTCTATTCACTTTGCTTGTCTGTCTTTTTATTTATTTATTATTTTTTTGCTAAATGAAATTAAGACCAGTTTACTTCGAATAAAATGCCAAAAAAGACAATCTAGACTAAAATAAGGACAAGATATCACACCATTGCTAATCTTTTTATAATATTAGATGAGACTTTAAAGAAGAAATGGCACATAAAGTTATTATAGTCTTTTTGGAGACTTGGTTATAAAAAATGTAAATTCCTGAAGAGTATCCCACTTTGATTCAAAGAAACTACTTTTATCACTCCCTAGAGCTGCTGTGCTCCACAGGCAACCCAAGTCATTTGCCTTCACAAGCAGTCACTTCCCATGCTTGTCACCCTGGGTGAGTGTCTTTTACAGCCTCTCTGAGTGCTTAAGTCAGAACTCTGCCAGACATATTAATTGGCAAATCTTCTTGGGGGAATCCAATGGGAGATGTGTGAAATATTGCTGAGCCTCAGATTGCCCTAAGTTGTCTGACTGCCACAGTGAGTCAGCCTCATATGTCAGGAGCTGAAAATAAGACCGAAGAAGAGCTATGGCCTCTAAGTCTACAAATAAAATACTGCAAACACAGCTTTTAAAGATGTATTATACTTCTTGTATTTCTGTTTGCTAGTTTCTTCCTAGTATCTGCAAGAAGCATTGTGTAGCCTAAGACAAAGATCCCCAGGAAAATACATGGTTGTCTCTAGAGAAATCCCTTCCTAGTAAATGGTCACTAAATGTGAAACGTGTTAGTTTTCAGGTAATGAGCTCTTTTTAGGGAATGAGGACAACATTTAAAAAAAATACATTTTGAAATTGAAAGGAAACAGTCTTGATATTAGATTAACTTTATTTAATCATTTTTAACACCAAAATGAAGCACTTTACTGATTTCCACAATGAGACCTTTTCATCAGCTTATGGTGCTAAAGAAAGACTTACAAATTTTAACAAAGCAACGGAGGGCCTTCAAACTAGTAAAGGACTGGTGATGCCTCTCCTTGTAAAATTGCTGTAAGACCCTGTGCAGAATCCTGAACCTATGGACCTTCGGTTTTCTACTTAGAGAAATGGAGACAATGCAGTCATGGAGTCCTCTGCTGAATCTAACGGATTATTTTTCTGTTTGAAATGATCCTTTTAGGCCCAGGTGTGTGTACATTGTATTCACTGTAGTTTTCATTGTGGCTGCTAGTGATTTGTGGGTCTCGTGCTGGACTCCTAGACCACAACTTCTTAAGTGAATGATGTGGCACTCTGCTTTTCAATACTGACATGTGTTAGGTAAAAATACAAATAAGAGCTATTGCAGGCAACTCTTATGATTTAATAAGTTAATATGTATTATTAAAGGCTTAGGGCAATTCTTAGAAGAATCATCCAAGTTTTTCTTAAATAAATCTAAGTAGATGCTGCAATTTATGGAGAATATCTATAGTCTCTAGCCCCTTGAATTAAATAGAATGTCTCAGAAGTGTCCATAGGATGTGGACCCTCTGAGACAACAGTTGTCTGACTAAGTCATGTCGACATCCTAATATTTGCATCCTGCTGTTGTCTGATTTTAGTCCAATGTCTTACCTATTATATACAATTATATACACTTCAAGGACATTTAGGCTTCATTAATAAGGTGTTTCAAAAAAAAAGTCAGAAAAAAGTGACTCTTCATATATATATATATATATATATATATATATATATATATATATGATTGTAGAGATAGTGGGTTTCCTTGTCAGTAATGAGCTTCACAGGGCAACAGTAGCATAAGTATTGCTCATGTATGTTCTGTTTTATATTTGCCAGAGAGTGTGAAATACAACATCTTTTGTTTCATTCAAGATAGTAAAGAGAGTACCAGTATGAGGGGTAGGTGCATTAAGCAACTAGCAAGAGAGATTTTTTTTGATGCAAAGTCTGGGTGGAAAGGATGATGCAAGCTCTCTCACCCAAAGCCCTGCAGAATATATATTTTATGAACTGGTCTTCACAAGAACCCCATGTTGTTATTACACACACTTTGCAGGTATGTAAACCGCATCAGGAATCTGGCAATATTCTGCCAAAGTCACATACAAATAAGCCAGATAAGCCAAATGATAGAATAGGAGTTCATGTTTCTGTATCTTTCTGCCGTACAGACACGTGTGCATACACAGTTGAGACAAAATAGCTAATTTGAGAAGGTTTCCAGCCCCCCAAATCCTATACGGCTTGAAAAGGACATTCTTCTGATTGGCCATGTGTCTCATTCAAGATTAAAAAAAATGTTTCAGAATTATCAACAAATGAAAAATATTCTATTTATCTTTTAATATTATCCTTAGGAATGTGATGGAGGTGGGTCTTGTATTAATCTGTTGCTTTCATTGGTTAATTAATAAAGAAACTGCCTAGGCCCATTTGATAGCCAACCCTTAGGTGGGTGGAGTAAACAGAAGAGAATGCTGGGAGAAAGAAGCTGAGTCAGGAATCGCCATGATTCTCCCACTCCAGACAGACGCAGGTTAAGATCCTCCCTGGTAAGCCAGCTCGTGGGGCTACACAGAATATTAGAAATGGGTTAGATCAATATGTAAGAGCTAACCAATAAGAGGCTGGAACTAATGGGCCAGGCAGTGATTAAAAGAATACAGTTTCCGTGTAATTATTTTGGGGCATAAGCCATGCGGGTGGCCAGGTGCCGGGGACGCAGCCCCGCCGTTCTTATTACAACAGGAATAAAGATTGCATATACAAAATATAGTGAATTATTACTCATAACTGTAGAAGGAGGAATGGGCCGCGTCCTGCTCCCAGGCTATCTGAACCCCCGAAATAACCACTCAGAAATTGTATTAATTAAATTACTGCCTGGCCCATTATATATATCCTCTTCTTGGCCATCTCTCACATCCTGATCTAACCCATTTTTACCAATTTGTGTAACACCATGAGGTCGTGATTAACTGGGAAATATTCTAACCAGCATCAGTCTCAGACAGGAGTTTAATGGCGTCTGGCACACTGCCTTCTTCCTCCCAAAATTCTATTACGTCTTTCCTGCCTACCTGAGTTCCACCCTATCAACTAGGCCAAGGCAGTTTCTTTAATAACCAATGAAAGAAACACAAATACAGAAGGACCTCCTACACCACAAAACAATAACATAGGTATTAATAAATATAAATAAAAGATAAGTAAAATGTATTTGAAAATTCTTGGGTGTTAGCTCATTATCAATTTATATTAATCTGATTTTCCTTTCAAAGTGATATACTCATGAAACCCCAAGACAGAAATATTTCTAACTAGCATGACAGAATAACCTGTGAAAATCAGACTCAGATCCCAAGGGAAGGGAAACAGATGGGAATGCAGGAAAGATAACTTACCCAGAGAAAACTTTCCCACAATGGGGATATTGGATCAAGGATTCAGCTATTCATTATTAGAGTATACAAATAAATTTCCAGGGAAGGCGATTTGAAGGTAGATTCATCTCATCACTCCTGGGATGCTTTATCCATTTCCAAGACTTTGATTATTTTCAGATACTTTCTTTTGCTTCTAGGGTTCATAAGATTTTTTTACAAAATTTCACAGCCTTGGGAATGGACACTCTGAGCACGGAAAGTAAGTTCATAAAGCTCTTGTAACTGAGGGGAGGATTTGAGACTCAATTAATAGCAAAATTATTTCTCCATCCTCTTAAAAGCAAATATAGCTCACGTTATAATATCACAAAATTCCTTAAAATGACAATTCATCCTATTTTTCTGTTCATTGCTCAACTCCCTTATTAGTGAGTAAAGTCCCTGCCCAAGCTAATGCCAACAAATCATATTTATATTCACTATGTTTAAACATGAGTACAATATTTCCAATTTCAAATGCAGTGAAAAAATTATTTAGAGCTCAATCAAGAAAGTTAACTAATTTTCCACCTTTCTTCTACCAGCATTTAGACATTAAAAACTTATGACAAAGGGGAGAATGGCAGGATTGCTTAAGAAAAGTACATTCATATAATATATATGTATATATTAGACTGCTGTGGTTTGCCAGTGCTTGGTCCCAGAATGAATAAAACCTCCTTTTAACCTAACAATTAAAATGTTGGTGTAGAAAGGTTCTCCCTGATTTATTTCTCTATGAGGTATTTGTAAAGAAAGTCGAAATAAGCGTGAATGTTGAAGTAAAAGATTATCAGATAATGTAGATTTTTATAGCCAAGCCAAAGAAGGATGCCAGAAAGATAGGTTGGTCAGAAATATGCTTATTGCACAGACAAGATGAACTGACGCCATTCCCCAGGGTACACATAAAAAAAAAGGCATGATTGTCTATTGTTATTCCTACAGTTATAAAGACAGAGACAGGGAAGTCCTGGAGTCCTTTAGCCAGGCAATCTAGCCATTTTTGGTAAGTTCCATTTTTAGACTTCCTAAAGACAAAAAAAATAGATAAATAATAAATTGACTGCTTTCTTTATAGATTTACAAACTAGGCCAGGCACCAATCTGGTCATAGAAGGTGGCCAGTTCAATCTATATATAACCTCTTTTGCTAGGAGATTGCTTTGTACCAGGTTTTTACCTGACCCTGAAACATGCCACCTTTCCAGTACTCTTTTTCAGCACTCTTCCTAACTTCACCAACCCCCAACTTGCTTGCTCATGTTCCCATCCCCACTTGCCCTCAGCCCACTCATGAAATCTCTTCTATTTCTTTTTCCCAGAGAGATCTGTTATCCCCCTGTCACAATAAATCCTCCTTGTTACCTAGTTTCTCTAGGTCTGTTGCTTGTAGAATATTTATTCATTATTTTATAACCCATATCCACTTATGAGTGAGTACCTACTGTGTTTGTCTTTCTCAGTCCGAGTTACCTCATTCAGAACTAAAAACTGAATGTTGGGGGAAGGAAAAAGTCAGGGAGACACCATGGATCTTCCACCGGAGATAGATGTGCTAAAACTTTGCTGGTAGCCCAAGAACTCATGGTGATACTCAGATTAATAGAAATGAGTTAAATTAAGATGTAAGAGTTGACCAATAAGCTAGAGCTAATGGGCCAAGCAATGTTTAATTAATACAGTTTCTGTGTGATTATTTTAGATCTAAACTAGCCGGGTAGCTGAGACGAACAAGAAGCCCCCTCCTGCTATAGGGAAGTGCTTAGTTCTCCTCCTACAGTTTTGTATATCATGTTTTCTTGATACTCATCAGAAATCTGTCCTTTTCTAATAAAAAACTGAGGAGTAGTAGATTGGAGGGTAAGAACAGAGGGGGGATAGAGGGAGAAATTGGGAAGAGATATAGGAAGAAAAACTGTGGCTGGAATGTAAAACAAACAAACTAATAAGTAAATAAATGCATTTTTATAAAGATACAAAATAATTGAAACCAACATGTAAAAAGGGAGATGACTAATAATGTGCATTAATGATATAGAATATTATGTTTCCATGAAAAAAGTTAGATAGATTTATTTGCAAAAAGGTTTTGTACATAAATCAAACATGGGCATTTAATGGTTACTTTGCGATATATTTTATGATATATTAATGCAGTGTGTAGTGAATGTATTCATAGAGATTAGTCTTGAATGAAGAGTTTAATTGACTCAAGTAATGCAAAAATCATATGCAAAATAATCATTGCTCTTCAGCAGATACACTATACAAAAATGTTGAGGAAAAGACCACAATTTATGTAAAAATGATGGTTATCTTTTACAGCCCATGAAATAATAATGTAATACATTTTTAAATTTGCTGATTATATTGTTACTTACATTTTTTTAAAAATGTAATTTTTTTTAAAAAAAAAGTAATTAAAAATATATGGGCACCTTAGGTACTCATTAAAGACGGTCAGTTCTTTTAACCTAACTCTGAAAGACTCAATCATGGTGAGTAAGTACAGAAATCTCAACTTTCGGCTAACATTCCAGATCATCTTATTGCTATATGCACATCCAACACTGAAGTAAAGAAACCCAAAGACAGCAAGAGTGCAATATGGGGTCCAAACATTATTTCCTGTTTAGGCATAGCTAGGATCAATTTTATATGGTATATAGCCAATGCTAGTTTGAAAGTACCCAAGTTATGATCCAAATAAGAAAGAAAATAAGACAAAATGGCAGACAAGTGATAAAAACATACCTTTATTACATATGAAATGATGTTGGAAGATGTATCTGCCAATGGATCATTGGTCGTCAGAATTTTAATCTATAGAACTGGGCAAATTTTTCAGGTTCATCTTTCAGGGATCTACTTTTCCTATGAGAAAAAAAACATATCTGGTGCCCCGACAAATTTATTGTAAGAGTAATGAAGTACCCAACATATTTGTGCATTTATCAAAAAGTCATTTTTGCTGTCTTAAGAATAGTGAGGGGGACTGTGGAGAAGACAGCAATGTTCCCACAGTTATGATCCTTCTGCATGAAAAGAAACTGCTCAGAATTAACACGATGGAACCTTTAACAACATAGAATAATATGAGGCAAAGCTGCTCAAATCAGAGATAGATACACTATAAGTGTTATCTCGACCATTCAAATCCATCAACTACTCAAATCAATGCCTGATGCTTCAAGTAATGCCTTTCTTCATACTGTGTTAAAATTGATTCAATACTTTTATGATATGGCATATTATTGATAGATTAATGACACTTAGTTTTTCACTTCATATGTGTCTATCTATGACCTTTGTGGTCCCTAATCATAAAAGCCATTTAATTGCTCTGGCCTTAACCACACCTTTTTGACCATTAATACTCAAAAATAGGAACAAAATGTATTATAAATTTGCACTCAGAGACATGGAATTCAGGTCAGTGCCTTCACAAGCATAAGCTAGACTTAGCTATTAAGTGATCAGAAGTACATAGCAAAAGTTCTCCCCTGGTCCAAACTGGTACTCTACTCCACATCCACTACTTGGGATAAAGTTATCTGACTTGATCCATTCCTAGATGGGTTCAAGAGCCAGAGAAAGACCTACCAAGCCATAATCTCAACTAAGAATAATCTATAAACTGCTCAGTTGAATTGTGGCTATGTATCAAAAGCAAAATGATGATGAATGGAAGCTTTAGGTTTCCTTTTACACATTTCTAAGACAGAAATTTGAAGGCTCTTACTGGTGAAAATTGTATCTGACACATGTATTAAGTAAATCAGATAAAATTTAAAGTTTAACTGTTTTTAAATCTTTCCAGAGTTTGGTTTTCTCTTTCGATGCTCAATACTCAAATTGGATCTATACGTTGACTGTGCTGAGATAAGAACATCTTGATCAACTCACTCATTGTTCTAAGGATGGTGCCCAGGACAATGTTGAGAAATACTAAGAGACCCAGCATAAAACTGGGTGCACTAGGTAACCAAAGCTTAAAGAAGTTTTTTTTAGATTCGAAGATTCAAACAAACAAACAAAAAAAACCAAACAACAAAAAATTATATTTGTTTGTTTGCCCCCCCACTCCTGTCCCTGCACCAATCATGCTTTTTATGAATTATTAGTTTGAAATGTATGCTGGTGAAAACTGAATATGCAAACACAAGAAATTTTATTGTTTACAGGAGATTGTATTTGAGTAAGTACACATTATTTGTTTCCCAGTGGACTTGGTAAAATGTTAGCTATAAGTAAAAAGAAGATATTTAACTTACTTAAAATTCTAAAGTGTTGAGTCATTTCTTAAGGAAGAATGGCCACCCAGTTTTCAGTTCAGACAGAAGGCACAGTTTCTCCCATTTTCTACTCTGAACTCCAGGAGGGACTTGAAGAGTGCAGAGTCATGAACAACGCAACACTACAAGATGTTCAATCATTCTCCTCTTCCATTCTACTGAACCTCTCCTCCACTTGGGAGGTCTTTGGGAAAATATCATAAAGCTTAGATAATATATTTTCTTGCTTACGCCTAAAACTAATTTAAGATTTCCTACATGAGCCGGGCGGTGGTGGCGCACGCCTTTAATCCCAGCACTTGGGAGGCAGAGGCAGGCGGATCTCTGGGAGTTCGAGACCAGCCTGGTCTACAAGAGCTAGTTCCAGGACAGGCTCCAAAACCACAGAGAAACCCTGTCTCGAAAAGCCAAAAAAAAAAAAAAAAAAAGATTTCCTACATGATAGATTTTACAGCAACAGGGACTATGTTAACATTTTATGTTCTGTAAAAAAACTACAATAAAATTAATAACTTTAGATCATCCTCATTTCTTTCTGCACAGATTCTGTAATTTGGAGATATCTACTTGGTTCTTTGCTTCACTGTTGCAGAGATTATAGGTCAAGAGAAAATGTCAATAAATGTCTTTCACTCAACTTACAGCATATCCATTGGCCAGAGAAACAAGCACACACAGTCTACAATGGAGAAATAATGAGTTTATTGTGGTTACTTACAGGATCACAGCTGTGTCACCAAATAAACCAATCTTAAAACAGCAAGCATCACAGCTCACGAATCTTACCATAGGACTTCCATGAACAATGGATAGACAGATGTAAAGAGGAGTTTCTTTTATTCCAGTAAACAATCACTGCTTATATAACATGAGAGTGGTATGTTCATGACTCTTGTAACTTTATTGGGAAATTTGTCTTCCATTTTCCTCTTATAAGGGGTTTATTTAAACTTAAAGGAAATAACTGCATAACAGTGACTTCTAGTACTAAAATTAAGACACCTGTTGTGTCAGGAAGTCTCTGAAGTTCATACAGACTAGCCTGCTGTGATAAACTTACATCCACAAGCCTCACAATCAGATAATCAAAACTTACGCATGTACCATTTGCATTGGAAAAAATGCTTATTCTAATTTTGTTGAAGTTTACATAGAACAGCCCTCTGTTAATACATATCATGTCAAATACACTAATTATTTATTGTGCTTTTCCTTCTTCTTTAAGATTTTTTTCCTTCCTGTGCTGAATGATCTCTGACAATGATTACATCTTCTTAAAAAGCATGTCTTCAGTTGAAGCAGAATTACATTACTTTGCCTCTTACTTTCCTTTTTCCAGCCTCTCCCTGTTTCCCTCCCTTGAGCCCATCTCATGCCCTCTACTCTAAAGTTGATAATCTACTTAGCAGTGATTATTATTTCTATATATGTACATATATAATAGCATATAAGGACAATCTTACAAAAGCATGATCAGATGAGTGCATTTTAATTGGTCTTATCTACAAAGGAGAGCACTTACTCCCAAAAGAAGCTAGTTCTCCTTTTCTCCTTGTCATTAGTTACTTATGTTTTTGTCAAGGTGTAGGATACGATACAACTTTTCTATGTAATCGTGACCATTGAAAGTGCCATTGTTTTGTCTTATTTCTAGGAGGGAAAGTATAACAGCAGATTTCCTGATATTCAGGCACTTAAAATAATTTTGCTCCCTCTTCTGTTATGTTCCCTGTGTCATAGACATAGGAACTGTGATGTAAATGCATCCATTTTGGTGGGTATCCCCATGACCAGTTGATTTCTGCATTGTGTCCCTGGATATCCAAAGCAAACTTGAGGATAAAGAACACTGGAAGGATTACTATTCCAGCCTTTACATTGTATTATAGAGATACAAAATTAAAAAAAAAGTATGAGCATGAAAATAGATATAGAAACTAGTGACAAGAAATAGAGTATTTAAATGTTGGTACTCATAGCTACACTCATCTAAGTTTTGACAAAATGTCAAAATATTCATTAGCAAGAAACTGACAAATGACTCAGGGAAAGTCAGATGTTAACATGCAGAAGAATGACATTAGACCCACATCTATCACCCTTGATAAAATTAGACCAAGTGAAACAGAGACATGATCTGGAAGCACTGAAAGCAATAGAAGAAAACCCTGGAAGACACAGATTTAGGAAAGAACTTTCTGGACAGAACTCCTTTTACAAAAGAATTAAGACCAGTAATTGACAATTAGGACTTCATAAAATTAAAAAGTTTTTGAAAAGCTAAATAATCAATGAAAAAAGTGAAGAAAAAATTTGGAGAATATGAGAGAATATTTGAGAGTTATACAATGCACAGAGGATTAATATCCAGAATTTATAAAATACAAGAAAGAAAAAAGGAAACAAATAACCCAACTAAAAAAAAAAATGGGCTAAGAACAAAAATAGAGAGTTCTCAATGGAAGAAATACAAATGGTTGAAATACCTAAAATAAAAATGTGCTTTTCATCCTTAGGCAAATACAAATTAAAATATCTGGGATTTCATTTCTTTCTAGCCACAGTGGCTTACACAGCAAATTAATGGACAAAAAAAAAATGCTGGCTAGAATGTAAAGAAAAGGAATTTTCATTAACCATTGTTTGGAAGGCAAATTGGTACAGCCATTCTGAAAATCAGTTTGGAGAATACTCAAATAAGCAAAAATAAATCTGTCCTATGACCCAGCGATATTGCTCTTTGGTATATATCCAATATGATCTCATATACAGACATTTGCACATCCATGTTCACAGGCACCCTAGTCACAGCATCAGAAAATGCAAATAGCTAAAACTGAAATATCTTTCAACAGATACCTAAATAATGGACATTATATAAAAATGTAAATAACTGATTCAACTGATATACTTGATTATTTCTATTGGTATTGATTCATTTTGTTTCTGCCCTCTTCATGTTCTTTCTTGTCTTTTTTTTTCATTCAAAGTATACCCCTGAATATTCAGCCACATGAAGATAGTGATGATTGAGTTCCCCACATGTATTATCTTTGTAGTTTCATATCTATTGTTAGGAGAAAATGATTCTTAACAACAACAACAAAAAATACTATTTCTTACTATTTTGTGAACATTGGAAATTTTCTAGAAGGCAACACCAAGCAATGTTTGTTTATTTTTTTACTTGCTATGCATTGCACTATAACATTATTTATTTAAAATTTTATTGCATGTATACAGGTGTCAGTGGTGCAGGTCTTTATATCTCAGCACTAGGGAGGCAGAGGCAGAGGCAGGCAGATCTCTGTGAGGTTTTGGCCAGTCTGATCTACAGGGTAAGTTGCAGGAGAACAGCAAGATAAGCAAATCTGTTTCTTTTTTCTTTCTGTCTCTACCCTCCTTTTAAATATATCAGCTTTTCTTGTCAAGAACCTCCACAGCTACTCCTTTATTGTAGTTTCTAATTGTCATTTGGTTTGACAGTGAGGAAAGTCTTTCATATTTATTTTCAGATTTTATCATGAAATGAATAGATTATTAACGTGGTATGTCTTTCAAGTTTGCATGAATTCAATGTGGACTTAAGCTCACAGTCTACCTTATCCTTATAGCACATCATTTTATATTCTCAGGATGCTTTTTGTGTGCTTCCACGTGGGTTTGGTTTTCGGTAGTTTTACACGTTGTACCTCATGTAGTTTTCTTTTTATGTTGCCTGACGGGAGTCATAGTCCTCCCCCAATCTAACAGCTAATCTATCCTGTTTCTCGTTAATTACCATCACCACTCTCCATAATGTTCTGCTCTCTCCCTCCTCTTTAGCTCTGGTCATCTTTTGCACATGTTGAACTTATCAGTTCTCCAATATTTTTGAACTCTTCTATTTTCCTAATTCTCACTCTCTATTATGGCATTTTTTTCTAGTATTCTTCTTTATTTTTTATTTATTTGCAGTAAATGAGGTATTAAACATACCCAATTTCAAGATTGCTATAATTTTCAGGTAAATGTCAATGTTTTATTTAAATTTGATTTTCACTAATATATTTCTCCCATTTTTATTCTAATTGATCTACCATGAACGCCTTGACTTTTTTATTATTTTCAAATTTTATAACCATAAAGTAACCATTAAGACTTTGACTTTTGTCATATAACATTATTTAAAATAAAAGTAAACATTACTACAACAAATTGATTAAAATATTTATGTAACAAATTAAAATTATATCATCTCAAAATTTTCATTTTAAAATGTTAAAAGAATAAAATTAAACTAAAATAAATACCTATAAGCAACCCACTTTATTTGTGAAATGAAATAGATTAATTCCTAGCATTTCTGGTTGCTTTATTTTGAATTCTTTTATGATGTCTTTTCCATTTACATTCTAGGGATATGGTACACATTTAACTTTATCAAATATGCAACTTAAGTAATTTGAAGCTTAAAAATATTTACATATTTCTTTTTCTCACCACCTCATGAGGTTCCTTCTATAGCATATTTTCAAGCTGCTACTTCTGCACCTAAAATCAAGAAGATCTGATAGCAAAAACAGAAAGCTTTCTTCTGAGCAAATTTCCAAGACCTTGAATGCCAGGGAAGCATTCTGATAATATACAAAGTTTTTGTAGGCTTAGATCAACAGTAATGTATTCTCATTTGAAAATACCCTAGCTCTGGCTGCTGACCACTCAATAACTCATCCCTGCTGTAGGCAAAATGAGAGACTGAAGGTCACAGACCACAGTCATATCTGCCTTTGGATAACAAGTTCCCCATGGAGCATCATCCATGTATTATGATGCACTCCTGTTATCTTGCAGCTACTCTTCTTGAAAAGAGTGCTTATTTCAGTTTAAAAAGTTGTCATAGGCTGGGCAGTGGTGGCGCACGCCTTTAATCCCAGCACTCGGGAGGCAGAGGCAGGTGGATCTCTGGGAGTTCGAGGCCAGGCTGGTCTACAAGAGCTAGTTCCGGGACAGGCACCAAAGCTACAGAGAAACCCTGTCTCGAAAAACCAAAATAATAATAATAATAATAATAATAAGTTTTCATAGGTTTACCTTTCATTTTTGTACTTATTTTCATGTGTCCCTATTGCTCATAATATTATTTGAATGACGAGCTTTCCCCAGACAAAGAACAGCATCCTGTTCCTCAAAGGTGCCAATAAGAGATGTCATTATTAGTGTTTTGACTAAGTACTAAACATGATTTGAGAATATAGAAGTGATCTGAAGCTATGTGTACCATTACAATCCCTGTAGAAGATCGAATTTTGCTTGAGAAGAGGGGTTTGGCTAGCTGAACTTAAATCTCTCAATGGAGTACAGGTCCCAATGAGTAAATGTGTAGGCAGCAGGGGGAAGGAGTAGACCGACAATGAGAAGAAATCTAGATGGTTGCCTGATTGTTGAAAAAAGACCACACCTTTTTTACTCTATAACTGTACAATAATTTAGCCACAGACAAGATTGAAAGCAGACTCAACGTATTATAGCAACATTTTAACTGACATGAAAGCAATAAATTCTGCAAATTTCTAAATATCTATTGTTATGTATGGTACAGTAACTCCACCAGGTATCATCTTACAATGGAAGGACCATAAGTTCTTCCCACAAGAGGTAAGGAGAATACTTCACTTAAGCAAGCAAGAACTTTTCTCAAGCCCCTGAGGGAATGAAGGCCCTTATCCAAATGCCTGACTTTGGAAAAAAAGACTTAACTCTGCAGACCAGACACTCACTACAATTTATGAGCAATTTTCATTCCTCAAGAAGCATGATGCACTATTTGTGCTATGTAGGCCTAATAAACACAGTGCTGTTTCCTAATTGCATTCCTTTTCCTTACTCTATGGGCCTGTTCACCTCATATGCTCTCAAAAGTGAAAGTCCTTATGTCTTAGTCTTTGTCCATTATACCATACAAATCTGGATTGTATGCTTTTCATCCTTCGGGTCAGGTGTGCCCAGCTAGTAAATCTTTAACTTTTCTGTTCGTGGAATAATCAGGGGGCACAATGGGATTCCTGTGTGCAGAGTCCTCATATTGTATGGTTCCGTGGTAGAAAAAAATTTTTTTTCTAAGAATCTTTTTTTTGTTTAAGAAGGCTACCATTTTATATATTTTCATCATTTAAAGCCTGAACAAAATTTCCAAATGGAGAAGGCACAAGGGAACTCCCATAACATATAATAAGAATCATTACAAATGAAAAAAAAGGGTGCTGGAGAATTGCGATCCTCAAAGTCAAAATGCGGGGACTTGGTCAAGCAACAGTGGTTGCCGTGTGGTCCACACCAATCCATTGTTCTTAAATGTAGTATTTCATGATTTCAACTAAAAGGGCACACACTTTATCATAATCTTTCATTTTAAATGGTAACTTGAGAAGCAGTTTTCTGTCTGATTTATCCAGGAACTCTTTCAATGAAAGTACACTATTTTTAATTTTATAACTTAAGATACATTTGAGGGGAATCAGCAAATGGCACCTAGAAATCTTGTGATCCTGGGCTTCCCTCCATGTCCATCTTTCTATTGATGTAATGAGTCACAACTCCCTTGCTTTTCTTTAATGTCTTGAGGCAGTTTATTTTATTCTTTAAAATATTGTAATATATTGCATTAATAACTAAGTCAAAAGATTGTGTTTTGGGAAATAATCTAGTTCAGACCTGGCAAAACAGAAGCACCGACTACTGGATTTAACTTGGAATAAATATACAGTAGAATAATATAACAAATAAGTAGCAGAGAAAAAGTCAGTACCAAGGTTTACTGAATATCATAGTCTGTGTCCTTCACATATGGACTGAACTGTATAGGGAGGAAGGTAAAAGTCTGAAAAAAAAAATGCTAACATGTGCAATAAAGTCTCTAGTCTATCTAAGCTATCTTTTTCCATGTTTCCTTAAAACATCAAATACAGAGTTTACTACAAATAAAGCAGTGTTGAAAGAATCCTAACCTTACATAAACTTTAATCCCACGACTGTGGTAAACCTAAAGTTTATAACATAAAAACTTGTCAGCTGAAGACCCAATAAAGGTGGTTTAAATTGCCTTACCATTCAGTCAGACACTGAATCAGGAAAACTAAAATAAGATCCTAAGCATCAAATAGAAAATTGAAGTGGAATGCCAATAGATAATGCAAAGAAAAAATTCAAATCATTGTCATTTTTTAAAGGTAGAAATTTAAAAAGTGGACTGGAAAGATGACTCAGTCATTAAGAGCACAGACTACTCTTCCTGCGGACTCAGGTTTGACTCCCAGTACCCACATAGTGCCTTACAACTATGTAATTCCAGTTTCAAGAGATTTAAAACTCACTTCTGACTTTTAGAGGTGCCAGGTACTCACATAGTACATAGACATATATGTAATCAAAATACTCATACACATAAAATAAAATAAATACTATTCTTTTAGAAAAGGAACAATAATAAAATACTGGGCCAGCAAGATGACATCTCAGATAGATGCTTGCTGCCAAAGCTGGCAGTCTAAGTTCAGTTCCTAAAAACTACATAGCAGAAGATGATACCAGATTCTCATGTTTTCTTGAAACCTCCACATATACACTCTGACACATACATGACCCAACACATAATATACCTAAGTGTGCAAGTGCAGACACACACCACAATAAATAAATCAGTAATTAAAGACAAACTGGCTGATACTTTAAGTGGGGGAGGCTATGAGCTGTCAAGTAACAAGTCTTTTATGAAGCAAAAGGTCCCTCCTGACTTTGGACAAGCAGGGCAGAAATGTCACAATGAATGATTAAAGCTCGGGGCAATACACATTACTATCAGATAGATTATTGAATTAATTCAAATTGAAACCCTGTGTGACAATGGGTGAAATTTGACAAATGAATATTTACAAAGAAGAGAAACCTTAGATTAAAGGAGGGAAGTGAAGTTTGGTCCTCTAAACTTTATCCTAAACAATGAAAACTAAAGGAGTAAAAGTTAAAGACAGGCAGAAATTAAGAAAGAGACTTAACTTTCTTCATCCATTCTTCCATTGAAGGACATCTAGGTTGTTTCCAGGTTCTGGCAATTACAAACAATGCTGCTATGAACATAGTTGAGCATATACTTTTGTTGTATGTTTGGGCATCTCTTGGGTATATTCCCAATAGTGGTATTGCTGGGTCAAGAGGTAGGTTGAACCCGACTTTCCTGAGAAACCGCCACACTGCTTTCCAAAGTGGTTGCACAAGTTTGCATTCCCACCAGCAATGGATGAGAGTGCCCCTTTCTCCACAACCTCTCCAGCAGAGGCTATCATTGGTGTTTTTGATTTTAGCCATTCTGACGGGTGTAAGATGGTATCTTAATGTTGTCTTGATTTGCATTTCCCTGATTGCTAAGGAAGTTGAGCATGATCTTAAGTGACTTTTGGCCATTTGAACTTCTTCTGTTGAAAAGTCTCTGTCAGCAGTAAAAAACAATGACTTCTTGAATTTTGCATACAAATGGACGGAAATTGAAAACACTATCCTGAGTGAGGTAAGCCAGACCCAAAAAGAGGAACATGGGATGTACTCACTCATATTTGGTTTCTAGCCATAAATAAAGGACATTGAGACTATAATTCGTGACTCTAGAGAAGCTAAATAAGAAGGTGAACCCAAAGATAAACATATAAGCATCCCCCTGAATATTAACCTTCATCAGGCGATGAAAGAAGACAGAGACAGAGACCAACATTGGAGCACTGGACTGAAGTCTCACGATCCAAAGGAGGAGCAGAAGGAGAGTGAGCACGAGCAAGGAACTCAGGACGGCGAGGGGTGCACCCACACACTGAGGCAATGGGGATGATCTTTCAGGAACTCACCAAGGCCAGCTGGCCGGGGACTGAAAAAGCATGGGACAAAACCGGTCTCGCTGAACATAATGGACAATGAGGACTACTGAGAACTGAAGAACAATGGCAATGGGTTCTTGATCCTATTGCACGTAATGGCTTTGTGGGAGCCCAGGTAGTTTGGATGCTCACCTTAATAGACCTGGATGGAGGTGGGTGGTCCTTGGACCTCCCACAGGGCAGAGAAACCTGCTTACTCTTTGGGCTGAGGAGGAAGGAAGACTTGATTGGGGGAGGGGGAGGGAATGGGAGGTGGTGGCGGGGAAGAGGCAGAAATCTTTAATAATTAAATTAATTAATTAATAAAAAAAATCAGCAAGAGAAAAAAAAAAAGAAAGAGACTTAACAATGATCTTGCTCTGGAATACATACTTATAAAAGTTATCGACCATAACTGCTAAGCTTATGATTAAATACAAACTCAATGGATGTAAAAATACATACAAGCAGTATTCCTTTATCAAAACCAGGTCCCTTGCTTTGGCTGTACCAGAAATGTGGGGGAAGAAGGACATCAAAAGAATTTGCAAAGTGAAACCTTCAGCTAAGCCTTTTACAAGCATTTGTTGTGGTATTTACTTGGCATTTTAAACATTTTTCTCTTGATGTGACAAATTCATTTTGCACATGTGGGTTATTTTATTATGAACACATAATATAATAGCTAGACAGGCAGTAATATTTCATACAAAAACTGGGAGTTAATCTGGGTTTTCAAACAAAACTGTGCTTTCTATATAAACTGATTCCATTTTCTACTTCTCGTGCCCGAGTATAGTTTTTGTTTGCTGAGGTCGAGGGGTACACCATCATGCAATGTCACCTCTCTGGAGGTCTGTTTCAGGGGTTGGTTCTCTCTTTCTAACATGTCAGAGACCTGGGGATAAAACTCAGATGCACAACTTTACCTGCGCTGAGCCATTTGTTAGCCCTTCCTGCATATTTTTACAGACCAAAATAAAAGTAAAAATTGCCCTATTTCTTTCAAAATATAAAAACCTATTTTCTGTGATAGTCATAGAAAAACATTGATTTACTCACACTTATTAATCAATGGTCTTTAAAATAATTTAATCAATAGGTGATTTCATTTTTTACATATCCCAAACCCTTTTGTCTTGGTTAGTAACCACTAGCAAAAAGTTTTGTGTTAGTAATCACAAAGCTCATGATTTCTGCTTCCCCAGGATGTGCATTATTTTATTTATTTATTATTATTATTATTACTATTATTATTATTTAGAGAGGGTTTCTCGGTGGCTTTGGAGCCTGTCCTGGAACTAGCGCTTGTACACCAGGTTGACTTTGAACTCACAGAGATCTGCCTGCCTCTGCCTCCTGAGTTCTGGGATTAAAGTTATGTGCCACCACCACCAGAACTTGGAAGTGAATTATTTCATAGTTAGCATTTATAACATTTTCCCATATAATTGGAAACTTTGCTTTTATTTTCCCAATGTTTATGGAAGAGTAACATTAACATGCCATATATCGGGAAGAAGGCCAACTGAGAAAAACATGAAACGCATGAACAAGGCAGATACTCAGTTATTGAGGCAAATGATGCAGCCAGCCGAAGAGTAAGATCATGAAGGTGGCACACAGGGGTTGCACAACTAGCATGAGGAAAACCTAGTGGCAAAATTGAATTCTGTAAACTCCAAGGCATGACTGATTAGAGCTTACGAGAGCAACTGTGTCAGGAAGCGTGACTATTCAGGGTATCTGAAGGTGACTAGAGATTCACTATGCTAACATAACACATATACCTGAGTGGAGGTTTAAGATGCTAATGAAAGGTTGCACGTAGAACTACAGTAACAGATGGGGCATACATGAAATGCACGGCTTTTTATTTCATACAGTTGGAAATAAAAGCCCTACATCATCATATATCATTACCACTGGTATAGAAAGCCATTTCTCTGCTCCTGTTCCATTCTTCCCTCAGAAAGAATATTCCTTTATAATAAGCAGTTTCCCTTTCCTCCCTACAGCTCATGTGTCTGTTCAAACTCTTGTTTCAGGACACACAATGCTGGAACCCCTTTAGAGGTCCCCAACAAACACTGATATCTAACAGTACAATTATTGAGATCAAAAGGAAGAAATAAAAATAGATTAAGGATTCCAAGATGCAGTACCCTATATTCCAAGGACTCAAGACCTATATTTTACTCTAATTATGAAGGGTAAACTTGGACTTGTTATTCTCATGCTTAAAAGTTCTTAGGTAGGTCTAAAGAATCTTAAAATACAACTCATGCTTAGATAGGACCACTTAATCTGTATCCTGACAATAAAAGACATGGATTGCTCCAGAAAATATTGACTGTTTTGTTCCTTTGTGCTTCAATTCTTCTGCACTACCATCTTCTCTCTCCATTTCTACTTGAAGATTCCCATTCCCCTCTTTCATCAGAAAGGCAATATTGCTCCCAGATGAACAATCTGTTCCTTGCGCATTTCAGTTTATAGTAAACATTTCTGTCCTGGTGATTGCTACATTTCACCTTAGCCCCTTGTTTTTTTTTTTTCTTTCCCTATCCTCACACATACAATGACATCATTGAGAAAAAAAAAACTTTAGAATTTGTTTTCCATTATCATTTGATTGAAGAGAGCTTTAAATTGAAATGATATGGCATTCTAGTCAAGAGATGCCCAAACCAATGATAAAAATGATGAAGTATATATTATTTTAATTAAAAACTAAGCAGAGTGTCATGCTCATTTTGTTCAAAATATAGATCCAATTCTTCAGCTATAATGACCAAATTATGTGCTACACACTTTCAAAAGAAGAGACTGAATGATAATCTACTCTTTATATAGAAGTAGTAATAAATAAGACATAAAGACAGAGTGGGGCCAACATAAAATAGAGCCAGAAAGACTAAAATAAAATTTATGTTGTGATTTAAACATTGAGAAAGATACATTGACGTAAAAACATCATCTGAGCTAAGCTATGAGGTGGAGATGAATCAGGAGTAAAGATTAGTTTATTTTCTATATTAAGATTGTGGGACAAAATAAATTGAAAGAATGTTTTAAAGAAATAAGGCCTCGGTTGCCTAAACATATCTATTGAAAACTGATGTTCTCATGGCAGTGAGTGGGTAGATATAGGTGTAAAGACACATGGAAATAAATAGAACACACCTTCTAGATTCATTTCTATACATCCACTGTGCTGTGTTTATAGTTTATAACAAAAGTAAATTAAATATTTCTGAAAATGAAAAGTGTCCATAGAAAATTCTAAATGGATATGAAAATAGGTGAGAGGAACTTACAGCTGTGGGGTTAGTTACAAGAGAGAGTAAAATATAAAGAGGCATTACCAAAATGGAAAATAGTTAATAGAGAAGTATGACATGAAACCTAGAATGTTCCAGAAATTTAGCTAGCCCAACAGCTCTATGCCTCTCTCAGACATGCATTTATATTAGTTATGCTAGAATATAGCATTTTGATTCATGACTTCTTTGGATAGTAGGATTCTAATAAAATTAACCCAAGTAGAGGATTGAAAAAATCTTTTTGTGCTTATGTATCACTTAAACTAATCTAACTTGTACCAAGGAGAACTGAGTAACTGATATATATCCCTATACTCAACTTATTTGACAGTACCTGTCCAAAGTCAGCAAAGACATTGTCCCATTTGCAGCAAACTGTGAAACTGTGACAGTAAGCCCATAGCACCTGTTTTCATTTTTTTAGTCAATAAAGGTTCTCTTTATTCTGCAAGTAAAGATTTTCTTAACTGAAAGCAACCCTTAGGCTCCCATGTTAATTGGGAACTTGGAACATTGAGAAATTTATCATGAGAATTGAAATTTAGGGTTCCAGAGATGTTGTTCTCTGACAAGAGCAGCCCAGTCTCTCAGGCTTGGGTAAAGAGTAAGATCCTGTGTCTAAAATGGAAATCATACAGTGAGAAAGAAAGATTCACATTGGACATTGTCATGAATTTACTAACAAGAGATCCTTTCTTTAGAAAACATCAACAATGAACTTGAGTTCTTCTGTAACACATCATCAATTTATTCCAGTCTAAATGTGACAGGAAAACCTTTGAGTAATTCATTCAGCTGGCAATTTCATCTTGTTTTTATTCAAGATTTTGGCAGTTTGACCTCTCACTAAGAATCTCTTTCTAAAAAGAAAGACATATGCAAATACAACAACATCTTCAAAACAAAGTATTTCATATGGAGTGATTTCAGTCACTAGTTTTGTGTCTCACAGACCATGTATGTATGCAAAATCCTTAAACTGACTTAACGACAATTTATCTTACCTGGAATCAATAACACAGACCGAGAAAAGTTAGAAGAATGATATATAGCAAATGCTATGTATGGTTATTAACAAGATGTTGATATGATAAAAATATAAAACTGCATTATTAAGATAATCTGTAGAAAAGACTATCTTTGTAAGATGATCACTTCCCACCATTGAATTTGATGGAAGACAATATTTAGTGGTAAAATTCATTATTGTATGAGTCTGATGGTTCTCAGGTTTGAGGATTTCAACATACAAATCTTGAAGAGATCAAGTTTGATCCATAGCACGCTGTTTTGGACCATTTGAACTGCTGTAGTAGATATTAGAGTTTAAATATTTTATATGCAGCAGAAATATATTTTCTTAATGTTCTAAAGGCTAAAAGTTCAAAGTCAAGGCACTGACAGATCTGAAAGGTGATTCAACACCATTCTTTTTTTTTTTTTTTTTTTGGTTTTTCGAGATAGGGTTTCTCTGTGGTTTTGGAGCCTGTCCTGGAACTAGCTCTTGTAGACCAGGCTGGTCTCGAACTCACAGAGATCCGCCTGCCTCTGTCTCCCGAGTGCTGGGATTAAACGCATGCGCCACCACCGCCCGGCCTCAACACCATTCTTTATTCATACTACTTTGTAATTGAATATTACATGACAGAAGGAGTAAGAGAGAGACAAAGAAAAACAAAGATTGCTTCTTTGTCAAAAATTTTGTCACATTAGGCCAAACAGAACACTATTCCACATAACATTATTCCTTCCCAGAATTTGCTACAGGCTGTCTCACTGGGGTAGTAGATAACCAACCTATAAACTGAGACTAGCAAACCACTACAAAAGCAAAGTGGACCCAAATCAGTTTCATGTTGTTAGATAAAAACAAATTTCCTGAACTTTCCTTATCATGGGTAGTTTATTCAACTGAAGAATTGTTTTCTTTGACAAATTCAAGAGTGATTAGTTTATAATGTACATCACTTTGTACATTGTGTGTATATATATATATATATGAAACAGTGATTAAATATTATTTAATTTATTAAAAGCCTTCTGAAATGTTCCATTTCAAAGTGCATTTCATATCAGCATTGTTTGTCATAGCCAGAACATGGAAACAACCTCAATGCCCCTCAACCGAAAAATGGATAAGGAGAATGTGGTACATTTACACAATGGAGTACTACACAGCTGAAAAGAAAAACGACATTTTGAATTTTGCAGGAAAATGGATGGAGCTTAGAAAACATCATTTTGAATGAGGTAACCCAGACAGAGAAGGACAGTTTCCACGTGTACTCACTCATAGGTGGGTTTTAAACATAAAGCAAAAACAACCAGCCTACAAATCACAATCCCAGAGAATTTAGACAAAAATGAGGACACTAAGAGAGACATACATAGATCTAATCTACATGGGAAGTAAAAAAGAGAAAATCTCCTGAGTAAATTCGGAACATGGGGTAGGGTTGAAGGGAGGGGAGAGGCAGGGAGAGGAGCAGAGAAAAATATAGGGTTCAATAAAAATCATTAAACAATAACAACAAAAAAGTTGATTTTTACACCATCTTACATAACAGTTGTGAAAATGTTACCATTCTATATTCCCTTTTTGAAATAAAGTCTGTATCCTTCCTTGCTATGTACATCATATTTTATGAGGCCACTATACCATTAAGTACAACTTGGGTCCCCATGGGCAACCTGACTATTCATTCTGTCATTTCCTTTCTTGATTCCATTAAGGCACTGCAAATACTTTTCATTTTGTAGATGGAGCTAGATATGTATAGGGATTATATGTGTTATTAGGTCTGCTGAATTTCAAGATTTTGAACCGTAGTATACTGACATAGAAACATAATTAAAATTTAGGATGACTGATAGATGAATTTTCATAATTGAAGTATAGTTCTAAAAAAATTGAAATGGGCTCTTTGGGCACATAACACCATCCAGCTCAGTCTGTCTGGCGCTGGGGGCAAATCCTCAGGGCAAGCAGGCAGGCGAGACCTCCTTTGTCTCACTGGCCCGCCTGCACCAACCAAGGTAGGCGCTTTGTTTACGAACTACCCAACCTGCATGGAGATCTGATCTCGGCACCAGGAGAGACAGCAGTGCGGTGAGTTTGTGACCAGCGGTGGCGGAAGCAGCCCTGGACAGGGAACTCTGAAGTTCCTCATCCCCCTCCCTATACTCCCCGGGCTCCCTGCAGGGGCTCTACCCTCCCATACTGCCTCTCTCTTCTTGTCCCACCCAGCTTGCATCCAGAACCCTTCTTCCTTCTGCCCCCTTTCCTCTTTGGGCACATAACACCATCCAGCTCAGTCTGTCTGGTGCTGGGGGCAAATCCTCAGGGCAAATAGGCAGGCGAGACCTCCTTTGTCTCACTGGCCCGCCTGCACCAACCAAGGTAGGCGCTTTGTTTACGAACTACCCAACCTGCACGGAGATCTGATCTCGGCACCGGGAGAGACAGCAATGCGGTGAGTTTGTGACCAGCGCAGCGGAAGCAGCCCTGGAAAGGGAACTCTGAAGTTCCTCATCCCCCTCCCTATACTCCCTGGGCTCCCTGCAGGGGCGCTATACCCCGCATACTGTCTCTCTCTTCTTGTCCCACCCAGCTTGCATCCAGAACCCTTCTTCCTTCTGCCCCCTTTCCTCTTTGGGCACATAACACCATCCAGCTCAGTCTGTCTGGCGCTGGGGGCAAATCCTCAGGGCAAGTAGGCAGGCGAGACTTCCTTTGTTTCACTGGCCTGCCTACAACAAGCAAGGAGAGACATCACTAGAACACCAGGAGAGCTAGCACTGCAGAGAGCCATCACTGGGAAGGTACATCAGTAGGCAAGGAGACCTGATCCGGTAAAAGAACATCCAGAGGGGAGCATTCGGAGAAAGAGATGGGCAGGCGCCAATGCAAGAATTCACCTAACAATCTGAAAAACTATATGAAACCACCAGAACCCAGCGACCTCCCAACAGGTGGACATGAACACCTTAATCATGAAGAGGTAGATAAAATTGACTTTATGAAAGTGATTGACGCCCTTAAACAACATGTAAAAAATGCCCTTATAGAAATGGATGAGAAGTATAACAGAAAGTTTGAAGAATTGAGTAAATCAGTGAATGATACCCTAGGAAACCAAGGAAAAACAATCAAACAGATAATGGAAACAGTACAAGACTTAAAAACTGAAATGGAGGCAAAGAAGAAAACACAAACAGAAGGCCAGCTGGACAGGGAAAATCTAGGTAAACGAATAGAGACTACAGAAGCAAGCATAACCAACAGAATACAAGAGATAGAAGAAAGAATCTCAGATTCTGAAGATACCATAGAGAAAATAAACACGCTGATCAAAGAAAACAGCAAGGCCAACAAATTCTCATCACAAAACATTCAGGAAATATGGGACACAATAAAAAGACCAAACCTAAGAATAATAGGAATAGAAGAAGGAGAAGAAGCGCAGCTCAACGGTCCAGAAAATATATTTAATAAAATTATAGAAGAAAACTTTCCCAACCTAAAGAAAGATATACCTATGAAGGTTCAAGAAGCATACAGAACACCGAATAGGCTGGATCAAAAAAAAACATCCTCTCGCCATATAATAATCAAAACACAAAGCATACAGAATAAAGAAAGAATACTAAGAGCAGCAAAGGAAAAAGGCCAAGTTACTTATAAAGGTAAACCTATCAGACTTACACCTGACTTCTCTATGGAAACCATGAAAGCCAGAAGGTCCTGGATAGATGTACTGCAGAAACTAAGAGACCATGGATGCAAGCCCAGACTACTATACCCAGCCAAGCTTTCGTTCACTATAAATGGAGAAAACAAAATGTTCCAGGATAAAAACAAATTTAAACAATACGTAGCCACAAATCCAGCCTTACAGAAAGTAATAGAAGGAAAATCACTAACCAAGGAGTCCAACAATGACCACAATATCTCAGACAACTAGAGACCCTTCACCAGCGCAACACAAAGAAGGGGAACACACAAAATTTACAACTTAAAAAATGACCAGAGTTAACAACCACTGGTCATTAATATCACTTAATGTCAATGGACTCAACTCTCCTATAAAAAGGCACAGACTAAGAGATTGGATACAAAAACAGGATCCAACATTCTGCTGTTTACAAGAAACACACCTCAACCACAAAGACAGGCACCTACTCAGAGTAAAGGGTTGGGATAAGGCTTATCAAGTAAATGGACCTAAGAAACAAGCAGGGGTGGCCATACTAATTTCTAACAAAGTTGACTTCAAACTTAAATCAATCAGGAGAGATGGAGAGGGACATTTTCTACTCATAACAGGAACAATTCATCAAGATGAAGTCTCAATCCTGAATATCTATGCCCCTAATATAAAAGCACCCACGTATGTAAAAGAAACATTGTTAAAACTCAAGGCAGCCATCAAACCGCACACATTAATAGTAGGAGACTTTAATACTCCTCTCTCACCAATGGACAGGTCAAGTAGACAGAAACCTAACAGAGAAATAAGAGAATTAATGGAGGTAATGAATCAAATGGACTTAACAGACATCTATAGAATATTCCACCCAAATAGGAAAGAATATACCTTCTTCTCTGCAGCTCATGGAACCTTCTCAAAAATCGACCACATACTCGGTAACAAAGCAAACATCCACAGTTACAAAAAAATATTAATAACCACCTGTATCTTATCAGATCACCATGGATTAAAGCTAGAATTCAGCAACAATGCTACCCCCAGAAAGCCTACAAACTCATGGAAACTGAATAGTCAACTACTGAACCATACCTGGATTAAGGAAGAAATAAAGAAAGAAATTAAACTCTTCCTTGAAGACAATGAAAATAAAGAAACAACATACTCAAACCTATGGGACACTATGAAAGCAGTTCTGAGAGGAAAGTTCATAGCACTAACTGCCCACTTAAAGAAAACAGAGAAAGCACACATTGGAGACTTAACAGCCCACCTGAAAGCTCTAGAAAAAAAAGAAGCAGACTCACCTAGAAGGGGTAGAAGACTGGAAATAATCAAACTGAGGGCTGAAATCAACAAAATAGAAACACAGAAAACAATTGAAAGAATCAATGAATCAAAAAGCTGGTTCCTGGAGAAAATCAACAAGATTGATAAACCCCTATCCAAACTAATCAAACGGCAGAGAGAGAATTTGCAAATTAATAAGATCAGAAATGAAAAGGGAGACATAACCACAGACACAGAGGAAATTCAGAGAATCATTAGATCTTACTACAAAAGCCTGTATGCCACAAAACTGGAAAATGTAAAAGAAATGGACGCTTTTTTAGATAAATACCATTTACCAAAGTTAAACCAGGACCAGGTGAACAACCTAAATAGACCTGTTAGTCGTGAAGAATTAGAAGCTGTTATCAAAAACCTCCCTTCCAAAAAAAGTCCAGGACCAGATGGTTTCAATGCGGAATTCTACCAGAACTTCCAAGAAGACCTAATACCTATTCTCCTTAATGTATTTCACAATATAGAAACAGAAGAGTCATTGCCAAATTCCTTTTATGAAGCTACAGTAACTCTGATACCAAAACCACACAAAGACCAAACCAAGAAAGAGAATTACAGGCCAATCTCACTCATGAACATCGACGCAAAAATCCTCAACAAAATTCTGGCAAACCGAATCCAAGAACACATTAGAAAAATTATCCATTATGATCAAGTAGGCTTCATACCAGAGATGCAGGGCTGGTTTAACATACGCAAATCTATCAATGTAATCCATCATATAAATAAACTGAAAGAAAAAAACCATATGATCGTTTCATTAGATGCTGAAAAAGCATTTGACAAAATTCAACATCCCTTTATGATAAAAGTCTTAGAGAGATTAGGGATACAAGGGTCATACCTAAATATAATTAAAGCTATATACAGCAAGCCGACAGCTAATATCAAATTAAATGGAGAGAAACTTAAAGCCATTCCACTAAAATCAGGAACACGCCAAGGCTGTCCACTCTCTCCATACCTCTTCAATATAGTTCTCGAAGTTTTAGCAATAGCAATAAGACAACATAAGGGGATCAAGGGGATTCAAATTGGAAAGGAAGAAGTTAAACTTGCATTATTTGCAGATGATATGATAGTGTACATGAGCGACCCCAAAAACTCCACCAAAGAACTCCTACAGCTGATAAACGCCTTTAGTAATGTGGCAGGATACAAGATCAACTCCAAAAAATCAGTCGCCCTCTTATACACAAAGGATCTGGAAGCAGAGAGAGAAATAAGAGAATCATCACCTTTCACGATAGCCACAAACAGCATAAAATATCTTGGGGTAACTCTAACCAAGGAAGTGAAGGATCTATTTGACAAAAACTTTAAAGCATTGAAGAAAGAAATTGAAGAGGATACCAGAAAATGGAAGGATCTCCCTTGCTCTTGGATTGGGAGAATCAACATAGTAAAAATGGCAATTCTACCAAGGGCAATTTATAGATTCAATGCAATCCCCATTAAAATCCCATCAAAATTCTTCACAGATCTTGAAAGGACAATAATCAACTTTATATGGAGAAACAAAAAACCCAGGATAGCCAAAACAATCTTATACAATAAAGGAACTTCTGGAGGCATTACCATCCCTGACTTCAAACTCTATTACAGAGCTACAGTAATGAAAACAGCGTGGTACTGGCATAAAAACAGAGAAGTCGACCAATGGAATCGTATAGAAGACCCGGATTTTAACCCACAAACCTATGAACAACTGATTTTTGATAAAGGAGCTAAAAGTATACAATGGAAGAAAGAAAGCATCTTCAACAAATGGTGCTGGCACAATTGGATGTCAACCTGTAGAAGAATGAAAATAGACCCATATCTATCACCATGCACAAAACTCAAGTCCAAATGGATCAAAGACCTCAATATCAATCTGAACACACTGAACCTGATAGAAGAGAAAATGGGAAGTACCCTACAACATATGGGCACTGGAGATCGCTTCCTATGTATAACCCCAGCAGCACAGACATTAAGGGCAACATTGAATAAATGGGACCTCCTGAAACTGAGAAGCTTCTGTAAAGCAAAGGACACTGGCATTAAGACAAAAAGGCAGCCTACTGACTGGGAGAAGATCTTCACCAACCCTGCAACAGACAAAGGTCTGATCTCCAAAATATATAAAGAACTCAAGAAACTATACTTCAAAAGGATAATTAACCCAATTAAAAAATGGGGCACTGAACTGAACAGAGAATTCTCAACAGAAGAAGTTAAAATGGCCAAAAGATACTTAAGGTCATGCTCAACCTCCTTAGCGATCAGAGAAATGCAAATCAAAAGAACTTTGAGATATCATCTTACACCTGTCAGAATGGCTAAAATCAAAAACACCAAGGATAGCCTTTGCTGGAGAGGTTGTGGAGAAAGGGGTACCCTCATCCATTGCTGGTGGGACTGCAAACTTGTGCAACCACTTTGGAAATCAGTGTGGCGGTTTCTCAGAAAAATTGGGATCAACCTACCCCTGGACCCAGCAATACCACTCTTGGGAATATACCCAAGAGATGCCCTATCATATGACAAAAGCATTTGTCCAACTATGTTCATAGCAGCATTATTTGTAATAGCCAGAACCTGGAAGCAACCTAGATGCCCTTCAATGGAAGAATGGATGAAGAAATTGTGGAATATATACACATTAGAGTACTACTCTGCGGTAAAAAACAATGACTTCTCGAATTTTGCATGCAAATGGATGGAAATAGAAAATACGATCCTGAGTGAGGTAACCCAGACCCAAAAAGAAGAACATGGGATGTACTCACTCATAATTGGTTTCTAGCCATGGATAGGGGCCACTGAGTCTATAATTTGTGATCCTAAAGAAGTTAAACAAGAGGGTAAATCCAAGGAAAAACATATAGATATCCTCCCAGCTATGGGAAATAGACATGACTGATGGGCAAAAAATTGGAATCTTGGGGGTGGGGTGGGATGGGGATGAGGGGTGATGGGGAGAGAAAAGTGTGAAGGAGAGGATGAGGGGAAATGGGGGAATCGGGGTGATTGGGGATAAAGGAAGGTTGGATAGGGGAGCAGGGAAACTCATACCTTAGGTAAGGGAGCCACCTAAGGGGTGGCAAGAGACTTGAACTTGGAATGGCTACCAGATGCCCAGGGCAATGTCCCCAGTTAGTTCATTGGGGCACCTGAGGATAGGGAACCCGAAATGAACCTATCCTATAATCATACTGATGAATATCTTGCATACTGCCATAGAACCTTCATCTAGCGATGGATGGAGATAGAGCCAGAGACCCACACTGGAGCACCGGACTGAGCTCCCAAGGTTATAATGAGGAGCAGAAGGAGAGAGAACATGAACAAGGAAGTCAGGACCATGAGGGGTGCACCCAACCACTGGGACATTGGGGCCGATCTATTGGGAGCTCACCAAGGTCAGCTGGACTGCTACTGAAAAAACATGGGATAAAAACGGACTCTCGGAATGTGGCGGACAATGAGAGCTGACGAGAGGCCAAGAAGAATGGCACAGGAACTTTCAACTGGCGATAGATCGAGAGAGAGACAGAGACCCAAATTGGAGCAATGGTCTGAGCTCTTAAGGTCCAAATGAGGAGCAGAAGGAGGGAGAACATGACCAAGGAAATCAGGACCACGAGGCGTGCACCCACCCACTGTGACAGTGGAACTGATCTATTGGGAGCTCTTCAAGGCCAGCTGGACTGGGACTGAATAAGCATGGGTTGAAACTGGACTCTCTGAACATGGCGGACAATGAAGGCTGATGAGAAGCCAAGGACAATGGCACTAGGTTTCGATCCTAATACATGAACTGGCTTTATGGGAGCTTAGCCTGTTTTGTTGCTCACCTTCCTGGGCCTGGATGGAAGTGGGAGGACCTTGGTCTTCCTGTAGGGCAGGGAATTTGGACTGCTCTTCAGTATCGAGAGGGAGGGGGAATGGACTGGGGGGAGGAGAAGAGGAGTGGGGATGGGGGAGGGGAGTGGGGGGAGGGGGCAATGTGTGGGAGGAGGGGTGGGAAATGGGAAACGGGGAGCAGTTGGAAATTTTAATTAAAAAAGAATAAAAAAAAAAAGATAGATTGGAAAAAAAATTAAAAAAAAAAAAAAATTGAAATGGGATACCCAATCCTAAGAAGTTGGATATCACAATTAATAATATTCACCAATATTTACTTGTTCATTGTTCATTTTTACAATAGAAAATGGAATTTCTAAGCTTTATCATATAAATTTAATCAGCTAAAATGCCACAGGTAACCACTTTTATGCTGGTTTTCATTTGCTGGTACGGGTCACAAGAAGTGGATCTTTTTTTTTTTTTTTTTTTTTTTTTAATTATATATATATTTTTTATTCTTTTTTAATTAAAATTTCCAACTGCTCCCCGTTTCCCATTTCCCTCCCCTCCTCCCACACATTGCCCCCTCCCCCCTCTCCCCTCCCCTATCCCCACTCCTCTTCTCCTCCCCCCAGTCCATTCCCCCTCCCTCTCGCTACTGAAGAGCAGTCCAAATTCCCTGCCCTACAGGAAGACCAAGGTCCTCCCACCTCCATCCAGGCCCAGGAAGGTGAGCATCAAAACAGGCTAAGCTCCCACAAAGCCAGTTCATGTATCAGGATCGAAACCTAGTGCCATTGTCCTTGGCTTCTCATCAGCCTTCATTGTCCGCCATGTTCATAGAGTCCAGTTTCAACCCATGCTTATTCAGTCCCAGTCCAGCTGGCCTTGGAGAGCTCCCAATAGATCAGTTCCACTGTCACTGTGGGTGGGTGCACGCCTCGTGGTCCTGATATAATACGGTTGTCTTTTACCACATAAAAAAATACATCCCCAAAGCACAATCACATATACAAACACAGTTTATGTCAATAACATTTTGGTCATATTCTCATGACAATATCTATTAATTCTGGGTCAATAAGTGTTCCAGGATATATAATTTATTCTAGATAAAAATGGAAATTTTGGAGTGGATTTTTTTTAAAATGAAATTATAAATAAATCAAATTTGAACCTCAAGAATGTAATTTGTGCTCATAAGAGAAAAGTCTGGGCATTTTGAAAGAATAGGTGCACATTTTGAATATTTATTTCCGATAGCTGATCACTTAGTGTAGAATTTTCAGTATAAACAGCTAAGAGCCTAAACAAAATTATTAACAACTAGGTCTCTATTTTGTACAAATTTACATAAAAGAATGAGAAACAAAAGTGAGGAGTAAAGAAAAATAGTTACACTTTTTTTTCAATTAGCTTTATTTAGGGAAAATTAATTTTCTATTAATTAAAAGTATATATGTAAGATGAGTTATTTATAAAATATGTTTCCTTTAATTGTACTCTATTAGGATGACTCTTTCCAAGCAAAACTAAATTCTAAATTGCCTTAAGCTATGCAAATTTGTAAACTATATAAATATATAATGTGTGTGACTACCTAGAGTTTCCTTTAAAATGATAAAGCACCAAAGTCCATTGAAATAATAAATGTGATTAATTGTTTTTAATGTTTTGGGTACTTTGAGCTTGGAAACATAATTTTATTACTAGAAAAGTTATTTTCAAGTAGGTATGACGAGAGAAACCTGAGAACAAATAGAAAAGACAAAGTTAACAAAAATAAATGAAGAGAAAAATCGAGGAAACACAATTTTCTCCAAGTTCAATTAGAATAAACAAATACCTTCTTGTGGTTACAAGAGGTAACATGTACTGTCTACAGCTATAGTTTTGAAAATTTACAGTAAGCAGTCTTTACTTATTGTATATCAACACATGTGTCTTAAAGGAAGAAAGATCTAATTGTCAAGGGATTCAAGGCTGTGTACAGTTCATTATGATGGTAATCATGGCAGCAGGAACTGGAAGCAACTTGTCATATTGTATCCAGAGTCAAGAAGGGGAGATCTATTAATCCTTGCCTTTTCTATTGTATTTAGGCTGGGATATCAGCCCGTATACTGATGTCATCCACATTTAAAGTGAGTCTTACTAGACTACTAGCCTAATATAAACTATGTCTCTCAGGCATACCATGACACTCTTATCATGGGCAATTGTAGGTGCTGTCAAATTGAAAATCAAGATTAACTGCCAGACAAAGAAACATTTTTTTTAAACTCTAATTCAAGGTAAATGAAAAAGAAAAAAACTAAAACATTTTTCAAAAGAAAATCCTCACTATTTTTTTTTAAATTTTCACAGGTAAATAGGAACAACATGTGTTCACTATAAGACTGTGCTCAGTAAAAAAAAAAATAGGAAAATATTTTATCATAATTAGGGAAAGTTTAAAACATCAACTTAAAATACCAGGAATATAGAAGCAGGTGCTTGGTTTTGTTGTCATAAAGAGTGCTATCATCTTTCTTTTTTTCAGATTTAAAAAGAACTTAAAGTTTATTATAATGTGAATATATGTAATTCATATATGTATTGTATACTTTCACAATGAGAAAGCAAAATTTAGACTAAAATCACAGTATTTATGTGGGCCTAAGCATCTCATTTGCAAATTAAAGTGATCTATGTTATTTCTAAGATTACATTCAAGATTCATCTTTTACCATATTTTGACTTTTATTATTATTATTACGGAAAAAAAAATTTCCACCTCCTCCCCACCTCCCATTTCCCTCCCCTTCCCCCCACTCCTCTCCCCTCCCCCCACTCCTTTGCCCCTCCCTCTCCAGTCAAAAGAGCAGTCAGGGTTCCCTGCCCTGTGGGAAGTCCAAGGTCCTCCCCCCTCCATCCAGGTCTAGGAAGGTGAGCATCCAAACAGGCTAGGCTCCCACAAAACCAGTACATGCAGTAGGATCAAAACCCAGTGCCATTGTCCTTGGCTTCTCATAAGCCCTCATTGTCCGCCATGTTCAGAGAGTCTGATTTTATCCCATGCTTTTTCAGACCCAGTCCAGCTGGCCTTGGTGAGCTCCCAATAGATCAGCCCCACTGTCTCAGTGGGTGGGTGCACCCCTCGTGGTCCTGACTTCCTTGCTCATGTTCTCCCTCCTTCTGCCTCTCATTTGGAGCTTGGGAGCTCAGTCCAGTGCTCCAATGTGGGTCTCTGCCTTTATCTCCATCCATTACCAGATGAAGGTTCTATGGTGATATGCAAGATATTTATCAGTATGGCTATAGGATAGGGCCATTTCAGGTTCCCTCTCCTCAGCTGCCCAAGTGTCAAGTCTCTTGCCAACCCTAAGATGGCTCCTATAATTAAAATATATACTTCCCTGCTCCGATATCCACCCTTCCTTTATCCCAACTATCCCACTCCCCCAAGCTCCCCCCATCCTCTCCTTCTCACTTTTCCCTCCCCATTTCCCCTTACTCCCATCCCAACCCACCCCCAAGTTCCCAATTTTTTCTCGGCAATCTTGTCTACTTCCAATATCCAGGAGGATAACTATAAGTTTTTCTTTGGGTTCACCTTCTTATTTAGCTTCTCTAAGATCACAAATTATAGGCTCAATGTACTTTATTTATGGCTAGAAACCAATTATGAATGAGTACATCCCATGTTCATCTTTTTGGGTCTGGGTTACCTCACTCAGGATAGTCTTTTCTATTTCCATCCATTTGCATGCAAAATTCAAGATGTCATTGTTTTCTACCGCTGAGTAGTACTCTAATATGTATATATTCCACACTTTCTTCTTCCATTCTTCCATTGAAGGGCATTTAGGTTGTTTCCAGGTTCTGGCTATTACAAATAATACTGCTATGAACATAGTTGAACAAATGCTTTTGGAATATGATAGGGCATCTCTTGGGTATATTCCCAAGAGTGGTATTGCTGGGTCCTGGGGTAGGTTGATCCCAAATTTCCTGAGAAACCGCCACACTGATTTCCAAAGTAGTTGCACAAGTTTGCATTCCCACCAGCAATGGATGAGTGTACCCCTTACTCCACAACCTCTCCAGCAAAGGCTATCATTGGTGTTTTTGATTTTAGCCATTCTGACAGATGTAAGATGTGTATCTCAAAGTTGTTTTGATTTGCATTTCCCTGATCGCTAAGGAGGATGAGCATGACCTTAAGTGTCTAGTATCATCTTTCTTTTATTTTTCAAAATACTCCATGAATAGATAATAGAATGGAAATGCATTTTATTGCTTTTGTCACTACTTCACATTTAGTAGGAAAATTTCTCATATAGAAGAAAAAATACCTTGACCTTAGAAGATAATTCTTCATTATTTCTAGATATTTGTAAAAGTGTAGCAGCTCTTCAAAGCATAGCCATGCACATTACACAACATAAGCCACACATTCAAAGCAGAATAAAATATATTCACTTTTATCATCTTAAGATGAGTAAGAGACAAAATGGCCATGAGTTCTCATTCATCATCTCTTTACGATGGGACATTAATCAAGATAACACTACGTCTCCTGTAGCCAAGACTAAGGATCAGAAATCATAAGGAATCATATGTTTCAGGGAGAACATATTTTTTTGAGGTCCTCTGCATTCAAAAGCACTCCTCCCCCATCCGGTGCACATTTTATATTTCCAATCCAACATCTCCATTTCTGTTTTCCAGCCTACAGTTAAAATGAAATATTGTCTCACTGTGGGATGACGTTTAATAGCACACCATGAAATATCCCAGTCCCCTTAGACTTTCGGAGACAGAATATGGAATCCTAACATCTTCCCTGGGGAAAACTTTTACCCCAGACTCTGTAGTCTGCTATGCCAATGGCAACAAACAACCTGACAATATTGCTTCCTAAAAACATTGGCTGTGTTCTTGAGCTAACTCATAATATTCATAATAACAAGCATATTTTATATTTATATGTCAATAGTTTAAGTTTATCATTGTTACTAATTTAGAGAAGTTCTTCACTCCCATGTCCAAAGAGTAAATTATACAATTCCATTATTATGTCCCAATCACTAGCCTTAGTTGTATTGTACATACCAATGACTTACTTATTGCAACTTACCAACTACAGCTCTACTTTCTATTTGTTGTTCATGTTTCTGGATGTAACTAGTTCTCTAGTTCTGAGCTCTCATGAGCTCTCATGTCTAAAAACAGCACAGTTCAAACATCTGTGAAAAGGCATTTCTGTTTTTTTTTTTTTGTACAAATGATGCTCTATTGGAAATGATATTAGGTCAGCATGATTATTCTGAAATCTGTATGAAAGACTAATTGATCATTGTAAAATTCTTATTGTAAAATTTTTTTATGGTGAGTGCTCAGAATTATATTTTACCCACTTTTTGATACATTAAGATGCAATGAAATGTTTGGTAATCCTTAGAAAGGATTTGTCTTACTCACCTTGATTTGGAATACTTTAAACTTGTATTCAGGTAAGGAATACATTCTTGTGTTTTAATAAGTGTTGACATTATGCAACTTTTCACCCAAGTTAAACAGTTGTCCATCACATCATCATCTCATCCTCTTTAGGTGGGGAACATTAAAATTTACCATAGTAATAATGTAATAATAATAAACATTATTATTAATTATGGTCACAAGGTATATAATTGGTAAGAAAAATAGCCACCTTAAATCTGAAACTTTATAACATGGAAAAAGATAATTTGATCCCATGTCATTCTCCAACCTCTAATAACTAATCTAGTTTGTTACTGTAAGTTCGATTAACTAGATTTTTATATTATGATAATAAATATTCTTTCTAATTTTTTCTTTTCACATATTCTTCATCGTCTTAAAAATTATCATAAATTACAGAATCTTCTTCCTTTTCAAACACCAAAATTATGTTATTGCAAATATGTACCATGTCCATATGCTGGTAGACATTTAGCTTGCATTTACATCTTGACTTCTATACATAAAGCTACAATGAGCAAGGGAGTCTAATAAACACTCTACTTACCCTTACTGGAAGTCTTTGAGTATGGACTAAAAGGTGGCATGTGCATGCTGGATCATCTGTCTGCTATGTTGAAAATGTTTTGCAAACACTCTATTCAGTTTTTCACAGTGGCAACCTTCACTTACATTCCCATCCATGGTGCATGTGGAAATCGTTTTCCAAGATCATCTTCAGTCTTTCTTAATTTGTGTCTCGAGAGAGGAGGAATGAGGTAATAATACACTGTGGTTTTGATGTACAATCACATAATTTTTAGTAACACTTTATTAAAAATAAGAACTGTCTGCTTCTCTTTGTGTATTAGAGCCACAACTGTTAAAAACTGAAAAAACAAAAATAGATAAAAGTATAAAAATAAAACAAAATTCCAAATCTGACCTGGCATGATGGTTCCATAGCTTAAGACATCTGCTGTCATGCCAGAAGATCTAAGTTCCAATATACAGCTTAAGGAGATACTTGACTCTTATAGTTGTCCTAACATTTTCATATGCACAGCATGGCCAGTCCATGCACATATACAATATAAAATAAGTAAAACTGCAAAATTCTAAAACTACCAGAAGAAAATATGTGGGGAAAGCTATTCAAAATTGGAATATATCAAGGTTATTTTTTTTCACATTTGACTCAAGTACAGATTTGACAAAGGCAAGCAAAGATAAACAGGATTGCATCATATCAAATTAAAAGTTACTGCATAGCAAATTATAAAATCAACAATGAAAAAATATCTGTAGTCTCGGTAGAATAAAGAAACCCCTACAGCACTAGCACTCACCACTGTGTCCCCAATGATAGCCTATGCTGGAGAGGATGTGGAGTAAGGGGAACACTCATCCATTGTTGGTGGGAATGCAAACTTGTGCAACTACTTTGGAAATCAGTGTGGTGGTTTCTCAGGAAACTGGGAGTCAACCTACCTCAGGATCCAGCAATACCACTCTTGGGAATATACTCAAGAGATGCCCAATCATACTATAAAAGTGTTTGTTCAACTATGTTCATAGCAGCATTATTTGTAATAGCCAGAATCTGGAAACAACCTAGATTCTTCTCAATGAAAGAATGGATAAAGAAAGTGTGGAACATATACACATTAGAGTTCTACTCAGTGGTTAAAAAAAAATAATGACATCTTGAATTTTGCATGCAAATAGGTAGAAATAGAAAACACTATTCTAAGTGAGATAACCCAGACCCAAAAATATGAATATGGTATGTACTCACTCATTTGTGGACTCTAGCCATAAATAAAGGACATTGAGCCTATAGTTCACGAGCCTAGAGAAGCCAAATAATAAGATAAACCCAAAGAAAAACATATATAGATCCTCCTGGAAATTGAAAGCAGACAAGATAGCTGGGCAAAAGTTGGGAGCATGGGGGTGCGGATAGAGTAGGGGGAAGGGGAGAAGGGGAGAGAGGGAAGGGAAGGATTGGGGAGAGTTTGGGGAGTGGGAGGGCTGTGGTGGAGGAAGGGCAGATATGGGAGCAGGGAAGAAGATATCTTCATTAAGGGAACCATTTTATGGTTGTCAATAGACTTGACTCTAGAGGAGATCCCAGGTGTCCACGGGGATGTCCTCAGCTAGGTTCTTGAACAGCGGAGAATAGGGTGCTTGAACTAGCCTTGTCTCATAGACACACTGATGAATATCTCGAATATCACCATAGAAACTTCATCCATCGATGGATGGAGATAGAGAGAGAGACCCACATCAGAGTACTGGACTGAGCTCCCAAAGTCCAGTTGAAGAGCAGAAGGAGGAAGAAAATGAGCAAGAAAGTCAGGACCACGAGGTGTTGGTCTACCCACTGAGACAGTGTACCTGATCTAATGGGAGCTCACCAAATCCTGCTGGACTGAGACTGAATGAGCATGTGATCAAACCAGACTCTCTGGATGTGGCTGACAATGGAGCCTGACTGGGAAGCTATTGATAATGGCACTGGGACTTGTTTCTACTGCATGTACTGGCTTTTTGGGATCCCAGTCTATTTGGATGCATACTTTCCTAGGCCTGGATGAAGGGGAGAGGGCCTTGGACTTCCCATAGGGCAGGGTGGATGCCCTCTCTTAAGACTGGAAGGGGAGGGAGGTGGGTGAGTGGGGGAGCAGGCGGTGAATGGGAGGAGGGAAGGAAGTAGAAATTTTTGAATGGAATAATAAAAATAGAATAAAATATCATGACAAAAAATATCTTTAGGCTAGGAAAGGTACTTTAAAACATACATGTGATAAGAGGTAAGTATTCCTAACTATAAGTCCTTCCATAGTTCAGCATTAAAATAATACCAAGATTAAAATTGATTGCAAATATATTCTATTACATCTCTTGAATTTTCCATGATCACAAAACTCGCTTATGTTTCTACAGCAACTGTTCTCAACCTGTGGGTTGCAAGCCCTTCCTGGAATCATATATTGGATAATTACATTATAATTCATAACAGTAGCAAAATTACAGTTATGAAGTAGCAGTGAAATTATTTTGGGTGTCATCATGACAGTAGAACTGTATTAAAGGCTCACAGCATTTGGAAGGTTGATAATCACTGTTCTATAGTGACCTGTGTTTGATCCCCACATACACAACTTAACAACCATGTTAATTGTGGGCTATATACTTAGCTCTATTAATTTAAATAGGAAAGACTTTTAATTGCAGTCTGCAGAAATCCAATATTAATTACCCTTAAAGGGGAAAATAATGGGTTACATGAAAAGAGCACAAAAAGGTAGAGGGGAACAAGATTTTCGAACGGCAAATCCATTTGTTTCCCTTTTTTGTGTTGGGTGTAGTCCCTTTTAATTCAGATATGTTTTCTAAAGGCAGAACAAATACACCCTGAACCACTGAAGATTCTCAAGAATGAAATCTTCAACCACATGTTAGGTAAAACCTTCCCACAGCAACTCAATTCTTTGAGAAAATCTCTGATCTGAACTAGCAATTGGCAATTGGCCATGTAAAAAAAGTTAGGCATAGTGAGAGATTATGTTTGGTCACATCTCAATTGCAAAGCTCCCCCATGTCTCAAACTAAATGTAGAAAAAAAAATTGGAATACGTGAACTTCTACTTTTATATTCCACAAAGCTTTTTTACTCCAATTTAGGTACATTAGTATTTATACTATAAACTGTCTGTGGGATGTCAGTTGCATAATATCATAAAGTCAGTTACATTATGATTTTCAACAATGGGATTAAAATGCCTAAACTGAAACATGTGTTTTCATATTTATTTAAAACAAGTTACCCGGCCGGGCGGTGGTGGCGCACGCCTTTAATCCCAGCACTCGGGAGGCAGAGGCATGGCGGATCTCTGTGAGTTCGAGACCAGCCTGGTCTACAGAGCTAGTTCCAGGACAGGCTCCAAAAAACCACAGAGAAACCCTGTCTCGAAAAAACCAAAAAAAAAAAAAAAAAAATTAATAAAATTAAAAAAAAAATAAAATAAAATAAAACAAGGTTACCCAAATGAATTACTCTTCGTTATCTCAGATATGGAAGAACAATTTATTTATGTATATGTACATAATATGCATGTAATTATTAACAAAAAATACTTTTATGTACACACACACATATATATAATATTTATATATAATATATAAATGTATGTGTATTTGTTGAAGCCATAAAGTCAAATGAGAGAATGCTGTAGGTACATGGGAGGCAGATGGAAAAAAGAAAAGCAAGAAATAAATGAGGGTAGTTATGCTATAACCTCAAAAAGTAATAAAACTAGGCTGTCTGATAAGGTTCTCCTTCGGGTCCACAGTAGCACAAAGCACACACATAGTGCCATTTACTTTTTTGTCTTCAGTAGTATTATTTCATAAATCAAGTGAGACAGTGAATGTTTCATTATAATACTACCTCTGATTTAGGTAGTTTTGCATAAGTGTAGGGGATGGCCATTGTTCTGAGCAAGGGCTAAGCTATTGTGCTCTATAGGAGGCAAGATTTAAATCAGTTTACAGCTGATGAGTGCTGTCCAATCTTGTTGAAAAATGTCTTACCTCAACTTTTGTCTATACTTTCAGCATTTGAATTTTGTGATAAAGCACACAAACTTTTTCTGTCATTACTCTTTTGAGTTATTAAGCATTTTTATGTGCTTTTATATCTTTATTGGTTGAATTTTAATTGTCAAGATTATATAATTTGCTCTTATTTTTGAATGCCATCTCTACTTTTCATTAGAGTGGTTACATAACAGTGTTTAAAATCATTTAGGCACTGAGCAATGAATTTTAAGAATATTTCAAGCACACCAAAATATACTAATATCTTTTAATTATGATTTGAGGTATTATTTTAGATTATTATATATTTATTATACATGTGTCTTTATGTGTGGGTGAGTGCACATGTGAGTGCAAGTGTCCTTGTAGTCCAGAAAGATTTCAGATATCCTGGAACTGAAGTTACAGGAGTCCTGGGATGCCCAAAAATTGCTCTAGAAATCAACTTTTGGTCGTCTGTAAAAGCTATCCTTGCTTTTAACTACTGAGCCAGCTCTTCAGTTCTTTAAACAGAACACTGGGACAATGGCATATGTAATGAAAATAGAAAGCATCAAATTGATAAATCCTTTTGATTAAGAATGGGAACTAGTGTTTCAGTTATTACTAATTAATTTTGGCCTTTAAGCTACATACTAATAAGTTTGAGTGATATATAACTTTTTCTAACTATATTTAGGAATCTATAATAAGAGACTATTCTTAATTGGGCATTCCCTATACTTCAGTTTCTACATATTTTTATAAATTTCTCTTTTCTCAAGCCCTAATAGTTTGGCTAACACTATTTATCCATTTTATTACTGGACTCACTGGGACACGGAAAGATTAAGATGCTTCGCCCTGCCATACAAACCAGTTCAAGTTCGAGCTTGTGATTGAACCTGGCTCAATCTGAATGTACAATCTATGCCTTTTAAATCCATAAAATAGTCAGCAAGGGCTGACACATCCAAAACACCTGGGCTGGCACATCTGTGCGAACTTGAAGTTGCAACATCCTTCCAGTAAACCCACTCTGACTACCTCTCAATTCAAACCACTGGTGCTCTAGGGAAGGTAATTAAGAGTTATAGCTTCAAGGGACTTCCTGCTAGGTCACCAGCTGGATTTTCACATGTTAACTAAGATAATGTGAAATGTAAATACACAACATAATTAGGCAAAAATGGGTATTTAAATGAGGAGTAAAAGGCCCAATTTGCTGTGAATATGCACAGTGACAACCAATTACCCATGCAGAATTTCCTGACACTATTATTTGCCAGCATATCAGACACATTGCCCACTGTGCTTATAAAATTGTCTGTTTTGTTCATTTTTTAAACTGCCGTTTCTGTTTAACTCAAAGAGAAATAGCATTGCTGTCGTGCTTACCATCTCAGGATGGCCTTCCTGGAATGAGTTTACTAAGGCTCCTATACCTAGTCTTGCTTCATTATTGTTTTTCTTACTACCACAACCTGTGCCCAGTTAAGTGACTACATGCACACAATATGTTTACTAGAGCTCTATCAATTAAAAGTGATAGCACATCAAATCCATATTTGACAAATCTTAGGTGGAATGGAAGACATTTGGAAACAGTTCCCAAAACTTTTCACAGGCTTTGGATATTCAATAGACTCCCAGAAAGCAGACTAGAAACACTGGATGCCTGGATATATTTAGTCCTGAATTCTGTTGGTTCCACCTACTACTCAAAGGCCTCTTGTGAAAATTAAGCTTTTTAACAACCAATTTCTGTGTCTTATTTCTTCTCCATTTTCTCACACTATCAAACATGCTTTACTGCTCATAATTAATATGCACCAGTCTTTGTGGCAACTAGCATTTATGGCATACATCTCCCTATAAAGTTTTTTTTTTTTTTGGTTTTTCAAGACAGGGGTTTCTCTGTGGTTTTGGAGCCTGTCCCTGGAACTAGCTCTTATAGACCAGGCTGGTCTCGAACTCACAGAGATCCGCCTGCCTCTGCCTCCTGAGTTCCCTATAAAGTTTTATAAGATATAGCTCAGAGAAATCCTTTGAAGTTTTGTTATCCAAGCAGGTTTTCTAATAAGAAAATTTAAAATCTCAAAGTTAGAGACCAATGTTAAGCTGATTATTAATGATAAAAGAGCGACTGTTTCTCAAGGTATCTGATACTAGAGTTGGAGGACTAAACATTTTAGCAAAGTTTGCAATGAAAACCTCCAGGTATCAGGACACAATTAGCTTATTTGAATATGGAAACATTCAACTTTCTTATCATGTTCTCTTCCTCAATCCCTTATAAACAGAACAAGTTGCACACATAAGTTACCCGGTTGCTAAACCATATCACTGTGATAAAAGTTACCACATCCATGCTTGAATACAGCTGGCTAAGAAAGTTCTTTTGAAAAAAATATAATGAAGGTTATACAATAACAGTTCATTATATGTTCGGGTTCAAATCTACTTTCTTTTCTCTACCTGGACTCACTTTTTACCATCTCTAATAACTATTATTCTAATTTTAGGCAGACTTTACCTCAGTTTTTATATTTGGGAACAAATAAATGCTACTAGCCAATCTAGCCATTCATTTAGTCAAATTCACACACATACACACACACATATTTATATATGCATAAATAAATACAGATACCTATTTATACTTTTGTATATATGATTAGTGTAGATAAAAACAAAAGGTAAATTTCTGTTAACTAAATATGATCCCTATAATGTCTGCTCGGGTTGGAAAGAAATTGGCCCCCAAAGGGAATAGCATTATTAGAAGGCGTGTCTTTGTTAGAGTGGGTATGGCCTTGTTGGAGGAAGTGTGTTACTGTGGAGGTGGGCTTTGAGATCTCATATATGCTCAATCCACACCCAGAATTTTAGACCATTTCTTGTTGCCTACAAGATGAAAAAAATCTCAGCCACTTCTCCCACACCCTGAACCACTGAACTATATGCAAGTCACTACAATTAAATGTTTTCCTTTATAAGAGTTGCAATGGTCATGATGTTTCTTCGAAGAAATAGAAACCATAACTGAGACAATGGCAGAACCTTTTTTTTGTCTGTGTATCTGTCAGTAATTTAATAATCTTAAGCATCTGCAATAGTTACCCTGCTATAGACTTTTCATACTGGTTACAGTGTGCATGTATGTTGCTCTGGATAACATGGTAAACAACAAGTTGATCCATTTGCAAATGATAAAATTGCTTAAGTTGCCTTTTTCATCCTACTACTGAGTTAAGCCCTCAACAAAGAAACAAAATATTGCCTTATACTACAAGAGGTAAATAGCATGTTAGAACTAAAGATATAAGAAAAACATACTTATGTTCTCTGCCTCCAGAGAGCTCATTATCCAATTACAAAACTAAAGTAATTTAGATAACAAAAGAAATGCACATAATATCACAACTGCAGTAATGAATTACTGGTACCATTCTAATATGATTTGGTCAAGAAATGGGACAAAGAAATGGCTGAGTAGTTCAAACGTTTGACATGCAAGCTTGAGAACTTGAATTCTGATCCCTGAACCCATGCAAGAAGAGAGGCTTGGCAGTGCTCACGTGTTTCTCAAGCACTGGGCAGATGGAGACAAATGACTGAGGCCAGCCAGACCAGGTACAAAGGTGAGTGCCAAGTTCACTTACAGATTCTGCATCAAAAGTAAAATGGGTGCAAGCCATACAATGTCAACTTTGTGTTCCACAGGTGTATTAACACAGGTGCAAGCATATGTCTGTACACATGTGCAGACAAATATATAAAAACTCATTGACCGCACACACAACATACACACACATGCCATTAAAGATTATTATTCTGAATCTGAATGATAATGTTTTACTAATGAATCATGCATTAAGAGCAGCCCCAGGTAATGAACTCCTAATTAACTGAATAATCGGACGGTTCTATTCTGGGCCCCTTGATCAGTGAGTTAGAAGCATACCTCCTTCCTCCACACAGTGACTGTTCTAAAGACAACCATTCTGCTCTCTTCTCATGTTATAAATTTGTGTCATCATTTTGACCTTCATCCCAAGCAGATGATTTTCATGTTCCCTTTGCTTAGTATTCTAACACTGAGACCTGCCTACCTTCTGCAGATACCAGCATTGTCGCTCTATGAAACAGCAATTAAAAGAAAATATAGGATGCATTTATCCATTTGATGATCATGATTTGCTTTGAGTGATTTTCAGTTTAAAGTTATAAATAGAATAATTATAAATTTTCTCAGGAATAGCTTTAGTTAGTCTTATGTGTTTAGTCTATTAGTTTGCTACTAGGAGTAATAATGGTAAATGTATTTGTGTAATTTTAACTTTAATTTTCATGGGGTTCTTGACCTTATGGCTTTACAAAATGCTTTTACTAAATGACAAAACAAAAAGAGAGAGAGAGAGAGAGAGAGAGAGAGAGAGAGAGAGAGAGAGAGAGAGAGAGAGAGAGAAAAGAAGGGAAAAAAGAAAGAAAGGAAATACTCAAGAACAAACTAGTGAAGTCCAGTTAAACCCATTCCCCAAGCATTTGGCATGCTTAGCACTTCAGCATTCAAACTTTTATATGGATTGTGTGGTACTAATTCACTTGGTAATATTTCATTTGTGTTCCTTAAAAATGTCAGTAAATATTTTCTGCACATCTATCAGAATTTGTTTAACCCTTGGAGGAAAATGTTACAATTTTTGTGCTTTATTATTTTTGCTTGAGTTGACACTTTTGTTGTTGTAATGGGAAAAACCTCATATTTTTACATATGCACATATTTTAGTTATATATTAATAAGTGTATTCTCTTTTATAATAGCTTTATATTGATTACCCTTGCAGGAGGCTCTGAAAAATTCAATTTATGTGATAGTCCTTAAACATTTATAAACAAAATTTAGGGTTGATGTTTTATGATTTTTATGGACTCTTGGTTCACAATAAAAAGCAAAGAGATTATTTACATAAACATGTATCATTTCACCTCATGGTTGGTGCTTTTAATTTTATTAATTATTTGGATTTATTTATTTAATTTTATGTATATGAGCAATTGCCTGCATGTATGAATGTATCTTTGCTCTCCACACAAGTGCCTTGTTCCTGCGGAGGTCAGAAGAGGACATCAAGTCATATGAAACTGGAGTTGCAGGTGGTTGTAGTGCTCGGCGCTGATCCAGGATACTATGCAACAACAAAACGTATTCTTAACCACAGACCCATTGCTCCAAGGCCACAGTTGAAACTCTTAAATGTGCTGTCTGAGACATCACTTTCTACCAAATTCATAAGGATGTTTTCTCCTCTCTTACCATAAGTTATCAGACAAATTCAATTTTATTCCATATGTACTTTTAATTTTCTAGTTGACTAGGTTCTCATTTACTTAAAACAAAACAACACACACACACATACCCTTCCTCCCATACACTACAAAAATTAAAAAGTTTTCCCTACAGCACTTGAGTATAACTTTTGCTATAAATCAGGTAATTATAGACATATGAATCTATTGTTTGACTATTCTTTTTTTTATTCAGAATTGTGTCTATCATTGTTTATAAGCACATGTTCTTAATTTTTGTTGTGTTATTGTAAGCCTTGATATCTGATAACAGACTTCTTCCAACTTTGTTATCCTTAGGATTATATTGGTTATTTTGGCCCTTTTTATTTCCATGCACATGTTAAGATGAGATTATTTGTTTCCACATACAAAAAGAGAGGAGATGAGAGAGAGATTTCAAACACTGCTAATTTTTTTCTTTTGCTTTGTCTTGAATATAAAGCTCAATTAATAAAGAATGGATATATTTCCAATGTGTCTTTTCAACATATGAACACAATAAAACTTGTTTATGTCTTCTTAGTTCCTTTCAGTCAGATTTAATTTCAGTCAGGTAAAGATATGCTTATTTCTTATTGAACTTATTTGTATGTATTCCCACACTATTCTATTGTAAAAACAACATTTTAAAATGTGATTTGATAGTTTTTAGTTCATAGTATGGAAAATACATGTTTATAATATGTTCCCCTATCTAAAATCTTACTAAATCTGCTTAAGTTTAATGCCTAACTTTAGGATTATGTTGATTTTTCCTATATAATATGGATAATATAGTTTTGCAACAGGTCAATAAGTTCTTTGTGCCTTTCACCAACCTATATTGTACTTACTATGATCAAAATGCTTCTTGCCCATAATCTCATTATTATTGTCATTTTGGCTGTTGTTTATATTTGCATATGCCAGAAGATTTATTATCATCTTTTTATTTCTTCATAAATTTTTGATTTTCTATTTAAGATTATTCATCATGGCCTTAAATATGTTTCTTCAAGTATTCTGTTTAGTGTGAGCTCACTAATGAGAAATATCTATTTTGCATATACTGTACTTTTCTATTGTCAGCTTAAAATTATTTCCTTATATTATTTGGAGTTTAAAAGCAATAATGCCATTTACTTCTTCCATAATTTAGTCCTATTCTAAGAATTATCTGTTTCTTTTGAGGTATTAGGTATAAATGGTTATTGACTTCAAGCTATGAAGTTTGTGTCTCTCATATTTTTAAAGTAATTCCCATTGATATTGAAATTAATAATATCTAATACATTTAGCTTTAATTATTTGAATATCTGTTCTTTTTGGATTGAAGTAGTTTTATAAGGTAGGCAATTTGTATTTTTTAGTAACAGATAATTTTTCATTTCTTTTTAAATATTGTTTCTCTTTCTCTCTCAAACACACATATGGATTTATAAAAATATTATTTCTTTTCACTAACTCTTTGTCTTCTACTTTGTGGAATATAGGTGTTGCCCATGACTTATTATGTATATATATTATCATCTATCTCATATTTCTATCATTGTATCTTGTCTGTAGACAATAGTTCAATTTCTATACTGTTTGTAATATTACTTTATTCTTAATGTTTTATGTTTACTTTTTATGCCTATGAATGTTTTATCTATCTATTTAACATTACACCATGAGCTTGCCTGGTGACTATGGAGGCCAGAAGAAAGCATTAAATACCCTGGAACTTGAGTTACAGATGATAGACTATTATTTGGTCACTAGAATTCAAAACTGAGTCATTTGAAAGAACCGCCAGTTTTCTTAACTACTGATTCATCTCTTTAGCTCTATGAGTTTAATTTTACAATTTTTCCATTGCTTTTAGTTTTATAAATGACATTTAATCAGGTTTTACTGGCTTTAATATTTTGGGAACAATTATCCATTGTCTCACAATTTTCTTGAAGATATTAATTATAGTGGTCATCAAGTCCATATTGGATAATTCCAATAATTGAGTCACCTGCTTACATTTCACTTTATCATAATTTTTAGGTTAGCATTTTCTCATCAAATGTCAGATGTCACATATTCTATTGAGTACCAGAGAGTTGTTGTGTACGTCATTTATTGTAAATCACATGGTATAGGAAAGGAGAACTTTGAATCTAAATTGAAAAGGCTAACTCATGTTTTGCTATTTACACTCATATCTAATAACACACATATCTTGAAATGTAGATAATAATATTATAAATACCATAAAACAAAGAATTTAGAATATTTTTATGTTTTACTGTCATGGCTAGTATAGAAGTGCATTTCAGCCTGAGAGGTACATTTAACTAAAATTCTTAATGTCTTCAATTTGTAGGATTTAGTTATATGGGTTCTAATGTTGAACATGACAAAAATTTATTTGTTACCAGAATATAGCAATGGAGAATTATGAATTTAAAGAAATATATATGTATGTGTGTTTATATATTATAAAAATTGGTTATTAACTTGGTATTTTGTGGGACTGCTAACAGTGAGGGTGTCTCTGACTATTTTGCCTGCTCTTGGAACCATTTTCTTCCGAATGTGTTGTCTTGTCCAGCCCTAATATGGGGGTTTATGCTGAATCTTATTGTAACTTGTTAAGTCATATGCAGTTTATATCTCTGTGAGGCCTTCACTTTTCTGAAAGGAAATGGAGGAGAGGTGAATATGGGAAAAGGGAGAGGTAGGGGTGCCTGGGAGGAGTGGAGGTGGAGTAAAATCTGGTCAGGCTGCATTGTATGAGAGAATAAAAAAATTGTATTCTTAGATCAAAATAACAATATTTTTTGGAAAGTTAAATAAGAAAAGGCAAACATACTAAACAATAGGAAGTGGAAAGACATACTTTTGAGAAAATTAAAATATGACTAAAGAGTATGTACATGAAAACTGTTGGCTATCATTACCCACAAGGGAAATGAAAAGCAAAGTTAATCTGACATTTGATCTTATCCCCAGAGTCACAATGATGAGGAAAACAAGCAAGAAATATTTCTGAGGATGTGATGATAAGTGGGGGAACCTTACTCACTGTGAGTGAAAGTTCAGTATGAAAATCAGTACTGCATTCCTCAAAATAGTATACCTAGAACTTCCTCATCATCAAGGTATGTGACTCCTCAGTGTATAGCACAGGAATCAAAGTCATCTTACTTTATAGATACTTGTATGCCCATGGATTCGTGGCTCTAGTTGTCTTAGATGATGAATGGATAAACAATATGTGGTATCTGTACCAGTAAAATAACTGTAGCAGGATTTCTTTTGTGTTACCTACCAACTGCCCAGTATTGACATGGAGATTTATTATTAGTTCTGAATGCTTGGATTTATCTTATGCTTGTCCCAATAATTCTGATAATTTACCATATTTCTCTTTATCTATATTTTGCCTTGGGCCTTTTAAATTTCTCTCATTCGGTGTATCCTATGCTTCCTACTTCCATGTCTGGTTGGCTGGCTGCTGCCTTGCTGGCCCAGGGACTCTCCTTCTTTTTCTCCCTCTTTCTCTTCTCTTGAAAACCTAGATTTCTTGGCTTACTCTCTCTACCTGTCAGCCCACATATCTCTCTACAGTCTAGTTATTGGATGTTCAGCTTTTTATTAGAGCAATCAGGTGCATTAAGCAGGCAAGATGAAACAAATGCAACACAATGTGTTTAATAAATGCAGCATAAACAAAAACAACACATATTTAAAGTAATATTTCAAAACAAACAACACTTAGCCTTAAATGGGAATAACAATATGCCAATTTACTAAAAAAAAGGTGTCGAAGTGAAGATCGACATTATATCAAGTAAGTCAGTATCAAAAAATAATCAGTTATTTCCACTCAGATATAGAAGTCATAGAGAAAAATGTCATGATGCTAAAGAGAATGTACTCAACATGTGGAAGAATAAGGCATAAAAAAAGAAGAGGAGCATGAGAGACTAATAAAGAGGGTCACTATGATCAATAGTCATTTTATTCTTATATAAAAATGGCAATATGTGATCTTTGACTTGTACAATAAATATATACTAATAAAAATGCCTCATCATGGTGCTGGTCATGTGTCTAGGAAGTAGAGCATTTTTGTAGCATGTACAATGCCTTGGGTTTGATATATAGAATCACATACTAAATAAATGAAGCTAAGAAAACAAAAATTAAGGTATGGGAAATGTGAACTTGTAGAAACACAGGAGTTTATTTTAATGACTGTATTTTTGAAATTTCAACTTCTATTTATTCTTTGAGTAGAACGTGCAATTGCTATTTCTTTGTGCATGTTTGGTTTGGTTTTGTCCAAACAGACAAGTGAAAATAAAATAAAGGGCTTTAACTTGTTCCCCCCCCCCCCAAAAAAAATCTCATAATCAAAGCTAATTCACTCGGTGGTCAGAAAGTATAGTATAAAAATATAATCAATGGCATTTCAAGATTTCCCATAGGTAAATATACTAAGGTGACTGTTTAGAAAAATAATTTAATTAGATATAAAAGTCAGAGAATGTTGGCACAATTAGATTTTAAGACACAAAGCCTAGCTATTGACTCATGTGCATAAGAGATTTTTAAGCTTAATTTTTCTCTTCTCAAAAATTAATCATTTTTCATATATCAAGAATTTTTTTATACACTAAGACAATGAAGATGTTATTCAACAGGTCAAAAGAAATGCTAAAAATAATTCTCTAATTTGAATAAAATATAATGACATTGTATGAACTTCACCCAAATAATTGGAAATACACTATAAATGATAAACTTATATCTCTAAAATATGACAAATTCATTTACGTACAATTGAAAGAACCTATTTAAAAATAGGAAAGAAAGCATTCTAAAATAGGGGGACTGTGGAAAGGATTTTGAAGGACTGATTCATTGATTTGGATATGAAACTTTTTCACCATTTACAAACTGTGTGATATTAGTTACTTCTTGTAAAGAATCTTAGTCTCAGTTTCCACTGTGACATAATAAGGGTCACTATGACTTCCTCATAGGTTGGTTCCATGTTTGATGAATTAATTTGCACGGCTTGCTTATGTTCTTTGCTACCATGAAAATAAATTTCATATTTAATTATGATAAACATCCTCTTGTTTGATGTTTTACACTTGTGGTTTTGGGGGGGCCCCAACAACCTGCTTGCAAATAAATCACACATGGAGGCTTATTCATAATTATAAATGCTTGGCCTTAGATTACCTTGTTTCATGCCAGTTTTTCTTAGTTTCATTTATCCCAACTTCTGTTTTTGTGCTACAGACTACCTTTTGTCTTATATATTTTTACTATTTTTTAATAAATAATTTTTATTATTTTTAAAATTTTGATTGCTTTATAAATAACATTCAAAATTTCCACTTCCTCCCCTCCTCCCATTTCCCTCCTGCTCCCCCACTCACTCTCCCCTCACCCCTCCGTGTAACATGAAGGATGGTGGCCAGGCCTGCTTGTTTGGGTTTCTGTCTTGCCCTGTATCCCACAACTGTTTTAGCCCCGAAGAAAATCATACACTGGTCTCCATAAATTATAAGCTGATTGGCCCATTAGCTCTAGCCTCTCATTGGCTAACTCTCACATCTTGATTAACCCATTTTTCTGTTCTTTGTTAGCCATGTGGCTCAGTACCTTTTTCAGTGGCTGCAGATCACATCCTGTTGCTTTGGTGGTCTGGGCAGGAGTGGGAGGAATCAACTTCTTTCTTCCCAGAATTCTCCTGTTCTCAATACATCATTTCTATTTCCTGTCTGGTTTTCCCGCCTATATTTCCTTCCTGGCCAATCAGCATTTATTTAAAACATGATTGACAGAGTACAGACAATCTCCCGCACAACTTCCCTCTCATTAAAAAAAATAAAAAGGAAAATATCCATAGTTTATTTTTTTGGGAATGTGGGTGTAGTATTCCAGGCTACTTCCAGCTGATTGGGGGAGCTGATAATCTTATAGGGACCTAAAGAAAATTTAGAGTTATGATTAAGTCCTGATTGAAGTATCCTATGAGTCTTGACAATCTCAGGCAGCAGTCTTGAACCTGTTCTGAATGAAGAACTCAGACATCTGGGCCATTTGTTTCTACCGGAGACTTCTCTGGTGGTCTTCCTTGATCAAACTTGATTTTTCTTAATTCTGAATAAATCCACAGCCTCTCATTTTCTGTGGAAACAAAAGCAAAATCTCTTCTCCAAAGTAACATACCTTTTGACTTCAATTTTGAAGCCAAGGTATTTTCAAAATAGGTATCTGCATCATTTATAAGCAAATACCTTTTAGCAGCTATTGTTCCTTCCTCAGCATTCAAACAATTCAAAGAGAGCATAACAACATACAGTATCAAGATTCTCTGTGTATTTTCCATCTTTACGTGGCTTTATTTTAACCTCTATTTCTTTTATTTTTACTTTTAACTTTTGGCTTTTTGAGACAGGTTCTCTGTATATCTTTGTCCTGGAATTCCCTCTGTAAACCAGGCTATCCTTGAACTCACAGAGATCCGTCTGTCTCTGCCTCCCAGGCTACTCTCTCTTTCTTTCTTTCTTTCTTTCTTTCTTTCTTTCTTTCTTTCTTTCTTTCTTTCTTTCTCTGAGAACTTTAACTTTTAGCCTGTATATATATTTTTTTAACACATTGTAAACCATTTAGAGGTTTTCTTACTCTTTGAATCTCTCTTTACTGTATATTTCTCTTTTTCTGACCACATGGGTCTTTAATTTGCTAAGGAATATAGAGAAGTTTTTTTGCAACAACTCTATGGCGTTTTATGGTCCCTGCCAGCAAGCATAAACAACAAGCAAAAGCCCCTATGGAGTTTCAAGGTCCTTTCCAGGAAGCAAGCTGCAACATTGTGTCCATAGCTCCATAGTCTGGACCACCTGCTTGAAAGAGTCAGAGTTTTCCCTGGCAGGACGGCCCAGGAAGCCGGCATTTTAAAACAGCCAGCTTTTTTTCCTGCTACGGCTGAAAACCAAAATGCTTTATTCTTGTCTTTCTCAAGCTTTCTCAGGCTTTCTGTGGATGCAGTTATCCACGCGGGTGCCAATCTGTTACACCTCCAGTCCTAAAAGAGGACAGGGTACCCTGCCCTGTGGGAAGTCCAAGGCCCTCCCCCCAATATCCAGGCCTAGGAAGGTGTGAATCCAAACAGACTAGGATCCCCAAAAAGCCAGTACTTGCAGTAGAAACAAGTCCCAGTGCCATTATCAAAGGCTTCACAGTCAGGCCTCATTGTCAGCCACATTCAGAGAGAACTGTTTGATCACATGCTCATTCAGTCCCAGTCCAGCTGGATTTGGTGAGCTAATATTAGATCAGGCACACTGTCTCAGTGGGTGAACCAACTGCTGGCCGTCCTGACTTCCTTACTCATATTCTCCCTCCTTCTGCTCTTCACTAGGACTTTGGGAGCTCAGTCCAGTGTTCCAATGTGGGTCTCTGTCTCTATCTCCATCCATCGCCGGTTGAAGGTTCTATGGTGATATTCAAGATAGTCATCAGTGTGACTATAGAACAAGGTCAATTCAGGCACCCTCTCCTCCACTGCCCAAGGACGTAGCTGGGGACATCCCCACGGACACCTGGGAACCACTCTAGAGCCAAGTCTATTGACAACCCTTAATTACGACATCTTCTTTCCTGCTCCCATATCCGCCCTTCCTCCACCACAACCATCCCACTCCCCCAAGTTCTCCCCAATCTTTCCCTTCTCCCTTCTCTCTCCCCCTCTCCCATTCCTCCCACTCTACTCCCACTCCGATGCTCCCAACTTTTGCCCAGTGATCTTGTCTTCTTCCTATTTCCAGGAGAATCTATGTATGTTTTTCTTTAGGTTCACCTTATTGTTTGGCTTCTCTAGGCTTGTGAACTATAGGCTCAATGTCCTTTTCTTATGGCTAGAATCCACTAACGAATGAGTACATATCATATTCATATTTTTCCATCTGGGTTATCTCACTCAGGATAGTATTTTCTATTTCTACCCATTTGCATGAAAAATTCAAGATGTCATTTTTTTTAATCACTGAGTAGTGCTCTAATGCATATGTATTCCACACTTTCTTTATCCATTCTTCCATTGAGGGGAATCTAGGTTGTTTCCAGTTCTGGCCATTACAAATAATGTTGCTATGAACATAGTTGAACAAATGCTTTTGTAGTATGATAGGGCATCTCTTGGGTATATTCCCAGGAGTGGTATTGCTGGATCCTGGGGTCGGTTGATCCCGAATTTCCTGAGAAACCGCTACACTGATTTCCAAAGTGGTTGCACAAGTTTGCATTCCCATTAGCAATAGATGAGTGTTCCCCTTACTCCACATCATCTTTTTTCTTAAGACAAAATGTGATTATGAAATTTGCTTCTAAAAAAAGTAGCATTTATTCATCATTCCCACCCCTTTTCATTATAAACAACACAAATCTGAAACCAAATTGTATTATGTTTCAGAATTTCACTTTTCAACTTGCTGAGTTCAAAAGGAGCAACAAAGTCAGATAAATATTGATCCAGTATTTTGCCTGGTGTTTTGCAAAACAGACTCTTTTTTAGCCAATAAGTCTTGAGTTCTTCTCAACATGAGTAAAATTAGTTATGTGGCCAAATGCTCTTTCTTCTTTTGTTTATTTAATTACCTACCCCAATAATTAAATAACAATAACTTTACACTTCTCCTATTTCTTTGTGTCCATCTTGAACCAATCTCTTTCATAAGTGTGCCAATTCATAAATATTACTTCATGTCAAGATAAAGTTCAGATTCCATGTAAAAGAATCACAGGTACGCACAATAGAAGATACATCTAAGAATACTGGAGAGGCAAGGATATTTACTGCAGTGATAAACCAAAATTAGTAGGACACAGAAGGATCAGTTCCACTACTTACTAGTTGAAGAACTACAGGAATATCCCTCTAACTCAAATAAATGACATTCATGACATTCCTGAGACACTGATCATTATTCTTATTACATATATGCGTGTATTTATGTACGGTATATATGTGTACGTATATACCATACATACACACACAAATAATATACCATACAAACACACATAAACACACACTATACTTACACACCAAAACACACATGTAATTACATCTCTCACACGACATTCTAGGCACAAAAATCAAGTACTATACACACAGATACTAAATACTCTACACATCTACACACACATACTTCTATTTACCACAAATAGATTGTACACACACAGCACATTCTGCACACGCATTCATGACAAATGCCCATTCACGCACACCACCAATCATATACACAGCACATTCTTCACACCCCACAAGCATATATAAATATATGAATAGACACCACATACCTCATACTGCATGCATACACTCAACCACACAGTTACACAGACGCGTGCACCAAATGCTACACCTGTGCAGATTCACACACAAACACATACACATATCACACACATCTCACTTTTCCAGCTTGGCTCACAAAGCTCTTTTGCACATCGATTGTCACAAAAATACAATACAAATAATGTATTATTGTGTGCATTTTACCTCCAATCCAGAATTGCAAAATACTCTCCTTAGTCACATTTACATCTAAAGAAGGCCAGCTACTCATAAATTATCTAGTAATCATCACGCAGCTTCAAATCCTGCAGCAAGAGTGTTATTACTTCCTCTCTCTCTTTTCCCTGTCATTGGAAAAATCACCTGTAATTACCAGATGTCTTTTGGTTCAAGCAGTGTACTTCATTTCTTTGATGACAAGGAAACAATCATTTATAGCTCACAACACACATAAAGTTACACTATGCCTATGTATGAGATCAACCAACGATAGTATCAATCAATATAATACCACTAAGCACACCAGAGAAAATGAATTTAGGTGATCCAATTCCACTTTTATTCTAAGTATCAAATTCTCTTCAAAGTATCTTTTGATATCACTCTTTATCTTTCCCAATAGTTAAGGTACTAGTGTTATCCAAGAAAATAATGGTTTTGAATGTGTAGGCAGATATATAGAGCTTAAACGTTTATTATCAAACATATTGTATTCTGTAACATAGGTGATCTTTATTACCCAAACCCACTCAGCCCAAAGAGAAATACTGATGGGCTGAAATGAACATTTGTCAAAGCATGGATAAAGCCACTCTTCACAGACTACCATCAGCTAGCCTGAGCACATGTTTTATCTAGTCTCAAATATAAAATCAGTTCCAATTGAAAATGTTCAAGAGAACATACTATGCAAATAGAAAAGATTTATCACTTACCAGATGAATAAAATCTGTGCTTCATATAGTAGTTTCAATTTGGAACTAGAATGTTGAACCCTGAAGAATAGCTTTGTTAACTTCCTAAAAGTTATGATATTCAAATCCCTCTAACACCTTACTCTTCATCTAACATGATGTTATAGGTTAGATGCTAGTGAGGGCATTTATGTTTGTCTGTGTGCATTGGTATTTTCTGTTGTTCTTTGCTTTTCTGTTTGCTTTTGTACAGTGTTTTTTTTTTTATTTAAAGGCATATTTATTTATTTTATTTTTAATTTTTTTATTGAAAACATTTCCGCCTCCTCCCTGCCTCCCATTTCCTTCCCCCTGCCCCTACTCCTCTCCCCCTCCCCCCACTCCTTTTCCACTCCCTCTCCAGTCCAAAGAGCAGTCAGGGTTCCCTGCCCTGTGGGAAGTCCAAGGTCCTCTCCCCTCTATCCAGGTCTAGGAAGGTGAGCATCCAAACAGATTAGGCTCCCACAAACCAGTTCATGTAGTAGGATCAAAACCCAGTGCCATTGTCCTTGGCTTCTCATTAGTCCTCATTGTCCGCCATGTTCAGAGAGTCCGGTTTTATCCCATGCTTTTGCAGTCTCAATCCAGCGGGCCTTGGTGAGCTCCCAATAGATCAGCCCCACTGTCTCAGTGGGTGGGTGCAGCCCTGGCGGTCCTGACTTCTTTGCTCATGTTCTCCCTCCTTCTGCTCTTCATTTGGACCTTGGGAGCTCCGTGCGGTGCTCCAATGTGGGTCTCTGTCTCTATCTCCATCCATCACCAAATGAAAGTTCTATGGTGATATGCAAGATATTCATCAGTACGGCTATAGGATAGGGCCATCTCAGGTTCCCTCTCCTCAGCTGCCCAAGGAACTAACTGGAGACATCTCCCTGGACAACTGAGCAATAATTGCAGTTTTCTCAACAGATTAGAAGTTCAGGCAATCTGACATCTCATGACTCCTTGTCTTTTGAAATTATACTTCTCAGTTTTCCTCGAATTTATGCTTGTATGGTTGCATATTTTACACAGGAAAAGTCAATTTTAACTGAAAATTTCTATAACATATTCTGATTGTGTTTAACCTCCTCCAATCTCCTACCAGATCCTCCCCATCTCCTACCCATCTTAATTTTAATCCATTTTATGGAGGGAAGGAGCGTTTTTCTTTGTAGACTAAAAGGTTATTTTGTTTAAAATGATCACGTCTTCCTAAGTGACCACCATTGTGTAGTATATGGGCAGTTTGTTATACTTATTGCTATTAACTTTTCTCTCTGCAAGACATTTCAGTGTGCCTCCTCCATTCTAGTTAAACCATAATTCAAATAAAAGCTTTCTTCCTTTTGCCCAGAGCAGAGGATGGGTGCTGATTTCCAGCATACTCCAATTCTCATCCCTTATGTGCTTGTCACCGACTTCATCTTCTTGATGATTAAACTTGTCTCCTGATGAGTAACGTCCCATGTTCTCCTTAAAGTCACTACCACAGTCATGGTGGCTTGAAAGCAACAGCAAGCATGGTGACTTTATTTTTATCAGTGGCTTTCATGTTGTTTTAAATTCTTGTCTTACCACCCCATCAAACTTATGAATAGTCGAAAAAATAATCAATTTCTCCTCCTGTCTCTCCGTTTTTTTTTTTTCTGACAAAACTTGTTAATTGTATTTCTGATTATCACTCAAACAACAAAGTACAGACATGGCAGAACCCAACGCTGGGTTAGAAAGTTTCATGCAAGAAAACCACTCCCGGCTGCTGGGGCTGCAGTCTCTGCTGTGATCTGCTGGACCTGCTCTGCCTGCGCCCTACTTCCCTTAGTCCCTGGCTCATTGGGGCATCCAGGAGTTCCTGTGTAGGTGCCGAGAAGTTTCATCGGGACGGGTGAGTGTGTGCTATCCTGGGGCGGACTGTCCAGGTAGAGAGCACAAACACCCCTCCCCCAGCTCCTGCTGCAGGGCTTGCTCTCCTACACACCCGCCCCCACCCCCACCCCCAAACCTGCCTTGTCTGCAAGGTCCTTAGCTGTGGAACAGTTTCCTGCCATTTCACTAAGGCTACCAACCCAGAGCAGTGAGTCCCTGACTAGAGGGCAGGCCTCAAGGTCCCCGCCAGGGAAAGCAGGCCCCTGCTGCTGGGGCTGCAGTCTCTGCTGTGATCTGCTGGACCTGCTCTGCCTGCGCCCTACTTCCATTAGTCCCTGGCTCATTGGGGCATCCAGGAGTTCCTGTGTAGGTGCCAAGAAGTTTCATCGGGACGGGTGAGTGTGTACTATCCTGGGGCGGACGGTCCCGGTAGAGAGCACAAACGCCCCTACACTAAGGCTACCCAACCAGAGCAGCGGGCAGGCCTCAGCAACCCCCGAAAGGGAGCGCAGGCACCTCCAGCTTGTACTGCAGTGTCGCCTGTGTTCTACTGGACCCCGCCCGACCCCTTGCATTCGGCCTTCTTTACGCGGGTCATTGGAATACCACGCATCCATGTTTTGGTGTTGAGGAGTTCACCTGGAAGGGAACGGTTCCTGCCCCTACACTGAGGAGATACACCTAGAGAGTTAGTCACAGCAAAGACTGGTCCAAGACATCAGGCCTCTCCTGGCTCCATTTGAAGGAAAAGATGGGCAGGCGCCAATGCAAGAATTCCCCCAACAACTTGAAAGGCAACGTGACATCACCAGGATCCAGGAATCCCGAAATGAGAAGTCTAAACCCTAATACAGAAGAATTAGAAGAATTCGACTCAAAAGTGAATTTTATGAAAATAATACAGGACCTTAAACAGGAGGTGAAAAACTGCCACAACCAATTAGAGATTACAAACAAAAAGGTAGAGGAAATGAATAAATATCTCAAAGATACCCAAGAAAACCAAGAGAAACAAGAAAAAGTAATCAAACAGGTAAGGGAAACGGTTCAAGACTTGAAGAACGAAGTGGAAGTAATAAAGAAAACACAAACCGAGGGAAGGATGGAGATGGAAAATTTGAATAAACGAACAGGAACTACAGAGACAAGTACCACCAACAGATTACAAGAGATAGAAGAAAGAATCTCAGACACTGAAGATACCATAGAGAAAATAAACACTCTCATCAAAGAAAACAGCATAACCAACAAATTCTCATCACAAAACATTCAGGAAATCTGGGACACAATAAAAAGACCAAACCTAAGAATAATAGGGATAGAAGAAGGAGAAGAAGTACAGCTCAATGGTCCAGAAAATATATTTAATAAAATTATAGAAGAAAACTTTCCCAACCTTAAGAAAGATATTCCTTTGAAGGTCCAAGAAGCATACAGAACACCAAATCGACTGGATCAAAAAAAAACATCTCCTCGTCATATAATAATCAAAACACAAAACATACAGAATAAAGAAAGAATATTAAGAGCTGCAAAGGAAAAAGGTCAAGTTACCTATAAAGGTAAACCTATCAGACTTACACCTGATTTCTCTATGGAAACCATGAAAGCCAGAAGGTCCTGGATAGATATACTGCAGAAACTACGAGACCATGGATGCAAGCCCAGACTACTATACCCAGCCAAGCTTTCGTTCACTATAAATGGAGAAAACAAAGTTTTCCAGGATAAAAACAAATTTAAACAATACGTAGCCACAAATCCAGCCCTTCAGAAAGTAATTGAAGGAAAATCACAAGCCAAGGAGTCCAACAATGCCCACAATAACTCAGACATCTAAAGACCCTTCACCAGCACAACTTGAAGAAGGGAAACACACAAACTCTACTACCAAAGGAAAGAAAGAAAGAAAGGAAAAATGACCGGAGTTAACAACCACTGGTCATTAATATCACTTAATATCAATGGACTCAACTCACCTATAAAGAGGCACAGGCTAAGAGATTGGATACGAAAACAGGATCCAACATTCTGCTGCTTACAAGAAACACACCTCAACCACAAAGACAGACATCTACTCAGAGTAAAGGGCTGGGAAAAGGTTTATCAAGCAAACGGACCTAAGAAACAAGCAGGTGTGGCCATACTAATTTCTAAGAAAGTTGACTTCAAACTAAAATCAATCAAAAGAGATGGAGATGGACATTTTTTACTCATAACAGGAACAATTCACCAGGATGAAATCTCAATCCTGAATATATATGCCCCTAATATAAAAGCACCCACTTATGTAAAAGAAACGTTACTAAAACTCAAGGCAGTCATCAAACCACACACACTAATAGTAGGAGATTTCAACACTCCTCTCTCACCAATGGACAGGTCAATCAAACAGAAACCTAACAGAGAAATAAGAGGATTAAGGGAGGTAATGAATCAAATGGACTTAACAGACATCTATAGAACATTCCACCCAAATAGGAAAGAATATACCTTCTTCTCTGCAGCTCATGGAACCTTCTCGAAAATAGACCACATACTCGGTAACAAAGCAAACTTACACAGTTACAAAAAAATATCGGTAACCACCTGTGTCTTATCAGATCACCATGGATTAAAGTTAGAATTCAACAACAATGCTATCCCCAGAAAGCCTATGAACTCATGGAAACTGGACAGTCAACTACTGAACCTCACCTGGATCAAGGAAGAAATAAAGAAAGAAATTAAAATCTTTCTTGAATTCAATGAAAACGAAGACTCAACATACTCAAACCTATGGGACACTATGAAAGCAGTGCTAAGAGGAAAATTCATAGCATTAAGTGCCCACTTAAAGAAAACGGAGAAAGCACACATTGGAGACTTAATAGCCCACCTGAAAGCTTTAGAAAAAAAAGAAGCAGACTCACCTAGGAGAAGTAGAAGACTGGAAATAATCAAATTGAGGGCTGAAATCAACAAAATAGAAACACAGAAAACAATCCAAAGAATCAATGAAACAAAAAGCTGGTTCATGGAGAAAATCAATAAGATTGATAAACCCCTATCCAAACTAATCAAACGGCGGAGAGAGAATACGCAAATTAACAAAATCAGAAACGAAAAGGGAGACATAACCACAGACTCAGAGGAAATTCAGAGAATCATTAGATCTTACTACAAAAATCTGTATGCCACAAAATTGGAAAATGTTATAGAAATGGACACTTTTTTAGATAAGTACCATATACCAAAGTTAAACCAGGACCAGGTGAACAATCTAAATAGACCTGTTAGTCGCGAAGAATTAGAAGTTGTTATAAAAAACCTCCCCACCAAAAAAAGCCCAGGTCCAGATGGCTTCAATGCAGAATTCTACCAGAACTTCCAAGAAGACCTAATACCTATACTCCTTAATGTATTTCACAATATTGAAACAGAGAAGTCATTGCTAAATTCCTTTTATGAAGCTGAAGTTACTCTGATACCAAAACCACACAAAGACACAACCAAGAAAGAGAACTACAGGCCAATCTCACTCATGAACATCGACGCAAAAATACTCAATAAAATACTGGCAAACCGAATCCAAGAACACATCAAAAAAATTATCCATTATGATCAAGTAGGCTTCATCCCAGAGATGCAGGGCTGGTTCAACATACGAAAATCTATCAATGTAATCCATCATATAAATAAACTGAAAGAAAAAAACCATATGATCATTTCATTAGATGCTGAAAAAGCATTTGACAAAATTCAACATCCCTTTATGATAAAGGTCTTAGAGAGATTAGGAATACAAGGGTCGTTCCTAACTATAATAAAAGCTATTTATAGCAAGCCGTCAGCTAACATCAAATTAAATGGAGAGAAACTCAAAGCTATTCCACTAAAATCAGGAACACGACAAGGTTGTCCACTCTCTCCATACCTCTTTAATATAGTGCTTGAAATTCTAGCAATAGCAATAAGACAACATAAGGGGATCAAAGGGATTCAAATCGGAAAGGAAGAAGTTAAACTTTCATTATTTGCAGACGATATGATAGTGTACATAAGCGACCCCAAAAACTCCAGCAAAGAACTCCTTCAGCTGATAAACACCTTTAGTAGCGTTGCAGGATACAAGATCAATTCCAAAAAATCAGTTGCCCTCCTATACACAAAGGATAAGGAAGCAGAGATGGAAATCAGAGAAGCATCACCCTTCACGATAGCCACAAATAGCATAAAATATCTTGGGGTAACCCTAACCAAGGAAGTAAAGGATCTATTTGACAAGAACTTTAAGTCAATGAAGAAAGAAATTGAGGAGGATACCAGAAAATGGAAGGATCTCCCTTGCTCTTGGATAGGGAGGATCAACATAGTAAAAATGGCAATTCTACCAAGGGCAATTTATAGATTCAATGCAATCCCCATTAAAATCCCATCAAAATTCTTCACAGATCTTGAGAGGACAATAATCAACTTTATATGGAGAAACAAAAAACCCAGGATAGCCAAAACAATCTTATATAATAAAGGATCGTCTGGAGGCATTACCATCCCTGACCTCAAACTCTATTACAGAGCCTCAGTATTGAAAACAGTTTGGTATTGGCATAAAAACAGAGAAGTCGACCAATGGAACCGAGTAGAAGACCCTGATTTTAACCCACAAACTTATGAACACCTAATTTTTGATAAAGGAGCTAAAAGTATTCAATGGAAAAAAGAGAGCATCTTCAACAAATGGTGCTGGCAGAACTGGTTGTCAACTTGTAGAAGAATGAAAATAGATCCATATCTATCACCATGCACAAAACTCAAGTCCAAATGGATTAAAGACCTCAATATTAGTCTGAACACACTGAACCTGATAGAAGAAAAAGTTGGAAGTACTCTACAACATATGGGTACAGGAGATCACTTCCTACGTTTATCCCCAGCAGCACAGACATTAAGGGCAACATTGAATAAATGGGACCTCCTGAAACTGAGTAGCTTCTGTAAAGCAAAGGACACTGTCACTAAGACAAAAAGGCAACCCACTGACTGGGAGAAGATCTTCACCAACCCTGCAACAGACAAAGGTCTGATCACCAAAATATATAAAGAACTCAAGAAACTAAACTTTAAAATGCTAATGAACCCAATAAAAAAATGGGGCACTGATCTGAACAGAGAATTCTCAACAGAAGAAATTCAAACGGCCAAAAGACACCTAAGGTCATGCTCAACCTCCTTAGCGATAAGGGAAATGCAAATTAAAACAACTTTGAGATACCATCTTACACCTGTCAGAATGGCTAAAATCAAGAACACCTTTGCTGGAGAGGTTGTGGAGAAAGAGGCACACTCATTCATTGCTGGTGGGAATGCAAACTTGTGCAACCACTTTGGAAATCAGTGTGGCGATTTCTCAGGAAATTTGGGATCAACCTACCCCAAGATCCAGTAATACCACTATTGGGAATATACCCAAGAGATGCCACATCAAATGACAAAAGTATCTGTTCAACTATGTTCATAGCAGCATTGTTTGTAATAGCCAAAACCTGGAAACAACCTAGATGCCCTTCAATGGAGGAATGGATGAAGAAAGTGTGGAATATATACATATTAGAGTACTACTCAGCAGTAAAAAACAATGACTTCTCGAATTTTGCGTGCAAATGGATGGAAATAGAAAACACTATCCTGAGTGAGGTATCCCAGACTCAAAAAGAGGAACATGGGATGTACTCACTCATAATCGGTTTCTAGCCATAAAATAAAAGACATTAAGCATATAATGTGTGATCCTATAGAAGCTAAATAAGAAAGTGAACCCAAAGAAAATCATATAGTCATCCGCATGGAGAGGGGGAAGTAGACAAGATTCCAGGGCAAAAACTGGGAACTTGCGGGTGAGGTGGCATGGGGCAAAGGGGAAATGGGATGAGAAATATGAGAAGGGGAGGATGGGAGGAGCTCGGAGGATTGGGATGGTTGGGATATAGGAAGGATGGATACGGGAGCAGCGAAGTATATATCCTATCTAAGGGAGCCATCTTAGGGTTGGCAAGAGACTTGACTCTTGAGGGGTTCGCAGGTGTCCAGGAATATGTCCCCAGCTGGTACCTTGGGCAACTAAGGAGAGGGAACCTGAAATGACCCTATCCTATACTGATGAATATCTTGCATATCACCTTAGAACCTTCATCTGGCGATGGATCGAGGTAGAGTCTCAATTTGGAGCAACGGTCTGAGCTCTTAAGGTCCAAATGAGGAGCAGAAGGAGGGAGAACATGAGCAAAAAATCAGGACCACGAGGGATGCACCCACCCACTGTGACAGTGGAACTGATTTATTGGGAGCCCACCAAGGCCAGCTGGTCTGGGACTGAATAAGCATGGGTTGATTCCGGACTCTCTGAGCATGGCGGTCAATGAAGACTGATGAGAAGCCAAGGACAATGGCACTAGGTTTCGATCCTAATACATGAACTGGCTTTGTGGGAGCTTAGCCTGTTTGGATGCTCACCTTTCTGGACGTAGATAGAAGGACCTTGGTCTTCCCGCAGGGCAGGGAATTTGGACTGCTCTTCAGTATCGAGAGGGAGGGGGAATGGAGTGGGGGGAGGAGAAGAGGAGTGGGGATAGGGGGAGGGAAGTGGGGGGAGGGCAATATTTGGGAGGAGGGGAGGGAAATGGGAAATGGGGAGCAGGTGGAAATTTTAATTAAAAAAGAATAAAAATAAATAAATAAGTAAAAAAAAAAAAAAAAAAAAAAAGAAAACCACTCCCTATAGATCCTGTCTCCCTTTCAATTCTTCATATACTTGCCTTCCCTGCTCCCACACAGGCTGAAACACTGATCCAACACCACATCATTGCACACCCACATCTTGAATTGCTTGCTGAATCACCTGGACCCCAATTCATGTGAACTGTCTGATTTTTGTTTTTTAATAGACAATACAATGAATAGTTGAATGGGCGTAAACACATAAATCAAGAGAGAAAGCCAAACCCTAGGGATGAAGACTGTTCAGTGTGTTTTGAAAACATTCAGCAGGAATATAATGCCAAAGGGATTTCAGTAGAAAATTCCATTTTATTTCCATTGCTTCTTGAGTAGCTGAGACTTAAATATTTGGCTTTGGGGGCTTTTATTCTAGTATGTGGCAGGCTGTTTCCTGTTTGTCTGTTTTATAACATAATGTCAAAAAAAAAGTTGCTGATTTCCTCTATTAGAGAAACACATTTAGTGAGTCTCATCCTTTCCTATGAGTTTTTGATCAGGAAAAAATCTAGCAAATCTCTTGAGGTGAAGAAATTTTCACAGCTCATAGGTCTTGCTCGATCCTTTGCTGTGAAGAACAATGTCATTTTTCTTGATGTCTTCGTGTATTTGAGGGGATTTTTTTTTTTGATCTATGGTTCCAAACAGGCATTGGTGACATGTGCAAGCAAAAGAATGAAAGACAGAAAACAAAAATGGCACCAACACTGAAGACCTCCCAAAAAGTTTGGAGTTCAGTTCCATGTGGTTTATTTTTATTCTTGTTGTACCCAAGCTGGTTCCCTATTCCACAAGCATATGCACCATATGCCAGAAGAGACTGTTAAAAGCTCTTTCACACAGGAATCCCAAGAAGGAAGAAATGAAACTAAACAGAATGAAAATTAAATTAGCAGCTCTATGGAATGAATGTTTGGAGAGGAAGCTGACAAGAGGATTAATGTTTCTAAATTCCTGAGAGAGGTAGGGATGCGTTTATAAGGGAAAGAAGATGGAAGAGACGAATTTAAGAATATATTGCTTTTTAAAACACAGTCTCCTAAATGGAGCCATGACGAAAATCAGAGAACTGCCTTGTTGTTCTGATATTTGTAACTGACATGTATCATCTGGTAGAATTAAGGAAAAAGTGTGATTAAAAGCATCTGACATTTTCTTTATTCCTTAGATATTCTAGATTTGCCACACATGAATATGGATTTAAGGATCTTATAGAAGACAAAATTGTCTACAGCCCAATAAATAAAGACCCCCTGATTATTTTTCTTATGTTCAAATAGTAGGATAATCAAAACTAACTTACCTTGGATTGATAAAAAGAAAAAAGCATCAATATTTAGGGGATTTGTGAAGATGAATAATAGGTACTCATTGAATGAATATTGAGGATTTCTAAACATGTAAGGTAACATTTTATTTTAAAAGTTTATCAGTTAGTAAATAATAATTTTAAGCTTTTGTACATACCATAGCTAAGATAGTTCATTTAAACTCAACAAAAAATCTCTAGTGTCACAAAGTAATTTCAATTGTTCTTCAAGGTTGCGCAAGTAAGTTAAGAATGAGCCAGTACAAAGAACAAATTTCTTTCCTTGCATATCTGCCATTGGTAAACAGTTTACCTAAATATCTCAAAAGAAGCACAGGAAGTAGCAACATAAGTAAAAGTAAAGCAACAAACAACGACAATGATAAACAAAAGATAACAAGATGGTTTGAATGCTCTTGTCCTCTCTAACATTTATTTTCAGCATAATAGCATCCAAAGTTGTAGTTGTGACTATTTAGTGACTGAGTTATGAGAAACATCCTGCACAAGTGAATTCTGATGTACAAAAGACACTCAGGGAGAGAAACTTTTCCATTTTTGCACTATTCATTCTTCCTGTCCTAAAAGAATCCATCACTACGTCTCATTAGGCAATGATATTTTGGAAGAAAAGGGCATGCCCTGTTAGAAAAAAAGAACTCGAAGGCATTTGATTACCAGACTATATCGAAATAAGTTTCTGTTCTTCTGAATTATTCAGTCTCAAGTAAAGTGCTGCAGAGTCCTGAATAGTAATTTTAATACTGTGTTTGATGATTTGTGATCCTAGAGAAGCTAAATAAGAAAGTGAACCCAAAGAAAATCGTATAGTCATACGCCTGGATAGGGGAAGTAGACAAGATTGCCGGGCAAAAACTGGGAACTTGCAGGTGAGGTGGCTTGGGGCTAAGGGGAAATGGGATGAGAAATGTGAGAAGGGGAGGATGGGAGGAGCTCGGAGGATTGGGATGGTTGGGATATAGGAAGGATGGATACGGGAGCAGCGAAGTATATATCCTAACTAAGGGAGCCATCTTAGGGTTGGCAAGAGACTTGACTCTAGGGGGGCTTGCAGGTGTCCAGGGAGATGTCCCCAGCTGGTACCTTGGGCAACTGAGGAGAGGGAACCTGAAATGAACCTATCCTATACTGATGAATATCTTACATATCACCTTAGAACCTTCATCTGGTGATGGATCGAGATAGAGACAGAGACTCAATTTGGAGCAACGGTCTGAGCTCTTAAGGTCCAAATGAGGAGCAGAAGGAGGGAGAACATGAGCAAGTAAGTCAGGACCACGAGGGGTGCACCCACCCACTGTGACAGTGGAACTGATTTATTGGGAGCTCACCAAGGCCGGCTGGACTGGGACTGAATAAGCATGGGTTGAAACTGGACTCTCTGAACATGGCGGACAATGAAGGCTGATGAGAAGCCAAGGACAATGGCACTAGGTTTCGATCCTAATACATGAACTGGCTTTGTGGGAGCTTAGCCTGTTTGGACGATCACCTTCCTGGACCCAGATAGAAGTGGGAGGACCTTGGTCTTCCCCCAGGGCAGGGAATTTGTACTGCGCTTCAGTATCGAGAGGGAGGGGGAATGGAGTGGTGGGAGGAGAAGAGGAGTGGGGATAGGGAAAGGGGAGTGGGGGGAGAGGGCAATATTTGGGAGGAGGGGGAGGGAAATGGGAAACGGGGACAGGTGGAAATTTTAATTAAAAAAGAATAAAAATAATAATAAAAAAATACTGCGTTTGAAAGTGAAGTGTTAAAGTCTCCCACTATTAGTGTATGTGGTTTAATGTATCATTTAAACTTTAGAAGTTTAGAGACATATAAGGGTGCCCTTGTATTTTGGGCATACATGTTCAGTATTGAGATTTCCTCTTGATGGATTGTTTTTCTGTGATTAATATGAAAATTCGTTCTTTATCTCTTTTTATTGATTTTAGTTTGAAGCCTATTTTGTTAGATATTAGAATAGCTCCACCAGCTTGTTTCCTAGGTCCATTTATTTGGAAAATTTTTATCTTAACCCTTTACTCTGTGGCAATGTTTGTGTTTGAGGTTGAGGTATATTTCTTTTATGCAGTAGAAGGATGGATTCTGTTTTCATATTCAATCTGTTAGCCTGTGCCTTTTTATAGGTGAGTTGAGTCTATTTATATTAGGGATATTAATGACCACTGATTGTCATCCCCTGTTAGTTTAGTTTTCGTTGTGTTTTTCCATTCTTTGGGATTTGCTGCTGTGAGATCATCAGTTGTCTGTGTTTTTGTTGCTGAAGCCAAATTCCTTGGGTTAGAGTTTTCTTTCTAGTACTTTATGAAGGGCTGGGTTTGTGGTTAGGTATTGGTTAAATCTGGTTTTGTCATGAAATATCTTTCCTGGGTACAGTAGTATCAGCTTGTATCCTTGGTCTCTTAATGTCTTCATAACACTTGACCAGGACCTTCTGACTTTTATTGTCTCCATTGAAAAGTCAAGTGTAATTCTTAATAGGTCTGCTTTATATGTTACTTGGCCATTTTCCTTTGCAGCTCTTAATATTCTTTCTATATTTTGTATATTTAGTGTTTTGATTATTATGTGGTGAGGGGACTTTTTTTTTTGATCCAGTCTATTTGGTGTTCTATAAGCTTTTTGTATCTTCATAGGCACATCTTTCTTTAGGTTGGGAAAGTTTTCTTCTATGATTTTGGTAAATATATTTTCTGTGCTTTTGAGTTGAACTTTGAACTATTTCTTCTATATCTATTATTCATAGTCTTTGTCTTTTCATGTTATCCCATATTTTCTGGATATTTTGTCTTAAGCTTTTGTTAGATATAATGATTTCTTTGAGTGATGATGAGTCCATTTCCTCTATTGTATCTTTAGCACTTGAGATTCTGTCTTCCATCTCTTATATTCTGCTTTTTTTAGTTGTATTTGTGGTTCCTTATTGTTTTCTCATGATTTCTGTTTCTATAATTCCCTCGACTTATGTTTTCTTTATTGTCTCTATTTCAGTTTTCAAGTGTTGAATAGTTTCTTTCATATGTTTGATTGCTTTTACTTGGTTTTCTTTAATGGATTTGGTGATGTTTTCCAATTTTTGTTTGCCTTTTCTTTTATTTCTTTGAGGGAATTTTTCATTTCTTCCTGAAGGGCCTCAAACATTCTCTTTAAGTTACTTTTTAGATTATTTTTTTCTGCTTCTTCTGTATTTGGTTGTTCAAGTCATGCTTTTGTAGGGTCACTAATTTTTCTGGTATCGTAATACTCTTTGTGGTGTTGCATATGTTCTTACTTTGTCTACCCTTCTTTCCTCTGATTGGTGTAGTTGGGGCTGACTGTGACTCTAGTGACCAATCTTCCAGGTACCAGTGAATTCAAGGCTCAGATGGTTGCTCCTCATGGTGAAGTCAGTGCCATTGCTCACTCCATGTTCCTGAAGGTCTCTTGGTGCTCCTGGGGTTTGCTCTTCTTCTGTGGTGGTTGCTTTCTCGGGCCTGCTCTGTCCTAGGTCACTGGTTCAGTCCTATTTCTGTAAATGTCTATAATTTGAATCAATTCTTGCAGAGGTCCTTGGTTTGGGGTTGGTCCTACAAAGGTCTCTGGCCTCGATCTACTCCCTCAGAGGTCCCAGACTCAGGTGTTTCCAGATACACAGAGGTCCTGGCTCAGGCCAAATTTCTTGGAGGTCCCAGACTCATGCCCAGACCTATAGAGGTCTCTGTTTCTGGCCTACTCACTTGGAGGTCCCAGACTCCTGCCCATACCTACAGAGGTCCTGGCTCAGGTCTACTTCCTTGGAGGTCCAAGACTCATGCCTGGACCTGCAGAGGTCTCTGGTTCCTGAATACTCCCTCAGAGGTCCTAGCCTTATATCCAGACAATCAGAGGTCTCTGGCTCTGGCCCACTCCCTCTTAGTTGCTCACCTATACTTGTTCTTGTGGAGTTTGCTATGTTAGGCCTGCTCCAGCCTAGGTCACTGGCTCAGTTCTGTTTCCATAAATGTCCCTGGTCTGGATCCGCTCCTGCTCCTGTGGAATTTGCTTTCTCTGACCTACTCCAACCTAAGTCATTTAGGCAGTCCTGCTCCTGTACAGTTTGCTGTCTCAGGCCTGCTCCAGCCAAGGTAGCTGGCTCAGTCCAGTTTTTGTAAATCTATTTCTAGCATTGTGATGAAATTTGGACTGATATTTAAGGTGGCTATACTAGTTTACACTCCTATTAATATTGTATATATGTCACTCTTTCCACAGAAAAGAATTCTACCACAACTTCATAGGACTAACACAAATATCACTCAAATAATTACCTAAAATATAAAAGGAAGTCATTCTTCCAATGTTTCCACACACTTGCTATGAAGCCAGTATTATCCTGATACCAAAATTAGACACAGACACTGAAAATAAATAAAATTATAGACCAATCTTCCTTATACATAGATATATAAATATTGCAAATTTAAGATCAAGTTCATTTTAATGAGATCACTCAGCATGATCAATATTGGCTCATTCCAACAATTCAGAGATGTTTCACCATATATGAATCAATAAATGTAATTCATCACATATATTGACTCAAATACTGAAATTAAATACTCATTTCAATAGATACAGAAAAGTCCTTTAAGAAAATCCAGCATTCATTGATACAATTCATGGAAACACTAGACAAAGTGAGAGCATAGGTCAACAGAATAAAGGTGGCATGTGTCAAATCAACAACTGATATCAGGCTAAATGGTGAAAAACTCAAACTATTCTAAGAGCAAGAACAAGGCAAGGGTATCCATTCTTTTCGTAGTACTTGAAGCCATAGCTAGAAAAATAAGGTATAAGAAATTTTAAATAATAGAACACAATAATGAAAGAAGTCAAACTATCCTGATCTACTGATAGGATTCTACACAAAAGAGATCTTAAAACGCCACCAGCAATCTCTTAGAATTAATAAATGCTTTCAGTAAAGTATCAGGATAAAAAACACACAAAAATATCAGTAGTATCTTTTCAAAATTTCAAAGACAAACATATTGAAAACAAATCCCCAAATTTTTCTATAGATGTGGCTTAAATTATGATGGGATTATATTCTAGAAAATCCAATGGAATCTGGGATCTTTTAAAGATAAAACTTCATGTGTATCTATTCAACTGAACATAGGGCTTACCAACCCTTCTTTTGGTAGCATAGCAGTTGTTTGTCCCTCTGATCATATGTCTGATGTAGAAATACATCTTACTACCTTTCTCCAAGATATCAAGAAAAGAACAAAGTATGTGATGCTCACCAGGGAATGTTCAAAATTTGAGATTTGAACTACAGAGTGTTCTGAAGGAGTATCAATTTTATAACACTGTTAAGTCAAAAATTCTAAAGGCTATGTTAGCTAGATGTGATTATGTTTTCCCATAATTCTAGAATGTGCACCTAGAAGCAAGAGACTCAAGATTGAGGGCTAGCCTAGGCTATATAATAGGTTGGAAATACTGCTTGAATTCATGAAACCCTGTGTCAACCACACCTGAAAATAAAACTACTGTAAATTAAACCACTATGAAGTGGGAGGATATCTGTTTATGTCTAAGATAGAAGACCCTATAAGAATGTCTCTGAAATGTTAGGTTACACAGTGGTTAGGGATAAAACCCTAAACAAGAGACATTCTGAGATCAGAACTTATCTTTATCACTTCATCAATATTGTATTGCTATATAAAAAAATTCCACTAACTTAGTAGGCAGAAGCATCAGTAGTCCATGTCTTCTTGAACCAGGTGTCAATCCAGGTATCAGTAACCAAATCCTCTATGTAAGGTCTTCCAATGCCACAATCAGAAGCTGACTGGACTGTGTTCTTATGTGAAACTTGATGTACTCTTCAGAAATAATCGCAATAGTTGATAACAACCAACCCTGTGTGGATGTTGTATTCAGTTGCTTCTAAAGGTCAACAGTGCCATCACTTTTTAGGAGAAAATTTTGGTCCTACATTTCAGAATTTCACCAGCTTGTTCAAAATAAATATGATAAATAATATTGCTCATCATTGCCGTATTCTAATAGATAAAGACAATCATTGGTTCTACTCACTCTTCAGAAGAATATATTGTATGAATCAACTCCTGGGGACCACTTCTCAGCACTAGATACGTCAAGATCCTTTCATTTGGCCAAGTCATTTAGCTTCTCTGAAGCACACATTTTCATATATGTGTGTGTGTGCATGCATAAACACAAACATGTTATGTATACATATCTAAAAATTAATAGGAAAAACTATGGCCTTAGAGAGTATTCAGGGTTTCCATAGGCCCATATATGTAAAACTTAATACAAGGACATTGTATTCTGAAGTGCTAGCTCTTGTTTCAGTGAATTAATTTAGCAGAATAAAAATGAAGCATTTTAAACTGATGTTTAGGCAATCTGAGTTAGTTGACAGTGGACAGCTTCATAGGCTAGATTAATGATATATATGTGTAAGTGATTGTATATACTTACAGAAGTTGCTATATGTGCTTATATTATATATGTATCACCAAACTTCTTATTCCAGGTCTTGAATTCAAGTCAATTTTGGCTATAGTTATATATTGAAGTAGTGGCATGCTATTTCCTCTCTGATATCTGATTGAATTGACTTTCCAGTAAATATAAAATATCATTTACAAGTCTGTTAAATAGAAATATACTGAAAATTATAGTATATTCTATGAAACTTCTAATAATAATTACCTCTCATTCTATTAATATATATACCATAAAAATACTATTTATTCAAACCCACATAATTTTGAATCACATAAAATTAAAAAAAATTCCATCTCCAATAGAACTTTTCAAATATTGAAAGGAAACCATTTCTATCTTTCCAGATCTAAGATTTCTGATTTCTTCAAATTCCCTCAGGAAATTCAAGACCTCATAATCAGTGCAAAGGGAAATTCCCTATATTCCCATCTATTACAGCCATTTTCCCTTTATGGCACCAACTGACTATGAGTGATGATTCATTTCTGTATCTATATGCTGCCTGGTCATTTCTGTTGTTTATGTGAAGCAACTATGAGTTTCCTGGTGTCTTGTGTACCGATTGGACCCCAACAATATTTTACTTCATTATCGCAATGCCATTAGGAGATAAATTACCCAGAATAATCTTTGCAAAGTCAAAAGAAGACTAATCCCCTCACCCATGTCATAGAATGAATGGAAACAATTGTTGAATCTTGTCTTTGATGACGGTCTAGGCAAGAAGATAAGGTTTAATGTGCCCAAATATAAGAATACGGCATGTGAAGACATGCATTGCTAATTTAAACAGTAACCTTTGCTCAGGAAAGGACATGACAAAAATTTTTTTCTGAAGTATTGCATCAGAAATAGATGCCTTGGTAAGAATTTCCTGCATACTGAATTCCATTAATACCATTTTAATTTGTTTCCAATACATTTCCATATGAATGAGGCTTGCCATGATTGCCCTTGCAACAAGGAGGAAAAGGGGAGGAAGGATTGGCTCACTAAGTAAACAAGTCTTCAAGTTTGAAAACTGTGTCATATAATCATGAAAATTATACTGTATCTCTTTTTATCTTCAATGCAGTTCTTATGGGAAGAAATAACTTATATTTTTAAAAATAAAGGTCATCTGCTCAATTATGAATAAAGAATAGTCAAAACATCTCTGAGTAAAATAACTAAATAAATAGTAGTATCACACTGACAAATTTTCAAAACATAGTTTGATTTTTTTAAATTATGCTGTATTTCATTTTTGTGCTACTATCTTACCATTTTGCAAATGGGAACGATATAAGAGTCAAAATATCTATAAGTTTCAGAATGTTGTAATATTAAGGCAAAGTAAAGGGCATATGGAGGAAAGGCTATCTGTAAAAAGTAAGAGGGAAGAGAAACTAAGAAATAATGTCACTCTGATATCATTTGAAATATTTACAAATTAAGTTTGCAAAGTAGATATAACTGTCAGAATTTCGGAGGATATACTTCTTTATGTTTCATTTTAAAAGTTCATATAAATTTTCATCTCCTGTAAAATACGAACTACTGTTCAATGTAGGTTACTATGTATACACAACAACAACACACACACACACACATGCAGCTTCTGATAGTTTTTCTTGTTTCTATTTCCACAGAAAAACTAAAATTTTAAGGGTTGAAGAATACTTTCCTGTAAATAAATGCTTAGAAAGCAACTTAGGTAAGTGCAGAAGCACAAACAAGCAAAACAATAGTAGCCCTAAACAAGGAAAGTATTATCTATAGCTTGATTTTTTAATTTGTCTTTTTTTGAAATATTTTTCTCAAAATCATTTGTAGACTATTTATTTTCCTACTACTGACTGGATCGCCTAACTGGAGTTTGCCTTTGGAAAATAAAGAGACATTTAGACATTTAGAAAGAGTGCTAGCAGCTTGACAAAGGAAAAATTACTCTACTTAACTCCAAGACAACAGTTGGAAGGGTGTCTAATAATTTTTATAGTAACTGCTCTTGTATTTTAAAAAGTTACAACTTTTGATACATTAGAAGATAAAAAGGAGCTAAATGTTTCCCTTGGGATAATGTGAAAAGCAAAGATAGGAGCAACACTGTCCACTTTTTGTCTCTAATATGGAATAAATTTTTCCAAAAATGCCTCAGTTCTGTAAACAGTCACACTCAAATGGCACCATCTTAGCTACTTTACAACTTTTATAAACAAGGAAACAAAACAATTAGAAAAATACAAGACAAACTCTGAAAATAACTAAATATCCCAACACAAAGTCTCCTAATATGTACACCCAAGGAAACGTACCTTTGTCATGACTGTCTCTGAAAAATGTGCCAATTAGCTGGCAAGTCTTTTTTACCTTGGAACTTAAATTGACAATCGGAGGAATAGGAAAACCCAATTTGTCTAGGACATGATTGCCTTGCAGTAAGGCTTTTGTGTGATGTATTTACATATTCCAAAAGTATCTTGTAAGAAAACTTTTCATGGTTACCTACGTGGTAGAAAAAGGAATGCCGTCAAAGCTTTCCCTAGTCTCAAACTGTAGCTCTCAGTATTACCCTGTGTTCCACCTGCCAACAAGTAAACATATGAAAGCCACAGCGACGCACATGTCCTCAGTGTTCTTCTATTTAAGGTACATAGCATCACTTGCAGTTAATAATTCTCTCACATAGCAAAATAATGTTAATAAGGACAGAAAAGTTAAGATTTGGAAAACATTCATAGACATAAAAGCAAAAGTGCATTCTGACACACATCTCTTTAACTATATGTCTAATTAAGGCTGAGAGACCATGAATTCATATTTTACTTCATTAAAAATAACTCCTCCTTTCCTTAGCTATACAAAAATTATTTAATTGGCAATAAGTGTGCATAATTATGGTGTGCCAATTGTTGTATCCATAAATGTATACATAGGGTATATATCTTCAATTATTTCTCAATTCTTTAAATAATTTCTGTAGGTTAAATTAAAAATAAAATATATGCTTTGAACACTATTCTTTATTTACTTCTGGAGTATAAAAATATCTAACTTCTCAGTCTTGCAATTGACACACTCTCGAAACTGATTCTAATATGATTTTTCAATTTCTAACTTCTTAGATACTACCTTACCGTGAACATGTAAATATATATGTAATAGTGTGTATGTTATGTTCTAATCAATTTAAAGTGAACATTTAAAAAGTATTTATTTATATATTATTTTATATAATATACCATGTGATATGAATTATATATTTGAATGATATATTCAAATTGCATGATATATTATATTCTATATATGTGTTATTTACATATATAAACTTTTCATGTTTTGCATTTCTATTTTTCCTTGTAGGAATTGAGTTTCATGAGAAGAAAATTTGTGTCTTCTTTATCCATGGCTCATTTTGAACTTGTTACAGGGATGGGTTAGACTAGAAAAATCAATAAACAGTTTTCAATTAAAAATATTCTTTATTCTTCTTCATAATCCAATAATTAAAATAGTGTCTGGGACACATATTTCACAAAAAGTATCTTCTAAGACTTCATTTCTCTCCAGCTTACTAAAGAGAGGTCATAAACATGTGTAAATGCACACACACACACACACATACACACACACACAATCCTATGTATTAGATGTAGAGAACAAAATTTCAGTAAACATCAATTTTCTCTCTCTCCCTTAGTACTTGAGAATAAGATTTCCATAATTTAATCAGTTCTCTAAGGAAAGGTTGTAACTGGCAGCAAGGTTATGTAAACAAATTTTAGTGTTAAGAACATGATAGGTAGATATCATTTTTAAATTGCTTTATTCATTCTATGGGGCAAGTATCCAGTAGTAAACATGAGTCTCAAACTACAATTCATGCTAAATCTGTCCTTTTATGTCATTCACCCAACCGCTATATTCTTGGCCATTAAATTCATGGCACTTTGGAGCTGTCTGTTACCCCCAAACAATCAAACCACAGAATGAAAATCGCTGATTCCTTGATTTATCATGTTGTAAGATGTAGAAGAAAAGAAAGGAAGGTGTGGTATCAATTTTGGCTCACACGTTTTAATTCAAGTAATAAATACATTTATTAAGTCACTCAAAAAAAAAAACCAAGTGAGTAATGTGTACCAGCGAAAACAAATATTTTATTAGTGATAAATTCTGAGTTAAAAATATATCTTTGATAATTCTTCTCTATCTTCAATTTTCTTCATTACATTTTTTAAGAGACATAAGATGTCAGAAGATGTCAACTGTTCGTATGCAGATACCAGTATTACAAGACTAAAGAATAGTCAAACAAATATTTTGTCATTATACAAAGCAGCAAAGCTACTTTTAATTCTTATATAATTTTAACTATTTCAGGGTCACTGTTTCATTTTAATGATTTACTTGCTACCTTTCTGTGTAGATACCTGTGAATAAAAACTTCAAAAAAGAAAGCTAGGAGATGAGATAGTTGTCTGAACCTCTGGACCACTTTGAAAGTCAGGGTCATTTTTGCTTATTTGAGCAGCAGGCATATGTAGTGATATTTAATTTGTATTTTAATAAATAAAGCTTGCCTGAAAATCAGACTGTAAAACAGCACCACCGGTTATCCTTACAGTCTAGGCAGTGGTGACACACACCTTTAAGCCCAATAGCCACACTACTTTGCTATAGAAAACGGCCAGTAATTGTGCATGCCTTTAATCCCAGCACTAAAGAGAAATATAAGACAGGAGGAGACAGTTCTCAGACACAGTCTCATTCTGAGGATTCCTAGAGGCAGGATTGACATTTCGGACAGAGGTAGAGTTAAGTGCCAGTGGTTGACTGTTTTGTTTTTCTGACAAACAAGATTGAACCCCAATATCTGTCTCTGGGCTTTTATTAATAGTGCTCCAGGCATGATTAAAGAACAATGTGAACAACAGTAGCAGGATGCACTAATCATCTCAAGTAAATTCATATTTATTTTTAGCTGGATTACCTCCCATCTTTAAAGTTACGGTACTAAGTGAAAATTTTTCTGGGCAGCTTATAATTAAAATCTTGAAAATACCATTATTTTTTCAGTTAGATGACAACAGTATACATTAAAAATGATATTGCCCATGACTAGTCAGGGCTCCATCAACATGTCTCCTCATTTCGGGCTCAGTCTCACTTACAGAAGATATGGGAGTCTGACGGTACCCATTGCTGCACATTGTGAGGATGAAGAGAGATGTTTCTAATGCTGTGCAGAAGTTTCCCATTTTCTTGTATTAAAATTGCTGAGGCTGTTCCCATTGTGACTTTATTTGCTGAGCAACTTAAATAGTTCTCTCCTGTCCAGTTTCTTGGTTGACTGTACCTCTCCTTAGTTTATGATTCCGAACTATTACTCTACCAAAAATTATTACCACAAATTCAATGTTATGTTCTAAAAGTCACCTTTGAAGGAGATGAATTTTATGCTTTTCCCAGGTTTATTCTTTTTCAAATGCTCATTTAGCTACTGCAAGTCAGCGACCCCATTACCTTTAAACCACTGTAGGCTATTTCCAGTGCCCTCCTCTGTTAGTTATTTTGTTTTACCTTATGTAACAAGACTTCTGAGATCATCCTAGCAGAAGCATATGGTTACCCAAAGCAAATATTTGTGAACTGCTACTTGACTTGGATTTGTTCTTATGATTTCTTTTGGGATTTCACCCATACTCTTTCTTGTTATTTCTCTTGAACTCTGGACAGGAAATTTTGCCTTAGCATTTTGTCACTGTTATATACGGAAAGGTACTATCATAAAAAAACAATCATTGTGATGGCTGGGACAAAGCTCGGTGGGCAAAATGCATGCTACACAAGCACATGGGCTTGGTTTAGATCCTCAGCACTCATGTAGAATGTCAGGTTTGCTACACAGGTCTGTAGCCTCAGGACTGTGTGTTTGGTGCTAGGTAAAAGGAGACAGGAGGAGTTTGTGAACTTGCTCACCACCAACCCAGTGAACTCCAGGTTCAGTGAGAGACACAATCTCAAGGAAGTACCTCCAAGAAAGGTAGTAGACAATCACAGTTCCCTTGTGTCCCATATATATTCACAACATATACATAGCTGAAAACACACACAGCTACAAAAACGTATGCACACACATACTAATAATCATAATTTTAAAATTATTCTACTAGATTGTTTGCTATATTAATTTAAGATGATATTCACTACATTCCTTTAGTGTATAATGTTTAATGTCAAAATCAATGAACATCGTTTCAAATAAACTTCACTACCAGTTTCAAAGATATGTAGTAAAACCACTATTCTCCAGTCAGACAATGTAATGAAAGGTTAGAGCTATAAAGTTTCTCTGAACAAGTAAGTGAGTCAACTTCAGCACATTGTCTAGGTTGACCAGCACTTCATTCATGTCTACCAAAACCTGTGTCATTATTTGACAAAAGGGTTTTCATAATTATTATATAGCTCTTTAAGATAAAATGTCACATTGGGTTAGCAATTCACTTAATCCAAAAAAAAAAAAAAATCAGATGTCCTTATTGAGAGAAGTCATAGATGTAAGTACACCCACGCAGAGAAGGTCATCTTCTTAGAGACAGGGTCAAGATGGACAAGTACGGTCACTAACACCAGAAGACAGGGAAGGCAAGTGAACAGTCATATTAGATCATTTTAAACAGCCTCCTGACATTTCTGTTTTATTCCTCTGGCCTCCTACACATTGACAAAAGCAATTCTTATTACTTTAAACCAGCTATTCCATGATAAGTTTTTACAAAATCCTCCCACATTCACAATGAACACATAAAATATTAGCTTAATAACCAGTGTAAAATTAAGTTGCTCAGTGTTAAGTGTATTCTGTCAAGAAGACTTGTTCTACTTGAGCAACTAAGTATGTTTAATAGAGGTTAGAATCATTTATTCTGCAAATAAAATTTCAAAATTGCCTATAAAATATACACCAAGTAACAGAAATGCAAAAATACCCAAGGTACAGTGATTATTGACCTCAGAGATCTTAAAATAATGATAGGTAGTAAGCCTGTATATTGCAGCCTGTGTAGACATGTAGTTCACTTAACATTAGAAACCCATACACCTCTGGATCCTGGCCCTGCAGGCAGTGCTAGGGGTAGACTCCTCATAGCTTGGGTCTCAAGCTGAATCAATCATTGGTTGACCACTCCCATAATTTCTGTGCCACATATACCACAGAGCATCTTGTATTAATAAAAGAGAAAGTGCCTAGTTTTACTGCAATTTGATATGCTACCTTTGGTTGATATCCAAGGGGGGCCTTCACTTGTCTGGAGAGAAATGGAGAAGTAAATTTATGGCCAAGCAGGAAGGACTGGAAAAAGAGAAGGGAGGGGACGCAGTGGTCCAAATGTAAAATAATGATAATCATGATGGTGGTGGTGGTGGTGATAATGATATAAATAATAATCAATATACCTTGTAGTCCCTTGTCGGTGCTCTAAATTCAAAATTTTAATTATGACAAAACATTAAAATAGATACATATGGCTAAGTCTCTCATGAATAATGAGGTGCTTCTCACAAGGGGTTGGTTTTGCTGGCTGCTTCTCTGTTTTCTAAATCCAATGCCAGGTCTTCCCAAGCCATTAATTTGTTCTCGGTCTTCTTCTAGTCTCAGGGATGTGTCCTCTTCTTTCATGCTTGAATCAAATTCAGGCCCTGTTATGTCTGTGGTTCTTTCTAACAAAGTGGGAATGAATCACACAATACTGCTAATTAGCATGAGTACTAAAAATAGAGAAGGGTACTTTTAAAAAACACAGGTAGCAAAGAAAACATGCACAATAAGGGGCCATTAAAGCTAAAAAAAAAATGGTTACTCCATCTTTCATGCACATGATTTTGTCATCTACGTGCGCTGACATGACTAACATTTTGTGAAAGGCCGAATTGTCCATAGCTCTTTCCTTCAGCCCCCCTGCTTTCACCTTTTTTTGTGTTTCACAGAGAGAAAAAAATAAATAGGCAAGCCGGGCGATGGTGGCGCACGCCTTTAATCCCAGCACTCGGGAGGCAGAGGCAGGCGGATCTCTGTGAGTTCGAGACCAGCCTGGTCTACAGAGCTAGTTCCAGGACAGGCTCCAAAGCCACAGAGAAACCCTGTCTCGAAAAACCCAAAAATAAATAAATAAATAAATAAATAAATAAATAAATAAATAAATAGGCAACATCATCAGCAAACTCTACTCAAACCGATTCAAAGTACAGCAATCACTAAACTCTCTGCCTTTTTCTTTCTATGAGATCTGCAGGTTTCATATTTCTCTTCATGGGTACAGGTTTGATAGAGGAAGTATTATAATGTGCAAAAATAAAGACCACCAGAAAGAATAAGTAAGCATTATTTCATAAGTCCTGACAATTTCTTTGCAACTGGTGACCTTACATATTATGCAACTAAGCCTCAAAGCTGTATGCAAGTGTGTGTATCTATGAAGCTACAAGTAAATGGGCATATATATATATATATATATGTGTGTGTGTGTGTGTGTGTGTGTGTGAGTTGTGTGCATTTGTGTGTGTAGGTATGTATATAAGTATCAATATATGTATACACCTTTGGACAAAGAATTAAGCAGATTATCAATGTAACCGTGATTATGATCAGAAAAGGAAAAAAAATAAGTTAACTGTTTGATCCATTTGACACATTCAGCAAATTTTACTCATTCAGACCTTGTAAAATGTAGTGCTACTCGGGTGTAAACCAACATACCCAGGGTTAACCTATCATTTCTGGCATTTCACCAGTCTCAATCATTGCCATATCACAGACCAGAACATCCTCTAAGAATCCAGCTCGTACACAAGCCTGAACATACTATTATCTCAGTGTTTCCCACAACTGACCACTAAGCAAAGCTCATGAAAAGCAATGTCAAGAACAGTGATAAAAAGAACCAAATCATCAATGTGGCTATGGGATAAGGCCAGTTCAGGCACCCTCTCCTTTGCTGCCCAAGGACCTAGCTGGGAACATCTCCTTGGACACCTGGGAACCCCCTCTAGATCCAAGTCTCTTGCCAACCCTAAAATGGCTCCCTTAATTAAGATATCTTCTTCACTGCTTCCATATCCACTCATCCTCCATCTCAACAATCTCATTCCCCTAAGATCTCCCCAATACTCCCCTTCTCCCTTCTCTCTCACCATCTCCCCTTTCCCCCACCCCACCCCTGTGCTCCCAACATTTTCCCGGTGATCTTGTCTACTTCCATTATGCAGGGAGATAAATATATGTTTTTCTTTGGGTTCACCTTATTATTTAGCTTCTCTAGGATCACAAATTATAGGCTCAATGTCCTTTGTTTATGGCTAGAATCCACTTATGAGTGAATATATACCATAGTCATCTTTTGGGGTCTGGGTTATCTCACGCAGTAAAGTGTTTTCTATTTCCATCCATTTGCATGTAAAATTCAAGATGGTATTGTTTTTCACAGCTGAGTAGAACTCTAAAGTGTATATGTGTCACACCTTCTTTATCCACACTGATGAATATCTTGCATATCACCATAGAACCTTCATCCAGCAATGGATGGAGATAGAGACAGAGACCCACATTGGAGCACTGGACTGAGGTCCCAAGGACCAGATGAAGAACAGAAGGAAGGAGAACATGAGCTAGGAAGTCAGGACCGGGAGAGGTGCTTCCACCCATGGAGACAGTGGGACTGATCTAATGGGAGTTCACCAAGGCCAGCTGGACTGGGACTGATGGAGCATGTGATCAAACCAGACTATTTGAATGTGGCTGACAATGGAGCTGACTGAGAAGCCAATGATAATGGCACTGAGTTTTGATTCTACTGCATGTAGTGGCTTTTTGGGTGCCTAATCTGTTTGAATGCTCACTTCCTAGACCTGGATGGAGGGGGGAGAGCCTTGGACTTCCCACAGGGCAGGGCAGCCTGACTGCTCTTAGGACTGGAGAGGGAAGGAGAGAAGGAGTTGGGGGAGAGGGTGGGAAATGGGAGGAGGGGAGGAGGTGGAAATTTTTAATAAATAAATAAATTTTAAAAAAAGAACCAAATCTACAGTGTGACTTTGTTTTCTCCTTGCTATGGTAAAACACCTGAATCACACAAGAAAAGGTTTATTAAGGCTTAATTTATGAAGGCATATATGGTGCTATCGAGGGGAAGTCATGCACACAGGAATGGGAGGCCAGCTGCTCACATGTTCACAGTCACAGAAGTAGAGAGACGGCATAGTGAGTCTGGGTTATAAAACCCGAGATGTCCCCAGCCACCAGCTTTGAACGGTAAGCCTCTACCTCCCAAAAGTTACACAACATTCCCAAATAGCACCAGCTGAGTATCAAAGTTTCAAATACACAAACCTGTGGTAGAAATTTCATACTCAAACCACAGTGTGCTGGCTAGTTTTATGTCATCTTGACATAGGCTAGAATCATTTCAAAGGAGGTAATCTCAGTTGAGCAAATGCCTCCAAGGCTAGACTATAGGCAAGCCTGTAGAATACTCTCTTAATTAATGATTGATGTGGGAGAGTCCATCCATTTCATCATCCCATTGTGCATTGAGTTTGTAGTTCTGTATTATATATATGATGAAAACACACACACATATCATAAACAAGCCATATAGAGCAAGTCAGTAAAAAGCACCCTCCATGATTCTGTATCAAGTTCAGCTTCCAGGTTCCTGATAGACTTGAGTTCCTCCCTTACTTTTTCTCAATGGACTGATATGCAAGATATTTAAGGTAAATAAATTCCATTTTTCTCAAGTTGCTTTTGGTGATGGTGCTTAATCACAGGAATACTAACCCTAACTAAGACACACAGTATACAGCAAATAGAACACTCTGGACATTATCTTCACCATACATATAGCTGTAGTACCTCTTGTTATTAGGTCATTCAGTGTTTAATGACCACTAAGTATGTGGGAAATGAAGCCAATTATATAGAAAGTATAAGATCTTGTCTCAGTATCCAGACATCACAGAAGGATCACAACAGAGAAAGGAAAAAGCATTTTAAGAATCAAAGAACAGACAAAACTTAAATATCTGCTTGGGACCTATGAGATCCCAAGCAGAATGTGTCACTTTATGCCAAATATTTTCCCTGCAAACAGGAAAATTGGGTACGGTGCCCTATATGTTTTTTACATTTTTTTTATTTTTAATTAATTTATTTATTAAAGATTTCTGCCTCCTCCCCACCACCACCTCCCATTTCCCTCCCCCTCCCCCCAAACAAGTCCCCCTCTCTCGTCAGCCCAAAGAGCAATCAGGGTTCCCTGCCCTGTGGGAAGTCCAAGGATCACCCACCTCCATCCAGGTCTAGTAAGGTGAGCATCTAAACTGCCTAGGCTCCCACAAAGCCAGTACGTGCAGTAGGATCAAAAACCCATTGCCATTGTTCTTGAGTTCTCAGTAGTCCTCACTGTCTGCTACATTTGTCTGTGTCTGTTGTTAGGGATGACATGCCTGTGTGAATCTACATGTGCAGAATCATTTGTTTTTGCCTTGACATGTCTTCTTCAATTAAATCTCCACATATTTTTAATTAATTTACTCATTTATTTTGTTTCTGTGTGTGCTTGCATGAATGTATATGTATATTTGTGTGTGTGTATGTTAAGCATGTGTGTCTGTTCTATCTATTTTTAAAATTGTTTGTTTATGTGTGCGTGTGTTCATGTTCTGTGCACATATGTGGATATCAGAGGGAAAATTGTGGAACTTATTTTTCTCCTTCCACCATGTGGGTCTGATGGATTAAACTCAGGTAGTCAGGTTTTTTAGCAAGCACCTTTTAGCTGGGAGCATCTTCCCTGTGATAGTATCTCACAGTGAACTAAGCATTTCTGTTAGCATGACTGACCAGAAAACCCCAAGAATCCTCTGTCTCCACCATTACAGTGCTGCAAAAAAAAAAAAAAAAAACCTCGTGCAGCAATGTATAACTTTTACATAAGCATTGGGGATCAAAATTCAGGTCTCTAGGCCTTTGGAGAAAATGCTTTTCTGGCCTAGTTGCCTCCCCAGTCCCCTTTCTATTTCTTTCTGTGTGTGCATTTTTAAGCCTCTCCAACTTTACCTTCTCTTTTTTGTCATTATTATACAATGAGATGCAGATTATATTTCTCATTCGGCTTGGAACTTTATTATGTTTGCTGGAAGACTAGAGCATGCTAGTTTTAATTTGCAAACAGTTTACCAACTGAGCCATTCCCTCAGCCATTCTACACATATTTTCTTAGTCTGATATTCCATGAGACTAAGCAGGCAACGTAAAGATGCTTGTGCCTTCACCCCAGTTTGCTTCCCCCTTTTCCCAGGTCCTGTGAGGTCTAAGTAGCAACTCAACCGAGCATTAGATCTCATGCTTTCTGCCTCAGGGCTGTGACTGCTTAGAATAGCAGCAGGATAGGTAAACCTATACATTAAATCAAAATCTGAATGTTTATACAGAAAAATGCGGGTCACTTTATATGCCTGTTTCACTTAAACCCACAATATATGGTAATTGAAGCTTTTTAAAAGAAAAATATACTTTGCACATGGTTCTATGAAAGAAGTCTATGTACAGTCAAATAAACACCAGCGCTATTCCAAGTAAGCACTTTGGCCTTCTTATCATAGCAGAGTTCTCGCAGATATTCTTTGTGTAGTACAGAAAAAGACATAGAATTTAAGCTTGATTCTTTGCTGAGTAGTTCACAACTCTTATGACCTTAAGGAAATTATTTGCTATCTCATAATTTCACCTGTAAATCAAGAATTAAAGTATATAATTTGGGGTATGAGCAAATGTTAGCTAAAGCTAAAAATGGCAGATATTCCATGATAGTTATTATTGTTACTTTCAAGTCTCTAGTAGGGAGAAAAAGCAATAAAAATGGAGGAAAATCATCTACTCAGAGAATAATCAAAATCATGTTCGTAAGTGAGGCAAGGGAAGATTCGACGTAATTTAATCATATTCTATCATTTTATCAATTCAGTAACTCAAGTGAAAAAGTAGAAGAACAGATCTTATTCAGCAGACGGCATTCAGTATTTTAAGAGGTTTAAGTTGCTGTGCATGTTTCCTTTATGCAGCTTTCATACACTCTCAAAAGGAAAGGAAATTCTTCAAGACCAGAAGAAACAGAACTCTTAACAGAAACATCTAACATTGTGTTAAAATCTCACTCCTGAGGAATAATCCTGTCTGATACTGATGAATATTTTCTTAATTAATGAGGGAATACTGAAAAAGCCTCAGTACCATCTCTGTGCAGTGGACATTAAAATCTTGCTGAAAATAAGGAGTAGTTAAGCTGACATTTTTACTTAGATTTTTTCCATTCCATTATAGACATACAAATTGTGGTACTTAATTAATAATTAACTTGTGAAATTAGTTTTATTTCTAATCCTAACCTAACTATAGAAAAGAAATTATTCAGTTCCCTCAAACAAATATAGAAATAATACTTTTTAAAGTAACGTATGGGTCCCTTTATAATTCCAAAGTAATTATTAGAAAACTATACTGCTTGGATAGAGACCCAAGTGATAGCTTGTTAAAAGACATTTGCACATCCTCTATAAACCTCCCTCATCATAAATAATACCTTAGTTCATTTTATAGAAGCCAAAACGTTCCTCAGTAGAAAAGCTGTTGAAGCCCTTAAGACTATACAGTGAATGCACAGCTGACAGACCAATAGGAAGATCCACAGGAAGTGTATTTGTTCATGTTCACATGAAGCAACCCATTTTAAAGGGCTACAGGAACATTTGTCTTTTAAATGTCACTGTCATATCTGTAAAAATCTCGTGAAGCCATGATTCTTCCCTTTGAAATCAAATTTGTTCTCAAGCAGCACAACAGTGTGACTTCTGCATGAGCAACAGAAAGACTTTGCTCCATTCCCCCACACCATGAGACTTTAGAATAGCATTCATTGGTTGTTCTAACGGTCAATTTTATGTAGAATCAATCCCACAAAATTGCTAACAGACCACATAGAAATTTCTATTGAAGACAGGCACTGAGCAGGAAGGCAGCATGCCCCACCTTTGCGAATAAACAAATCTGGGCATCTCCAAAATTGGTTATCACCAAAGAGATTAGATAAAGAAAGCAGCTTCTATAGTAACCAATAAAATCAATACATTTACAGAAGCTTTTCCCATATCAGAGGAGAATGGATAAATCCAGGATTCAGGGATGTTTAGTCACTTTATCTAATGGTTTTGAATATCAGGTACTTCCCCTTGAATGCTGGCTCTTTCCTGGGTCAGGTCACGTGTTCCAGAGTACTGGTTTGACAGGTTCTGCATGCCCCTTTTTGTGAATTCGATACACTTACTGTCATTGTCCTTACCTATGGAATTTTCTGTCTGTAAAACTTAGAAACCTTGTGGAGATCAGCTCTTACTCTTCTTCTTCTCCTTACTACTTCTATTTCTTCTCCTTACGCTTCTTCTTTCTCTTTCTTTCTTTCTTTCTTTCTTTCTTTCTTTCTTTCTTTCTTTCTTTCTTTCTTTCTTTCTTTCTTTTCCTTATTCTTCCCCTTAATCTTCTTCTTATTCTTCCTTTTCTCCACACCCCTTAATTTTTCCCTTTGCACACAAAAAAAAATTAAGGAAGATGCAGAGATAACGTACTTGAGTTAATTTTTTACCCTCAGATCCTCACCTGCCATAGGCATCCAATTCTGAGCCCTGGGGGTTTACTGAGGCTGGTACTCAAGGCACCCGACCAAAAACCAGTACCTCTGGCTACTCTGTACTTGATCAATAAAAGCATAAAATAGACTAGAAGTGCCCAGCAGGTGCATGAAGGAAAGGACCTATACTCTCTTGCATGGGAAGACATAAAATATCAATTGAATGTGCCAAACTTTGAACCCTACCAATAGTCTCCATGGACACTGGCTGTGGCCATGCATGATGGCTTAGAAGAGACTAGCAGCTGTGTTACAAAAGAGAAAACTGATTTTTTTTTCTGAGGCTTTAGGCAGTTTCAGGCAATAGGATGACCCTTCATTTCTTTTGTTCAGAATAACTCTGGGTGTCCAGTGCAGACTACTGCTGCCTAAGGACTAGTGATGAGACAAACAGCTTCTGCTCTCCTCATCAAGGCAAGTGGGGCAGGGTAGTGGTGATGGTAATTTCCACCACCATCACTCCGTTAATCTAAGACTTCAGAAACATGCACAATTTTATCAATATTTTTCAAGTATCTAAGAACACTCTTTGAACACATGAACCTTTCATTAAAGGGAGGGTATCCTTTAATTGGGGAAATATTCTGTTAATAAGACAAGATCCTGGAACTTTATGGAAAACCTAGTATATTTATTTTGTTGTGGTACTTATTTACAGACGTTCCTTTAATGTGCAGTCTTATGTTGGAAAATTCATCCAACACTGTAGAGCTTCTCTTGTGACAGATGAAACACCATGCTCCCTGCAGCCCATTATGCTTTTCTTGTTGTTTTGTTTAAGAATTTATATTAAAGGTAAATAGATTTTTATGATGGTATAACAGGCTGATGTTTAATATTCTATCCCAGAGCCTCTACCCAGCCTCCTTTGAAAGAGCAAGATGTAGTGCATGCACATTGCTGTCATGAGAATCCTTGAAATTCAGGGTGAAGGATCTTTGTGTAAAGCTTGAGCAGTACATTCAGTCAGGGGAACCAACAACACTTTTATTTAAAATAACAATACATTTTTTACTTTAAAAACTTACCTAAGCAATTAAAACCCCACTATCCCCTTTTTCTGGTTTCCCATTTGAGCACAATGCACACCAATGGTTAACCCAGCCTCACTCATAGGTCCTCTGCTTTCATTCATCTTTGCCCCCAAGCTGCCTGCAGGATGCCACCAAAAGCCCAATCACAGCAGTCCAGACATTGTATCATTTTAGCTCCAAGTGATTCACCCCTCCAAATATTCCACTGTGTTTTCAAATAGCTCAGTTTTTTTTTCCTATGGAGAAGACTGGAAGACCTTAACTCTACCAGCAGCAGTTTGACAACACACATATCATATGCGTTGGCCCCTCCAAAATGTTCTGAATGCTTAACCATCATTTAACATACACAGGACTCTTCTTATCACATTTAAACAATTGTGTATTTCTATAGGTCTTCTCTTGGGTTATACTGGCATTTATAAATTATGTCCAGTAGTCTTGCTTAGAATCAGAAAACATGATCTACCAATACCCTTCTTCAAGATATAGGTTGAACATCATTATTTTTCTGAACACTTTATTAATAGCTTGGAAGGGACCCATAGTGTTCTAATCCATGACAACTAGCTGATTCAATTATTAACCCTCAACAATCATCCGCCATTTCCCTGGCATGCTATGTGATGGGATATCAGCTCACCTGTGGTCGAAGGTGGAGGAGACACATAATAGACCCAATCTGAATATTTGAAATGTGGTTCATATTGAAAACCTCAGTCAAGCTAAGCCTAAATTTTCCAACTTTCAGGCAACTCAATGATTAATGAAATGAAAGTAACTAAGATTGCCTCAATAGGTCAGTGTGAACGAAAAACAAGTTAAAAGAAAATATTCTCATGATGCCCTACTCTGAAGATTTTTCTTTCCTGATGCTGGACAATATTAACTGATAGGCGCAGTGCTGAATCATACTGTACAGGGTATTAAACACATATCTATCATACATGATAATGTGTTCTTAGTTCTTCATCTATTTGATTTACAAGAACGAAGATTCATTCAAATATTGCTTTAATTTCTAACACCTTTGTCTTGTGGAATTTGTGGTTTACTTAAAATATTCTAAAGGTATTTTATAGATATTAGACAATCTTAATTCTGTAAGTTCTTAATGGTAATCTACAAATACACAGTAATATTTTACAAATTCCTCCTTCATCTTAATTTTATTTTAAAAGAGTTTTTTGAAACATGATAACTGTAACTGAAGGATACAGTTGTAGTAATATGATTTTAGAGACCCTGGAAGACAGATGGGGAATTCATTTGGAGAGGTATGTCTTTCAATATCAGGTCTCAAATTCTATTAAACATGTGACCACTTAGTTTCTCTTTAGGGACAGTCCTGATAATGAAATCTGGAGACATATGTGAAGTGGAACATCTTTGGGAAAAAAAAAAACATTTCAGTGATAGCATTAAAAGCCAAATTTGAGCTCTGTGAAGAACAGACTGAAAAGATGAATTATTACAGAGTGTAGTTGATGCTTTTATACCCATTTATTTATTTTTGCATTATGTGTATTTAACTATGACATTGCACGCTAGGAATAGAAACAGTTTAAAATAAAGTGTTATTGTTTTGACTTTCTAGGTGGAGTTATCTTTTTAAAAGAAGTATTAGGAGTTAATTCAATTTGTCACACACTTAATCTAGATATATATTGGTTTATTTTCCTCTAAGCTACTGGCTGAAGTGTTTAATTAGTGTCTGCTTTTGGGATCCTTAAATGTTCCCAAGATCCCAGATTAATAACTACTGCTTATAGAGATGAAGATATCTGCTACATGAATGTTTATTAAAACCCCATACAAGTTCCATGACTTTCACCCAATTTACTTTAGTTTCACATTATGTTAGTCTCCTTTATTTGAAAAAGGACGGGTAAATCACTCAGTTATATAGTTATATCTGAGCACATGAACTGCAGCTATTGGATTAATAGAACACAAATGTTATTGTAATTGACACTTTTCCATGTTTCATTTTTTAAAACAGAGATGATTGTATCAATAGGGAAATTAAAAATTGCAATTGTTTAGTTTTATCCTGACTCAACAAATTGTTTAGCATGTGAATGAAATGAATATTTTATGATGAAGAAAAGTTGACAAACTCTTTTACAAAGTTTGTATTTTTCTTGTATTGAATTTAAGAAAAGCTACTAGGCAGTGATTATGAGTTTGTAAAACTACAGCTAGTTTTGTCTTTATCCAAATAAACACGTTAGCACATCTATTGCTAAGTTTCAGTACTTAAATGCAATGATGTGTAGCTAGGTCCTAACGGCTCTCTCGGGAGAGGAGGTGAGAAGGCACGGAGTCAGTAGTATAGACCCCAGGAGTCTGGTAAACGTACACAGGAGATTCATGTATTGATCAACGGGGAGAATCTTACAGGCCCTATCTTCCTACAATAATGTACTAAAATTTGTATAACTGCTATTCATAATTTAATAGTTTTTGTATAAACATGTTCTTTATTTTTTAATTGCTTTCATTGGTGGTGTGAAGTGTTTATGGATGACAGTGGTACCTTGATACCATGTCACTGGCAGTCACATTTGCAAGGATTCAAGAGGCAGATTATTAGGTTAACCTAAATGGCTCATTGGGTAGAAGTGTTTGCCATGAAGTCTGACAACCATTGTTCAAGTCCGAGGACCCATGTGGTAGAGAGAAAACTAGTTAAGAGACTCTCTGACTTCCGTGTGTGTGTGTGTGTGTGTGCGTGTGTGTGTGGCACATGCAACCTCCACAAGTATACATACACAATTTATCAATAATAAATTAAGAAATAAATCTAATAATAGTTATTAATAGAGACACATAGGCTATACACATATAGTTTGACTATATGTTCTTTATTTTTATAAAGAAATTGGAAGATATCGAATAGCTCCATTGCCTAAACGTTCCATGATCTTTTCCCAAAACTATTATAGAAGATATTATTTATTATTAATCACTTCTTGGTATTTGTAGCTTCCTTGGCATATCAGCCTGTCTCCCATTCAGTGACTTTGAAAAATAATTGAAATCTCTTCATTTAAAAACATGCTATTCAATGGAGAAGTGAAAACTATGTTTTTCAAGACAAATTTTTAAGATGAAAACATAATGATGCTGACAAATCGTACGCCAAATATCTAAACTTCACTATTTGGCAAACCTTGGCATGGTTTTGGAATTAAGCTTTGGATAGTATGATAGCTAGTATTGATCATTGATGTGGTAGCCTCTAGAATCATCGCACAGACAAATATCTATGAGAAAGTTTCTATATTAAGTTGACTGAAGTGAAACTTTACTATAAATGAATAAAAACATCATTCCATGAGCTATGGTATCAGGATTCTTGGAAGAAGTATGCTGAGTCCTGGTTCTTTACCTTTCACTCTTTCCTGTTTTTTGCCAAGAGGTCAGCTGCCTCATGTTCTTGCCACCAGGACTTCCTCAATAAGTAGGATTATCCCTCAGATGGTGAATGCAATTAAATGCCTCTTTCCTTAAAGTGCTTTTGCTGGGCATTTTTAAAAGTAATGGCAAATGCAACAGGTATATATGTGGTGTCGCTGTTCCCATGAAACTTATAACTCTCCCATACACAATATGTTTCCTTGTTTATTTAGAATTTTCTTTGTTAGTAGCTTATAAATTTCCAACACAAATGTTTTATTTGGTGCATAGCTTAGGATTTTATTTCCTTAGGAGAGTGGCATTGTTTTTCTAATTTTGACTCCCATATTTACAAGGTCAATGTAAAAAAATAAGCATGATTCTTTATGGATATTATACAACTTGATTTTATTATCTCTATGAGGTAGCTTAGCAGAATTCTTAGAAATTTCCATATATATGGTAAATTATTTGCAAATAAACTTATTTCATTTCTTCATGCTTACCTAGTCATTATCTATTACTGCAGCCTTATCAAAATAGGAATTTTTAATGCTTTATTGAATAGCATTTTTGAGCACAGTTGTTCATGCTTCAGATCTTAAAGCATTTCTCCTATCCCCAGATAGTCTTAGAAGTTTCCTATGTGATCTATTTTATGTTTAGATAATAATCTTCCATTGGTAAGATTTTATGTACACTGTGCTGTTAGGAAGCATCAGATAAACCTTATAGGTTTCTCTCATGGATGCTGATATGCTTGACTACATTCAGTTGCTTTTAGAAATTAGTCTCATATGGCAGAGGTAAATTCTACTTCAATATGATATAAATCCCCATCCAGTGTTTGATTTGACAAAATATTTCCTCATAGAATTTCTGTGTCCAAATCAGTGAGAGATTTTGATCTGCAGTTTTATCTGTTACAATATCTTATTTTATATTAGGTGGTAAATATTCTTTATGCACAAACATTTTGGAAGAGATCCTGCAAAAATTATGATAATTTTTATAAATGTTTGCTACAGTGTATTCTAAAAAAGCAACTCAAATTTGAGCCTTTTGACAAAGTTATGAGTCTTTCTACTCTGGTCAATGAGATGGGATTCTCTCTCAAAAGAAAAAAATCAGAGGTTATTGTAGTGGTAGAATACAATTCAGTCATGAGCATGCATTCCTTTCCTAGTACTGGAAGAAAAAATAATAATTCACATGAGCCCTTTCATCTAGTGGGAAGAAATTTTCAATTATTTTCTATTTTGTAAAATTCTAAGTTTATTCTGTTGACCTATATAATTTTGGTTGAGTTTTAATATTTTTGGACTTCCACTTTCAATCATGTCATGTGCCAATTTTAAAGTAACTTTGAATGCCTCATTGAACATTCTAGTACCTATGGAATTGGCATTTGTGAGTCTTTTTTCATTTTTTGCATTGCCTTCTTATGTCTTCTGTGCATTTTATTTTTATACTATGTTTCAGTCTTAGTAGGAGTTCTTTCAATCTTATTGATGTAATGACAAACATTTATATTTTTTGTTTCATCCATTTTCTCTGTTGCTTTCCTGCTTTCAATTTCATTTGTTTTCTTTTCTCAACTGTATCACATCCTTCCCTCACTTAGGAACTTTTGAGAACATAGATTATTGAAGTGAGAATATCCCTCATCTTGATATGAAAACAATTATTTTATTGCTGTCATTTTTAATGCTATAACCAAGAGTTAGAATCTCTTTTTATTCAAATAATTGTTCATTGGTTCTGTTGAAAAATGGAAAATAGTAGAATGTTTTGTGATTCTGAGCTATATTTGTGAAGCTGAGTGACAATGTTTATGTCTGCCTAGAAGTCAAGCATCCTACAAAAAATTCACTGTTCATTCAAACCTCAAGGATAGAGATCTGGTTCATGTATGCTAATATTAAAAACACTGGTATTTGTTAATTCTCTAACACTTATAGTTAGTTTGTTATAGTGTCTATCATTAAAATAACACATTGAGAAGTCAGCCATGAATTTTATTAAACATTTGTGTTTAAATAAGACTATGAACATGAGAGACCAAAGACTGACATATTTTTGATAAATATTAAATATTTTGGCATTCTGTTTTTGAAACTGTTTTCTGGTAATTCTTAGGCATTTCAGATAATTCAAATATAAATTAAGCATAAATGACAAAACATGTTGTGCAAACCGTTAAAGTTTCTCATAGCTAATATTGCTTGATGCATTTTTGAATAGAGTTTCAAATGTTCAACTTAGCATTTTATTTTAAATATTAGCATTATATTTATATAAAGATGAGTTTAAAGCATCTTAAAATAATAGGTATGAAGAAAAGGAAACTTGGAAAGATTAAATGAGCAGCAATTCTACAAAAGCCAACTTTTAAAAAGCAATATTGGGAAAAGGAATTGCCGAGGGTTCAAACTGCACCACTAAAGATTTCTAATGGAATCCATGAGAATTCATCACTCTCACCTGTACCATTATGGCCCCTTCTTACTAGAAATAATCCTATTAGAAAAGGAGCATTATAAGCCCAAGATGATCTGCAGAAACTTTCTTCGTATTATGTCCTCCATTTCTTTTTTTCTCAGTAAGCAATTTAAACATTCTTACCCTTGTTTTTAAGAAATTCATTAATTTTGCGTTTTGAAATAATCTAACTCAACAACCATTCCATGTGCTTATAGAGAGTACAGGATACAAATGTAGCCACTCATGAGTTAAGACCTCTTCTGAATGTGAGTATTGATTTAAAATGATGGTTTGTAATATTTAATGCAATTTCACTAATGAAGGAACATTTTTCAAACACCCCACATGTACATTTTAATTTTTATAAACATTCAGGTTTATTTATTTTATGTCAAGGATCCATCCATATTTTCTACGGCTTTGTGTATTATTTTAGCTTCATATTCTTTCATCATCGTAACTTGATAAAATGGATCTAGATCAGCTCACCTAAGAAAATGGAGACCCATCTGCTAGGTTTTATATGCATCTGTTCATCTGCTATATCCATTTGTCAATTTCATATTGCTTAGCAGAGATTTCCTCTAAGTGCATAATATGATAAGTGAGAAAAAGAATTAAGACCCTTGTTTTATGAGCTACAAAGTTAGACAGTATAGCAAACTCACCTACCACCAGTTTTGTTTGCAAATTTTGTAATATATTGTACCTAACTTTTAAAAATCATTTAAATATGTTTTGAAAAGATTATTCAAATAATTTAGTTATAATAGATAATTTGAGTGTAAATCAGTTTTTGAATTTTGAGTTTTCAACATATTTTTAGGTAGAAAAGAAAGTTAAAATAGACATTTACATTATTATAATATATACATATACACACATACAGAGGAAAGGTGATTGAAAACAGGGTTTTTCTGTTCTGTAATTTTGTCTTTTGTGTATGTGCATGTGTGTTTATATGTCTCAGTGTTGCACTTGCACACAAGTATACACATGCATGTGGAAGCCATACAAAACCCTGAGGTTTTGCTCCATAGCTCCATCCATCCATATGATTTATTCATATATTTTTAGAAAGGGCCTCTTCCTCACCCCAAACTCACCAATTAGATGAAGCTCCCATTCCGTGATGTTCAGAGAGCTGTTTATCCTCACATCTCTATTTCTAGGACTACATATGAGCTGTCCTACTCGGCCTTTTAAAATTGCGTTCTGGAGATCAAACTCAGGACCTCACTCTAGTAAGGCCATCACTTTGTTGACTCTGCCATTGTGCTTACTGAGCTGTATCCCCAGCCTCTTGCTAGCTTTTATAAATGAGAATTTACAAAAAATATCCATCTGTAGATAATTCCACCTGTACTGCTTTAATATAGAGTCTTGAACAGGATGATGATTCTAAATATCTTCAGATTCTTAGAAAATATCGTGAAAGTGAGTCCCTAAAAATGTGAGATTAGTAAAATCAGTTGACTGCTTGGACCATCTCTAGGAATTTAAGATAAAAGCAGGTCCATTCCTTCTCCACTGACTTTCGTTTGTAATAAAATTACTTCATTTTTCATTTCAACTTCATCCACATCACATTTAATGAAGGCATAACCAACCACCATTCTATATCATGCACCTGAGAACTTTAAGGAATATTTGGAATAGCTGTCATCTTCTAGTAATAGAAAATGTTGGACTCATCTCTCTAACCATCTTTCTTCTCATTTGTGCAGTGGGGAAATGCTGCTTCCAAAGACATCATGTTTCCATAAAGTTGTCTTCTAAAAGCAATTTTAGAGTGTGTGACAAACATATAGTTGAAATTTGCTGTGTGCAAATATATAGAATTTTGTTTGATGCTTATAATTTTCTCACTTATAATTCTCTCTTATAATTCTTTCTTATAATTCCAATCATTCTGAAAATTCACCATAAAGGTCTTAACTCTGAACCTTTCTGAGCTGCTCTTTTCTCTTTGGAGTTCTCTATTTTGAATGGATTGTTCTACATTTCTCTGAGGGTTTTTCAGATAAAGAAGTCTAATCTACAAGTTCACTCCTACCTGATAACCTTCCAATACCAGTTTTTGTGTAATTATACAAGAGTCCCTACTCCACCCTCTGCACTCCTTTGTTATTGGAGTTCTGGTTATCCATGTTCCTTCGTGGATTTATCTCTGAAGTCCAGCACTATGAATTTTGAAATAATAAAAATGCTTTGTGAACTTCACCAACAATATCTAACAATAGAAAATATCCAAACACTAATTTTTGAGGGAAAAATACAGTGAGCTCTTATGATACTTTGTTCCTATTTGAAGTGTTCCTTGGGCTTGGAAGATCCTCCAATTTTTGTATGTGCTGTTCTTAGAACTATCTGAAAACATCAGCTCTTTAAGAATTTTGTAAACTGTGCTTTCATTGTTATTACCTATCTCCCACCTCTTCTCAGATCTCCATTTTCCTTACGCTACACAAACTCCTTTGTTTCTCCTCCTCTTTTGTCTTCACCCATCACGTCAAATTAAGTCACCTATATATTATGCCAATACATTCTACCCATATATTCTTGGATGTGTGGCCTTCCTCTGAAGTATAGTCAACTTACTAATATATATATATATTAATAATATATATATATGTATTGTCTGCTTGTATCTTTATTAACAAAGTGAATGCCATCTATATACACTCATTAACAACACCAGTTCACTTAGGAACATCAGTACCAACAATCTTCATCTCCCCCTACATTCCTATTCCCTGGAATACATCCTAATCCTAGATTTGGCTTTTAAGAAAAATTTGGCCTTGTTGAATTTGTCCCTGGAAACCATGTAAATGTATTGGCTGGGATTTCTGATCCTCATGTTCCTTCCAACTGTCCCTGTGTGCTTTAGATAAGAATCTGCCACTTTGCTGAGAATTTCGTGTGCAGAATAAATTCTACAAATTGATCATTAGTGGTGACTCCTTCGCTCACTGCCAGCATACCCAGAACGAGCTGCATCACACCATTGATGTCATTGTACTCATGGAACATGGAGTGGTCTTACAAATTACACACTCTGTAGCTCTATGATATTAATGGAGAGATCTTGTCCAGAAGGACCTGCTTCTCCTTGAGTTTCTGAATGTTCAAAGACTATTCTCAAGACTTGGGAGATGGTCATGGTGACTGGAAGGTTCAAAGTTAACTTTGTTAAATCCTGACTTAGTCTTGGAGAGGAAGAGAGTGGCACATGATGAAAATGAGGCAACTGGGAGAGTGAGGAGTTGCAACAGTTTTGGAGAGTAATTGAGGATAAGTTAGAGAGATTAGGATTGGCATTGTAGAACAGGAATTGTGTGGCACGTTGTGTAAAACAGTGACTGTGAGATGCCTTGTGAGTGGATGTCTGTGTAGATGTATGAGAAGTGTCTATGAGGCGATGTGTAGTTCTAGCCAAACTGTGAGTTCTGGTCTATGAAGTCTCTTTTCTTGAGTCATCTCCAGTGCACAGGGATGCAGGGTTGGGGTGTGCAATTATTATAGCTCTGTGAGGTAACTAGAAAACAGTGATAAAGACTGGTCCATCTCTAGCTGAGTTAAGGGTCTACACTCCTAAAATAAACTGGTTCTCCCTCTATGAGCAATTTTCAATTGTTAACAGCTCTTAGTATAAGGTATAGAACATGATCAATGCTGGGTTTGCTCTGACTTAAGTTTGCGTGGGTCTTGTACATGCTGCCACAGCCTACGAAAGTTCATATGGTCAGATATCCTGATATGTCCTCAAGACACTGTTTCCTTTTAGTCATACACTGCCAGTAGCTCTTCTTCTTCAATGATATCTGAACCTATGGTGGAGGGGGTCTTTTGTAGATGTCCATTTATGACTAAGAATTCTACATTGTTCTTTTTTCTATACCTCAGTCATTTGAAGATCTCTGTGGTAATCTTCATCTACCCCAAAGGGAAAATTTCTGGTGAGGATTGAGTGATACATTAATTTATGGATTTAAAAATAAGTTGATAGAAGCCAATTTAGTAATGTGTCTATTGAGCATGATAACTGTAGTAGTTTTTCTTTTAAGATTTATTATCTGTGGAACCATAGGATCTTGATGCAAAAATAACTCCAAGTACCAGTTACATGTTAGAAATGGAGGCTCAAATCTAACCAGAAAGTAGCAGAAACATCATGGGACTGTTCACAGGGAGAGAGAGAGAGAAAGAGAGAGAGAGAGAGAGAGAGAGAGAGAGAGAGAGAGAGAGAGAGAGAGAGAGAAGAGAGAGAGAGAGGAGACAAAGACATAGAGAGAGAGACAAAGACATAGAGAGAGACAAAGACATAGAGAGAGATAAAGACTTTGCTTTTCTCAAGGAGAAAATGAGAGCTCCTCTTGTACATGTTCCTAAGATTCTGCTTACAAATTTACTGTCATTGTTGTGTTTGCCATCTGCCCAGTTCTCAGCTCATGTTTTCTCAGATGTTAATCTTAAAGATAGGATCCCACACTCAAGTTCCAAGAAGGCCAGAAGAACACAAAAATAACACAGAACAGGGTTGTGGTACAATAGTTAAAATTTGTGAAACTTTGGTCAGGGTCTTGAAATCTATTAACTTTTTTGTTTCATATAAATTCTATGTGCTAGAGAGTATTTTTATCCCATTTTAAAAGGAAGAGCACCATAGAGAAATTAGATAACTTGATTAAGAAGTTGGATTTCCAACAATGGTTTTTGTAAGAATCACACCCTTATGTACTGAGTGCATAAGCTGTGAGCAGAGAAGACTATGGGATTCTGTAGAATAAACAAAACCATTTTCAGAGTAGTTTTAGTAGACTCCTAAACCACAGTGGCCCACAGGACAATCTAGATCAGCGGTAAAGTAAGTCTGCATCACTTGAACAGTTCAGCAATGACTGCTTTGCCTATTCCAATTGCAGTAATATGTAGAAAATAACATTACAGGAAAAATAATTCCATTATGAATTCAGTTAATTTAGGCACTACTGTTGAAGATGCTTTTTTCCCTATTGTACAATTTTAACTTCTTTGTCAAAAATTAGATGTTCAAAGGTGTGTGGACTAATATCAGTGTTTTCAATTTGATTCCATTGTTCCACCTGTTTGTTTTTATGCCAATACCTGTTTTCATTACTATAGCACTATAGTACAGCTTGAAGTAAGGGATTGTGATTTCTTAGGAAGTTCCTTTCTTATACAGGGTCGTTTGCCTATCCTGCAATTTTTGTTTTTCCATATGAAGTTGAATGTTGATCTTTTGAAGTCTATGAAGAATTGTCTTGGGGTTTTAATGGGAACTGCATTAAACTTATAGATTGTTCTTGGCAAGACCACCTTTTTATTATGTTGATCCTACCTGTCAATGAGAGATCTCTTCATTATCTGATGTTTTCATTAATTTCTTTCTTCAAAGACTTAAAGTTCTTGCCATACAGGTCTTTCTCTTCTTTGGCTAACAGTATTCCAAGATGTTTTATATTATTTGTGGTTTTTGTAAAGGGTAATATTTCTCTGATTTTTTTCTTATCATTTTAGTCATTTGTATATAAGAGGGTCACTGATTTATTTGAGTTGATCTTGTATCCTTTCATATTAATGAAGGTGTTTATCAGCTGTAGGAGTTCCCTCATAGAATTTTTGGGGCCATTTACATATATTATCATATCTTCTGCAAATAGTGAAAGTTTGATTTCTTTCTTTCTAATTTTAATCCCCTGGATCTCCTTTTGTTGTCTTATTACTCTAGCTAGAACTTTGAGTAATATATTTAATAGATACGGGAAGAGTTGGCAGGCTTGCCTTGTTCTTGATTTCAGTGGGATTGCTTTGATTTTCTATTCGTTTAATTTGATGTTGGCTGTCGGCTTGCTGTATATTGCTTTTATTATGCTTATGTACATTTCTTGTATTCCTGATCTCTCCAAGGCCATTATTATGAAGCGGTGTTTAATTTATTTTTTAAGTTTTGTTCAGCATCTAATGAGGTGATCATATGTGTTGGATCACATTGATAGATTTAATTATGTTGAACCATTCTTGCATCTCTGGGATGAAGTCAACTTGATCATGGTGGATGATTTTTTTATGTGTTCTTGGATTCAGTTTGCCAGTATTTTATTAAGTATTTTTGCATTGATGTTCATGGGGGAGACTTCTCTCTAATTTTCTTTCTTAGTTGAATCTTCGTATGGTTTGCCTATCAGGGTTATATAGCCATTTTTAAAAAAAAAAGTGATGATGTTCCTTCTGCTTCTATTGTGTGGAATAATTTGAAGAGTATAAATATTAGCTCTTCTTTGAAGTTTTGATAGAATTCTGAGCTAAATTCATCATGCCCTGGCCTTCTTTTGGTTGGGAGACTTTTGGTGACTGCTTCTATTGTCTTAGGGTTTATAGGTCTATTTAAATTGTTTACCTTCTCTTGATTTAATTTTGGTATGTAGTACATATCCAGAAAATGTCTGTTTCTTTTAGATTTTCCAATTTTTTGAAGTATGGGTTTTCAAAGTATGATTTAATGATTCTTTGGATTCTCTCAGTATCTGTTGTTATGACCTCCATTTCAATTGTGATTTTCACAATTTGAATATTCTCTATATCGTTTGGTTAGCTTGGATAAGGGTTTGTTTATGTTGCTGATATTCTCCAAGATCCAGCTCTTTGTTTCATTAATTCTTTGTGTTGTGTTCTTTGTTTTTATTTTATTGATTTCAGCCCTCAGTTTGAATATTCCCTTTATCTACTCCTCCTGCGTGAGTCTGTTTCTTTTAGTTCTAGAATTTCCAGATGTTCTCTTAAGTCGCTAGTGTGAGTTTCTCTATTTTCTTTATGTAGGTACTTACTGCTATAAACTTTCTTAGCATTGCTTCCATAGTTTCCCATAGTTTTGAATATATTGTACATTCATTTTCATTGAATTCTCAAAGATTTTAATTTCTTTTTTTATTTCTTCCTTGACCCATGGGTGATCTAATTGATCATTATTCAATTTCCATGAGCATGTAGACTTTCTGCAATTAGTGGTTTTGCAGAATTCTAACTTTAAGCCATGGTGATCTGATAAGATACAGGGATTTATTTCATTCTTTTTGTAAAAAAAATGAGATAATTTTATTGGTGATAAAAGCTTCTTCACGTTATTCAGTTTAGTTCAAATAGAAACAATTTATGCAAAAATATAATATGTGTACATGTGCTGGATTATAACCCATTCAAACATCTGACATTCTTATTGCAAAGAAAATAATAGACATCATCTCTGTTATGTTTTATTTAAGGCACTGTTTTCATACTTTATTTGAAAATTTCTGTTTGTCTTTATTCCAAAATAAAGAGCACCATTTTTGAGTAATACATCTGAAGAATGGTCTTGAAAAATACCATGCCAAAAGAAAACTGGACACATGCACAGAGTAACACACACACATGCACGCACACACACACACATTCATCAGTCTCAAATATTCTGAGCAAATCATAGCAAACATGCTAACATGCTTAATGGGATTTTTTCTGATAATTTTTTAAATTAATTTTTATTGAGCTCTACATTTTTCTCTGCTCCCCTCCCTGCCTCTCCCCTCTGCCCTTCAACCGTCCACCAAGGTTCCCTTGCTTTACAGTGTATGTTCAGGTTCAAAGAAGGTTAGAACCCTCTCACTGTCATGTAGGAACTCTGCAGACTATACTGAGCACACAGGCATGTATTTCGCAGGGGCTCACAATGCAAGTTTTCTGATGACAATTGTCAGTGCTGTTACACTGAGATTTTAATTTAAGGTCCATACAGAAGACAGAACAAAAACTTATGATGTAAATGAGACACAGAATTGGGTCTAGCATGCCCTCATGTTTCACCAAGTATAAATAGAACCCAAAGCAAATTAAAATATATGTTCTTCCTATTGTTGAATAAGGATGAAATGAAGAAGAGAAAGATTTAGGAGGAATAAAAATGCACAGACCAAAAGAGGAAGATTGGACTAGAGTCAGTCAACAAAGTGCTTTTCACACAGCCATGAGGAGCTGAGCTTGGATCCTAGGGCTTCTGTACAAGCCAATCTCAGTAGCAAGAATATACTATCCCAGCACTCAGGAGCAGAGGCAGGTGAACGGTGGGCAATCAGAATGGCTAATGGTTGAATGAACTCAATGAGAGACTACATCCCTAACAAAAACATGGACTGTTAGCTCTTGTGAAAAACAAAACAAAACAAAACATAACATAACTGGCTTCCATATGTATGCACACACATCCATAAGGGTCATTACATATAACATACAACATATAACATACAACAAACAAAAGAGAGAAAAGTGTTAAAATGAATTAAATATAAGAAGACTAAATTTTCCTTCAGTTTCTGTGTAACGTCCTCCTCAGCTATCTATTTTGTAACCTTAAAAAACTTTAATGATATTTGAAACTCATCCTATTTATGAAGCCATTTAAATATATTTTTGTGTAAGAGCTCATTAAATTATATTGCTTCTTAAGACTTTTTCTCCAATAAAAATAATGATAATAAACCATTGAAAAACAGATTTGTACAACTCCTCTGATAAACAAGATTTTTCTCATTCCAAAGGTGGGGTATTGCAGCTGGTTAGCTGGCAAGGACATTATTTAATTTTTACTTCTTATTTTGAGATTGCAAATCCAGGCAGTCACTGTCAGTGTCTCTCAAGCTGTTTAAAAATTAGTATTATTATTGCTGTTTGAAAGGAAATAAGTGGTTTCAGTGACAGGTTGAGAAACCTAAGTATTTTTGGGAATTCTGAACTATCCTGCTGTTAATTCTTGCCAAACACACACCTTACAGCTCTGTACCTGACCTGGTGGCTTTTGCATCTCTCCATCATTTATGTGGCGTTGCATAGTGCCCATCAAATACCTCAGACTTCATGAAGTAAGATCCTAAACAAATTCCTCAGGGCGAGTGAGGACACCTTCAGGGACTGGGTCGACATTTAAGCTGTAAGAAGACACACAACAAAAAAATCCGTCCATCCATCTCTAAAACTGTTATGCCTCTTGACTCTGCTTCCTAGGGTGATGTCTTTTTGCTATTAAATGGTTGCACAGCCCAGGAAAGCGTGACGGGTTTTATCAGCCTTGACAGCTGTCTAGAGAAACCAGCATGCAACCTAAGGCTTCAACCACTGTGTGTAGCTCTCTACTCAGTCCCTGTCAGAGTTCACAAATTTGAGCCTGATCAGCAATCAAATTGAAGCTCCACCTGCCGAATGCATCCTGGCTTATTCTAGTCAGAGGTGTTTTGTGCAAGGCTGCTGCTGATTCTAAGGTTGTGAGGTGGGTGATAACGCTTATAACTATTAAATTATAATGAGCCCATATTCATAGCTATTCATATTCCTAATGAGTCTATATGATTGAACACCCCCTAGTATAATGGCCCAACTTTATCTGCTATGAAATGTTTCTGTCCAGGGAAGATACAAGCAAGTCTTTCCTTCATATTCATGTTCCTACTCATCCTCCTTTGGTCCTGTCTTCAACTCCCCCACTGACTATTTTTGCTGTTAATATTGGATAAAAAGGTATATCCTTATATCTTCGCCATTAGGTAGGCATTCAAACTTAAACTTGCCTATGGCCACTGCCAGGCAATGAAACTGATATGTCATTAGCACCGTTCATTTCCCGGGCATCATTTTCTAGAATGTCTTCTCTGATCTCTTTTGCCAATGCTGGGTAGCAGCATTCATTCTTGTAGTCCTAAGGGTTATTCCTCATACTAACTCTTACTGACTGTATGATTTAATGTCAATGAATCTGAGATTTCTCTTTCTGTAAAATCATTTGGGATTTCCTTTTCTGGAGAACCAATGTGGATCCACTCAGGATACATTAGAAGTGACTAATTGGATGCTGAAAGTAACACATTATTTCCAGGTTCACATAAGTTTTAGTTTAAGTTGACTTTTCTCCCACTTCTCTCTCTGCCTCTTCTTTCTCTTCACTCGCTGTCTCTGAATTCTCGTATTCCATTTCTCTTTCCTCTTTATTTTTTCATCTTTATTATCCCTCCTTCTGTCTTCTCTTTCTTCTAGCCCAACCTTTCTTTTTCCTCCATCCTTTTGCTTCTCCTCTCCTCTTTTGATTTACCCGCATTATTACAAGTTCCCAATAATCTTGATAAGCATTTATAATGGTGTTTAGAGTACTAGCTCTTATTATCTTTCTTGTGCTTAGTACTCAACAGAAGAGTCACAAATGTCAGTTTGCACTTGCATTTTGTTAGCCTTTTTGCCCTCTATGTTTTGAGGGTTTTTTTTTTCCATCTCTTTCTTTATTGAATACCAGTAACTTCTTAAACTTTCACTTCCATTAGGGATTTCACTGGTTCTCAATTTTGTAACTATGTTTCTGCTATTGTTGTTGTACTTTTGCCATTTCAGATCTGTCCTATGAGTTGCAAAATAGCATCTGTAAATGAAGCCTAATTTCTTCTTTTTCCTAGAGAGACCATGGCCATGACAAGCATCTATGGTCACATGGGCATTAGCTTCCCTTGCAATGTTGACTGTACTCCTCAAGGCCTTGAAGATTGCAAGAGGTAATCAGAGACCCGGGAATCCCCGTGCAAGTTAGAGAACTAACAACTCATGCCTGAGTGAGATTGAAGGGACATGAAAGCTGAAAAGGTTCACAAGGCATTGCTGAAGCATTTGAAGCCAGTCCTAAAACAACAAAAAGCTGCTTTGACATAGAGTCAACATTTTACACTACTTCTTAAGTTTCCCCATTTGTAAAATTAAAGCATATTAATATGGAACACATGAGAAATTATTTCTTAGAATTTCAGAAAAATGTGGAATGCCAACAGTGATTCAACAGATTCCCACACACTGGCAAACAGGGTGCTATGAAAACTAAAATCCTGTTAGAAAAAAAAATGTTAAAGAATATGGCTATCACATACGTTTCACCTAATGATGCCATTTATTGCAAGTCGTCTAGACAATGAGATGTGAGAGACACAATTTCAAACTATATTCCAGCTCCTGATCCTACAGAGGGAACATAAGTTGATGCAGACCCTTAATATTTGTTTTTCACATCAACTTACAACTATAAAATTAATGAGTTTCATTGATATATATGAAATATATATATATAATAAAAAGGACCCAAAGAGCTATCTATGACTAAAAATCCAGAAAGCAGGATACCATAAATATAAATACAGATGTTAATAATGAGAAGGAAATATTATACCATTTTTAGTTGTGAAAGATAGCATTCAAATGGAAATATTTGTTGATCTATTAATCATTAGTGATTGAAAATCATAAGTGCATTTATTATAATTACTGGTATGTTGGGAGAAGCTGCTCATTTATTTCTAGCTGCTCAGTTCTGAAATAATCACCCAGAAACCATATTATTTCTAATACTATTTGGTCAATAGCTCATGGGTATTTCTAGCTAGCTCTTATTATTATTATTATTATTATTTTGGATTTTTTGAGACAGGGTTTCTCCGTAGCTTTTGGTTCCTGTCCTGGAACTAGCTCTTGTAGACCAGGCTGGTCTCAAACTCACAGAGATCCGCCTGCCTCTGCCTCCCGATTGCTGGGATTAAAGGCGTGCGCCACCACCGCCCGGCTTAACTAATGGTAATAAATCATATTCACATTATATAGACATGAATCCCACATCACTTTTCCCTTGATATATCTACTATTATTATTGTGATTATTATTGTTTATTATTATTATCTTTCTTCCAATAAAGGATAATTAGCCCATATGCTTTAAAGTTTTCTCAGTGCTTTTCCTACCTAATGGAAACCATTCAATTTTTTTTGCATGAACTATAAGTAAGTTTTTCAACAAAAAACTATTCCTCAACATCATAAATATGATTTGACAATGCAGTATTGAGACACTGACAATTTTATTGTTCATTTTAATTTATTTCTCTCTTTTCAAGACTGAGTCTTATTATCTAACTTTGGCAGACCTGGAACATGCTGATTGCACCAGGCTGCACTTGAAATTACATGTTTTTTTCTGTCCCTGCATCCATGTGCTCAGATAACTGGTTTACAGCAACATATCTGCTGATGTTGACAATGTTAATGATAACAATGAAACTCATTAATTGTTAACTATGTATTTTGTGCCATTAAGGACTATAAGAATGCTGTTATTCTACACTATTGAATGACATATGGTGCAAAGACTACAAACTAAATTAACTATATATAGCTTTTTGTACAGATTACAACTAGTGCCTAGAGTGCTGCCCTTGCTATCTCTATCTGCCTTTTGATATCTGATATAGTTTCCTCTTTGAACTGAGGTTTCCTCCTGGATAGATAAAGTTGTCTCTTTGCTTGAGGTTCTGATTCCTTATTACAATGTTAAAATCCTTGTGCTCCCTTTCCATGTGTTGTATTTCAGGTTTCTAGATGTTTACTTTCATCTTAGTAAAGGTTTGGTCACAAGAGACATATAGAAAGCAACAAAATTACAAGTATATGAGGCACTGGTATTGAAGTGCCTTCGCTAAAACTCTGAAACCTGAAAAATAAAAAGTTCCTCAAAATAGTGGCTGAATGTGTTTGAGATTGCATGTCTCAGGGGGATGCTAGGCAACACATGAAGAGATAGGCTTCACAACGATGACATTAAAAAATATCTTGATCAGCCAGACGGTGGTGGCACATCCCTTTAATCCCAGCACTCGGGGGTGAGGGGGGGGAGGCAGAGGCAGACAGATCTTTGGGAGTTCCAGGCCAGCCTGGTCTACAAGTGTTAGTTCCAGGACAGAGAAACCCAGTACCAAAAAACAAAAACAAAAAAGGAAATAAGAAAGAAAGAAAGAAAGAAAGAAAGAAAGAAAGAAAGAAAGAAAGAAAGAAAGAAAGAAAGAGAGAGAGACAGAGAGAGAGAGAGAGAGAGAGGGAGGGAAGGAGGGACGGAGGGAGGGACGGAGGGAGGGACGGAGGGAGGGACGGAGGGGGGAGGGAGGGAGGAAGGAAAGAAAAGAAAAAGGAAAAGAAAAGAAAAAAAGAAAGAAACTTCTCAATCTAGAGAGAACGTAAACTATAGGATATGGTAATGGCACTTGAGATACTTAAGCCATGTTATGAGTATGAATGATGGCAGATACCAGAAAATATCAGTGCTTGGAGTAGTGCACAGGATAAGGCTAAGAGGAAGGCCCCTAAAATCCTGGATAGAAAGCATAAAATTCTCTGATTTTTGTTTGTTTGGGAATGGTTCTCATGTTGTTCATACAGGCTGGTATAACACTAGATAGTCAAGGCTGACTGTGAAACCATCCTGATTCTTCCTGGGTGTGGGAATTTTGGGCATGTACCAGAGTGCCAGGAACACCATATGTTTCTAATTCATATAGTCCTAATAAACTTCTTTCCTTCCAAAGTTGGTGCATATATTCACTGATGGAAAGTGTTCCATAGGGTTCTGATAGTTAAAGTTCACCATCAATGAAAGATACTATACCGCCAAAATTAAGGAGCATAGATGCATAATCTGAGCCTTCCCTTCCTTAATTGGGCAGCATTCTTGCATCTGCCTGAAACAGGGATCAGCTGGGAAGCACAAAGAGGCACATACAATTGTTCATGAATGTGTGGGTGTAGCGGTGTGCGTGTGTGCACGTGCGAGCATGGAGAGGCTAGAAGTTGACACAAAGACAACTTCCTCGGCAGATGGTCCACCTTGACTTTTGAAATGGAGTCTCTTTAAACAGGAGCTCAGAAATGGGCTAAACCGGCTGACCAGCAAGCCCCAGAGGTCTTCCTGCCTCTGTCCATCCCTCCCTCTAGCGTGGCATTATGGGTGCTCATCAATGTGCTTGATTGTTCATATGGATGTCACGAATCTGAACTCAGATCCCAAATCATCTCCCCATCTCCAAAATGGACAAAATTAAAGAAAAAGAAGAAGAAAATGTGAAGAGCAAGAACTTGCATCTAGATGTGGACTGGTAACGGTCAAATAAAAAGCTTCAAGTGCAGAATTTACTAACAACTAAGCAAAGATCTTTTCTGTTTGCTCCATCTCCACAATTTTAGGCAAATTCGAATTAAACTATCCAATTAGAGGATTTGGTTTTGTGACTGAATTTTATACAAATTTTCCATGATTTGTTGCAGATGAATGCAGCTGAATTTTATAAAATCATATAATATATAAAAACCAACAACTGGAAATTTAATGATGCATTACAGGAAAAATAGCGGGTGATCTGCTACCATCAAGAGGACCTCTTGGAATGTTGTCTCCCTATCATACATTAAAGGTGAATGATGATTGGATTTGCAACTAGAAAATCTGGATGTGTTTCTGTTCATGTTACCATTGGTACATAACTATAAAAAGTCAAGATTCCTGGTGCTTAAAATATAGCTCAAATCCACAGTCTCAGAGAAACTAGGTAACAAGGAGCACCCTAAGAGAAGTGCATGGATTCCCCTGGAAAGGGGAAATAGATGAGATCACCTGGGTAAACTAGGGACAGGGGTGTTGGGTAGCGGGTGGGGAAAATGGGAAGTTAGGAACATGAGGGATCAGGTTTTCCAGTTAGGAGTAGGATGGGGAAACTCACAGAGACAGCTGACCAGAACTAATGAGTGTTCAGGGACTCCGGACCAACATCTAGGGAACCTGCATGGGAATGGGACCAACTTAGGGCCTCTCTGCATGGGGAAGACAGTTGTGTGGCTTGGTATGTTTGGGGAGTCTAGAGCAATGGGATCAGGACCTATACTTAGTGACTTAGTGCATAAACTGGCTTTTTTGTTTGTTTGTTTGTTTTTTTGGTTTTTTTTTTTTTTTTTGGTTTTTCGAGACAGGGTTTCTCTGTGGTTTTGGAGCCTGTCCTGGAACTAGCTCTTATAGACCAGGATGGTCTCGAAATCACAGAGATCCGCCTGCCTCTGCCTCCCGAGTGCTGGGATTAAAGGCGTGCGCCACCACCGCCCGGCCCAGAACTGGCTTTTTGAAATGTATTCCCCATGCGAGGATGGCTTGCCAAGCCTTGATGCAGACGGGGGAGCTTGATACTACCTCAACATGATATGACATGTTTAGTTGACTCCCATGGAAGGCCAGCCCCTCTTTGAACAAAGGAAGAGTGGATGGGGTGGGGAGGGGTAAATGGGAGGTAGAGAATGGGAAGAGAAAAGGGAGGAAAACTTGAGGTTGATATGTAAAATAGATGAAAAAATTAAAAATGAAAAATAAAAGATAGTTCAGTTCAGTCTTTGAAGGATTTAACTGCTCTACCAGAGGACCTGATTTTGGTTCCCAGTCTGGCAACCTACTAAAACATATAACTTCGGGTCCAAAAGGTCTGATACACCCTTCTTATCTCCATAGGCACTATATACACATAGTACAGATGTACATACATATAAACATACAAGCAGATACAAACACACACACACACACATCATGCACACAAATAAAGAAAACAAATTATTTTAAATGCAAAGATTTGGTTTTATAAAAATAAAATACCAGCTATTGGCACTTAATATGACTAGAAAAAATTATATGACATGTAAAGCTTTTTATAGAGAATAAAATAATCTCTCAGTTTAAGTATTTATTAGAGTAGGGTGGTTCACTCATTTTTCAAATTTCTTACATATAATATTAGCATCCTATTTTTTTTCTTCTAATTTGGAGATAAACTTGTTACTGGTATCTCTACAAAGGGAATGTGATAAATTTAACTATTTGCTATGGAAGGAAAATCTATGATATCATAATAGAGTATAATTGTCAGTATCCCTTTGAACATTCTTGAAAACCTGCTTGTAATTATATGAAAGAGCATAAGCATGGTTTCTTTCAACCAACTGTTTCCTGTCATCTTGTCAGTCTTTGGAATTAGCAAATTTTAAATATACATGGATTTGATCAGACAAGTGTATAATGAAGCAAACAGAGAAATTTTGATGGATTTCTCTAGTGGCATCATAATGAATTTGATTCCAACTGCAACATCCTCAATGGAAGTTTCAGAAAAACTATGACAGGTGAACTCAACTCAGTGCTATAGACCAGTGACATATTTTAAAAGCACCGTTTCTTTCCAAAACTGGATTTGACATCAATGAGAATAACATAAAAATAGCATTCTTCCAAAACTGATAAAATTACTCATAGAAGTAATTTCTCCTATTTGTATAATAATGGATAACACTATTAAATACTATTATATACTTGTCATGTTTTTAAAAATAGTTAGACAGCAACTTGGTGAAAGTATAAGAAACAAGATATTGGCAAACAAATATAACTGCAATAATACCTGACTTCCATAAGCCACCAAATTGTCACGTGTGAATTTATTCACCGTTTTGAATGTTTGATGTTACTTAAGTATTTTGTTATTCAAATCTCATTTATTTATTTGGTCACTTGGGGAAATAGCTCAATGCACGTTCTTGGGTCAGATTTTGATAACTAATTAATTGATATCATGAGTCTCCTGGAACTATTTCAGCTAAGATTTACATGTAAGCAATAGAAAGAAGTAAAGAGTTTTAAAATTAGCTAGCTTTAAAATAAACATTTAAGGTATAATTCTATTTATAGAAATTCTCTTCCATTTTACCTTTTATTTTTATTTTACTAGTTGATGTTTTCATGGTTTAATAGCAAAAGTATAATCATATAAATATTAATTAAAAGTAAAAAATAAATTTTTTTATCTTAATGTATGACCTTTTGAATTTGTATACTACAACAAATTCTTTGCCTTCTTGTGGCTCTTAATGTTATTCAATATTACTGAGCATGGTGATTAGCTGAGATGGGCTATATAAGCCAGTCTGAGGTGATTCTGTTGTAATAATACCTGAATATTTAGTAAATCAATACCTATAGTTCATGATCAAATAAATGATAAATGTAATGATTCCAGGCAGACAAATTTAGTTCTTCTGTTTGCTCAGTTTCCACATCATATGATGTTTAAACCAAGACTATGTCTGCAAAATAAAAGTTAAACACAATTCCATGAGATATATATTATTGGTAAAAATCAAAACTCTTCCAGTAAATATCAAAGTCCATTGAGAATGATCTTTGAAGGAGTAATGCATACCTATAGTACTTGCACGCTGGAACTTACACCCTTGGATTTTGAGATTATGGCCATTCTAAAAGACAGAAAAAGGGGGATTCATCATTCATATAGAGGTCTTATCCCTGTTTAAAAATAAAGAATGGGGTCTGTCCATTGTTGTGCATTATTTTTGCCTAGTCAACACAGCAATTTATCTGACTCATATCTCAAAGTATTTCAGTAGAAAACCTCTAGTAAGCCTGAATGTCACCTAACTAGCTGTATGAGTAGAATCTAAAAATGTGACAATTTCTTTTGCAAATCCAATTTATGTCTTGGTGTTGTGAAAAAAGCTATCCTCTTAATGAGTGAGGCAGTTGCAGAGTTTTATAAGTTTTTGTTAACTACCAGTAGAGCCTTGGTGATGACTTTCTAACCATGAATTATTCTTTCCAACTGCGTTTTTCTCACAGCAGGCCTGTGAAAACGTGCTGTCTGCTGTCTGTGGAAGGGTGGAACTCATCTCTTCCTCAAAACAAAACTATTTGGTTTCATTAATATACTTAAGGTTTAAATAACTCTTTATTCTAAGGTAGGTAGACTTGATTAGGTTTCATTTATTTAAAGAAAAGAAGCAATGTGCTTTAAAATCTACCCTGGAAATTTCAAAATACAAGAAAAGGAGAAAGGAAAGGAAATAAAAAAATAAAGCCCTTTATACTAGGTTTAGGTCAGCCATTACTTTAACTTTCTTTAGAGTTTTCGTTTTAAAGAGCTAAAACCCTAATGGCATACAGTTATCTGTAGAGAATGATCTTAAAGCTGTGACCAAGTTGTGAGGAGAACTTAACTGAAACTCTAAAGAGTAAGTCAGTTTAATATCTGGAGAATGTGTCTTATCTACCAGACATAGAAAAAAAATCCATTAAAAATAATATTCACATTATCTCATTATCAAACACCTCTAAGGGCCAACTAAAGGACACACAAATCTCTTAGAATTTAATTAAAAATTCAACATTGCGGTAGAGATGAAATTTGCATAGTGTAAAACAAGAGAGGGGTGTGGCCAGAGCCCATGCAGCCCATACAGCTAGGGTAGCCCATGGTATCTGTGCATGTTCCCTTATAAAAGCCTAGAAGATTACACAGCCATTGCATCATGCTTCTCTGGCCATGGTCTGCTCAAGTTTGGAGCCACCTGTTGTCAGTCTTTGATGGAAATGGGGCTTATAAGGCTTGTTTGTCCTTACGAAGTTTTGGCTAGGTATAGATTCTTCAAGAAGAACAGTCATTGTGTTTGATTGGTTACACACTGGTGAGTTCATTTTGCTTCAATGGATAGGTCCACAGCCATGGGCACACAGATGGCCCTGGTTACACCCAGTGGGTTACAAATCAAAACAAAAAGACTTGAAAGTGGGAAATAGCTTTGTGGAATGGTCAAGGGAGATAAAGGCGGGTGGAAGGTGAGTGAGTTAAGGTCTTATAAACATGCTTGGAATTATCAAAGAACACTTTATTTAATTTCATCAACATTTTTCTTTTCATTTATTCTTCTCTTATACAATACATCCTGGACACAGCCTCCCCTCTTTCTACTACTTCCATTTATTGAAATGGAATATTGAAACAGCCAAGTTCTCAAATATTTTGACTTTATTAAACCATACATTGCCATTTAAAGCAATCTTAGACTATAAAAAACTTGTAACTATGAAAAGCAAATAACCAAAACTCAATAATAGAAACACATACTTGAAAAATATGGCAACTGTATGCATGCTTCCACCCATTCATTAAGCAAATATTCATTAAGCACTGTGCTGACTTATAATATTAGAAAAATTGAATTAATCAAACATTAATGTCAGCTAGTTCTGTTAGTTCAAAAATAATAGTTATGAAAAGCTTGGCGCATAAGTGTATGCAGAGTGTAAAGATTGTAAAAAAAAATTCACATTCAGTTTAGCAAATTTTAGAAAATTACAAAAATAGGTCTTCCTGTTTTATTAGAGAAATAATGTGAATCTATAATGTAAGTTAGAAATATTTTGTAGACACATTAGGAATGTAAGCATAGTATATTAAAAAATAGTATTTTTTCAGTATTGACCATGTGGCCCTTCCAATATTTAAAGCATTTAACAAGCACAGATGGTCAGTGCCTGTCATGTTGAAAACTTTGTATTGATGGTATGGCTTCAATTTATAAACTTACTTTGTTTATGAGTAGTTGCGTACATTAAATTCTTTAAAGCTTCAGTGATCAGCACTTTAATGTGTTTTCATTTTGAGACTCTCCACAGATCCCTAGAGCAAAAGACCACTTTCTCAGGAAGTGCTGTTTTTGTATTATAGGCTTACATCCATTAGGACAAGGGGTGTAAATTTTCTAGCATTCAAGTAGGTAAAGCTGTGAGCTTCAGCTGGAGGGATGAGGAATCATGAGCTAAAAAAAAACTGATGGTGGATTTTCTCCATTCTATTGCTCATTTCCTCCCAGAACAGTGACTCATTGAAGAACATTGTTTAGAAGTCTCTTAAGCCCATCAATGTTGTTATAGAAACATCCACATATATAGATACTACACACTATTATATGAGCTTTGCATCAATGGCTCTTTGTTTCCATTCACACAACCAATATCCAGCTCTTGGGAACACTGAAAAACACATTGCCCCAGAAGCACCTAACAAAACAGGAACTGCAGCCTCCAAAGCAATTTCAGAGGAAGAAACTGGGGTATCCTAATGTCATCTCTCCTCACAACCTGACCCCAGTATATGAGATCAAGGGAGGAAGAAGGACATGTGGACATCACTGGCTTTTGTCCACAAACCTTCTCAAAACAAACTCTGTAGGACTACCCCGCACTTGGCAGGACGAGATGTATGTTTGCCACAGTTTAGTCTATCCCGCAGTCTAAATATTGAGCTTTAAACTCTCAGAGAGGAAAGTTTTTACTGTTGACTTCCACAAGAGACAATGTAGTAGATCCAGAATTCCTTTATGTGTGTTTTTTAAATTTTGACAACCACAAGAGACAATGTAGTAGATACATCATTCCTTTGTGTGTTTTTTAATTTATTTTTTAATTTTATTTTATATTCCATCCACATTTCTCCCTCCCTCACTCTGTCTCCCCCACCTTATAGCCAGCCCACCCCCTATCCACTCCTCCTAATGGGTAAGGACTTCCTTGGGAAGTAAACAAAGTCTGCCACATTAAGTTGGGGCAAGACTAATCCCTCCCTCCCTGCATTAAGGTTGGGCAAGGCATCCCACCATAGGGAATGAGTTCTAATAAGATAATTTATGCACCAGGGATAGATCCTGGTCTTTCTGTAAGGTGCCTCACAGATAGCCCAAGCTTCAACACTGTCTTCTACATATAGAGGGCTTACTTTGGAACCATTGAGACTCCACAGCTGTCAGTCTAGATTAGCTGAGTTTTCACGAGCTTGGTTCAACTGTCTCTGTAGATTTCTCCATGGTCATTTTGACCTCCTTTGAACATATATTCTCTCTCTCTCTCTCTCTCTCTCTCTCTCTCTCTCTCTCTCTCTCCAGTTGGATTCCCAGAGTTTGGCCTGGTACTTGGTTTTAGATCTCTGCATTTGATTTTGTCATTTGCTGGACTAAGGATCTATATGACAGTTGTGGTATTCACCAATCTGATTACAGGGGAAGGCCATTTCCAGTTCCTTCTCCACAATTGCTAGGAGTCTTATCTTGGGTCATTATTGTGGATTCTTGGGAATTTACCTAGCAACAGGTTTCTTACTAATCCCATAATGGCTCACTCAATCAAGATTTCTCTTTTAATGCTTTCCCACAAAGATATGCTAACATATCATGAGGACACTTGCTCAATCATGTGCATAGCAGCAATAGTATAATAGCCAGAACCTGGAAACAACCTATATTCCTCTTAACTGGACTAAATAAAGAAAAATTTCCATTCCATTTACAAACATCCATTGTAAATGTAGTACATTGGCACAATGGAGTATTACTCAGCTGTAAAAAATAATGACATCATAAATTTTACAGGAAAATAAATGGAATTAGAAAAAAATATCCATAGTGAAGTAATACAGAATATGAAAGACAAACACTGCACGTACTCACTCATAAGTGGATATTAGATATAAAGCAAAAGATAACCAGACTAAAATCCACACTCCAAAGAAACTAGCCAACAAAAAACATCCTAAGTGGGACACAAGGATCACCCTGGGAAGGGGAGGTACATGAGATCTCCTTTACCTGTTTTGTAGAAGGAAAATTAGTGCCATAGATATGAACACAGAGTAGAGGAAAACACAGAGCAGCAAATGCATTTAGTCTTCTGTCTTTCCAAAATTGCTCTGTTACCTCACATTAAACAAATATGTATTGATTTTAAGGCAAATGACTTTTACACGAAATGTTTTAGGGACAGTCTATACTTTTCCAAAATAAACTATTGCCTTAATTCAGATTCATGTGAATTATTATCATATTGTGTGCATTTGGGTGACTCACACAAACTTGTTGAATGTTTGTTTCTTTATCAGTAAAATGGAAATAAGCAAATTTTAGTGTCTGGTGAAGATTAGATGAAATATACATTTAAATTATTTTCTTTTGTTTGTGTGTGGGGTTGGCTGTATCTCTCTGTCTGTGTACGCTATTGCTCATTTACCTACATCCCTCAGACAGGCATTTTGATTTTGTTCAACAAGTGCTTGTAAGGATTTATTACATTTTCACACTGCATTCCCAGTGCCTCTCACTGAGAAACTTTTCTTGTGGAAATAGAACTCCTTTTCGGTTCTCAGGAGTATGTGTCCAATCGTATGCATATGGCTGCATTCTTTATAATATCCATCAAACGACAGTTTACTAATTCTTGCTTACTCAATGTCAGGCAAATGATAAAGTAAATGGTAATTGAAGTATGAAAAAACCCTGCAAGTTCTGTCATTTCTACCATTTTTTCTTTCAAGGACCTCCTCCTACTATTGGAATGCATATTAGGGACAGGGTGACAAGAAGCAGTTCATCATTTGAAGTGGTTCCTTCAAGTGGTGACATCAGTGTTGGTATGGTGATTCCCACAGAAATGCATCCAAAGTAAACTCAGGCACTCCCTTTGAGTATGGCACAAAGAGTGACTAGGAAAGTTCAAGATATTTTGTGTGCCACAGAGCCAAGAAATAACTGTTTTCCATGAACAGTAACACCGAGTGATAATATCAGGAAGAAGCAGTTCCCATATGACTTTTCAATTCTTTATTGACTTAGTGGACAAAATGACACCAGGTTGCAACAGTAATGATAAGTAAAATGGATTGAGACTATATTTAAGTCATTAAAGTGCTTGCTGTCTAAATATGAAGTCCTAAACTTGAACACTGAAACTCACACAAAAAAAGCCAGGGGGAAAAAAGACAACCATTTCTAATCCAGGGCTAAGAAGACGGAAACAAGAAGAGTCCTGAGCTTCCTGGACTGACAGAGGATCATAAATTGTTATTTCTGGGCTAATAAGAGACACTGTCTCAGAAAACGAGGTGAACAGCTTAAGAGGTTGACTGCTGGCCGTACAAACCTGCACTCATGCAATATACCTGTACAATCTCACAACACACACACAATTAATGAAATTAAAGGAAATATTTTAGAAGAATAATCTAAAAAGAAACTCTGGAAGTGTTACGTTTGATGTTCACAGTTAAAACATAGATAGGCAGTATCATATCATTCCTTTTCCTGATGGATTTCTCAGAGGTCTATAGGTGAACCATGCCCTTAGGTCAAAAGCAAATATCAACTTTATCTACTGGGACATTGAATAAGATGTCCTCTGTAAAAACAAATACCAGATGTCTAAACCTTGAGCATACGGAAATCTCCAAGCATAGATGTTCTCAACCTGATCGTTCCTATTGGAATGTACAATTTAAATGGGAATTCTTCCAACAGAAGCTAGCAGAATCTTTGACCGGTCTTTTGGTCAATTTGTAATTACTCTTAATTTAGAACTGATGAGAGGAAAATATAAGCCCTTCATTAATCTAATTGAAATGATTGTATGAACTGTTTCAAATGAATCAAAATACCCACCAGCATGCAGACTTAATGGATGAAAGCAGTTAGCTCGCTGAAGATAGGTATTCATTAAGCAAACATCAGCCTGTCTATTCTGGATTGCCTCCAGGATGGGGTGTGACTTGCTCCTCAAGTCAAACTTAATTATTTAATGGCGCAATTAAAAATAGTGCATGTTTTGGATTATGATTTATGAGGTATGAAGTTACACTACTCTCCAGCTATGTATCTTGTAAGGTTTCTTTCTGTCCATGAAGGGTGATTAAATTTGCATATAATTTCTGCAGCCTATTCTGTGGAATCAAATATGCTCTGTCTTTCTAAAACAGAAGTTGTTTCTTTTGAATACTGTTAAATGTTCGTCTGTTTAGTCTGTCATTTTTATCTGGAGGCAGCAATAATCTCTCATACACAAATTACTCTTAACTAAGCTATAGGAAATAAATGAGGTACAGAACTCTAGGATGACAAGTTGAATGACAAATTTGCTTTGGAATTAAGCTATACACTAGACACCAACAATAATCAGACACTCTTAAACAAAAATATTTTCTGGTGAAAACCATGTAATAAAATTTTGATCAACTCTTTATTATAAACATTGAAAATCATTTTTCACATAACAGGGAAAACAAACAAATACTCTCTTAATCAGAACAGTCAGAACAAAACCAACACCTAGTCTTTAGGCATTCTTCACCAGTCCTAGCTTGTACTAAGAAGTCTAACCTATGCTTCTGTTTTCTAGTCTAAGGGAGATGGCCAGTGCAGTCAGAGGCTAGGATAATTCATTTTCAAAGTGTATAATTCATATCTTTCAATATTCTAAAGACCATCAAAAAGAAAACTGCTTTAATAATCAAACTAATAATACTTGTTTGAATACAATCATTTCTTTTCTATCAAGAATAAGATGGAGCAATCCCAAAGAGTGCTTCTCTGCCCTCTTGGTATTTTGTTTGTAGAAATGAATTCTCACATACCTTTACAGTGCTTCCTATTATCAAACCTTTTGCTAGACAGTAAGAAACAGACTTAAGAAAGTTAAAGAAATTTCACTAGACGAATTCTCACTAACTTGGTACTGCTGATCCAGGAACCCCCCATAAACAAGATGCTGGGGATGTGGCATTTCCTCCACCGACACTGGCAAAACCGCAATTTGCTGTGATGTCTTAGTGGTAGAACAACTGAGGAGTAAAGCAATGTGTAGAGACACCAGGACAGAAGTGAGGATGGATTTCTCCTCTTTCCTGGATGTCATCTATGGATAGCATTAAGTCTTGTGTGGTTTGCAAAGGAAATGTACTTTAATTGCCCCACTCTACTTCCAAAAAGATAGTGAAGTGCAGGTTTTTCTAAACTGAAACTGACTTCCTTCTCAGTCAGGTTTTCCCAGGTTTCTCTCCTTCAGCCACTTGAGTGATAATATCGAACTTGGAAAGTCACAGACAGCAGTGTTATACACATATTGGGAGAAGAAATCATGTTTCCCTTTAAGACAGAGTAATATAATTTCAGGGTGAATTGACACATGTTTTATGTTATGGGAAAAGAGCAGGCCTAGAAAAATACAGGCCCAATCACAAACACAATCACAAATCTTATGGAAAATATATATTGGCAAGGATATGATGATTCTATGCGAGACCCTGGGTTTAGCTTTTCCTAAAGTCAATTCACTGCTCAAATTCTGGATTGCACTATTTCCCATCATTCGAGGTGAATTTTCGCCATCTCAACTGCTTATTATCACTACCTCACTACATCACTACCTTTGCTGTAGTGATGCTTCATTTCCTTGACCCACCATGATCATAGTAGATATACTCTTTGGAGTCAAGTGAAGAGATTTAAATTCTGTTCCCTCTATATACAGTTTCCCTAAGTGATTGTCAATTTCATCTTGTTTAAACTGCTTTAAATTCTCATGAGTTTGGAACAAACTAACATCTAAATTATGTCATCATAAAAATAAAAGTATATGATTTCCATAAGTTTTCATTGAGAAAAGCATCAGCTTTCACATTAGTGACATTAAACCACACTTCCTCGGGTTTAGAGTGCCTATCAATGTATGTAGAGGAGAATTACTTCGTACGAAGTTCTCATCCCTGCACATCTGACGCCTTTATCCTGTGCTTCTTTTAGACTGTCAATATAATATTTGTAACTCTGTCTTAAATGCTGGCTATAAAGACACAACCTTCTTCAGATTCTTAAAACATTACCGAGTTCGTTCAGTATGTTCTCTCACTTTTGACAGTCTTTTGAGTTACACAAAGTTAAGCATTAGAAGCCACTCTGGTGAGTTGTATGCTTGTATGCACTCTTTATTCTCAGAAGATTATTGACTCTTCAAAGGGCACACAATCCTTTTGACCTTTTGCCCCATTCCTGTCCACAGCAGCCTGCATGATTTCCTCTCGTGATGAAGCCAATGTTTTTCTTGTCTCCCTCTACCCCAGGGTCTGATGTTGCACATTTTAATGTCATTACCACATGGCTTAAAAAATAGTGGTCAAGTCTCCTTTTCTCCCTTTGCCCAGACCCAGACAGTTCATAGTATTTAGTAAAGCTCATTATGATTTGTATTTTATTTTCCTGATTTCCTTTAGTGCATGGGGGAATTTACAATCTGTGGAATCTATTTGCAATATAACAAGCCCTGTTGCTTTTTATGTAATTGGCCAATCTAATTTTAAACTTTATAAAGTTGTTTTCCCCCTTTCTCTTAAAAAATGCTATACAGGCTAGGATTGATTTTTAAGTGCTCGAATCTCTTCTGTTTACAATTTCCTTGCTGTGTTTAAGATTGAAATGTTTTGACAAGTATCTGATAGTGTTTGCCCTGGCAGCTAGGTAGTAATACCATCAAGTCTCTGGCTTCAAAGATAAGCAGAAGTACTTACTGCATTCTTGAGTAGTGATAAGAACAAAAAAACAATAAAGACCTAAGAAGCTCTCATGATTTGTTTTTTATTTCTTTCAGAATCATTCGCATTATAAAGTAGAACAACTACGCCATCGATAGTTGTCCAAGAATGAGCACTAAATGACAGTGGGATCTATTTTCAAATTCTTAATAGGCATATGACTTACAACCCAGCCTTAGGTATGCAGGGACAGAAGTGGAGATATACCATTTGTTCATACATTTTTCCTCTAAATTCCGTGTAACACTATCAAGTTTATAATTATGCCAGAATATGTAGGATTTTCTCTTTGTTCTTCTCATGGTTTTTGCATTGTGCTTAATTGAACCAAACATTTTTTTTTATTATTAGGCAAAGAGAAGCTATATATTTTCTACAGATGATATATAATGATCTCCTAAGGGAGGTTTTAATTTTTGCCATAGTCTAAGTGTCTTCTCACCTGTGCTTTTGCAGTTCTGGCCTAATTTTCATTTCCAAGATATGGAATAAAATCTGAATCTGTGTAACAAAACTTCTTTAGGCTTAGTCATCAAGTCACACTTCCTACACATCTTAAAGCAAAAGCAAGAGAAATAATGTTTGAGATGTCAATAAATAAAAAATAATAGTATTAATATTTTCAAACTTATAAATGAGATATTCAATGTTACTAACAGTGTAAAATTTAATGTGTTTCTAGCATAAATTCATTATATCAAATACAAATTTATATGTACTGTTAAAACTATTCTTGTGAAATTTTTCAAAAAGATAAAAAGAAAGACATAAGATAAAAAGAACTTATTCAAAGAAGACTGTTGTTCCAGGATTTCATAGTAAGGGAGAGAGGCTTTAGTTCAAATCCGTTACGGTAGGAAGTTTGGAGAAATATAGCCAGTTAACAGAGTGAGAAGGTTCTTGGACACTTACTAAGAAATGGGGGTGGGATTCCTGCTCAACAGATATTCAAGTGTTTGATGAATAGAGGCCGGAAAGATATAGAACAATGTCCTGCTCAGATCTAAGGTAGGCATTTTGCTAGACTGACTCAGCAGGAATTCTCCAAATATTCAAAATTCAGAGATGAACACACACACAAAAAAAAAAACCCTAAAGTAATGTCTAATAGAACTTAGAGTGCTAATCTTAAAGTTTAAATCAAGAAGACAATCTTTATTGAAGTACTCCTATCAAACACCCCAAATCCCTGTTCACACTCTACCCATCAAAGTCTGTTTGTTTTATCAGTCTTCATGTTTTAATTTTTGTTGTTGCTGTTGTTTTGTGAGATAGTTTGGAAAGTCAATGCCACTATTAGAGGAAATGTGTAAAGAGAACCATTAAACAATTCTTGCATTTTATTTTAATTTCTGTTCCTGTGTTCTATTTACAGATCATTATGCCAAGTGTTATAGAATATATAAATATTACTCAAGCACATTATTAGTTTTCAAGGACCTTTTAATCTCACAATGACAATAAATTCACATAATTAATCATCATATAATGAACTAGTCTGAAAGTTCTATACAAACTAAAATTCATTACTATCTTGGAGACAACTATGTGTTTCCAACAAAAAGAGGTAAAGCTCACAAGCTCTCTAGATCCAACCGTGTTCCTATGAAAAGATGAGTCAATTCAGATAGAAGGACTCACAGAATAAATCAGGTAGGAAGACCACCATAATGTACTACTGGAAGATTGGCTCAGCCTCAAGTTTGGACATTCTAAAATAGCAGAGTATGTAATCAGTATAACATCAGTGTTTAGCCAGTATCTATTAGTAATGTAGTTCATGAAAGCAGGTAGCAAAGTGAGGTATAACACTGGAAAGAGATTGGGTCAGATTGTGTGAAGCAAAGAATGTTCATGTGAGAGTGTGATAGGCAGAGAGGGTATATTTTTGAAAGTTCTATTAATAGAGCAATGGGGCAATGATGACACTAATTAAAAAATCCATTTGAGAAGATGGGAAGTGAACAAAAATGTAGTAACCATGAACATCAATACTTTTTGTTACACAGAAGAAAGATGTTTATGTTAAAAGCTCTGGGAGAAGAAGGAAATAGTCGATAGATAACTTTTAACTTATGAAAGGCATCAGTAAAGGGCAGCTCTTTATTTTTCTTTGAGAAAAAGTCTTTGCTTAAGAATTGAAAATAGTCGCTGAGAGAGGATAAAGGACGTTTATTGTGTGCTTAGTATATGTTTTCCACTGTGTATTCATGGGGGGACTCAGATTACCTCCACAGTTACTCTGTGAATTCAGATTTATTACAATTCTCACACTTCCTGGAGAAGCATGAATTCTGTGTCTAGAGTAACACAAAGTTTCATGAGCCGTTATTTAAAGTTCATGTAATAGAGAGCGAGTGAACGGTGTTTATATCGGCTTGCTCTATAGCACATCATGCCCATCTTACCCATCTCGACTCCTTTGTGTAGATCTACTGGGCTTTGTTTCATCATCTGAAAATGGCAGAGTTAAATTATCCTATCTTTTACACCCTACTCTGCTCAAATTTTCTGTCATCCCTAACAGCTTCTAAAATGTATTATTTTGCTTTAATTTTTATAAGAAATTCCTGAGTTAATCAAATTATCTTTTGTGATTACTTTTTTTTTTTTGGAAGTATCCTTGTTCCCAGGGACTGATTGCTTGGCTCCATGGTTTTATGACTTTTATGAAGCTTCTTCTAAAGGCAGGAGTCTATGATAGGAGCAATGCAACTCAACTTACCATGAGTCCAAGAAGGAACACAGAGCAAGGAGTAAGGTTAGCAGGGAAAATAAAAACAAAACAAAACAAACAGAAAACAAAAAACAACACCATGCTAATGTTCTCAAACTTTCACTTAAACTTTTTAAGTTCTATGCTCTTCCTTCTCAGTCTCAATAGGAACAAACTCCTTAATACCTGGTTTTGGAAAACATTTGAAAAGCAAACTTTAGGGCTCAGAGGAGTGTTCAGTGGATGAAGAAACCTGCTTTCAAAGCTGATGACCTGGTTTGATCCTGAGGATCCACATAATGCAAGAAGATGTCTGCAAACTATCCTCTCACCCCATGTGTGTGAGTGCAGCCATACATGTACAAAATACAAACAACACACACAAAAATTAATTAAAAAATACTTAATTTTTAAAAAAGATCCAAATTCAAGAATTTAATACAGGTGTTGAATTCTTACTTATAATATTTTTTAAAAAGATAGGAAATATGTTTTTGTGATGCTGAGCCCTAGTGTGTACAGTGTCAGAAATCTCATCAAACACTCCAAAATTCCAAAACTCTCTGTCTGGGTTCTTTATCTTATTTCTGTCTTTAAGAAGAGAAAAGAAGAACTTTCAAAGCAAAAATATTTAGGAAAAAAACTGGGATACCTCAGAAGAAAAATAAAACAGAGTAGAGGTAGATTGGATAAAAGGAGATAGGTGATACAGATAGATTTAATATGTAGCACCTGAACACATCTTATTGGCCTATCCCCACTCTACCAAAGAAACGATCCCCAGATGCCAGACAAAGGAGAAATCTGTCACATTCTATGACTCATTCATAGCTCCCTGGCAAGTCCTTATCACAGCTATTCCCACTTTATCGTTATCATCATGAGAATCATTATTGTTATTACCTTCTCACCTCTGCTTTGAAAATCCCTCCAGACAGATTACCACTTTATTTTTCCTCTGACACAGTACTGGTATATCTTTAATTTTTCTTTAGTTTAAAATAGTGTTCTTTTTTTTTTTTCATGAAAAGTGAATGCATGTAGCATTTCCACAACATTATAGTCAGTTTAAATCCTGTTTGTTTCATTTTTGGGTTTCTTGTTCTGCAGTCTCTTCCCTAAGCTTTATTTTGCTGTTAAATTCTTATGTTCTGGGTTCTGTTAAATCAAGATTATTGCTTTTGCATAAAGACACTGGGAAGGCATATTTAGAAATTGAACTGAATTATTCCTTCCTAATGTCCCCTGGCTTTGAAATTCAAAGTCGAGGTTTCTCCAAACTCAGCACCTGACATGTTTTTTGAGGAACCTGCAATCAACTTGGGGGAAAAAAGAGGGGAAATTGAGACAATTTACAAAGAGCTATCTCTGATCACACACTGTTGCATGCATAACACAAGTTGCAAACTACTCAGCAATTCATTCTTTTCTCTTTTCGAATAATTGTTTCAGCCCAAGCTAATGACTTCCCAAATCCACCCCACTTCCTATGACAGGCATCACCCCTATATTTGAGATAGAGACAGCCTAGTTAACCCCTTGTTTTAATATTAGACAACCTTGCAGGGTTCGCTCATGTCCTTCTCTTTTTTGCACATATTATTCACCAGAATACTTCCTAATTCAAACTTGCACAAATGTCTGGCTTGAAATCTTTCCTAGCCAACCTGATGAACAGCAATTGAGGATCTGAAAATATCTTTAGAGTTTCTGGTTTAAATTTGGTTCTATGGCTAAGCCACAAAGATCAAATGTGACAGGGAGGAAAATGGTGGTCTGGTGGAAAGTACCAGTGGTCTCTGAAAAGCTTAAGATGTTATTGCTTTTATGGGATAAGGATACTTGCTTATTTCAAATGAATTCTTGAAGCAGTTCAGGTCATCTGAAAGGAGTTTGAAATATAATCAAGTATAATGCTTACTCATCATTAATAAAATATTCCACAAAACCCAGTATCGGATGTGTTAGCTCTATGAAAGCAAATAATTTATGGAAGAGCCAGAAGGAAGCAAACACTCCCAGTAAGGCTTGATTTATGTTCTTCATGAAATTCACATAACATAGCCTCAAACTGTATCCACATACACCTTGATCTTTTGATGAGTTCCATCATGAGGTTTTAGTTAATATTACAATACCCCTACCCCAGACCCTATCAGCTCTGTCTGCAAAATGTCAATGTTATCTACCACAGAAAACATTGTAGCCATTGGCCCATGGAGGACATAGACAGTCAGTCTTTTGCAAGTGGGATTTTAAATCATGTATCCCAAGATCCTTTACTGTAAAAAAGAACCCTAGAAATGTGATTCCTTTGGCTTTTGGGGAATGGTATAGTTAATAACCTTTGTAATATTGGAAAACTTGAATTTAAAAGCAAGGGTACAGTAAAGATTCTGTGTCTCCTGTCCCTCACCTTGGCTACGTATTCATCCCTATTTTTTTTTTTTTTTTTTTTGGTTTTTCGAGACAGGGTTTCTCTGTAGCTTTGGAGCCTGTCCTGGAACTCCCTTTGTAGACCAGGCTGGCCTCGAACTCACAGAGATCCGCCTGCCTCTGCCTCCCAAGCCCTGTTCTTGCTCTCATTGTAAGGCTGCCTCCACACCAAGAATAAAAATAACTTTGTGTCTTTCTTTAGCTTGAAGTTTATGCAGAAAGCATTTCAAGGAACTCAGAAAGAAGGATAGAAAACAAAATATAAAATATTCTAGCCAACATAGGCACATAAATTATATGAAAAATATATAATCTCTTGGCTATATGAAATAATAAAAGTAGCAGGATAAAGGCTCACATTAATTACTCCTTTCAACAAACAGGAATACAGAAAATGTAATTGAAGCTGATGCTCTACCTTAGACATTGAAAAAATGCAGATAAATATTTAAATCTGTGCATACACGTGGGCTAACCTAACAACGATTTAGAGAATGCACTCAAATGTCAAATAACAAACAGATAAGATGAAAGTGAATCTTGAGTAAGAGGTTCTTGTCTCTTATCTCACACTTTTAACATTAGAAGTCTTAAAATCAAATGCTTATTCTTTTCTTGCAAAATATTTTCAACATTCCTGCCTCTTCCTTTTACCTCACAATAGACTAATTATTTTAAGAACTTTCCTCTTCTAAAGAAAACAAATAAATATGGGTGAAGCAGTAGAAAAAAGATGTACACAAGATATATATCCTATTTTAGGGAATCGAATGAGTGTAGAGACATCTTCAACGCTGCTCCAATAGACGCTAGCTAACTTGTCTTTGACCAGTGAAAACAAAAAAGAACAAATGACAATCTGGCCAAAGTGCATAGGTAAGGACCAATGTTGTTTGCCAAACTTGACAATTTTGAGCCGGATCTCTTGAGTAGTTAACTGAAAGAACCCCAGCCAACCACACATAACTCTCCATGGAGAGAGAAGCTCAACACCCACAGCCAGCTGAAAGAAAGCTTCTGGAGTCCTTGTCCCTTGTGGGCGTTCCTCTGCTCTCTGCACAAAAAAATTCCAGCTGATGAGTTACGACAAGCTCCCAATGGGAACCCAGTCAGCCAAGAAGGGCATCACCCTATGCGGCTTGTGCATTCACATCACTTTGGCACTTGTTATTATCATTTAAATCGAATCTCACCTTAGAAGGAAAGAGAAAACCCGATATTTGCTGCTGACTTAATCCTGACGAGGTAATTGAAATAACTTATTAAGGCTTCTAAATGAATGGCTCCAGATATTAGACTTGGCAGTGTTGCAGAACGGAAACATCCTGTGACTCCTTTTGTGTCATAACCTCATTAAAACACACACGCACACACATGCACACACACACACACATGCAGACATACAAGCATAGAGAGGTAAGAAGGCAAAGAGAGCAAGGTTCAGTACAAAAGGAAGTCAATTCAGTTTCATATTGCGGAATGTCTAGAAGACAGTCATGCTACCACAGCTGAAGACACGGCAATTTCCCTTTCTTACCAAGAGTAATCAGGCATCAATTTACAAGAGATTAAATTTTAAAAGTACTTACCAGATTCAAAACTTACTACTACCTCCCTCTACCAGGTATACAGACACTCTGGCACTTTTCTTTTTCTCTGTTAAAATAGTACTAATGGCATCTTTGACCATTTCAGCAGAAATTAGCCTTAAGTGAACACCGAAGGCCATGTGTTTCCCTGTCAGGGAGTAGAACTTGTCAAGTCTGTGAGAGTGTACTCTGGGCTAGTGGCCTCAAACACTTGATTTTCACATTGCAGCCATCCTATCACTCCTCAGCAACTTTCTATACTGAATCAAAAGACATCAGGATACTAATTGCTTGCACAATTAGTGTTGGGAGCTGAGCCACCTGGAGCAATTATTCTTCCCTTAGCTCAAATCCTGCTCCATCCATGTTTGCTACAGTTAAGTTGCTCATCCATTGCAGGCATGGACAATTCATCTCTTCTGAGGAATGGTTTCTTGAAAAGGTCCACGAGTTAAGGACTGAAACATAAGTCTTCAAAGACGGCTTTGTGTAGGTTAGGGCATAGCTCAGTAATAGAAGGCTGAATTAAAAAGGATCAGGCTCTTGGTTCAAATCTAAAAACTAAAAGAAACTATAGTCTTTCAGTCAGGAAGTTAAATAAATAAATAGAAGGATAAATAAATAAAGTCTTTCCTCATTTCCTAAAAGTTTGACTTTCTTATCGTCCAATTCTTATCCAAAGTTCGATGTCACAATTTTCTTATTTAGAAAGTTTCATGTTTTGAAAAGAAGCTAACAAATACATACTTGCTGCCAATCCTAAAAAAGATGTCATGTAGTCTACAAGGATTATTTTAGTATTCATCACATTAAAAAAAAAGCAAATACAAGTTGATATAGAATTTCATGACAATGCCTGGGCATTTTTTTCTTTTAAGATTTTTCTCTTAGATATAAAATTTCTTTCATAGGCTGATATGTGTCTACTTAAGGAAAAAGTGAAGCTCTACTTGTTGATATACTGGGAGGAATGATTGGGCCAATAGAGCTAGAATGCTAGAGAAAAAGACATAGAAAAAACAAGAGGAATACATACTTAATGCCTTCAGGATTCAGAGATTAGAACTATTATTCACCTTTACACCATGTTTTTAACTTCTACAGCTGTGTAGCATTATCTCTTACTGTCTCTGTCTGTCTCTCTCTGTCTCTGACTCTCTCTCTCCTCTAAGTCACCTCATGTGGTAATATGTTAATATGTTATAGTATCTCCCAAATCAAGGACAGATCATAGGTCTCAAATTCTGGTCTTTATTTCTCTGTGCCTCCAGTTCTATGACTAATAAGTGGTTTCAACATTAGAAGCTTACAGTCTATTTGCTCAATGTTCCTCCATATCAACTCTTCCAGCATCTTTGTGCAAGCTGTATAACCATACTCAGTTAATTTTGCCTCTGCTCCCAGTGTGTGTCCAGATTCCATTCACATGTCCCCACTCTACTGCTTCCCTCCTAGCTTAAGCCTCTATTATCTTTGCATGTCACACACAACTGAACCATGTATGATACTCCTACTGGCATCTTTCATTCAATGTGTCCCTATCACAATACTCAGATCAACAAAAAACAAGTACTATTTGTACTTGTTGTTTTCTGCTTTAATAAGCAAGTAGAATAGTGTATTCAGGATATAGTGTCTGATCCACTTTTTCACCTTACCTAGTCTGACTCATGTCTCACTCTGTCTGTTTGGATTCTTTTATTTAGCTCACATTGGCCCTTTTGGCAAACACAAGATGCTCAGTCATATCTGGTCATTCCCTTTTGTAAAACTGAACCCATTCTCACCTCCATAAAGACTTTATCCCTGACTAAACATTCTATTTATAAAGAAGGTCTGTGGTCTTTACTTCTACATTGTACTATAAAGTGCCATCTCTTTGGTCATAGTTATTGTCTTCAGATCAGTTAGCTTTTATATCTTCATTAACTCATAATATTTCATTGTCTATATTTTTACCTAGAGATAAACTCCTTATGCTAAAAGCTTCTGTCCTCTTTAACTATTTGATTCATCAAATAAACTTAGAATAGTTCCTTCGACACTCCCCGTTGCTCAGTAGAGAAACACACACACACACACACACACACACACACTTCCCACATTTCCTCCTGCACAGAGCTCACTCATTGTCGAACTCTGGCCTCAAGGTTCCTCAAGGCCATCACCATCTATATCAGAGCTCCTGTAATCCATGGGAGACTTCAAAAAGATCAGACCTAGTGAAGTTGCCTCACAGAAGAAAGAGATGGGGAAACATTAGATCATTACCTGATATCCAAGTCATCACTTCCCACCTTTCCCCATATCCTCAGTTGTAGGTAATTTTGTCTCTGTTGCTCATGACCTAACCTAAAAAGGTGCTAGAATCTTGGAGGAATAGCCGGTTAAAGATTAACTGGACTAGAAACTCTATGAAATTGACTTTCAAGAGGTTGTACTTCATAAGACCTTTCAGTGATACAACTGTCTGTGGGCCATTATATAATATAAATACAATCATATAAGCTCACTAAAACTGGTTCATCAAGGCAGACATGGATTTTTTATTTATTCTTCCCTTGGTACTCTATTCTTGCATGAGTTGATATTAATCTTGTCCACTCCACTAGCCTCAGGGAAAGTTAATGGAGTTATGAGTACTAATGCTTTGACATAGCACATAACTCAATAATTTGAATACAATTTAAAACATATATCAATGTGGCAAAATTTCTAACAATATCTAGATAAAGAGTAAATGCTCGTAAAACACATAAATTTTAGAGAGGAAAAAACTAATTGTTTAAGATAATGAAGCTGAAGTTTGGAGATGACAGTGGAGGGGGAAAGAAACAAAGAAATTTCACTTTCCAAACTAAGCTTCAGGTATAGCTACATCCACACACCATACACACAGCGCACACACAAATACACACACACACACACACACTCAGCTGTATATCTCAGAAATGCATAAACTCACTAGGATTTGTTATACATTCTCACGACAATATAGCCTATCTGTTCCTGTTGCATTTTCACTCAAAGTAGAACTTTTGTGCTTCCTAAGCAAGTGAAAGTGGTCGCCTACCTGGAACAGCCTTAGGCAATGCTGTACGAGCAAGGGTGCTCTTTCTGCTTCCCAACCACTGGTTAATGATGATGATGTGTTTTTGACATTGAATGTACTTTTAGCATCTCTCATTTTTCTTCTGCCCCAGGAATGCCAACGTGTACTATAGCATAAGCTTCTTTTCTTCCTTTCTAAACACAAGCATAAAAAAAGTTACAAAACAAAGCTCAAGTTGGCCCAAGTGCAACATCAAATATGGATGAGAAAAAAAGCCTGTGTAGCATTCAGAAGGAGTTAGCAAATAGACTCCATGAGCCTTACAAACAATAACTTCATTTTAAAGTCATTCTTGTTGCTTACGTGCCACCAGTAGGGCAAAAATTCTTTTTATTTTTTAACTATTTTTCAGAACTTCATGAATTACATATACTGAATGATTTTTCCCAGGAAACCTACATACAGGGAAATCTTGCTATCGAAAACACCACCACCACAAAATGGCACTGCCAAAATTTAAAATAAAGGATACCTGTTTCTTACATATAGGTCATTTTGTTTCAATTAAATGTTGATTAATAAGAGGAAATTACCTAAAGGTAGAGCGGGTATACAAACTAATCATATCAATAGTGAAAGTGAAGCCCAGATGTCAACATTCAGAGTTCGTGCCAGCTCCTGCCACGTTCTCTGAAGCAATACACATGGTCTCTTCAAGAGAGTTTCGACTGATCTCACAAGTCCAGGCAGCCACTCTCAGCATGGGTGGTCGTGAGCTTCAGTTGTTTGTTTTATAATATGTTAGAACATTGCCAGCTAACATTTTTAAACTTCTTCTTTCCCTTTTAGTCAAACCAGTTCCAAATGTTTGAATGTTAAATTGTGGGAAGAATGTAGAGTAGCCAGAAATATTTTTTTTCTTTTATGAAACATAAACGATTTTCAGAAAAAAAAAAGAAAGATTAATCTTTTCACTTTACCAGGGTGGGCAGAGTGTTACCCATCCCAGGCATCTTGGTTTAAAAATCACATTTGTTCTTAACATATTCAATATGTCTTTTGATATTAGATAGGTGTAACTATAAAATAAGCATAGGTTTTAAAGGAAAGTAGCCAAAATTTACATTAACTAGAAAAGCTATTACCCGAACAAAATGTAAATCAACTGTTTAGATAATGTAATTTGCCACAGTTTTTATTCCTCTCTATATCTATGTCTCTCTCTATATAGTTATATGTGTTATTCAATTTCTAACTAGTTCTCTGGTTTCAAGATCTTAACGAGACAATAAGTCAACAGGCAAATTATACCCTAAATTTCTGCGACTTAGGTCTACTCTATTTTTTTCTCCTGTGTTTCTGCATTCATAAAAATAACATGTCCATGCTACCCTGTTCATTTCCTAGGAGGCGGTGAACCAACATGAGGGAACATGATTCACACCCAGACAAACCCAACCTAGATTAGCTCACCTTTGGCTAACCTATTCACTCTGGAGATAAGAATATACTGGTTATTGTTTTGTTATTCTGCTTTGTGAGACAGCATAGTTCATGTAGTACATAATGTATATATTATTTCAAGGTAACTTGTCCATAAAAGGATGTTTGTTGGAGAGTAAGGAAGTATTCACAGAACAAAGGAACAACAGAAGCAAGGCTCAAAAAGTATTAACTCCAGAGACTGAACTGCAACACTAGAGATGATAGATTGGTCCCTTCTATAGGGGTATATCACCAATATATCTCAGTTTCAACTCCCCTACAATGTCTCAGAAAGTTCTTTGCAGCGTGGTCTCTCAGCTTGTTTCAGGAGTCTGGTGTCTCAAGCTTATGAATCTATGATTAGAGGCTGGCAGGCACATCTACCCTCCTTTTATGTGTGTTCTGGTTATCTGCAGTTTGGTCCTCTTGTTTATACAAGTGTTTTAACCACTGAAGCATCCCATCTTGTTTTTTTTTTTTTTTTTTTTTTTTTTTTTTTTTTTTTTGAGACAGGGTTTCTCTGTGGTTTTGGAGCCTGTCCTGGAACTAGCTCTTGTAGACCAGGCTGGTCTCGAACTCACAGAGATCCACCTGCCTCTGCCTCCCAAGTGCTGGGATTAAAGGCGTGCGCCACCACCGCCCGGCCCCATCTTGTTTTGAAGCCTGATTTCTTCCTGGGCTTACCAATTATGTTAGAGTAGTTGCCCTATAAACCCACAGGGATTCCACTGTATCTATTTTACCAGTAATGGGATTGCAAGTTTACATCCTCACGATGAGATTTTCATGTGGATGCTGGAAATCTGACTCATGGTTAAGAGATAATCGCTTTATGACTAAGTAATCTCCCCAAACCAAAATGTATAAATTATCTTCGTATCTAATAATAAGAAAGAACTAATCATAAGAATAGTGACTCAACCCAGCACCAATCCCATGCTAAGGTGTATGTATATAATAGTATCATCCATAGTAGATTAGAGCAAGAGGAGATGTTGTTAGAATATCCTCTATATGAGGAACAGTAAATATTTTCTGTGTGATTGCAATTTCCAAGCCATGCCCTAATGATTTAATCATTAGTGTTATTTATAAAAAAAAAACATTATTTTTTTATATTCTAGGGAAAAAGATGAATAAAGTCTAACTTGTTCATTTAATAATTTCTAAGTAGCAAAGCCACAACCAAATGCACATTACCTAAAAGAGAAAGTAAGTTAGACTTGTATTTAAATAATGACAACAACAACAACAACAAAAAACAAAAACAAAAATGAGCAGTCCATGAGGAGAAATGGGATGTGTAAGGATTAGCTAAAGCAATTAATGAACATGTAGAGTTCACAGTCTGCTACGAGGAATCAAATGATTACAAGGTAACAGAAAACTACATTCTATAGTCTAATCTAGGAGACAAATTAGCATTTCAAAGATTATGTGTGTCTGGAGGGAAATTGTTCAAACAGATACACACCATACCGCCCAAGTTGCTGACTGACATCAGTGAAATAAACAAATATGGTGGTTCTGGGAGGCTTCTGCAAACAACTCTAACAGGCAACTCTTCCTTTTTTACAGTTCCACACCTCCACTCTTTCTGATGACAGAACAGGCTTCCATGAAAACCTTCCATGAAGCTTTTAACACACAATTTCAAGAATACATGCACATCATTTACTCAACAACATATTACATACTCTATTTTATGCCCTAGAGCTATTATTCGTATAGCTCACTTTTTGTTGTGTTTCATTTTTCAAAACATTTCTGTTTGTAACAGTACTGGCTGTCCTAAAACTTCCTTTGTAGACTAGACTGGGCTTGAACTCACAGAGACCGACCGGACTCTGCCGCACAAGTGCCAGAATTAAAGGAATGTGTCACCACTGCCCGACTTTATATAACTCATTTTTAAAGTCTGTATTGACTGTACATTTCTTTACTTAAATTCTCAGGATATTTTGTAGAAATGGTAGCTTTTGTTATCCATTTTAGATACATTTTTTTTTTTGCTGGCAAAGTTTCTCCACTCTCATATCCCAGTATATCAGCTATGTCAGTAACAGTCCCAGACAGCTGAACCGCTGAATGTTGTGTTTCATTGTTTTTAGACACCCTGTGCCACAAACATTTTCCATGACCTTTAAGCAAGAATTCAAAGTCTACTCAAGTGTACATTTTTATATGTGCGATTATCAAAGCATCTATAATGTGACAACTCCTGGAAACAAAATTTTTCTCTACAACTATAATTTCTGTATGCTTTTTATATCAGGACTGGTATTTAGCAAAGAATCTCTAAAATTTGAGAAGTCAGAGAAGGACCTTGAACATTAGTGTATGGTTAGAACTTTGTAAGCAAACTACTTCAAAACACAGCTGTCACTCAATACATCTTCAACATTTCACTAGTAAACAAAGCATTGTTAAAGTACATTATATTTCCACTTCTTTGGAACTCTAGTTGATAGTTCAGCTGAATACTAATGTGTTATGTGGTCTGTGAAGAAGAATGAAGAGATTCACTATTTGTGATGTGTTCTTTGTCCAAAGCTCTTTGATCTTCAAATGCATTTTACAAATTAGATTTCTATCTGAGGTCAGCAAAGTGTTTAAAAGAAAAATTTATCTGTTTTAACAGTTTATGGTCTTGCTCAATGTTCTTGTCTGATGGTCCCACCAGCCTAACTCTTTCCTTTGGATGTGAAGTCCCCTTCTAGTATGTTCTAGCCTTATTTAGAGTGCTTTGGAGTACACAAAGATGTGTAGACTCAAAGATGGTTGTGCAGCCAGAATATCTCAAAAACTCCTGCAAAAGGTCTTTCCTTCCATGTTTTAAAAAAAAAGTTATTAAAACTTTTGTTCAACTCAAGTATATCTAGCAAGGTTGAGAGATACTATATTTAGTAAAATTCTTGTCCTACAAGCATAAGGACTTGAATTAATGCCACCTTCTCCCCCGTCCCCCAAAAAAGGAAAAAAAAAACAGAAAATAATCTTTGAATGATCACACAAACTTTGTAATCCTAGCACTGGGTAAATGGAAAGATGTGGTTACCTATAGATTGTGATCCAGTGGTTAGCCACTGAGAGAATCTCAGTCTCTCTCTTTGTCTCTCTCTCTGTCTCTCTCTGTCTCTCTTTCTCTGTCTCATATGTATGGACGAGTTGCGATATTTATGTTGATCGTTTACTATTGGAGTTGGCATTCTCATCCTCCCACAAATGCACACACATATATACATAATCCCACATATCCCTGAAGAGATGAATTGTTGAGAATTTAACTGTGGAAGATATTTAGTCCATACTTAGAAAACAAACAAATATGCACCTCATCTTAGAAAATTACTAAAAATATTTATCTCAGCCCATTTAAATCCTAATAGTAACCAACCCTGAGAAAACAAAATGTACCAATTGTTATTTAAAAACATTTCACAGGATCTGCTGCCCCTAATTAAAGGAAATATAATGTGATTATGCCTCTCTTTATTCTTCCTAGTGGAACTCAGTTGTCCAGCTTTATGAGGTTTAGGGAGACATGAACAAGAACTTGACCTGGAAATATTTTCCTCAGTCTTGTGTGTTCCCACAACACTGACTTACCTTAAATAATACCTTCATTGTATAGTCACCAATTCTTATAAATTTTGAATTTTGCAGATACCAGACTTAGATTTTTGGACCAGAAAAGACAAAGTTAATTTTTTTCATTGCATAAATACAGCCAAACACATTCATTCTATTGAATAAAATCTATCTATCTTCATTCATTATGTAGGCATAAAAAACTAGCCATTTAATTCATGCTTAGAGTATCCCTGGTACATCATTAATTCCAGAAGATGTACTTTATATGTTGTGATGTAGTGTGAAGAACAGGGGTTTCACAGAGTTGGTCCCTCAGCTCATCATTTTTCTACATGACTTCATTCCCACTTCATTCAGATGGCATCCACCCTGAAGTAGTCATGGCATCAATCCATAGTTATCAGAATCTTTACAAATTTGGAAGTGAGTTATGACAATGCAATCTGCACAAATAGTGCTAGCATCTTCATCATTTATTTCAAATGATGTGAAAATTCACTTTAAAAATACCTCCTATTATTCCATGTCACTTGCATCCCTTTAGTTTCATAAACAAATTTTAATTTTGTGTGTTTGGATATATTGCTTTGATGATCAGCACATACCTTCCAGGACATTACTTGTTACTCGCTTCAAAGAATTTCTTCATGGGATTCTGAAAACTTACAATAGTATTCTGTAGTATCCTCATATTTTCTAGAAGAATTTCATATATTTCATTTTGACAACATAGAACTTTGATTATTTTACTAATAATTTTTCAATAAAAATAATTTTTTCAATAAAATTTATAGCTTAAAATGAACTTACCCATGGTGTACTATATAAGTAGCTTCCTCTGAAATCTCATGGTCAATTATTTTCTATGTACCAATAGATAATAAATCTCAAAAGCCATAAAGTGTCTCTTCTTAAGGTATATAGCCAGTTTGTAAATTCCAAGGAGACATTCTACAGCCAATACTCCAGAGATTCATTTTATCTTCTCTCATCTGTTTTTTTTTATCCTAAATGGTGATTATAATTTATAGAGCAAATAATCATTAAATGTAAAACTTGTCTTCTAATTGTATAGACTCTATACGACATGGTTCCTAAATTTCTTTAGATCCCTATACCAACCTCTGTAGCCTGGTCACAGGTCTTCTGCAACAGTATAAAGAGACATTTATTTACAGAGTAAGGAGGGGGAACAAGAGAGAGATTTCAGAAAAAGAAAACAAAACATCAAAGTATTTTATTTCTCCCGAAACTGGCATGAATAAAGAAATTTACCAATAATTTAAATGTATATCAGTTTTTCATAAAATTTATTTTTAACTGTAAGAATGTATCTTAATTTGTAGAAAACTTGTAATGAAATGGTTAGGAAATACAATTATCTTATGACAAAAAATAGCATGTGGACAGGATCTACATTTTTGTCAAATTCATCATGAAATGTAAGAGTTAGGCTATTCATTTATGTCTATGATCATGAAAAAGTAAATTCTTTATTTATACAGAATGATATATATTAATGACTTTGCCCTAGGAGCCTTAGAATAAGGAAATATACATTTAAGATATTAATTGGATAAATCCTACCCTGGAAATGGAGTGAGGGAAGAGTTTCTAGATGTAACCAACACTGGTGGAAATTGCCAAGTGTAGGCTTGGAATTGACAGTTGATAGGATTCAGAAACATTATGTAAGTAAACCTTTTCCATATGTCTAACACAGGATTTCCCAGACTAGATAAATTGAAGGACAAAGCTGCATATTAATTTGGGTGGTACTGTTCTATGAACTGGCATTTTGACCTGAACAACAAGAAAAAAACAAATCAAGCCCAGATGATTCATTTCTTCATCATGGTGGATCATTTGTCCTGCAACTCTATACTGAAATTAACCCTTCCTTCATGAAGTTGTTTCCTGTCAGGTACTTTTTGTCACAGTGTCAGACAAGTAATTGATACACTATATATAAAATACCTTACTCCTTAAAGTTCTTTGATCTCTGGCCTAAGGATCATTATTGACAGAGATAATATAAATATTACTCAATCCCCAAGTCAGTGCTGGTTTTCTTACAGGGAGTTTTGGAGACAGATTACCTATTTCACGCTAAGGATTTTGAGAAATTACTGGAGGGGATACCCCAGAAGATTGTCACCTTAGGAAACATAGAGTTTTGTCCTTGGGATTGATATCTTTCTCTCAAGGCAAGTAGCATTTGATAGAGAATAAAACTGTAAACAAAAATAGTTTGAAGACTACACTCAAAGAATTCAATAAAATATGTTTTCAAAAAATATTTGACCAAGGATTTGTTTTTTTCTTGTAAAGTTGCTCTTTGAAAAAATTCATTTCTCAATATGAGACATCTTTAAACATTCTTTGAGGGGAAATTTAAACTCTTAGGGTATGATTGCAGTCATAAAATTACTCACAGGCTGCAATTATTTCTCTGTCCTTATTTACTTCATTTCCACTTAACTGGTTATAATGTGGTAATTAATTTCCAGTTTTCCAATGAGGCTTATTTAAGGATTTTCTTTTTAGTCATTATTTACACAGATAACTCAATGGTAGTTAAGATGAAATGTGGTTTTAAAAACTGAACTGCAGTAGACTACATTTATGAATCCTTAAATGTGCACATTAAAAATCATTGCCTTCTAAGTAAGGGGTCTAGAAGATACCATGAGGTGCTATAATATTTTAACAAACAAGAAAGCCATATACCTCAAGAGTATAATATGTTTTTATTTATTCCAGTTTTTCTTTGCTACATTGTTTTCTTATTGTAGTGGATGGGGAGGGGCACTTCTTGGCATTTGAAACTCAGGCATTGTGTATATAATTATTTGAGAGGTTTTAACACACTTGTTTCTTTTTCACTTTTGAGAACAAAAGCCTGTTACAAGTTCTTTCTAGACCTCAAGTTGCTAGTAATGGAAATAAAGCTTACATGAAGTAAAGGATGAAAGAGAGAAAATTAGAAAAACAACAACCTCTGCTCTCACATCTGGCACTGTGGAGATATTCTGCTCTGTTTGGCCACCAGTAAAGAAACATCTAAAATTCCACTGCCTGAACTATGAACTCTTCCAGGAAGAGAGCCATTCACTGGGTGCACAAACAGATTGCACCCTGGCTAATGGAAATCTTTAAAGCAAAAGCATAGTAGAAGGGTTCTGGACCACTTGGAGGACTGTCCACATATACAATCTGTCTTTATATAAATCTCCAACTTTATAGGTCATACTTAATGACAGGAGCTGAGCAACAGAAAAGCAAATATTTGTCTTTCTGAGATACATATACATCTACTGTATTAGCTCACATTCAGAATATTACTATGGCTTAAACATAGGACAATATGCATTTTAAATAATGAAAGCAAGAATCTTTTCTCAATTCTCGAAGATGGTATTAAAAACCAAGAAAATAAACAAACTTTGAATTAGGCAAAAAAGACACTTAAAACAATTTAAGAGTATAATTATCTGACTGTTTATATTATATTTTATATATAATTTATATATTATATAAATATACTATATATATTTATATAATATATATAAATTAGTTTTTTTGCCTTGAAATGTGGTTGATTTTACCCAAGTCTTGAACTTACATAATTAGGATAGAAATATAATTGTTAGTCTCAACTAATCTTGGTTAAATTTCCATGACTCTTAAAATTATGCCTTTACTGAATGCACACTATTCCATCAACCATTCAGATACACAACCATTCTAAAATCAAACAAATGAATATAACTAACATACACCATTTAAATAGAAAGGCAATAAAAACAAACAATTTCATGGATTATTGATGCAGTAAAATGCATTAAGTACCATGGAAATGCAAAGCAGTGACAAGAAGTTTCACATAAGAAATGTGGATCAGGTATAAATAACAATCACAGTAGCTCCAATACTGAATGGAGATAAATTAATCAATATGGTGTCTAAGATACTGAGTGGAAGAAGAGAAGGTGTTTTGACTAATGAGTTCTATGGTTTTAAAGTTACAGTTCAAGAAAGCTGAGCAACATCCTGGAAAGACACTGGAAACAGCAGGAAAGAAAGTTAACCCTTTGCTTCAGCTGAAGTATTTCTACAAAGCTGGTAAGGCATTGTTAATTGGGGTCTTGATGACAAATCTCTATAAGATATTCATATTTAAATAAACAGAATGAACACAAAGAACCACTTTATCTAGGTGTATAATTAGAGTATGATCTACTGAGGTGATTTAAGCTGGAGGATCCAACAAAAGAGCAGAGGGAACACTGTTTTCCTCTTTGTTTGACCTTTCTCCTGTCCTTAGACATCTGAAAGTATGGAACTCTTGCCTTTGTCTTCCGGTCTATGGCCATGACTCATAGCATAAATCATCTTGGTTTACAAAGTCTTAACATTGCTCTTCAATGAAATACACTGGTTGATGTCTGGGTTGCAGGTGACTGATCATATGGCTCCTCAGGTGCCAAAATCATGTGAATGAGTGTGCATAATGTATTTAGTGATTTCATGTGATTATGGAATTATGAATAATAGACCTAGATAGGATTGAAATAGGAGACTGTAGTATGTTTCACACTGAAGGGAGAAGGTAGAAAATATTGTGAAGGAGGAGGTAGTGATCACCTCAGTAAAAACGTTGTGGGACAACCAAATACAGTGCTTATAAAAAGAAAACCATGCAATTATTTCTCATATTGATTGTGCCAATTACTTACATCAATAATATATAGGAGAATTAAAAGCATTAATAGGCTAGCATGGTTTTAGGTTGATTTTCATTTTTAAGTAAAATTTTATTAACTACACAAGACAGATATAGATAGATAGAAGGTATACATGTAAATATATTCTCTATAATATACACACACATATATACATATATATCACCTTTATACTATTTATTAGTTTTATATATTTGTTTATCTATATCTCATCTGTCATCTTTTTCTCTATAATTTATCCTATAAAACTATTGAAGGTTTTAAAGAAAAATTTCATGCAATTAGAGAAGCTACTAAGACTCACACAATAGAGTTACACATAGATGAAAAAGTCAACTAAAACGTCTAGCACTAATAGTATAATAATTTTTAACCTAATTTATTTATTGAATATTAGGGAATTTCACATCATGCACCCCAATACCACTCATCTCCAAGATGTGCCTCTCTCCACAGGACATGAAATATTCTGATTCTCTCTCTCTCTCTCTCTCTCTCTCTCTCTCTCTCTATCTCTATCTCTCTCTCTCTCTCCTCACTTTATATTTTCTCACCAGGATAAAAGGCCATCTGTCTAGGGCAAATGACCCTGGATGGAAGTTTGCGTCATTCTTTGCCAACCTAATCCTCAGCAATAGTATAATACTTAAGGATAGGCCAAAGGCATTGGAATCAGATTGAGAGACATCAACATGTCTTAGAATCTGAAAAGCTACATGTCCTGGTATTATAACGTCAAGACGAGAAGATGTGTTTCCTGATTGCTCCAAAAAAAAAAAAAAGAAAGAAAGAAAAAAGAAAAAGAAAAAAAAGAAGATAACACACACACACACATATGAACAAAAAAATGGATTCCCCTTTCCTTTAATTATACCTGGGTGCTCAGCTGGTTGCTCTCACTTCCCATACTGGTAAGCAACCTCTCAACATTCAGTACACATGCTTCCATTCCCATCTTCTCAGAAGCACACTTACTTGCAACATAATTTCTTACAACTTCTCTGGAAAATCAAAATGCAGTGGACACCAAATATCACAAAATGTGGAACTGACTTTTGTTATTTTCTTGTCTCTTTCTCAGAAAGAAAATGGTGAGAAGCATTAATAGCACTCATGTATTATCACAATCTAATGGCGATATCTTAGATAAAACACTGGGTCTTTAGTGTATATTTTGAAAAAAAAAACAGAAAGGACAAATGGAGAAACAAGAAAAATGGACAGAAGTTTGGAGAATGAGGGGAAATGTCAGGGAAGGAAAGGAAGTTAGGGTAACGGAGACAGTTTGGGAGAGAAAAGAGGAGAAGAGAGAAGTGGAGAAGAGAAAAGACAAGGGAGAAGAAAGGATAAAAGAGAAGAGAGAGGAGAGGAGGGGAGGGGAAGGAGAGGGGAGGGGAGGGAAGAGGAGAGGGGAGGGGAGGGAAGAGGAGAGGAGAGGAGAGGAGAGGAGAGGAGAGGAGAGGAGAGGAGAGGAGAGGAGAGGAGAGGAGAGGAGAGAGGGGAGAGGAGAGAGAAAAAGTCTGACTAAAACTGGCAGCAAGTCAGTATATGCAGCAATCAGACATCTGGAGAAACCTTCAGGGAAACAGAGCATGATACCAAGGACCACACACACATATTCACACACACAGACACACACACAGACACACAGACACACACACTGAAAGCTGTCCTCATCTCTCAAAATGATCATGTATTACTTATTCTGTAAGAGTTCTAAGCTCATCAAGTTTTAGGCTAGGGCTTTCTTTCAGCATATAGAATAGGGAATTACTACTCATGCAAGTATGCTTATTGAGCAAAATGTATCTGAGTTTACCTTAAACTTTAAAAAAAATCTCCTTATATTCTCAACACAAAATCCAAAATCATATTCTGAAAGAATTATGGAACTGTCATCTTTAATCAAATGTAATCAAGTAAAGAGAAGTAAGTTCTTAACAGTGCAAATAAAGAAAAGCACAATTTTCCTTGAAATTGACACATTGAATGTGGTGGCACGTGCCTTAAATCTCAGCAATCGGGAGGCTGAGAAAGGTGGATCTCCGGGAGTTGGAGGCCAACCTTTTCTACCAAGTGAGTTCCAGAAGAGGACAGACTACAAAACTACAGGAAAAAAAAAAAGAAAAAAAAAAAAAGAAGAAAAAGAAAAAAAAAGAAAAGAAAAAACCTGTGTTTCAACAAAATAAAATAAAAAAGAAAGAAAAAAAAAGGATTTTTCTGAATGAATTCCACCCTGTCCATCTTCCCACCCATGTACATCTTCCTACCCCTGTCTATCCTCTCAATCCTGTCTATCCTCCCACCCCCATCCACCCTCCCACCCCCCTCCACCTTCCCACCCCCTCCACCCTCCCACCCCCCTCCACCCTCCCACCCCCCTCCACCCTCCCACCCCCCTCCACCCTCCCACCCCTCTCCACCCTCCCACCCCCTCCACCCTCCCACCCCCCTCCACCCTCCCACCCCCCTCCACCCTCCAGCCCTCTCCACCCTCCCACCCCCTCCACCCTCCCATCCCCCTCCACCCTCCCACCCCCCTCCACCCTCCCACCCCTCTCCACCCTCCAGCCCTCTCTTTCCCACCCCTGTCCATCCTCCCACCCGTTTTCAATGTATTTCCACCTGTCCCTATCCTTCAAGCACCCTTCACTTCCCACCCATTTCTACTGAATATATGATGAAGTTTTTTGCAAATTATTCAATAAACCATTTTTCAACTTGTATTTTTCTTGAGGAATTTTTACAAATGCTTATAGATGAAGGATTATATTTCAGACTTGATGCTATTCAGATGTTGCAAAACTTCAGTTTTTTGTAACCATTGTTCATCTACTGGAAATATGAACTCATGGGTAGCTTCTCAGATTATAGAAAGACATTGTGGGTTCCTTGGAGAAATGACAATAAAATACAATTATCACCCGAATTTTTTTTATTCATTCAGTGCTCATTCAGCAAACACCTATTGAATGCACACTGCAGACTGAGAGCAGTCTTACACAGAAGAAATATCATGCATTTCTGACTTTTCGTGGGGCCACTAGGAACCAAAATGTGAATATGTATTTTAGACATTCAGCACAATCCTCATCATGGCCATCATCAGCATCACGATTGTTAGTATCTATACATTGCTTACTTAGCATCACACATTATGTAACATATATCAAGGCCTTTTCCTTTTCTCAGTTCCCCAGTTTAACAAAGAGAAAGCCAAAAAATCAAAAAGTTCCACTAACTCAGACAAACTCCCATCTACTCTAAAAACAGAACTGAAACTAATATCCAGGCACTTATCAGTGGACCTAGAATCTCCATCACAACCTCATGTCATTTTCAAAAAAAGAGTTTGGATTCTGAAGTTAAATAGACTTTGTTTCAAATCCATCTTCTTACATTTAGTAGTTTTTGGAAGAAAAATGTACTCCCTAGTCTTAAGAGAGTTTTTTTTTTTTTTTGTGTGTGTGTGTGTGTGTGTGTGTGTGTGTGAGATTGTTTTGTTTTGTTGCCTACAAAATGGGAAAGGAAATATCAACCTGTTGACTTTCTTGGAAGGAAAAGAAGAAAATCTATTTTAAGTAGGTTTTTCATAGTGCATGGCACCCTGGAAAATAAAGTCAATTTTATTTCCAACCTTCCAAATGACACCTCTCTTCTGATTATAAGTGATCATTGTAGATAACATCTCCTCCCATGGAAGCAATAACTAGCCCTCCAATGACTGTAGGGAGGGAATTCAAAGCCCTCAGAACAAATCCCCACAGCTTATTGCAATCTATTTTTTAGAATATACTCAAAACCTGACATCAAGCAGATTAATCACTTAAAGTCTTTTTCATCACTAAACAGACTAATTCCAATCAACTTAAATTTCAACAAGTTCCAAGATGATTTATAATTACTCATGTACTGTGTATCAGTATAAACTTGTTCTACACAAATAAACGCTAACAAGTTACCGTAAAAGGGAAAAACATAGTGTCACTTAAACTGACAATAATGGAAGCCTCTTCACATAAAAGAAGGTTTATTATATTATGTATTCACAGATCTGGTATAAAAGATATGAGAACAGCATCTGAGATAGTCAAACAGTGCTTAGGATTTATGAGAAATAATATAAATGACTCAAATTATATTTAACTCTAGATATCATTGGAGTTTTTTTAAAAAAAGAAAAACCATTTGTCTCTATAGAATAACCACTTTGCAGCAGAAATTCTCTTGGTTTCAAAACCCTGTGGGCTTGAATACAAACTCTAACCCAGGAATTATTCATATTCTGATTTTGACAAATCACAGACCCTGCATCTGAAAGAGGAAAAGTGAAAATCATTCTTCTAAGACTGATGATTCATAAAGAAGCATATAAAGAATTTGCAGTTCCTTGAATTTTCTAATAAAAAATTAAAATAAAACAGCAGAAAATTTTAATTTGACTCAATAAGTACATTCAATACTCAATTTATTAAGGACTCATCTATTAGGACTTTCTGAATTCCATTCCAACCTAAAGCAATATGAAACTTCTCTTTAACTAAATTGTAATTTACTCACTATATAACCCGTACCATGGCTTGAGACTCAGCAAAAGTATGATCCACATGAAAACTACATTCACATTTTAAAATCCCTGTTCAAGATATGTCTATTTCATGCCTCAAAGAACTTTAGATTAATGCCTGTCTATAAATTGCACATGAAATTTAATACCTAGAGGTGTTATTGTAAAGACCAAAAATACTTGTGTTTATGACATCATAGAATTTGTAAATATTGAGGACTCCACAAATCCATTATCAAATACCTTCACCTCTTATGCCCACTCCAGAATTTCTATTTCTCAAAAAATCCAACTCTTGAAAAATAGTCATGATGTTAATTCTTGATTTTGAAACTGTTTTAATGACATCATCCAAAGGCTTTAAAAGTTGAGAAATATTGTTCAGAATTTTGATTAGCTGTGATAAAAAATATACTCCTGGACAGAACAAGTCTGTAGGAAGGCTGTTCTCTCCATTCCACTCTTCTAATGAAACCCTGTATGACATAGTATAGAATTATTTTGTTGAATGAGCACTGACTTCACTCTGTAAAGTTTTATCAGAATATGAATGCTCTTCCTCAGGCATCAGGTAACTTTTGGAAGTCATTGAAAGCTCTGAGGAAATGGTCTTGTTCCCTCTTCCCTGTTCAGTGTCCAATATTAAGTCTTTCACCTATCTCTGCCATAAATAAAAAATCACATAATTTAATGTTCTGGTAAAGCAGTCATCTTGTTCCAGCTTTCTATTGTAATTGCCTTCTTACTTTTCACCCTTCCAATGCAAATGAGCACTTATGAAAAGACACCCCAAAACTATTTCAAGAGAGATAAAATTCAAATTTACACAAGAAAGAAATCATAGAAGATCTATAGAAATTTGATTTGGAGTAGAAAGTCATCTAATATTGCGTCCAGTTTGATTTATTGATCCTTCCTAAGATCCTGGAGGGAAAAGGACCCTGTCATCTACTTTATTCTGTGTGCCCTACAAAGCATAATCACAGACCTTCACGTCATAGATTCTCAATAAATATTTCTGACAATTGTTGAAATACATAATACACAACCTTGCTGAACCCAAACCTGTCACTGCCTTCTAGTGAATACAAATCACTTACTATGCTGGATGCCCACCCTTATAAACCATCAATATCAAATGCTGATGATGAAACAAGGAGTAGAGTCTAGTACCTGGAATTTACTGGATCATGGAGAGTCTAAGTCTATAGTATTAATGCTACTTTAATACAATAGCTGCATGTTAATATGATATATATCTACTATTAAATTTTAAAAGGTTTGGGGGAAAAGGGGTTTAGCTCTAGATAGAAAACATTTTACTATATCTGGCTTGACATTTCAGTAGCTATTTCCAAGAAAGTCTTGTGGCATAGAAAAAAATCTTTTTTTATTCAATCTAAGTTTAAAAAGAAATTGTATGGAAGACTAAAATTATCTATTCTTTGATCAGCCTTTGGATAGCAAAGTAGACAGAAAAATGAAAGGTTAAATAAGAAAATATTTAAGTGTATCAAGGAAGGTTTTTAAAGAAAACAAAATAAATTATGGAATAAAACTTGGAAATAATCCTTTCATCATAAAATAAAATGCAAATTATGTGATATGCTGATATTAGTATGCATAATAATTCCTCTTTGAAATGACATAAGTTCTAATATACATAAAATTTTCTCAATCCTAAGCCGTAGACATTACCCTTTTGAATTTTTTTAAATGATAAGCTGAGGCTCACAAAACTAAGCAAACCCAGTTGTCCAGAGCCACATTTGGTATATCTTCAGTTACATGTACCAAAGTCCAACATATTGAAAAGAGAATTCTCATCATGGTAGGGCTTGCATCTCTATAGTTGGTTTTTGAATCATATAAATAACAAACAGTCTTTTGTTAAAAAGGAAACCAAGGTTCTATTTTGGGTTCTTAGTCTCTCATTAAAAAAATCATTATAGATGACATTGGAATGAAACTTGAAGTTAATGTTATTAGATTTGGAGAGAAAAAAATGTCATGGAATTCAGGATTTAATTTTTGGCAATTTTTAAGCAAAGGAAGGTGGAGATGAGGAAGAAAGAAGGTCATGGATTGAGTTTGAATCAAGAAAGGCTTCAGTGATTTATAAACAAAGTCTGTAAGCAAAGGAAGGCGGACATTCAGAGAAAGAACTAGAAAACCCAGAATGTCAATGCTGCATAATGCTACACAGAATCTTTGTTAGCAGCCAAATGGGAGATGACTTCTTGGAATTATTTTCTTGGAATTTATTTAAAATAAATTTTCTCGTTAAGGGAACAAGTATTACTTTCATTTATTTAGCATGTCTGTTGTTGAATCTATTTGATAATCTACTTACTGGCCAGGAGATTGATAGGAGAACCTGGATTAATTCTTTTAGGTGATCTCAATAGCTCACAATAGTCTAATCTTTGAGCTGGATCTGAATGTTCAGTCACCACCCAGAGCCAGAGAGAGAGAGAGAAAGAAAGAGACTTTATTCTTTCAGCCCAATGAAATAAGTTCTCCCTTAATTTGTCACAACCAAGTCTTGACCTAATCCTCTTTTCCTATGGTGTTTCACACCCCAATGAGGGGCAAAGCTGATGGTTTGTTTACCAGTATTTTTTGGAAAATGGGAAGTGTGATCCAAAGCAAACCAGAGGAATGTGACCAACCTCTAAGCACTCTAAGGTTGCTAAGTCCTATACCACTTTCTCCTCAAAGGTGGAAACCCTATAATTCTTTAGGAGGTAAGAGGAGGAAGGGGAGAGAAGACCTTAGGCTTTCCACTCTTTTTGCCTTACAGGTCTTGGAGGGCACTCAAGGATATGCAGGGAAATGGAGAAAAAGCTCACCATGAAAATCAATATGTAAGTCAATTATAAACCAGATGCAATAAACATGCGGACTGTTGCCCCATTAATATCAGCACACATGCATGAACATTTCATGAGGAGGAAAGAGCAACTTTCAACAGTGACTGGCATTAGATGAGACTTTATTACACATGAAAAAAAAATGTATAGCTAGATAACTTTTAAATATTTATTCTGTAGTAGATTCAGTAAATACTGTATTAAATATGTACTCTCTAAGGTTTGTCTGAAAAAATTTAACTCTCATAAATGTTTCATTGTATGAAAACACAAAAATTTGTCAGCTTTGTGAAAAAGTCATAATAGAGTTTTCCGTTGTGGACAAAACTGCAGAGTGTGGCATCATGGGTCTTCAGTGCATCCTTGACATACATTATTTAGAATAACCACAAGATCTAGAATCTTCACAGACATGATAATTACCTCAAAATTTATTTGCATGAAAAGTTCCTTTATTATTAAACCGAGGTAGGGAAATATATCTATGAACAATTCTTTCTTTAACATTTCCTCATTTGTTAAAATATAAATACTAATTACGTGAGAATATATTTAAAATTTAGGTATGTAAACAAAATAATTTGTTTACACTATGAAAAATATTTTTAACTTAATAGGAGCAATCCACATATTCAATACAATTGTCATCAAAATTCCAATGCAATTCTTTATGGAACATTAAAAAAAGCATTCAACTTCATATGGGGAAAAAAAACCCAGGATAGCTAAAACAATTCTGTATAGGAAAGGAACTTCGAGAGAACTTTTGTTCTCATGCTCTACTACAGAATTATAGTAATAAAAACAGCATGATTTTAGCATAAAAATAAACCAGTGAAACAATTGAGTTGAATCAACGATGTAGACATAACTCCATGTTCCATTACTGATAAAGAATCCAAAATTATACAACGAAGCTATGAAAGCATCTTAAATAAATAATAGTGCCATAGGTGGATGTCAACATGTAGAAGAATGCAAATAGATTCATGTCTATCACCCTGCAAAAACTCAGGTCCAAATGTATCAGAGATCTCCACATAAATCTAGTTATACTTAACCTGATAGAAGAGAAAGCGGGAAGTAGCCTTGAATGCATTCATATAGGAGACAACTTCCTGAATATAACATGAGTAGTACAGACACTTAAATCAACAATTAATAAACGGGACCTTATGAAAGTGAAATCTTCTGTAAGGCAAAGGACAGTATAAGTAGGACAAAATGGCAGCCTACAGTAGTGGAATAACCTCCAAAATATATAAAGAACTCAAAAGAAACTAGACATCAAAAACCAAAATAATCCAATTGAAAAATGGGTCCAGACCTAAAAGGAGAATTCTCAACAGAAAAATCTGAGCCGGGCGGTGGTGGCGCACGCCTTTAATCCCAGCACTTGGGAGGCAGAGGCAGGCGGATCTCTGTGAGTTCGAGACCAGCCTGGTCTACAAGAGCTAGTTCCAGGACAGGCTCCAAAACCACAGAGAAACCCTGTCTCGAAAAACCAAAAAAAAAAAAAAAAATCTGAAATGGCAGAGAAACATCTAAAGAAATGTTCAACATCCTTAGCCAGCATGGCATGGAAATGCAAATCAAAATTATTCTGAGATACTAAGATAAAACACACAAGTCACAACTTATGCTAGGGAGGAGAAGGAGCAAGAGAAATTCTCGTCCATTGCTGGTGGGAGTACAAACTTGTACAGAAACTTTGGAAATCAAAATGATGATTTCTTAGGAACTTGGGAATCAATCTACCTCAAGACCAACTATATCACTCTTGGCATATACCCAAAAGATACTTAAACATACCACAAGTACATTTGCTTAACTATATTCATAGCAACTTTATTCATAATATCCAGAAACTGGAAACAACCTAGATAACTCTTAATCAAAGAATATGTAGTACATTTACACAGTGGAGTATTATTCAACTGTTAAAAACAATGACGTTAGAAAATTTGAAGCCAAATATATGGAACTAGAAAAAAAATCATTCTGAGTGAGGTAACCCAGACACAGAAAGACAAACATGGTGTGTAATCACTCATAAGTATATATTGGTTGTCAAGTAAAGAATAACCATGATACAATCTACAGACTCAGAGGGGCTAGGTAAAAAGGAGGGCCCAAAGTACCCCAATTGTCATCAGAGAGTCTTCACCCAGTAACTGATGGAAACAAATGCGGAGAACCACAGCCAAGTATTAGACCAAGATCAAGGAATCCTGCTGAAGAGAGGGAGGAAGGATGGCAGGAACCAGAGGGATCAAGACCATCACAAGAAAACTGACATAAATAACTAACCTGAATCATGGGAACTCAGAGTATGGAGCAACAATCAGGGAGCTTGCATGATACTGACTTAGGCACTCTACACATATGTGACAGTTATGTGACTTGATCTGCCTGTGGCACTCCTAACAATGGGAACACGGACTGTTCCTAAGGCTTTGCCTGGCTCTTGGAGACATATTGCTCATACTGGATTGATTTGCCCAACTTTTATACATGGAGACGTTGTTTATTCTTACCACAACTTGATAAACCTTTGTTGATACCCATGGGAGGCCTGCCACTTTCTGAACAGAAACAGAGCAATGGATTGAGGTGTTGCGGGGTGATAGGGGACATGCTGTCAGGATATATAATAAACCAATTAAATAAAATAAATGAATAACTAAATAATTTTTTAAAAATATATTATCAGATTTAACTCTTTGGTTGTAAACCTTGCTCAATCTAGATGTAGTAGAGAGGGCCTTAAACTTTCCACAAAGTGAGGTGCATTGCCCTCTCTTAGGATTGGAGAGGGTGGGTGGGAAGGTCTGTGCAGGGAGTGGGAGGGGAGTAAAAATTTGGATTGGTATTTTTTTAAGTAATAAAAACAAGAAAGAAAAAAAAAGTTAGTTAATAAGAAGCCTGGGCTAATAGGCCAGTTTTGGGGAAAAAAAATGAAAGAAAGTACATATTTTTGAAGCGAATTTGTTTTTAAATATTTGGCCTTTTAAAAAGAGTTGGTGAATATCCTTAGAAGATTTTAAAACTACCTTTAAAATATTGTACATGATGACAATAATTTTTCACAAAGTCAAATACTTGCAAAACACCTGGTGACATAGTATATAATACTTTTAAGTGAACTAAAGTTAAAAGACACAGAATTCACTCTCTTTCTCTTGCCTTCCTGCTAAAATGACAGGCAGGAAAATATATTATATGCCACTCAGCTTCTACTTTGCTGGTAATAACATCTCTCATCTTGCTACTGTAGCCTCACCTTGCTTCAGCCAGCTGAGTGTTGCCTGCAATCTGTTTTATTTATCTTGTAAAATTGGCAAATGAATTATGTAATTAGTTTTTGCATTAATTACTTTTCCATCTGTGTTTCCTTTCAAAAGAGCAGGTATTGAAAAGCAGTTAATTAGGCCTAAGGACGGCCTGATGCTTCCTTCTACTTAATTTGTATTTCTGATCTGTGGGTTCCTTGTTGCAAGACATGTGTAGAATGAGCACACCTTGGAAGGAGTGTTATTCAGTCGTGGTAAAGTGATCCCTTACTCGAATTCTCAGTCTCAATTATGTCGAACAGAAAGTTAGATAGAGACAGGTATACAAATAAACACATAACTAGCAACACCAATATAGACAAATGCATCTTAAATCATAAAATCATATTAATATTTGCTCTATAAAAGTTATTATGCCCATCTGCTGTCCATAAAAGAAAATAAAAGAGGAAGACATTAAATCCTGAAAATAAAAATAAAACATCCTATGTACAATATAAACATTGAATTAATAAAAGTTGTAATTTCTAAAAGTTTTCAACACTTATGGTCACCTAGTTCAGAAAAACATATACTTCTATATCACATATTCATTTCAGGTTTATTTCTAATTTTCCTAAAAGTTGACAGATAATTATATAATCATGTATACACACACACACACACACACACATTAAAATATCATTCTCCATAGTTTTCCAGGGAAGAGTCTATACTTGGATGAATTCAATTGTCTTGATTATAAGTCAATTGTCATGATGTTGGCAGAATAAAAGAATGGGAAAGAAATGACTAATGTCAGTTTGTGCTCTAACAAAAGGATTAGCAAAGGTGAAGTGGGGGTTCATTCTAGAATGGCTGCTTTATGTAAGATGATCATAGAAGTGGGAGCTATACAAAGTGAGGTAAATGATTTATTGGTACCCCACTAGAGGTGTCATAAGGCAGGTGTGGGGCAACACTGGGAGGACAAACAGACATGGAAGGATGTCATCACAGTTTTCCCACTTCTTTCCTAAAGTAAAGGGCCTTGGGATAAAGGCTTTTCCTGGACATAAGGCAGTTAATTCTCTCTACATAGGTTTTCCTTTCTGGACTTCTGCAGTAATAGGTGTACTTAGTTTTCTTTTCTACCATGCCAGTTTTTATTATTCCTAAAATGTAAGGTTTTAATTGATATTATAAATGTAAATGGGTACATATAGATGTGCATGATATTGAGTAGAGTAGATCAATTTAAAGTTCACATGCAATTGATTGTATGCACTTATATAATTTACAAAATAGCACATGTGTATATAACATGTAAAATAGGAAAATAGACAATATACAAATTTATGCACTTTTATTCAGGGTTTAACAACTGGAAATTGCATTTCTTTGACAGCATAGGAATGAAGTTTTTTATTTGTTTTAAGACAGGGCCTAACTATATAGCCCTTGCTGAACTTACTATATAGACCAGGATGCACTCTGATTCAAAGAGATCTGCCCATACCTTCTTCCCCTATGCTGAAGTTAAAAGTGCACAGCACACCACATGTTCAGCATAGCTAGTGTTAATGGAGAAAATAGTCAATAGTTAGTCAACCAGCTTTCCATATTATAAATCATTAAGGACTTTTGCAGGTATTTAAAAAAGCTTTATATTTAAATTCTTTATTATTTCCCTTATTTATTTTGAGGTATTATAAGTGAACATATTGTTGAATTTCAATTTTGACTGACCCCCCAAAATGTGGTAATTATCACATCCTCATTAACAATGTAGGTAATTTACCATTTATCCAAATATTCAGGTGATAAAGTCAGAAAAAAATAATGCCATTCTGCAGTAAATATTAATTATTGCCTCTCTCAGCCATTATCTGAGAAACTTACTCTTGCAAGAGATGGAAATAGGCAGTGGGAAAATGGTTTTGTACCTTGTAAAGATTTGTCACTTGTATTGGTTTAATAAAATGCTGATTGGCCAGTATCCAGGCAGGAAGCATATGCAGGGCAGCCAGAATAGAAGAATTATCACTTCTGAGAAGAAGAAGGACTCAGTCTGCAGTTGTTACCCAGACTCAATGGATACAAGATGAGAATGCCTCACTGATAAAAGGTACTTGTTTCTTTTATTACAATAATGTGTTTGTCATTTATTTTGTTTTCCTATTCATTCTCTAAATAGTAAGAGAAAGAAATGATATGAAGTAAGTGGGTGGAAGGGATCTAGGAAGAGTTCTGGGAGGGGAAACTTTAATTAGAACATATTATATGGATATTTCTTTCAATAAAAATAGCACTGTAAAAAAACCCTTAATTTTTGCAAATGAAGGCATAATGAACAATTTATTACTATAATTTGTCCCATCCTAACAACTTAAAGTTAGGATCTTCTCACATTTATTATGTAATTATTTCCAAACTTTCATTTTTTAAAATATAACTTGCTAACTAAAACAAAGTCACATAGAAATAATGAAATGTGTTAATCATGACAATCATGGCCAGTAGAATGGAGCAATTGCCAAGAAAGATGATTTCAGATCATAGAAGTTTGATGTACCTTGTCACTAGTCAACATACATGGGTAGGTGTATACTTCTCAAGGAACATCATAATATAAAGGTCTAATAGATGATCTAATTCTCACTCAAATGTCAAGTTCTGTTTGTATGTTGTAAAATGGACTCATGAAAAATTGTATATATGACAGGCTGTGAGAAGATAAAATAAAGCCAGAAATATGAATTTCTTTGCTCATTAATTCTTTCAAATTTTTCTGTCGATACTATTTTTTGTAAACAATGTATTGAAGCATCATCTAATACACTTAGATGATTGAAGTAGCTCACACCAAGGTCATTTTATAACAGCCATGCTGGAAGTTTGTTGAGGAAAACCTGTTCAGTACTTTCTTTGAATGTTCCATCACTGATAGATCATTTCTTCTTCTCTTTTGCTGACTTGCAGAGCACTTAAAATGCCACAACTCCTTCTAGAAAATACTTACAAACACATGTGTATTCACCAAAACATCTTCCTTCCAACAGTTAGAGAACTCTTCCCTTCTGAACATATGTTGGATAATGGTTATTGACAGACACTAACTCTTTTGTTATTTTCATACATTTTTTCACATTTACTTCACATTGTTTTTCAGAATTTATTTAAAACAAACTTCTAGAAACTTAATGGCAACTTTTAATTCATATTCCTTCAGTTGACAGTCTCATATACCTTGATTAGTAAAGTTTACAAATCAAAAAGACATTGAAGAATTAAATTTTGCTCTGATTGGTATTCTGGATTCAGCATGTTTGTCAACTCCAGCAGTAGGCATACAAAATGATTTCAGGATTTCTTGTTTTCTTGACTGTTCCTTTCATTTTTCTGTTAACTTAGTTAAATATTGATTAGCCCTTTAAATCCCAGGTTAATTATTACTATATATATATAGTTATATATATATAATTAGTATATATCATATATAACTATATAATATATAGTTACTTATTTATAGTTATATAATATATAAATTCTATATATATAACACTTGAGAGTGAATATATATATATGCATATAAAATATATGCATTCTCTTGAACGTTACATTATCTTTGTTACATGCTACTGAAAAAGGACTAAAAAAGGTTAAACATTGAGATATAAGCATCTATTCAAGTGATAGATATGGCATGATAGATAGATAGTTATCATAAGTAGATGGAAAGGGCTGTTTGTCAACAAATCCAACAAAGATTCACATTTTTGGCTTCATCCTTGAGTAGAAAAAACACTGGAATGAAATTCATGAGAAATTTATTTACACTGTAAGTGAGAGATACATTGGGTTATATTAATTGACATCAAATAATCAATACTATGTACTAACACAAAAGTCATATTTCTAATGTTTAACAAGCCTATGTCTAAACCAAGAACTCTTCATCTATGAGGAATTAATAAACTTTTAAATATTTTAGCCTGAATTTTTTGTGTGTGAAAAAAAATGTAAAAATTTAAAACACATATGTGAACAGATATCTCATATCCTACTAGTGAGAACATAAATTAGCATATCTACTTAAGAAAACTACTTGGAAAAATCTCTGAAAGTTGAAAATATGCAAGCCTTCTAAATTAGGAAATTTTAATCCTTATTTGAGATAGATATTCAAAACAAGTATTTCTATATGTTTGTGGAGATATGTTTGATACACAGGACTGTTTGCAGTTAATAGCTAAAATTTGGAAATGCTAAGTAAAACAGGTAACAACATTTCCATAAGTTAGAACACTATTGAAAAATGAAAATGAATAGACCATATGTAAACCACAGTGTGCCAAACTATGGATTAAATTAATAAAAGAATACAGATATAAATCTATATACCATATGACCCTATTTAAGTAAAGTACAAAGTTTGCTAGAAAAACCATGTTAGGAGTTGAGAATATGATTGTAGTTGCACTGTAAGTGTTGATTTTTTTGTTTGTTTGTTTTTGTTTTTGTTTTTTGTTTTTCGAGACAGGGTTTCTCTGTGCTTTTGGAGCCTGTCCTGGAACTAGCTCTTGTACACCAGGCTGGTCTCGAACTCACAGAGATCCGCCTGCCTCTGCCTCCCAAATGCTGGGATTAAAAGCGTGCGCCACCACCGCCCGGCTGTAAGTGTTGATTATTGTTCCTTTTGGCCAGGGATTGCAATCCTAGTATCATTCGGTTAACTACTGTACCTCTGATTACATAAATACAAGTATTACATTAGAAACATTAAGCTAAACTTAAGATCCTGCATATTCATGATATTTGTATTAATGAAACTTGTATTTGTATATATTCTGAAAAAATTGCAGTAAGCATTTAGCTACTGATATTATTTTTCGTTATCTTCTAATATGATTTGGTAGGAAATTATCAGTTAAAGAAAAACAGTTGGGCAGCTCTGTATTCTTGGGCTTTATCCCAGAGAGATAAAGAATTATGTTCACACCAAAACCTGCATGAAATGTTTATAGCACTATTAACTCTCAGAGTATCCAAAGACTGCCAACAATGGATATAACACAGATACTATTTTTTCAAACAATGAAAAATTAAGTGAACAGCAGAATCTTTACACAACGGGACACACCATACTGCAGTAAAAATGAATCATTATTATATGCAAACCATTGCTTGCTTCTTCAGGGAATTATACACTAAGAAGTGATAGAAACTGCTAATCTTAAAAATTCAGAATATGGTTCTTTATGCAATAGTCTTAGTATGACAACACCATACAGAGGAAGAATATATTGACCATTTCCCTGAATCATATATGGATTAATAGTTGCAAAAAAAGGGTAGGTGTGTTAGTACAAGTGCAACATGAGGAGTCCCTGTGATGACATGTGAACCTGTATTTTGTTGATGTTGATAGTTCATGCAACTTCACTTTTGATAAAAAATATACAGAGTTGAACACAAACACAACTGAGAAAATAGGGACAACAATTTTTGTTTTCTATTAAAATTGAGATCTTGTTTGTAACATCATATTATAATCTCATAAAGAAAAAAATAGATAGTTCTTTAAATCACTATATGTAATGTATCTAGGGTCATGTGCATCACAAATTTCTCAAAGTGAAAGATCATTTGTACTCCGGCTAGTTTACTTGTCCTTCAATTGACAGATAAGTGTAGTCTTCACCCCTCATTAAGGAAACTTACCTTTGCAGCAGATAGAGACCATTAATAGAAAAATACGATTATTCAAAATGCAAGAGTTGTGAAGTCTATTCCCAAGGGATATGTGTGAAAACCACTCCCACACCTTTTAGAAGAGGGTGTAGATAAATGAGACAATGACCAAGGGGTTTGCTGTGAGGGCATGCCTCCTAGAAATATCAGAAGCTATACTTATGAAGTCTCACAAATATGGTTGCTCAACTGTGAGCTGAACAAGGGCAATAGCAGTGAACATTTCAGAGAAGACAGAGAGGACAGGTAAAAGCACACAAGACATCAACCCAACACAAAGAAATACAGAAAACTAAAGAAAACTGAGCACTAGATATAGTCTCTCTAGTCTAGAGCACATCAATCAATTACCCAATGCCAAGTAGTCAACCTTGAACGCATATCTACAAACATTATACAAACTGACAGTTTATATTTAGGAATAGATATAAATTTACATACACATATACAAATACATATACATATATGAATGTCATGATAATTAATGAAAAGAGAAGCTGTGGTGAATTTGGAATAGCGCATGGAGAAGTGTATGGGAGGGTTTAGAGGGGAAAAAGGGAAGTGACAGACATTACAATTTTATTAAAATATCAAGAAATATATTTTAAGCATTGGGTGCTTTGTCTGCATGTATGTTTATGCAACACCTGTGTGTCTGGTGCCTACCAAGTCTAGAAAATGACCTCAGATCTTGCTGTATCCCATCTGTGAGGGCTGGGTTTAGAACCTGGTTCCTCTAGAAAAGAACCAAGTGTTCTTAACCTCTGAATCATAATCTCTCAAGGACCCCACTCTTAGCCAAAGTGTTTTAAGTGAGTAGATTTTTTTATTCAATCAGTCTATGAGTGGATACATCCAACAAAAATTGTAAAATACATCACTGTTTGAGTGATATAAAGACACATATCACCATAGCTGTTCTTCTGTAAGCTTGAAATCCTAAATTAGGAATGAAATTCATATTAAGAGAACTCAAAATAAACAGAAAGTATATGTGTGAGAATAACCAATGCTGCGCAAGAGCTGAATTGCCACCCCAAATCAGGTGTGTCCAACTGGCCTGGCAACTGCACCATCTTTCAGAAAATGTGCCTGTAATTAGCTTCAGTAAAAATACATGGTTGAGCAATAAGTGCTTTTAAGTAACATGAGAAAAAAAAAAGGAAGTATCTTTAAACAGACCCTAGGAAAGTTTTTTACATTTCTTGTACCTGTACATAATCTTCTATCTTCATGAATATCACGAAAGATCTGCAGGCTTTTCACTATGTCTGCCATGAATATTTTGACTGCAATGAATTCTATTTATAAATTGGTGTCTGTGATACAGTGAGTTCTCCTGTAGAAATAGAAGAACTAACAAATTCTGTATTTCAGGAACTGGAATGAGTAAGTTCTTTTTTTAAAAAAAGGTAATATTCCTCTTTATTTAAGTGTTGGTTGTACTAAGTGATATTTTCCAGAGAACAATATAAAAAGGAAAAAAAAAGTAAAACATAATGAAACTTGACATGAACTACATCAGTCCAGTGATAATTTGACAGGGCCAGTGATAATTCAAGGTCATACTGTATGGGTTGTATAAAGGGTTGGAAGTGACTTTCTACTTCTGTGGTCCTCCTGATTCATTAGACTTAGTCATTAAAAGATCATCACCTAAACCCAATACAAGCTTCATTCTATAAAAAGAAATAATATTCCATAAGATAAGCAAGGTCATCTAAAACCAGGACATTCTAAAAGTAGTCAGATCTCAGAGGAGACTCAAATACATGGAAACAGCAAGCATTGTAACTTCCTGAATGGGAACTGGGAGGAGAGGAAGTAACAGAAGCCCCAAAAAATCTAAATACATGGTGGATTTAAGTTCATAACAATGATGCTGCACTGTTCATTCATTATGATGAACGGAAAAACTAATAGTAAGAGGGAAACTGAGTGCAATGTATACAGAAACTTCCCTGTCTTGGCAAAAGTTCTTCAAACCCAATTTAAAGGGCATATTTAAAAAACAATGTCATACAACCCCACCAAAAGCAATTGATAGATTCAATTCAATCACCATCAAAATCCCAACAAAATTCTTCACAGACGTTGAAAGAACAATAATCAACTTCATGTGGAAAAATAAAAAACCCAGGATACCTGTTCAATAAAAAAACTTCTAGAGGCATCAACATCCTTGATATCAAGCTCTGTTATAGAGCTTCAGTAATGAAAACAGCTTGGTATTAACATAAATACAGAGGGGTTGATCAATGGAATCAAATTAAAGACTCAGATATTAATCCACAAACTTACGAACACCTGATTTTTGGCAAAGAAGCTAAAACTATACAATAGAAAAAATAAAGCATCTTCAACAAATGATGCTGGCATAACTGTATGTCAACATGAAGAACAATGAAAATAGATGCATATCTATTCCCATGCACAAAATTCATGTCCAAATGGCTTAAAGACCTCAATTTCAATCTGACCATATTGAACCTGATAGAAGAGAAAAATCAGAAGGAGCCTTCAAAGCATGGCCACAGGAGACCACTTCTTCTTCTTCTTCTTCTTCTTCTTCTTCTTCTTCTTCTTCTTCTTCTTCTTCTTCTTCTTCTTCTTCTTCTTCTTCTTCTTCTTCTTCTTCTTCTTCTTCTGGATTTTTTATTTTTCGAGACAGGGTTTCTCCGTAGCTTTTGGTTCCTGTCCTGGAACTAGCTCTTGTAGACCAGGCTAGCGTCAAACTCACAGAGATCCGCCTGCCTCTGCCTCCCAAGTACTGGGATTAAAGGTGTGCGCCACCACTGCCTGCCTCAGAAGACCACTTCTTAAATATAAACTCAGTATCACAGACACTGAGAGCAACAATAAATAAATGGGACATCCTGAAACTGAGAAGCCTCTGTAAAGCAAAGGACACAGTAAATAAGACAAAAAGGCAGCCTACTGAATGGGAAAAGATTTTCACCAATCCCACATCAGACAAAGGACTGATATCCAAGATACACAAAGAACTCAAGAAATTAAACATCAAAATTCCAAATAACCTATTAAAAATGGGGTACAGAACTAAATAGAGAATTCTCAACAAAAGAATCTCAAATAGCTGAAAGACACTTAAGATAAAGTTCAGCATCCTTAGTCATCAGGAAAATGCTAATCAAAACAACTCTGAGATACTATCGTACACCAGTCATAATGGCTAAGATCAAAACACCATTGATAGCTTATGCTGAAGAAGATATGGATAAGGGAAAAACTCCTCCATTGTTGGTGGGAATGCAAACTCTTAAACAGAAAACTGGGTATCAACCTACCACAGGACCCAGCAATACCACTCTTGTCCATACACTCAAAAGATGCTTAATCATACTACAAGAACATTTGCTCAACTATGTTCATAGCAGCATTATTTGTAATAGGGAGAACCTGGAAATGTAGATGCTTCTCAACTGAAAAATGGATAAAGAATATGTGGCACATTTACACTTAAGAGTACTACTCAGTGTTAAAAAAATACTGACATCTTGCAAATGGATGGAAGTAGAAAAACCCATCCTGTGAGAGGTAACCCAGACAAAGAAATGTGAGCATGGTATGTACTCACTCATAAGTGTATACTAGCTATAAAGCAAAGGATATTGAAACTGTAGTTCATGATCCTAAAGAAACTAAATAACAAGGTGAACCATAAGAAAAACATGCATAGATCCACTTGGAAAGGGGAAATGAACAAGATCGCTTGACAAAATCTGGAGAATGGGGTTGAGGAAGTTGGGAGGGTCGAAGGGGAAGACAGAGGAGAAGGGGAGGGGAGGAGAACTTTTGAGGGAACAGGAGAGTCAAGATGGAGGAAGGACAGAAATGAGAGCAAGGAAAGAGATATTTTAATTGAGGGAATGATTATGGGGCTAGCAACAAACCTGGCACTAGAGAAATTCCCAGGAATCTAGAAGGATGACCCCATCTAAGACCCTAAGCAATAAAGGACAGGGTGCCTGAACTGGCCTTGTCCTGTAGTCAGATTGATAAATATGTTAAATGTCACCATAGAACCTTCATCCAGCAACTGATGGAAACAGAGGCAGAGTCCCACATCGGAGCACTGTACTAAGCTCCCAAAATCCAGTTGAAGAGTGGGAGCAATGAGGATATGAGCAAAGAGGTCAAGACCATGATTGGTTCACCCACTGAAACAGTCTTCCTGAGCTAAAGCGAGCTCATCAACTCCAGTTGGCCAGGGAAGGAATAAGCATAAGACCAAACTAGACCCTCTGAATGTAGGTGACATTTCTCTGTTGGAGATAGGCTGTGGGGCCACGGGCAGTGGCACCAGGATTTATCCTTCCTGTTTGTACTGGCTTTTTTGGAACTTATTCTGTTTGGATGGATACCTTGCTCAGCCTAGATATAGTAGGGAGGACATTATACCTTCAACAAAGCAATGTACCTCATACTTTCTGAGTAGTGGATATGGGGTGGTGTGGGAGGAAGGTGGAGGAAATGGGATTGGTATAAAATGGAAAAAAAAAAGATGGTGTGTTTTCTTTTAAAAAATAAAAAATACAAAAATTAAAAGAGAAAAAGAAAAAAACAATGCCATAAAAACTTTTCAGCATAAATTATTAACTATTGAAATTTCTAGAAATAGTGTAGAACTTTAAAAATTTTGCCTGCCTCAATGAATGATAAATTACTTTTAAGAAGCTTACACTTCCTAATAATGTACTTCTTTAAAACTCTTTTGATATCTCTGTCAGCACAAGGCCCACTATTTTCTATTCTAATAGCAATACCATTCTTCTCTATTTAATTTACAAAACAAAAGATGCTTCAGTGTCTTCTTTTCTCAGGTTAGCAATTCATTGAAATACTTATTAAAATTAATATTTTATGTTCTGTAGATATTATTTCATGAGACTTTACGTTTTATTTTTATTTATTTATTTATTTATTTATTTATTTATTTTTTTGGTTTTTCAAGACAGGGTTTCTCTGTGGTTTTGGAGCCTGTCCTGGAACTAGCTCTTGTAGACCAGGATGGTCTCGAACTCACAGAGATTCACCTGCCTCTGCCTCCCGAGTGCTGGGATTAAAGGCGTGCGCCACCACTGCCCGGTGAGACTTTACGTTTTAATCTCTCCAGACAGAAAGGCTTTCTATTCTTCACCTTATTTGTAAAAAAAATACTGTTCTTGACCTTCTACTTGCATTTACAGTATTTTCTGACACCCCATAGACTTTTATTTATTCAAAAAAATCATTTTGTTATGTTACTTCTGATTACAGTCTTCCTTCAGTCTTTTTTCAGTTTAGTCCAGCTTAGACACAATTGCTTTGATTGCATTTGTTGCCTATTGCGTGTAATGTGTTCATGTTTACATATGACACGTGTAACTCTTAATTAAAGACTTCAAGAGTCTTCAAAGTGTTATTTATAAAGAATGCCTTATTGTTCCTCATCTACCTCTTGGCTTTTACAGAATGATTTCATTTTTTTAGTTCATTACAAATATTTACAGCTGATGGGCATACAGTCACGTACACACTAGTTATGATGCTTAAAATGTTTCTCTAGAGTTCTCAATCAACATTTCTCTAAATGAGTCATAAATTTGTATTGTTGAGTTTAAAAACACCATGCTATGATTTTACTATATTTGCATAAAATCTAAAAAGGGAAAATTGGTTTATCATATTCAATTTCACATCTGTGGACTTGATATGTCTCTCCATTTTTAAGTCCTCTTCTGCATGTCTCAGCAAAATAAATCATATTAGTTCAGTTTGGAAAAGTTTTCATTAAAATTTTTTTCAAGTCCTTTCATTACTGATTATGAATTGACCTGTTTACCATATCATTACTCAAGTTTTATTACTGGCAATGTAATTCCTGTCTCAATTCTATGACCTTGCTACTTAAGTAGTTAGTACAAATTTAACATCTTAGTTACAATAGTCCGAACTTCTGAGATTTTCTAAGGATTCTTCGGGTAGACAAATATTTTGTATTGTTCTTGGGACTGACCTTCAATGTTATGTCAGTTTCCTTGCTGCATTTCTACATAGACTATGTAATAATGATACACATTCTTTGTCTGATTGTAATAAAATTGCTGATAAATATTAAATATTGTGATATATGATAACTTTAGTACTTGTGTGGTAATTTATCCTATTTTTTCTCTCTTCTGGGAAGATGGTAAATCATGAAATCCGATATAATGCTAAAGCCTAGAAGAACATTCTCTGAAAGTCCCTTAATCTTTAATTGCTACAAGTTTTAATTGGTCCTTAGCTAATTGATATGTGCTGATCTTGTTTTTTATACATAGGTTTGTCTTCTAGATAGTTTCTACTTTTCCTTGAAGTATACATTCAACCCAAATTTTTCTAAAAAGCCTTCTCAGATAGGTCTATTTCCCAAACCTTATGTTCTCTTCCATAACACCTTATGAATAAGAAAGAATCATAAGAAATCTATCCCAGTCTCTTACCTGTGGCTAATCTGTTTAGGCCTAAATTATCAGTAGGGTTGACACTTTTTGTTATTTTACTTGATCTACAAACATTGATAATCACTGCGTAATCTCATCTATTCTCTATATTCTGACTCTTTTCAGAACAAGGAATTTTCTGTCAGTTGGTTGATCAGCTTAAAATTCCCGAAATACTAATTTTCAAATTGGTTCTTCATGTTTCCGTTTATAGTTTGCTGCTGCAATTTTTTACCTTCTTGCCTCCTGGCAGTTCTGAAGCTTTGAATGAATTTAGTTGGAATTTTAAATCTTACTCAGATGTGTTGTCCTACCTACTATTTTTTAAAAGATAAGTCTTCTTGTCCTCTTGAGGTCATTTCACGTTATTTCTCTCCGGTGTGCAGTGTTGTATTTTACATGTGACACCTTTTGAACAATTCACTTCTGCACTCAGACTACATCTAAGATCTTGCTGTCTGTGTAGTTATTACCCTTGACCTGGCAGAGAAGCCTCAGAGGTACAAAGGATTTCTCATGCTGGATCACATGCATGCTCAGTTCCAACCAGCTTTGTCTTTCTCAGTGGAGCCCAAAGACATTTTACCTGGAGAAATATGAGGCTCTGGCTATACAAGAGGTACAGGACAGTTGTACAATCATTTGAGTAGGCTCCTTCATGATTTTTCAGAGCTGTTCAGGCTGAGGGGAGTTACAAGGAGGCAAAAAAAATTGATAGTACAAGCATAGCAAGAACTTTAAAAAATACAGTGTTCTGGGGACTTATGGCTCAGCAGTTAGCACTTACTCCTTTTTCAGAAAATTTGAGTTCAATTTCTGCATGTAAAATAGGGTCAGGTGACTCATAGCTGCCTGCTTCTTGCCTCCTCTGACTCCCACACATAGTACTACATTCTCTGTCTCTCTCTGTTCTCTGTCTCTGTCTCTCTCTCTCTCTGTCTGTCTCTCATGCACACACACACACACACTCTCACACATACACACCATATACTCAGAAATTTAAAAATAAAAAAGTAAATTAGAGAGTTGATTGAACAATACACTTATTTTTGGAGTGCTAAATCTTTGGAGACCAGATTTCGACAATGAGTACATGTATGCTCTGTGGATAAGCTAACCTAACAAGGACTTTTGTCCATCTCTCCTTTCTGCTTATCCATGCTCATCTCATTTTCTCAAAAGTGCACATCAGATCCCTCCACGCTACAGAGAATATGATTGCTCTAAGCCAAAATACAGTATTTCAGCAGTGAGAGAAAGTCTTGCATCCATCTCCATGTGTCTTTCCTGGTAAAGCTCTCAGTCGGTGCCTTGTTGTTTAGTTCACACCCTGTGTCAGTTGCTGCTGTCTGTATGATAGGTAAATAGGACAGGTCAAAACCGGTTCATATCTGTGGCTCTGGGGAAGGAGTGAAATGTTGCTGGGAGACTCTCAGGACTGGGCTTCATGGAAGGCAGAGATATCAGAGTAATATCTTTTCCACTTAAACCTAGAAAATAAAAAGTCATCTTAAGAAGTCATGTAAATTTGATTTTTCTTCTAGGAAACCACATTCACTCTGGAGAACTGCTAACATTTGATTTGTATGGCTTACCTTTGATGGCTTAGTTCAAGAGAACATGCACACCCATTGCATACCAGATGCCAGTTGCTTCCAGGAATGCTCAATAATATTTATCTACAATATTTTTGTCTGAGAATGAATCGCCATTTTTAATGTATTTAAATTCATTTTGTAGGCCCATTCCAGTTTTACCTCTCTGTGTATTATATATAGCCTGATTGTTGGCTTGAGGTTGAGAGCTTATCTTTAAAACCCTGAGTTTCATTTAGCTTTGTTCATACACTGAGACTCTTGACCAATATAGGAAAACAGCTCAGTATTTCATTGCTTTGGTGTTCTCCACCAGGAAACATAGCCCTTTGCTTGCAAATGAGTCCATGATTAATCAAGACATGACAGTCTTTGTGAGCGTTTAAGGATTTGGCTGACATTTCAGGACTAGAGCATAGGAAATGACTCTGCTCACAAGCTTGTCTAAGATATCCTAGGGTTTCTGGGAAGTGGCCAGGGTGGGTGACTGACAGAGTACTTAGGAAAACCATAAAGACACCTGTGAGAAGTCAGCAATGCAGACTGTGACCTACTGGTCTTTACAAGCACCATTAAAGGGGACACTTTAAAAGAAAGTTCCAAATAGCTTTTGATAAAATGTGCAAAACTTTTGTATTTAAAGAGAACCACCACATGTGTCAAGAATCTCAAAGGGATCAAGGAAATATTGGCCAGATGGAGTGGAGGTGGATTCTTTTATTTTTATGGTTGATAAGGGTTGTGAATTACAAGGAGGTTGTAAATATAAAAAGCTAGTTACACATGAATCGTGAAGTGTTTACTATCTTAATTCAGTTTCTATATAAGATTGGTGAATTTATTGAAATCTTACCTTCTTGTCTTAGTCATCTACAGAAACATAGAAGTTGTTCATTTCTCTTCCTCACTATTCACTAATATACTTTTGGCCATGCTTGTCTTGAGCATTGGATGGGGCAGTCTGGAATAAATAGATACTCAGAGATGTATCTTGATTTCTTAGTTTGCTAACTTTTACAATTTTTTTTAATTAACATTTCTCCTTTGCAAAAGGGTACAAATCTCAGGCTAGTATTTGTGGTTTTGGTGGAAAGGGAGCTTTGGAAAATATAGTTTTGGGAGGCTTTTGATAAGGATCACTAATTCTGTCTACCAAAGAAGGACTAATAATTTATTTTGGTTTGGTGCATTTTTAAATGATAAAGTCAATGCATTTCAAGAACCACAAGATTCCTGAAGGAGTCTTATCATTCTTATTTTTCATAGTAAAATCTCTGCAAATGATTTTGAAACAAATTGAAGATAGGATCATTTGCTAAATCTGAGAAATGATCAGTCTCATGGTAGTTTGTATTGATGTGACCAAGGGTACCAAGGATAACTGGCAAGTACCAAGAGACGTATCTTTTTTGAGGATCATAACATACTCTATATCAAAGCTGCCGGATACAGTTTCTGTGGTTGCTAGCTTCACATTAATAGAATTCCAGTTCACTTCATGCTCTTAGAGGTGTGGAGAGCTTGGAGGAGTAGTACGACAGATGTCAGACCCTCTGCCCTGTGACTCACTAATAACCCCTCTGTAGCCCATGGTAAAATCTTAATAAAAAGAGCCATACTCTTCTATTTCAGCAGTTGTTGTGATTTTTCATATAATGCTGGAAGTCTGATAACCTTTGGCATCAACAGAAGAGTTTGAAACTTTCTATAACTGACAGTTTCTGAAAAGCTAAAGGAAATTTTCTCAAGTGTTTAGAACTACCCAAAAATGAGCTGACCATTCTCTGTAAATAAAGGCACAACTAAGTGAACTCAGCATTTCATTAATAATAAAGCATTATTGGTACCTGCTAAACCTTCTAGGGTCTCAGAGATATAAAAGGCTATGTGCATATGTTTTGCATATAGGAAGAGAAGGTATTCATGGTGCATTTATGGAAGTGGGCAGAGCCAACATCTACAGAATAAGTAGGCAAATGACAAACTAATTCCAGTAGAGAGACAGACTGGCTGAAGTCATGGGGAAAGTGCTGGTTTGGAGTACAATTCCAGTAGAGCAAAGCCAGTGTCCCATTCCAACAAACCCAAATAGGAGGAGTCTCCATTACTCAGGAGAAAATCACTATCATTACTCTATTCAGATCCTCAACTGATTGGATAGGGCACATCCATACTAGGGAAAGCAACTTGCTTTACTTGGTTTTAAGTGTCAATCACATTCAAAATAATTTCATAAAAATATGCACCATTATATTTCACAACCATATCTGGATACACACATACAAACATACAGTGCACACACATAGATACAATTTATTATAAGTGATCTTCTTTCTTTGGAGTGTGTATAATTCCACTGTGTGAAAATTTACCCAAATACAATTATATTGCTTTAATTTTTATGAGAGTTTAGAAAGTCCGCAGTTTGTGCTGCCACATTTTCTTAGCATCCCTTAGATGTCTACTAGATATGTACTTAGGAATAGAATTGCTGGTTGTAGGAAAAACATAAGGTCAGTACCGCTATCTATTCTGTGTAAAGAAAGATAAAGAAGCTACTACATTGGATGATAAATGTAACTTTCAGTAAGCTTCATATGTATTTTAATCAAAGAAAATAAATGCCTAAGCGGGGCGGTGGTGGTACATGCCTTTAATCCCAGAACTCTGGAGGCAGAGGCAGGAGGATCTCTGTGAGTTTGAGGCCAGCCTGGTCTACAAGAGCTAGTTCCAGGAGTTCCAGGACAGGAACCAAAAGCTACAGAGAAACCCTGTCTCGAAAAATCAAAAAAAAAAAAAAAAAAAAAAAAGAAAGAAAGAAAGAAAGAAAAAAGAAAATAAATGCCTATCTTGATACCAAGGGATACATTTAAAAGTATTCAACATTCTGACCTATCCATTTCCCCTTCATAAAGGTCTGATATTATAATGACAATGGTCTTACATATTTGTTTGGAAGTTACAAGACAAGACACTGTTAATGCCTGTTTATGCAGGAATATTGTTGACTTTAGGCTCTTTTCCTTGGCTAATTGCGATGTTGTAGTTGTGACTTACCACCACAAAGATTCCCATGTTGGAGGGTTGGTCCCCAATTAGACATGGGTGATATTTTAAGAAGGGGACTTCATAATGGTCATTGGATCCAGAACAGAGGAAGGATTAAGGGATCTAATATGTGTGTTCTAATTCTGTGTGGTGATGTGATTGATTCCTCATATAAACTCTTACACTACAAATGATGTCCCCATTTATTCCTTATTGAAAGGAAAGCCATTGTGTAGAAAGGATTGATTTCTGCTTATAGTTAGAAGGAATTCCTTCCTAGAAGAAGAGTGATGTTGCCATAAAGGGAAGGAATGGTGACAGGAGCAGGAGCTTGCTGCTCACATTGCGTCAATATTCAGGAAGCAGACAATGTTGAGTGCTGTAAACTGCAGTCTCTGCTTTCGACTCAGCTCAATACCCCTAATCACAATATGCCACTACCTAAACTTATGGTGGGTATTCCTACCTCTGTCAACCTACTGGAGATAATTTTTCACAGACTTTGTCCAGAGGCTTGTCTCTTCAATGATGCCCAAATAAGCTGACAGTCAACATTAACCACTACCTGAACCATAGGAAGCTAAGTGCCAAGCAGGTTATTAGAGATTAAAAGTTCAGGTACAAGCATTGTTAGAGCCGGGCGGTGGTGGCGCACGCCTTTAATCCCAGCACTCGGGAGGCAGAGGCAGGCGGATCTCTGTGAGTTCGCGGCCAGCCTGGTCTACAAGAGCGAGTTCCAGGACAGGCTCCAAAGCTACGGAGAAACCCTGTCTCGGAAAAAAAAAATTAAAAAAATTAAAAAATAAAGCATTGTTAGAGAAGAGAGAAATGGGGCCTCTAAGTAAATTATCAGTGTGTAAGTAAAATTAATCAACTGGAAAAATGGACAATAGCAATCCAGAGTTTACCTGGTCCCTAAGGGTAGTTAACTTTTAATTTTTATTTCTGTGGAATTAGTGTAATTTCCTTGCGTTGATAACATACAGAAAAACAAGGGGAAAATATGTTCCATGCTAGTAGATCAATTCTTGGGCGGTAAACAATAAGATCAGAGATAAGTTTCTTTGAGCACCTACTGATTTCTAATTATCTTTAAATATTTATTTAGTATATGAATATGTCATATTTGAGGTGATATCTATAGGACCCCTTCAGACCTTAATATATAAATTTGGGTAAGATACAATGTAACCCAATAGTATCAGGCACACTATGGAAATCTAGTGCATTCCACAGTGATGGGATTTCACTTAGAGCTGGGTGAAGTTATTTCATACGAAAATCTTCTCGGAGGTATATGTGAAGGGTTGTCTGTGGTGGCAACTACCTCATAATATGCCATTGCACTCCTTCATGTCTCTGTGTTGACTTTGATCACTTAGAGATGTAGGAAGCAGAACTTGTCTTCTTCAATAAATGACAGTGATTTAATGGACCCTAAGAATTAGTGCTGTCCACCATGCCACAATTAAAGTAATGAATCGACATTTCCTAATGGCAAAGTGTAATTGAACACCTCAATTTTCTCAGTAAAACAATAAATAGCTGGATAAGACGGGACAAAGCAAAAGTAATGAAGCTGTTAGTTCAGGTGGAATGTGGAAATTGTTATTATTAAGCAAATTGTAGAATTATCATCTTTAGAAATGAGAAATGGTATTTAAAATATTTAAAAGATATTTAACTTAACAGTTAAGACTGTTAAGTGTCATGTTGAGTATCATTGAATTATAATCAACTCTATTTTATGCCAAGATTGTTTAGTCCAAATTGACCAAGGACAATATAATGAGGACATTAATTTTTACTGCAGAAATGAGAACAATAAGAGAAGATTAAAGCAATTTCTCAAATTTACATTGAATTGTCTTTAATTTTTTCAGGATAATTTTATTAAAAATATTTTAAACAGATTGTCTTAATATATAAATTGTTTAATATCCATGTTCTTGCCTAGTTTATAAATAATTTATTCTTTTCCATATTTTCAGTATATCACACATTATAGATGCTATAGGTTTAGTTCTATATCTGCAATAAAGAAAACCTTGTAATAACATAAGCCTATATGATTTTTTATTTTTCTAATGTATATAAAAGTTATATTTATACTCCAGTGTAGTTTAAAATTATGTAAAAGCATTAGATCTGAAACAGCAATGTACATGCCATAATTTAAATACTTTATTGTTAAAAATTAATACCAATAGTCTGAATTTTATATGAGTTATGTCTTGGTGGTGAGGGACTTGATCAATGATAAAGTCTGTTAAGTCAGGTGGCTATTATAATACTGTTTTATTGAAAACAGACAATTCCCTCATGCAATACATCCCTACCATTGTTTCCCCTCCCTTCTCTCCTCACAGCTCCTCCCCACCTCCCCTCTCTTCCATATCCACTCCCCTACATTCCTATTCAGAAAAGAGCAAGCCTCTAAGAAGTCCCAACCAAACACGACAGAACAATATGCAATAAGGTAAGGCAAAAAGCCCTCATATCATGCCTGGACAAAACACCCCAGTAGAAGGAAAAGAGTACCAAGAGCAGGCAAAAAAGTCAGCAGCACACTGGTACCCACTGTTAGGAGTATACTAAAATACATAGCCAACAGCCATAGCATATATTCAGAACACCTAGTACAGACCAGTGCAGAACCTGTGCTTGCTACTTCAATTTCTGTGAGCCCATCCGTGTCCTGCTTAGTTGATTTAGTGTAGTGTGTTCTCCATCACTTCTGACTCTTACAATAGTCCCCATCTTCCAAAGGCTTCCCTGAACTCCAAAGTGAAGGACCCGATGGAGCCCTACAATTTATTTATTTATTTATTTATTTATTTATTTATTTAGTTAGTTAGTTAGTTAGTTTTTTGAGACAGGGTTTCTCTGTGGTTTTTGGAGCCTGTCCTGGAACTAGCTCTTGTAGACCAGGCTGGTCTCGAACTCACAGAGATCCGCCTGCCTCTGCCTCCCAAGTGCTGGGATTAAAGGCGTGCACCACCACCGCCCAGCTGGAGCCCTACAATTTAGACTCTGCGTAATGTCTGACTGCGGAGAGGAAGACTCTCTGATGACTATTGAACAAAATACCAATTAATGAATAGAGCAGAATATCATTAAAATGTTGTGTTTATTTAGTTTATTTATTTATTTTATTTTATTTTTACTTTTGCCAGAAGTGTTTGGTTTTAGCCTGCACCTCTGGGCTATCCAGTCTCAGGCTGCTGGCCGCTCAGAGACTGTATGGCATGGGTTCCCTTTCCTGGGATGGGTCTCAAGTCAAACCAGACATAGGTTGGCCCCTCCCATAAGTTCTGTGCCACTATTTCTCCGGCAAATCTTGGAGGCAGAGCAGATGGTGTGTAGAGGATCTGTGACTGTGTTGATGTTCAGATTTCTTTTCTACAGCCTACAGAGTGGCCTCCATATCAAAGAGTTTAGAATGGTCATGTAACCACCAGCGGAACCTCTCTACATTCCATGAGCTGTGTGGATCCTTGGCACTAAGGCCTCACTGTCGATCCAACCCTCTGTCCTAACATCAGCCTGCATGGTTTAGGAATCTCCACGGTACTCCCTTGGCCAACAACCCAACTGAAGGCCACTCAGCCCTACCTCTGGAAGCTTTACCTGGGAATAAAAGATGGCCAGTTCAGACTCCACGTTCTCCATTTACTAAGAGTCCTCGTTAGTGTGACCTAAATAGATTCCAGGAACTTTCCACTGCACTAACTTCCCATATTGCCTACCATAAGGCACCAAAGAAGTTTGTCACAGCATTTGACTATTCTTTAAAGACCATGCAGCATTTTGTGATGATGGTGGTGGTATGCTGCTTGTTAAGGTGGTAATACTGCTTGTTGGTTTGTTTGTCTGAGTCAGATCTCACTCTGTAGCTTGTGCTGGCCTCAGACTCATAATGATCCTCTGCCTAATCCTTACTTCTGTGATAGGGTTACATGCTTGAGTGATCATGCCCAGTAACTCCTCAGTAGTGGTTAATAATCTTTGCTAGCATGTAGCACAAAATACAGCCCACAAAAATGAAAATCAGTCTTCTCCAAACATTTGGTGCTGGGACAACTCAGTTTGTGCAATTCCAAAGCATTGGACATAACTTCATTGGGAGCAGATTTCATCTCATCATAACTTTCTTTGCTCTTCTGTCAATCAATTTGTAGTTTGTCATCACTTTTCCACAGAGACAGAAATTCAGTTGTATCCACAGAATTCATTTATAAATTTTGTTCTCCAATATTTTCACTACATCTGTCTGGTCTTCTTCTACTGAAGTTTTGAACTTCTATTGCTTACTCAAAGGAACTGGAATCAATTTCTCCAAACTCCTGTCAATATTGATGCTTCAATCTCCTGCTGTGAATTAAAAATAATCTTAATGACAATTTTGGTTGTCACATTTTGTGGCAAGTGCTTTTACTCAGTGAACCCTCTTACCAAACCTTATTTAAGCTTTAACATTTAAAGCAAACTTGTTGCACGATTCTCTATAAAGAGTTTCAAAAGTGGTATCTTTCCCTTCATTCCTGTCAAGTGCTAGAAAAAATACTACTAAATTTTATTTAAGACACTGAACAGCCAAGTGTGGGGGTTCATCCTTTAATCCAAGAACTTAGGAGACAGAGTTGAGTTGATCTCTAGTAGTTGAAGCCAGCCTAGTCTACAAAGTGAACTACTGGAAAGACAGGGCTATGCAGGGAGATCCTGTCCAAATAAACAAATAAGAAAGCACTGAGAACAATTCATAATGTGCTATAAATAACATGAGAAATTACATGGACTAGAATGGCACAGAAGCTTGCACAGGTGCCGTAATCATAAAGTGAATTTTCAAGGAGGAATGAAATAGTTCCAAACTTTAAGGTTTAGAAGACTACTTCAAGATGACTATGTTAAGGCATGGATTCCTGAAAATCAACAGCTAAAATGGAGCCTGGAAGAGTAGCTCGCACCAGTTGAGATCTGTAGCAGAGCAGGGTGGAACATTCACAAAATCAGGCTGCAGGGAAACAGGATAAACCACCTCAAACCATATCTATGTGGCATGAGGATTATTTTGGGCTCATTATTTTAAGAAAGTACAGGCACAGGAAATGTTGTAAATCTAAGGAAGAACTTGTCCTATTTAAATGGACTTGGCAATCTTAAAAGAGAGCTCTCTTTTTAAATCTCTATTCTTGTACTGTGAAACAAGTCTGGGGAGGGAGGAATCAGTAAAGGAAGGAGAATTACAAGAGGAGGAAAGACTGAAGTCAGCGAGACTAACCTAACCCTGTTGGATGTGCTTTTCCTACTCAGCTCCCCACTACTGTCTTCCTACCACTCTTCTTCATTTCAGCAGAAAATGGAAATAGGCTTAGAGTCACCTCCTGTATTAGTTACTAATACAGGATATAAATAAATTTCTCCCTGAAGCAACTTAACACATGAAGGCCTTCTCTTGGCTTACATGCAGTTGCGGGGATACTAACCATGATGGAAAAGAAGATATTGCTACAGAAGTTTGAGGGAGCTGGTCTCATTACATTTATAGTCAGTGAGCAGAAAGAAATGAATGCTAGTACTCCAATTTCCTCTTGTTTTTTTTTTCCCTCTCTTTTTCCTCTTAATTTAATTTAGGATCCCAGCCTACAAAATCATGTCACCCATCCTAAGGGGGCATCTTCCCATCTCAATTAACATAATACAGAAACATCCTCACATTTCAAATATATGTGTGCTTTTCTCTTATTATTCTAGAATTGTTTACAAAACTAAAGTACCCTAAGAAAACCATCCCAACTAATCATTAGGAAGACTGGGGTAAAGGCCTTGCTTTATTGTTCTATAGCTGTCAGGGACTAGTCATAAGGGTCAAAGTAAGTAATTTGAGGGAGCAATGTTTTCGTTTTGCTTATGGTCCAAGAGGACAGAATCCATCGTTGTGGACGAAGTATGGGAACAGCAAAAGGATGCATCTGGTCACGCTATACACACAGCCAGGAAGAATAATGAACAGAAAATGGAATCAGTCTGCAACTTCTCAAAACTTCTCCTCAGCGTCTCCCTTCCTCAAGTGAAAATCAACCTGCTAAATGTTTCACAACCTTGTCAAAAATCTCCATCAGCTAGGGGTCAAGTGTTTTAACTCATAAGTCTGTAGATGACATTTTACATCCAAACCATGTAGTTACAGATGAAGAAAGGTTTGTAGGAGAAAATGCCGAGAGATTAGAGTGGTCTTTCACATGAACGATAAGAAAGGTTAAATACTATGAATCTAAGAATAGCAAGGGCCTTAAATAAAATCTGACAGAAGAACTGATAGTTTCAGAGATAGCAAAACAAGAATCCAAACATGGGGAAAGTAATTGGATTTTGTAGATGCTATATGTTCCCATAGTTACATACCAGTATTGCTGCAATTATTTCAAAAAATCCCAATGGTGTTATGCTGTTAACTGGGAATACTCTCCTTTTACCAGATACTGCTTACTTACTAACTTACTAACATGCATCAGAATTACTAGGGAAACATTGCAACAGTTCGCTTGCCTTAACTCAAGAATTTACGAGTGGCTAAATCTGAGGTATTGACCAGAGAATCTATCTCATTAACACAGGTAGAGATATATTAGAAAGATGGTCTTTTTATTCCAAAATTTTTATTTATTTGGGGGGGGGTGGCAAAAGATTACAAAAATATAACTTAACTCAAATGTTAGAAGAAGTCATCTCTAGTACGATGATGTTATGACATATTTATCAGTTTTCTTTATACATAATATTTTCTTTTCTAGAATCTATTATACATAATAGATTCTTTTCTATATACATAATAGATTCTTTTCTTTATACATAAAATATTCTTTTCTATAGCCCAATGGGATCTAATAGGTGTTCCTAATATTGACGCAGAGTATACTCTAGGACTGATGGTTTGTTTTGACTAGAAAAAATAAAAAAAAAGACAAACATCTAATGTCATAATCATTAGCTTGTCAGGAAAGAGAAAAGCCATTTTTATTGACCAAATACTACCCCAAAGGGGTGATTGCATAGCTATCCTCATTAACTACCACTTTAGGGACACAGAAAGTCCAGAGCCACCCAGTAACTCCTTTTGGGTTTATTTGACATTCCATCTATGCAGGAAGATAAAATCCCCCAGGGATTATGAGAGATATAATCAAATTAAGTACATGCTCAAATTATATAAGCATGGAGAAATTCGCTTTAATGTTGAAGATAAGAAGACTCAGATAGAAGATATAAGAAGCTAGGCTCCCTGAAGGAAAGAACGAAGCCTGAAAGGGAGCTGAAGGAAAGGACAAGTTGAAAAGTCCTGTGGGAGATTTAAGGTTCTTGTGGCACTTCAAATTATGTTAGCTTTACTTCCACCCAGGATTGAATTTAGCTGCCAAGAAAATGAATCCACTATTACTTTCTTTCTCTTTTTCCAAAATAACATTAAATTTATTTCAACAGGCTGTCGGAGCTACTCGGGTTTGTTATGAGCAGATGAAAATCCATCATCAGCCAATGACAGACCCTGCCTTTCCCTCGCTCCAATTTAAGGCCTGAGTACAAGCAGCTGCAGTATTCCTGTCAAAATTCAGGCATGTCAATGGCAAAGTCTCCTACAAAGATTGAAAGTTGGCCCCTAATCCTATATCCCCAAGTCACCTATTGGGAAACCTGCTCTCTTATCACCTTTCAGAGTGAAGAGCCATTCATTGCATCAGAGAGGGACTGTGATACCCTAAAGCCAGATACGCTGGGCTTCTGATCTCATCTGTCCCCCAAAGCTAATAAGACCTAGACTTGAAGTGATTTTGACTGAAAGGTCATGAGAACAGTGTACAGCTGCCTATGACTCATTATCGGAGTGAGCTTGCTTGTCCATGGAATCAGAACTTCAGCAGACTTTCCTGAAAGGGCCTCGTCTTTTCTCCCACCGCCATCACCCTACGCCATTAATGAAATATGAGTTCCTCCATCTGTAGAGAAATGAAGTGCATGCACCACCTGCTATATGACTATACAATGAATTGATCTGGTAATTGAGCTCGGATCTCTGCTGAGATATAGTGTGTTACATTCACATATAGTCTCTGAATGTGAACCAGAACACCCAGAATTTGAAGATAGTCCATGTGTAATGTTGAGACAGTTAATTTCTAACTACTGCTGAGAAGTGTTTAAGAATTTGAATGCCAAGTGCATACAATTATACAACTTATTTGTTTTTAAATACACATTTAGATAAATCACCTGTTTCAAAGCTCTAGTCCTCATCTATAAAATTAGAGAAATATGTGCTGGGGAAATGATTCAGTTGATACAGTATTTATCTAGAAATTATGAGCATCCAAGCTGAACCCAAGAATTGGTTGATAAAACCCACATATGTTGGTACAGATATAATACTAATACTAGAGACATGGTGAGAAAAAGATTTCTAGGTTTGGATGACTAATGGGAAGGCTTCAGGTATAGTGAGAGACCCTGTGTCAAAAATTAAGGTGACTATCAATAGACAAAAACCCCTTTGGTCTTCACACGTTTGTGAATGTGCATCAATAAACAGGTGAACACACGCATAAAGAAAAAAAAAACAATCATAGGGCCAATAATGCATTAATTTTTACTAAAGTTGTTGGAACGTACCTATACATGAATCCCTTTATTTTACACATAGAAATTGCATATAAAAATTTACCTATATGCAAATCTCAGTAAAATCTGTATAATTTTAAATTTTATCACCTATGGCTATAATAAAGCAGATATTTGCTTACAATGCATTAGAATTAGGTGGGTGAAAGCTTTGAACAAGGTAGCTTAGAGTATACTCTAAGGTAATCACAAGAACAAATCCAATGAATGATGGGTAAACTCAATTGTTTCCATGATAAAATTTAGAATTACCTAGAAAGTAGGTTTTTGAGAATGCCTAGGAAGAACATTAGGTTAATTTATATAGGAAGATCAACTCATTGTGGGTAGTACCAATCCCTGGATTTGGATCCTCCACTGTAGAAAAATAAAATAATCTAAGCTTATAAATCCACTACTATCTTCTTTCTAACTGTAAACACAATAAAACCAGCTGCTTCAACCTCCTGATTCCTTGACTTCCCTACCAAGGTGGGCTCCGCCCTCAAACTGTGAACTAAAATAGGCCCTTTTACTCTTAATTTTCTTTGTCAGACTATTTTGCCATAAGAACTGAAAAGTACCTAAAGCATCAATAGGAAGGAGGTAGTCACATAAAGAAAGGGTTCGCATATACACAATCCGCATTGTTTATCAGTGGTACTGTTAATCTTCAGGGCCTGCTTAAGAAGTATTTGTCAGCCGGGAGGTGGTGGCTCACGCCTTTAATCCCAGTACTCAGGAGGCAGAGGCAGGCGGATCTCTGTGAGTTCGAGACCAGCCTGGTCTACAAGAGCTAGTTCCAGGATAGGCTCCAAAACCACAGAGAAACCCTGTCTCGAAAAACCAAAAACCAAAAAAAAAAAAAAAAAAAAAAGAAGTATTTGCCAGATGTTCCAATTGTAAAATGACTTCTTTCTTTCTGTGCAGACATTGTGTTTCTAAATCCAGGAAACTCTCTAAGCTTATAAATCCACTACTATCTTCTTTCTAACTGTAAACACAATAAAACCAGCTGCTTCAACCTCCTGATTCCTTGACAAGATGTTTAGTGCTGCAAGAATTTTCATTCAAATTGCAGTGAGGTAAAGGTCCACAAAGAAAGAATTAGAAAGGACACATTTCTTGTACAGAAAGTTCCTTGGACAACCTGTAGTTGAGATGATGTCTTATCTGCACTTTCACTGTTAATCTCAGACAAACCACTTCCTGGTCTTGATGAGACTTGCTGGAGTATAAATCCTCATCAGTTTCAGTGCTGCCTTATTTCTTCCCATCAATCCAAGCATGAGGACAGGTTCTTCCTGTTGAGTATTTTCTTAGGATGCAGATGGCTGAACTTCAGAGGCCCTGTCGCAGGTGCAATGCTGCCAAACACCACCTGCCTAAGTTACTGAAACAGAGCAGTCAAGGAAAAACTGAGGAACAATCACATCAACCAAAATCTTACCTAGCTACCTATGCATGTTTTTTACCTGTTCTTTGTCCCAGGCCTGTCACAGTGTTCTGAGACATTATGACCAGCTGCATGGTTTTAAAAATTGTCAAATGCTCAGTCATGTTTTAAAAATGTTGTTTTATGTCTGTGTTTCTCATGCTTTGTCTTCAAGTCCTTAGGATGACTTCCTAAAGTGAATTGTAGAACATTTGATTCAGTTATCTTGGGCTGGAACTGGAGAGACTGAGGTTCTAGCACATGACAGGGTGCTAGTTATGCTGACTGAGGAAAGGCAACTGTTTTTGATAACCACTGTCATAGATGAATTTTATGTTATTTCTTTTTATTTAAAAAAATATTGATTTAGTTGTTTTCTTATGAGATTTAGTTGCCATGGTATAATAAACACACCCAGACAAAACACACACACACGCACAGAATGGAACAGACATATTCATGTGTATGGATGATGTCCAGAACAAGGATAATAAAAGCCAATAGCTCATTATCAAAGTGAGACCACCTGGCTGGGTGGTGGTGGCGCACGCCTTTAACCCCAGCACTCGGGAGGCAGAGGCAGGCAGATCTCTGTGAGTTCGAGACCAGCCTGGTCTACAAAGAGCTAGTTCCAGGACAGGCTCCAAAACCACAGAGAAACCCTGTCTCGAAAAAATCAAAAAAAACAAAACAAAACAAAACAAAACAAAAACAACAACAACAACAAAAAAAAACAAAGTGAGACCACCCTTAGGGCTAATCCAGCCTGAGGTCATTGTGGGATTAGCTTGAACTTCTGTTCCAAGCACTGTGCTTTCTAACCCTTCAGGCCCTTGCTTTTTGTCCTTCCGTCACAGACATTGTACTTCACAATAAATTTCAAGAAACAACCTGCTTGAAAATGTCCACCTCAGCTTCTCTACCTAGAAAATAGGACCTAATCCTCTCTTGAGTTTGTCCTAACATCTTTGTGTATGTTTATTGATTTGTGTATTTTGTATGGTTGTTCTACAAGCGGAAGAGTGATCTTGACTCCTTCAAAGGCAACAGTTGACTTCCATCAGTTACTCTCTAAACATTCTGCCAAAGAAAATCCTAGCTTGAGTCAAAACAGAGCAGCTTAAACCACTGGATTGTAGTATTATTATCACCCATTTTAGATGTCCTGCTGATAAAATTAATTAATAATAAATAAATCTTTTGGTTTCTAGTAAATAAATCTTTTGGTTTCATTAAAGATTTAAAAATTAGCAGAATTCATTTTTTTTCTTGCTGATTTTTTTATTAATTAATTAATTAAATTATTAAAGATTTCTGCCTCTTCCCCGCCACCACCTCCCATTCCCTCCCCCTCCCCCATTCAAGTCTTCCTTCCTCCTCAGCCCAAAGAGCAAGCAGGTTTCTCTGCCCTGTGGGAGGTCCAAGGACCACCCACCTCCATCCAGGTCTATTAAGGTGAGCATCCAAACTACCTGGGCTCCCACAAAGCCATTACGTGCAATAGGATCAAGAACCCATTGCCATTGTTCTTCAGTTCTCAGTAGTCCTCATTGTCCATTATGTTCAGCGAGACCGGTTTTGTCCCATGTTTTTTCAGTCCCCGGCCAGCTGGCCTTGGTGAGTTCCCGATAGATCATCCCCATTGCCTCACTGTGTGGGTGCACCCCTCGCCGTCCTGAGTTCCTTGCTCGTGCTCACTCTCCTTCTGCTCCTCCTTTGGATCGTGAGACTTCAGTCCAGTGCTCCAATGTTGGTCTCTGTCTCTGTCTTCTTTCATCGCCTGATGAAGGTTAATATTCAGGGGGATGCTTATATGTTTTTCTTTGGGTTCACCTTCTTATTTAGCTTCTCTAGAGTCACGAATTATAGTCTCAATGTCCTTTATTTATGGCTAGAAATGATCTTTGTAAAACTGCTTAACTAATAAACGAGAAAAATGCATGGACTTTTAAATGTAAAAAGCATATTTAATAACTGAAGCAACTCAGTATATGAATGATTACTCTTGCTATATAGCAGTGACAGTTCATTTGGTTGGAAATTTCAGTGTGTGTGTCTGTGTATGTGTGTGTGTGTGCTTCAACTGCACTCATATTTATAGTCAGACTTGCAAAGTCATTTCGGTCTATTAAAATGTTGTAGTATAAAAAAATGTTGTATTATACATTAGACAATGTGACCTGTGTGTGACCACACACCTCCTGAGAGAAGAAGCTTGCCTGGAATGTTCTTTCATCTTTCCTCATTTGTTCCCTGGAAGCAGGTGTCATGTCTGTCACTTCTTGGCCCAGTAGACTGTGCTAATTAACTTATAAATTTTGTCCATGTGGCCTTGCTTCTCTCTTGTGAGGCAGTGATATTTGTTTTTTATGCTGTTTTGAACAAGATTAAAAGGGGCCACCAGTTCTGCATAAACAACGACCTAATTGTTTGAACACTGGATAGCTTGTCCTGTGTCTGTTTGAATTCCCTACTGTGGTTTTCTACGACTGCAGGCACATGTGTACTCACCGAAAGATCTGAATTGTCAAGGGAGATCTCTTTCTGCACATAATACAGGACAGTTTAGGAGACAACGAGGTCAGCAGCATGTTCATGAGAAACATGATGACTAAGAAGTGGGAACAGAAACTTAACTCCATGATTTTGTCTTTCAGCCATCAAAATCTGCCAAGCCCTGGACCTATCCTTCAACATTTCACTCGAAACTGGGTGACATGAATCACTGACATGATTTCAAGGTGAGCATTTAATATGTAAGAATCATTAATAAAGTCCTTTATAAAGGAGCAGACGTGAAACATAGCCAGGAGAAAGTAAAACACAAGTTAATTAATTGTCTTCTCTGAGCTGCTCATGCCAAGTTTCATTTATAAACTTCAACCAAGTATTCAAGTCAACTCCCTGATTGCAATCCTTCAGAATTTATTTGGATGGCCCCTGCCTCTGATAAGTTGTTCTCCAGGGGAAAAACAGGCAACACTTACAAAAGTCCTGATATATATGATAGACAAGCTTTGAAATGTAAGAAGCTTGGCTCTTTTCCCCCAAATTATTCTCAGTACCATACTTGGTCAGAAATAGGGCTGTTCAAATTCTACTGAAAGGCAAATTGAATCTTCCACAAAGTGCCTTTTTATTAAACCTTGCAAGCAGTTCCTAGAGTTCCTAAAAGTTCCTAAAGTTTCTAAAAATTGGTATCCTGTAGTAGATACACACTGTAAAACTAACAGTGTAAATATTTCTTTTTTTTTTATTGAAAAAAAAATTTTTTCTGCCTCCTCCCCGCCTCCCATTTCCCTCTCCCTCCTCCCGTCCCTCTCCCCCTCCCCCCACACCTCTTCTACTCCCTCTCCAGTCCCAAGAGCAGTCAGGGTTCCCTGCCCTGTTAAAAAGAAATATGATGGTGATCTTAATAGATCATTTGAATTGCATGATTAATAGGTCATTATGATATTCATAGGAATGAATGTCGCAGAAATAATCAGTAAAAACACAAAGATTCAAAACCCTGTATAACTCTACTTTGATTTAACTAGAACTTACTTGAGAGGCATCTATCTATGTCTGCTTGTGTGATAATTCTCAGTGTTCATTGAATGAATCTTTAAAAATGGATTGGTATAGGTAAATGAAATTATTGATGAAGCATGATTTTGAAAACGGTGTAACTCAAAGAAGTCAAATTTTCATCAGTTGAATGTGAAGCTTTCTATCAAATTAGCACCCTGAGTTAAAGATAATGAATTGAAATAATGATCAATATAGTCCTCTCACTTGTTAAAATTCTTACTTGTATGAGAACTAACTAAAAATAGCACACAAAAGACATGGGGTACCTTTTGTGCTGGACATCTACTTTTTAGCATTTGTCCAGCTCTGGAGTTAATATATCCAGTGACCCTCCACTGGAAAAAGCTCACTTTTATAAATTTTCTATTTATAATATACCTAACCAACAGTAGCAAATAAAGTAATATTATAGAAAATTCACTAGGGTAAAATCTGAGTTTGGTCAGAAGTCAGCTATACAATCACAAACAACACAAAAAGATCCCCTTTTAACTTTCTTTTCAAAACTGGGAATAATAACAGCAACTGTACATTTGTTTGTTTATTTTGAGAAAATAATATAATACAACATTTGAAATTTAAGGACCAGTTGTATGAGATTCTACTAATCATTACTAATCCACCAACGTCATAGAATATTTTCAAATCAGAAATCTTAACTTTCTAAAAATATACACTTTCTGAAAACTCCTAATTTTAGACATTTAAAATTATAATATTTTAATCCCATTTCTCTACTGTAAAGACTGGCCATGAATATAAGTAGAACAATTAGAGTAGAATAAAATGACCCCATGATCTTTATGAATTAATGATAGATGAGGCTATCATGTTTGATTGCTAATCATAACCAAAAGATTTTAAATTAACCTTATTGCAGAAATTATGTAAAGTTTAGTGCTCTAAATATTTTAATATCTTGATGACTTTGAAAGCATGATATTGAACCTGCTTAATACATTTGACTTTATATTATATCCCTCTTATCCTATTTGTGATGAAAGAATTATTGTGGATTCTTAGGAGATTTAAGCACTTCAAAATGGACAGTTTCAAAATTGAAACAAATTCTCAAAAACGTTAAACACACTTCCATTATGAAAATATCAATATAAATTGGGAGGGTGTCTGAAGTCATTAAAAATTTGGATAAAGTACAACTATCCTGTCAAATGGTGAAGTCATTGACTTGAAATGTTCTTAAGTAGAAGACATTTGCAGCAACCATTAGTTAGCATTTGAAAATGATGCTGCACTTACCAAATTGTCAAAGGAAGCTCCCAGGGATGGGACAACAAAAGAAATGAATTTATTGTCTGATTTAAAAATATGCTTCCTAAGTCCCTCCCTCCCACATCCACTGTGATCCCAACCCCCAATCTATTCTTCCTCCTTTTCTGATAAGTAAAGGGCAGGTTTCCCATGGGCACCAACAAAACACAACATTCAAGTTGCAATAAGAATGAACAATACCTCTCCATGTATTAAAGCTGGGCAAGGTGACCTAGTATGAGTAGGGTCCAAACATGCAGCAAAAGAGTCAGAGATAGCTCCTGAAGACCAAACTATACAACTGTCATATAAATGCAGAAGGCCTAGGTCAGTTCTATGCAGGCTCCTTCCTTATTGATTTAGTCTCTGTGAGACCCTATGAATCAAGGTAAGTTGAGTCTATATATTTTGTTGGGTTGCCCTTGACTCCTCTAGCTCCTACTGTCCTTCCCCCACCCCTTCCTTTTCTTCTGAATTTTCTGAACTCTACTTAAAGTTTGGCTGTGGGTTTCTGTATCTGTTTCTATCAATTGCTATACAATGCCTCTCTGATGACAACTGGGCTAGGCACCAATCTATGGGTATGTATTGCAGAATATTATTAGATATCATTACTTTGACTTTTTCTTCATCTCCAGTCATGTTTTGTTCAATCCTAGGTCTCTGAGTGATGCAGCCTGTGGGTACTTGTTCCCTAGGCAGTGCCAGGGATGAGATTACTCTCCTAATATGAGCTTTAGACTGGACAATTCATTGTTGGTCACTCATTTAATCTGTAGTCCACCCTCTCTGAGCACACCACATAGGCAAGACCGACTGTAGGTTGAAGTGTAATGTGGCTGGATTGTTGTTCTGATCCATTCACTTGAACTCTTGGATACAGGAGATGGACAGTTCACACTACATATCTGCCGTAACTAGGAGTCTTATCTAGGGTCATTCTCTTAGACTCCTGGGATATTCCTTTGTGCCAAATTTCTACATGACACGAAAATGCCCTCCCGTTCCTAGTCTTTCAGTAGTCTCCCTACTCCATTCCCCTCAACCTGATCACTCATATTCTCATCTCCACCAGTCCTCAGTTTACTGTTGGGGACTGTGGGCCCTAGACTCTGAATTTCCTGTAAACAGCTTGTTTTTCTATGCTTGCAGTGCTCTGAGCAAAGCCACTTGTTTTCCTGTGCTTGCAGCTACTCTGAGCACAAGACAGTGAAGTGGTTTCTGATGGCCTTGCAGCTGAAAAACCCAGAAGGTTGGGGCGTGGCCTTCAGTCAAGGATTCCCTATATAAGCTGCCCTGGAAAACAATAAAGTTGACATTCTTGATTCAAGTTGGCATTCTTGTTTCAAGCATGACACGTGTCTCTGTCCCTGTCTGTGTGTGTGTGTCAATCTCCAGCCCTTTGCCCAGCTTGTGAACTATCCCATTGTACAGATGGTATGCTACAGGCGTAGTACCCTAGTACACATAATAGTATGAATGTTACAGTCTACCAATGAAATCTCTTTTATTTCCCTTTCTGGGGAGATCCAGGCATCCCCTTTGATGCCTCTTTGTTACCTAGTCTCTCTTGGTCTATGGATTGTAGCATAGAAAATGTTTATACAAGGCCATGAAACTCAGCTGTTAAAAACAATGACATCGTGATATCTTCAGACTAATGGATGGAAACAGGAAAATAAAAACATCCTGAGTGAGATCCCAGACCCAAAAAGACAAAAAATGGTATGTATTCACTTGTAAGTGGATATTAGCTCTAAAATAAAGTATAGCCATGCTACAATCCAAACAGAGACACTCTGAATCTATTGGGTTTTTTTTCTCTCTTACTTTAAATATCTACTTGTGTTCGGTTTTTTTTTTTTCTCTTGGCCATGACAGTGATGGGGATGGAAAGCTGTTGCTATTGTCCTCATGACTGAAGGTAGCACTTGTGGAACAGAGCAATGAACCAAACTCCAGAGAACAGGTCTTGGCCCAGTCACTATTATGAAAGAAAACACACATTGACAATATTGTTTGGTCCTAGAAAACCTAGTTGGGGTAGCAAAGTAAAAGGAAAGACACATGTAGAGAAAAATTGGAGTCAAGATCGCTGTATGCACTCCAATAGAATGGTTTCTATACGTTGCAACCCGAAACTTTTGTGTAACAGAAGACAGGTGAGGATGACTAGTGCCAGTATATGGTACCTGTAGGTCAGCTGTCTCAAAATGTAAACATCTAGGAGAAGGAGGATCAGTTACTAGTTTTTAGACATGCAGGTCAATTATTTGTAAGTATTCATACATCCCCATGATGTCAACATTCACAGAAGTCACTACGATCCCTTTGAACATCATCCCAGTGAGATGGGAGATACTTGGCCAAGTTTCCATGGGTCTGGAGAATTTGTCATACTTATGTCAAAAAAATAGACATTTTCTAGTGATTTCACCCTCTCTTTACACAGGTATCCAGGAATTTTTCACTCCCCATAGTAACTCCACTTTGTTTTTTTGTTTTTTTTTTTTTACAGTTACCAGTTTGAAGTTAAAATAAAAAAAAAAATTCAGTTCATCATTCATTGCCAAGTCAGTTGTCATCCCATCCAGCAACTGGAGACAATCTTTACAGTAATATTTGTGTACAAAACAGAAGGGGAGAAAGAAGGGGACATCAAGGGGACAAGGAGAAATCAGGAGGATGTAAAAATGGTCAGTGAAGCTAACTGAGAGTCCTTGACTTCCTCTGGGTGATACCACTCCTTGTACCCAGAAAAGTTGCTCAAGGAAAACCCATAAAATTGAATATTAACAATCACCATGTGAATATCTAAAGTTGTGTAGTACCAAAAAAAAAAAAGAATAATCACACTGAAGCCTATTTTATAGAACATTTTGCTTGGGCTGGATTCTTCTCAAAAGTATGGAGGGCTTATCATCTAAACCTTAGAAAAACAATGACAGCCTAGTAAGTGAAAGCTACATTTCTACATTTTTTCAATGAAGCACTCTTATAAAGATGTAGGAATGTTTTGCATAGCTTGAAGTTTCTCAATTTCCAACTCAGTTTCCCCAATTAGCACTCTTCTCCATTCAGAAGCTGAGATTTTCACGGTTGTGTGTTAGGATTCCTGCATACAGGTTTCTCTTGATTTGCAAAGAGTGTTGCTGCTTGTGAGATATTTTACTGTGCTCCAAATGAACTCCTGTGTTTAAGGGCAGGCATCTATCATTTGTGTGAATCCTTGCACTACCACTTAAATCGTCATAAAAAAAATCAAACACAAGCTCAATTGTATCTGGTTCATATTATTTTCTATTGCTTCCCTCAGAACACAAAATGTCCAAACTGCCTTATGAAATCATTGTAATGCAAGATCATCCTCTTAATCCTTTGAAGTCTCTTGTTGTTGTTCTTCTGACTAAGCTGTCTTCCTCCACTAAACACTGGCTTTCACATCCTTTAAAACAGAAAGTTAAATCAGAAAACATGAGAAGCAAGCATTTGTTTCTTTTTGGCTGCCTATGCTTTATCATCCCTAAGAAGGAGAGAGCCACAGGACATTTCATTTCCTGTATTAAAAGAATCGTCTGTAATTGAGAGCTCAATTCAATCTAAATCCAGTAGAACAGTGTGAGTGTGTCTCTTACACGGTTCTCTCTTTCTCTCAAAATCACTTAAATTACTTCTGTACTTTAGCTTTGGTGTTTGCAGTAAGGAGAATTCTAAAGCTCTTCTTACCCTAATGTGGCTCTCGAGATCCACATGCAGCAATTACCTCTGTAACCAAAGAAGTTGCACTACTGAATAATATCTGCTCCTACGTTTGGGATAACACCACATGTGTGGTGTGCAGAGATTTCATGTGTCAGAAGTTACACAAAGACTCCATGTATGTTGTGATGATTTGGGACTGGAGGGTCTCTGATGTGTAGGCATCATGGATAGCCCAATTGTCTCAGTTCACATGTCATTTGTATGATGATTTATAGTGGATTAATAAAGGGACTTAACCTCAGAACCTCTGAGTTTGTTAGAGAGTAGTGGGAACAAAGTGACTCTTTTGATATATTCATCCTCTATTTCTTACATCTCGGTCTACTTGATAATACTCTAGTCTAATACTCTAATACTTTATATTTTCTTTTCTGAATTTTAGTCTCTTTTGTGGGTTCATGTCTGAGCGACAGGAAAGGCTGAAACCTGAAACCCTACCCTGTACAATCTGTTCTTTCCTTCTTTAAGCAAAAGAGGAAGCCGGCAACTTCAGTAACACCATGTTTCAATTATTTTTATTTCTGACCACATGGGTAGAGACGAGTTACCACTGTTAGACAGGATGTCATTGTATCTCCTTGATAGGTGCCTAGTGTTCTTCAAAGAGAAAGACTTCCATTCTCTAGCTGTTCAGCAATCCTTAGCTCCACACATGCAGGCAATGCCACAGAGGAATTTGTACCAGCTGACAACTCTTGAATAAGCTTCATGTGGAAGAGCAAAATACACCCTCCATGAATTTGCATTTGAGTTCCTCCTCCTTTGAGGAAAGCTGTCAATCCACTAGCCCATGGTTTAAAATTCCTGTGGGCAAAATAATCTAGAATTCAGAAATGTTATTTATGCATTAACTAATGTCCCAACGAGAACTTTCCAGACCACAGTAAATGATGTTAGTAATTCTGTATCAAAAAGTATAGACAAAGATTGAAAAACATACTCATATCAATTACAATAGTCTACACAGTAGGTTCAAGCTATCATATTTTCCTTTCTTAAGCTGTTTATGCTTTCTGTATTATGATTATTAAATTTTAAGAAAGGCCTTGTAATCTGTACATTGTATGCTTTCACTAATTTAGAAATGACTGATTAAATGGACAAGTGCCTATATGGTTTTTCTTTTATAGGATAGAAAACCAGGAAGATGCAATACATTATGAGTGTGGACATGGGAGAATTAGTCTTTCCCTGGTACGAACTCCCTAGTTGGTTATCCAATAGAAGGGAATCTGTCCTAGAATCATATACACAGAAGTCACACTAAACAATCATAGCAGATTTTATTAATATATGTAAAAATAAAGGAGTAGATGATCAATATGAGAGGGAATGATGGGGAAGGAAAGGGTTGAAGGAAAACAGGGAAGGAAGGAGGTTATATAATTGTCTTTCAATTTCAATATCTAACTTAAAAAAAAAACGATGTCTTTATGCATGAGCTGATTTTTTTGAGGGCAATGATGCCAAATTCAATTTTATATTCTGTTGCTGTGAGTAGCATTTGGACCAAGGGTATTGTCTTATCCCCAAGTTTTATGTTAGAGTTTATATATTCTCAACCAGATGATCACTTTCTCTACCACACTGAAAAACTAGTAAATGTTGATTACACTTACACCAAAGACAGCTAGACATATATGAAAACAAATATGTGTTACTGTAGACTAATCTTCTGTAGAAGCAAGTCCCATTGCTTTGAAGACAGCTTGCTGGTATTTATTTATTCTTTATAAATATTTTTGATTTGCAAAATCTGAACGTTTACCATTTTCTTTGCAAATAGGGGAAAGAGCATCCGATACAATCAAGTAGTTGTTATACTCTAGAAATGCATTTTCTTGAATTTTTCATATAATTTTTTAGAAAGAACCAAACAAGAAGACAATAGCACTGACCAAACTCCTTACAATATATTATCTTCACCTTGAAGAACTCGATCATGCTAAACAATTTCTTTTCAAATGGTCAACTGCAAAGAGGGACACCATCTCATACATGGGTGACGTTTTCCAGTGCCAGCCTACCTCTAGGTGGGAAGCACCTCTGTATCAGCATAGTCATTCATAAAGCCCCCTATCATTCTCAAAAGAAAATCTCTCTTTGGGTGAAAGCCATATGAATACTTTAATCACTAATACAATCGGTCATAACTTTGGTTTAAAATCCCACACTTTCTAAGCTAGACATAAAACCCACACCCTTACTTAAAGCACTTGGAAAGGAAAAGCTGTTGAATCTCTGTGAGTTCAATACCAGCCTCGTCTACATATCAAGTTCCAGGCCAGCTAAGGTTGCCTAGGGATAATACTCTGTCTTAAAACAAAACATAACAGAACACTAAACAAAATAAAATCCACCTCACACTTTCTAAAAATCATGCTTAGTCTATGAATGTATTTTGAATAATCCTGACTTGTGTGAACACAGTGAACCTCCAAACACTAATTATCCATGTGGAATGCATTAGCAAGGGATTTTAATCCATTTGTTAAAAAGTATTCACCTCTCTTAAGAAAATATCATTACTTCACTTCTAAAACACTTTAAAAAGTTCTTTTACCATTTAATGAGGTAGTGCATTAATTTTTTTTCTTCTACAAATAATTAATTGATTACTTAATGAGATAAATAAATAAACAAATAATAAAAACCAAGCTCCACACTCCAATGTGTCTGAGTTCCATGGAAGAGAAGTGAGCACTCTCTGGTGTTTGCACTGCCAAGCCACATGAAAAGGCATCTTCTTTCTCACCAGCCAGCGAACTTCAGCCTTCCCTGTCTGCCAAGATTAACAGAGCTGCAAAAGTCATGTTCTTAACACTGGGCCTATTTATTAAAGAGGAGGGTAGAGAAAGACAACTTCTGGGAAAACATGCAGAAGATGAAAGCATGAAATGTGTGTTGTGTTGTTTTGTTATGTTTCCTACTGGGAAGGAAACAAAGATCAGCCAAACTGATTAAGGATAAATGCTACCATAGTTATGTGGAGACTTTTGATATGCCTACTAATGAGGTATATGGATAAAATATTCACTGTGGACTGGAGAGGTCAGTTGCATATGTATTTATATCTTTTTCAAGTTATAAAAAATTAATTTAGCTGCCAAGTGCCATTAGATTGTTTAATCACAATAGCCATATTTCATCATTAAAACTGGAAGTGAATCTATTGGCTAAACTTTTGTCTTCAGGAAATAACATTTTTTTTAACTAAACAAATAAACCACCTTATATGAAGTAGAAAATGAGATTAACCATTCATAATTTATCTTGACAGTCAATAGAATGAAGCTTTGTTCAGAAGAAGGGACTTCCCTCAAGAATATGGAAGCCTCTAGGCTTCTGCATCTCATGTTTGCAATATTTGCAAGCAAGTGCTACCTAATAATAATTATGATCCCATTACCTGTAGTAACTCATGAGATACCCCATCACAACTGTGCATAGTTCTTGATACATTGTTATGACTATCAGAGTTAACAACTCATCAAAAGAGAATCGTTGAAAATGAAAGGCAGCCTTCCCCCAAGGAGGAGAAAAGCATGTCTTTTCTTTGTGGACTCTCAAGACTCTCATGCCTTTAGACACGGACCGTACTTTTAATTAACAGTAAGGTGAAGGTAAAGTAATTTTACTTCTTAGTAACTCAAAATTAGAAGAAATGGTTTGCTGCAAATGAATTCAGAAGAGCTGAGACACAGGGCTTGGCCAGCATACACAAGGTCATGGATTTAATCTCCAGCTCTGGAAAACAAACTTATAATTAGAAGAAAGCATGAATGTCTAGGCAAAGAAAGTCTAGACATATATTGATCCTAGACTTGGTTCTTTTGGGTCCTACTATTTTAAAGGAGGAAACTGAATTGTAGGTAAATTACAGACTAAGCTATCTCCTCATTTTATTAAAAGGAGATAGGTACTCTTCCTACTTCTCATTTTATTCCAGACAGTGTGTCCAGGGTCCAAGTGTCAACTTCATGAATGTCAAGCATTATATGACAAAATATGTCAAGCAATCAGATTGTCACGGAGATGAAAGAAGGGTTCACAGTCAGGAAAAAATGCAAAGATAGCTCCTGGCTATAAATGCAGGACAGAAAAACTAGAGTAGGCTGATTTTCTTCTCAGACACAGCAGGAAAATTATCTAAGAGGGAAGTTAAAAAAGATGCAAATGTGATTGGGTGCTGAATGAAAAAGATTTCCAAAGAGTCGGAGCAGAAGATGGGGACTGGGATCTTAATGAGCCCCTAGTGGATTCTGCTGGGTAGATAGGATAAAAGGCGGGCGGGGGGAAAGGGGGAGGCTGGCAAGTTTTACAAACTCAAAGGAGTGTACCATTTCGAACATGCTTTCCCAGTTCTTCTGTACAGACCAGAAACAGATCTACTGACTGGAAGTCAGAATCTGGTGGAAGGTCTCCATTTTCTTTTCCACTGCCTTTGAGAATCAGTTCTTGTTTACTGAAGGAGAAACAGGCACTGAGTGCAGGACTTAAGAACAGTCACACTGAGGATGCCATTTAGAAAGAAGGAAAGAAACATTGAGACATAAGGTAGCTTGGGGACTCTTAGGTAAGCCATTCTAGTCAAAGGTGAGAGGGCATGGTCGAAGTGAAGGGAGCAACTGAATAGAAATAATATTATTGTAGTGTAGTCCATGGGTATCGTCTAAGATCCAGCACTGCTCAGAACAGCCCCTCATAGCAGAGACTTACATCTAAGCTTCCTGGATGACACAAATTGGAAAGACATGTGAATACTTGTGTTTTATAGGTGAGTCTAGGGAATCTTACTGGAGTTATGTCAGGGTTGATGTGAAACTTAAAATAAATACTTGGTTACTTGTCCCCTCTTCAAGAGACAGCCCTGGTAATTAGGACTCCTATCTTTGCTGACAATAGTTAAGACTAGCTCAGATATTTTTTTCAGATTTTTCAGTATTTTTAAGAGCAGCAAAATGATAAGAGCAGTAAATTCAATTGTTTTCTTGAACATCGCTTAAATATTAAGCCATGTGTCTTACTTAGAGGAATCTCTTAATGTGGATTAAGAGGTTTAGATTATAGACTACACCCTGTCTGGATTCTTGTGAACATCCAAGAAGATTGATGCGAATGGATTTCTGAATTATTTACAGGTGAGGGCAAAAATATATTCACATGCTACATTGTGACCTTTTCTCAAAATGTACAAAAATTAATTGAGAGGAATAAATCCCACTATCTCAACATGATAAGAGTATGGAATGTTGAGTGGAAATCAGTTCTTGAGATATTTTTTTTCCTGTGAAAACTCAGAAGGAATTCTATCACTCCCTCCTTATCTCTTCTCATTTGGCACTCTGTGCAGAGAAGATAAATTCACAACCAGTTCCCATCATCAGTAATTGTGAAGCTGTTCTTCCTTGGCCTGTGTGTTCCCCAAACTGCATGAATCATCATTTCTTGAAATGTTGTTTCTTAACAACAATGTCCCATTAGAAGTTTCAGAAGATTTTAACCCCTGACATAAATTCCCTGGTTTGGGTGAAACTGTATTTTCTTTTAATTTAAAATCATTTCATCTAAAACCATTACCCACTCAAGGGAGGAGCAATATGTATGGAGCATATGTACATATATTTACCTATTTTCCAGTTTCTCATGGTTCAAGTCCTTCCCAAACAACCATAGTTGAATTGAGAACAATCACTGATTCTTCTTTCATATTCTGAGGTAGTCCCTGAATTTTCTCAAGGCTTCTTGCTTTGAACAGTATAACTGAACTACAGTTTATAATCTTAGTTCAGCTTTTAATTTACTTCTCCTTTGCTTAAAACACATCTCTAATGAAACTACTAATGAATGTCTTTATTTAAGTTATCTGTCCTCATTATTTATAATCATTTTTTCTGCAGGAGGATTTTTTTTTGTTTTGTTTTCTGCTTGAAGAACACTCAGCATGGTTTCCATTTTTTTTCAGATTATTTTTTTCTTTTAGAACAGCTATGCATAATCTTAATAAATCTGTTTATGTCTGAACTCAAAAATGTTATATATATATGTGTGTGTGTGTGTGTGTGTGTGTGTGTGTGTATACACACATATGTATATATTCATGTATTTCCACATGGGTATTGGTATAACCCAAACAGCTAAAGCATGATAAATCTAGAAAAGATAAATATATAATGATGCCTATCTGCTTAAACTATGAACACAAATCTTATAATATATGTTTATATGTCTATATTGGTGTGCTACCCATAAAAAATGTTAGAATCCTTCTCTTAAATGAATGTCCTTATGTATTAAAATTTTCAGACTTGCAAACCGCATATAAGATTTACAAATAAAATATCTATTTTATTAGAATTTGTCCACAATCTTAACAAAACTATAGAACACATGATTATTATAAAATACATGATTATTCTTACTCTAAGCTGTATAACACATATATGGTGTGTATATATCTCTCTATATATGATATATTATATGATGTATATCTAACACATATATATTATATGTATATAAATATTTATGAACTTGGACTTATTTGCTTAATTGCCTATCAGCTCTAATCTATTACCTAGGAAAATGGTTCCGTTCAACTTTATTTGAAATACACCTCCATTTTAACATCCTCAACTTTTTCTAACTTTTACTACCCTGATTAACACTCTTTTTAATATCTCTAGACCTAGATACTTGACTGACCATTACAATATTTGTGACTTATTTATAGTAGCATTCAAGTATTTATTTTACATGAAGAAACCTAAACTATACATTCAATGCTGGGATTTTAGATGATAAAACTGATATCGTCTTATACAAGTCTTGAAAGTAGATCAAAATGTTCAGAAAATACTTAGAGCACAATTAAATATTAGTCATGGTTTTACTTAATTGAAAAAGTTATTTCTGAGCCTCTACTGTCTACTAATTAGATATTGCTTTACTCATAGTATTAAAAACATTCTTTAAGAGTCTATGATTATCTTTAGGGTTTAAATGCAAATGTTACCTTGGGAATGTCATCCTGAGTTATCTCCTAGCATTCACTGTATCACTATAACATGCAGTGTATAATGCATGATTCCATTTTAAGTTTTTATCAAGTGGTGAAAATGTACATAATTAATTCATTTTTTAAGTGCTAAAGGGTTAAGATAGCTAAAGAAATACATGATATACATTTTACACGAGCCCAATACTATTCATAAAGCATCCTGAACAAATTTTTCAGTTTCCTGTGTAAGTAATTACGTTGAGTCCCACATTTTTATTATAAAGTCTTTGGGCTTTATTTGAGGTCTCACACCATTGACCCTTCAACATCTTGCTCAGTATCAGAAACATTTTATCATTAATTGGATAGAACAAATATTCATTGAACTTCATATGCCAACCACTATTCTAGGCACAGGGAACAGAAAAAATTGAGACAAAAATATTATAGCTTGTTCAGATTTACAATAAATTAAGTAGATAGAAAAGTAATTGATTCAAGCTAATAAGAAGGCAAAAGGTTAGAATGAAAATCTTATTTGAAACAGGTTAAACCACTGCAATGAGGCATCAAAAATTATGGGACTACAATAAGAAAAATGTATTCTTACCAGTTCTGAATGAGAAGTGAGATAGGTTCATCATCACAGAGCTTTATTCTTGAGTTGTGCTCTCCAGTGCGGCAAAGATATGAGACACTAAAGTATTCATTTCTCTTCTTGTGAATATGATATCATTAATGACAATTTTACCTCAAAGACCCAAAGTTCCACCCAAAAGGGACTACCTCCTAAATAGCCGTCATGTTGAAGACTGGGTTTCAGCATGAATTTTAGGAAGATAGAACTAGTAAACCTATAGTGAATATAAAATGAAGAAGTACATTTAATTTAACCAGAGGAGAATTGAGCTACAGCACCAGTCTATATTGTCAGCACTATCAGCACTGGTAGTGATGCCTGACAGCTGGATTAGAATGCTCTTCAGGACAAAATAAGGATGAAGGGAAACACGCGACTTTCAAACAACTAATGCAAAGCAAATGTAGGTGAATTTTATCATTAAGTATTAGTAGGGGAAAAGAGAGAATAAGGGAAGTGTCCTAGGGGCTTTGGAGATGAGGATTTGAACCTTTGGTAGAAAGACTAGATTGCAGATTACAAGCCAGGGTTATCATGACTCATCACAAAATACAATTCCCATTCTCCAAATCAACATAACTTGCAAATTTCCAAGAAGCAAGAGTTTAAAATATGTGGTTTTACATTCATATTTTTCATGTTTTTTATTGAGAATTTCATACATACACTTACTGTGTTTGATCTAATCTATCTCCTGTTCCTATCCCTTTAGATTTTCACTTCTCCCCCTTTCCACTATTTTTTCTTCCCAACTTCACATGCTTTACTAATTGCTGCTAGGGGAAAGAGAGTAAGCTTTTCCTAGAGAAGTGGCCACTGAAAGGATACCCATGCTCCAGTAGTTGGGTCTAGACTCATGTGCAGACAGAAAGCCCAAAATGGGCTCAGTGCGCTTTTTTTTTTTTAAAAAAAGAAAGCTCCTGAATTTTACTTTTCTTAAATATGGAGCTATAACCTATATCTATCCATCTACTCTTTTGTCATTTTATTTACCTTAAATGACATTTGAGACTATTTCAGCATACTTATAGTATAAAAATCATTTTGAAATTTATAAGCTGTCTAGATCTTAATGATTAGACATAATTTTTCATAATTGATGTTCATTGTCATAATATTTTCAAATCATATAAAACTGAAAGAATATTATAGACACATATAAAAACACTAGTGACTACCATGCTGTTTCTACTTACTAGAATATATATATATACACACACACACACACATATATATATATATATATGCATTGTTTAATTTAATTAATTCTCTAAGATGGTTTGATGTGGGAGTCCCCTCAATATGCTGTGATTACCATTAATGAATAAAGAAACTGTCTTGGCCTGTTGATAGGGCAGAACTTATGTAGGCAGGGAGGACTGTACTGAATGTTGGGAGAAAGAAGGGTAGAGTCAGAGAGATGCCATGAGCCTCTGCCAGAGATAAACATACTGAAACTTTGCTCATAGATCATGACCTTGCGGTGATATACAGATTAATAGAAATGGGTTAAATTAAGATGTAAGGGTTAACCAATAAAAAGCTAGAGTTAATGGGCCAAGAGGTGATTTAATTAATACAGTTTCTGTGTGATAATTTTAGTTCTGGGCACCTGGGACAAACAAGCTGTTCCTCCTTCTACAAAGGTTGGTTGGCTTCTATTGAAATTCAAGTAAAACATTTAGACACATAGCTATTGAAATATGAGTGATAAACTCTCAAAACTTATGTATCATATTCATCTTTTCATGCTATAAAACTTCTGATTTATTTAAGGTGGTGTTTTATTTAATGCATGGCTTGGCATGTGATAAGGGATTCCTCTACTCTCTGCTATTTAATCTTTTTGAAGTATTTTACTCAACAAGGAAGTATCTGCTTTTAAAGTGCAATTCAACAGAGAAAGTTATTTTATCAATCATGGTTCAGTCAGCATAAGAAGTTGCACCATTATGACAACAGAAAATGTTGTATATAAAATGTTATTAGCTATAACAATAGAGCAATTATAAAGTATATGAAAAAATATAAAAAATATTTAGGTGGTAGAATTTCTATCTATACAAGAAACAACCTTAATGGTACACACAGCAGGAATGAGTATCTTCCACACTAGGATTAAAATCTTGGAGGTGGGGTTTCATTTCTTGAAATTGTGGGATTCAAAGCAGGATTCAAAACTCACCCAGTTTCTAGAAAAGTCAAAATAGCCTTAGAAGATGCAGACAGTCAGAGGACAAAAGTTATGAATTCATAATACTGTGGGCCAACAGGATGTTTTTGAGTTTTTGGTGCTGTCTACTTTATTGCAGAGAAGTAAATGGCAGACTTAGTTGTGGACTCAAGCTAGTTGAATCACTCATGATATAAAGAACAATGTTGACTTGATATAAAATAGTCAAAGAAATGAAAACTCCACAAGTTTACATGTAATTTAAATGTTATCTCTAGTCATGGTTCTTCTTGACTTATTTGTATGACGATCCTAAAGCACAGTCATGAACATAGTGATAACAATAGGCCTACTGATGTTAAGCAAAGAAAAAAATAAAAGAACAAATGAAAATTGTTAGGTCAGTGCAACAGCCCATGTTGATAACAAGAAGTTATTATATTCATCTAATCATGGTTCTCTAGCCATATTCTCTGTAGCCATCATTAGATTCATTTAATTATTGATCTAAAGTACAAACCTTTAGCGTGAACATTAGCCTCGTATCTATCAATACTATTGTTGATAGATAATGTTAATAGGGTTCTTCTCAAATTACAAAGGAGATAAATATATATCCAAGAAGAGACTCTCACCACCAGCATGCAGTACATGAGAGGTAGGGAATCATTACATCAATATTAATATTCTTCTTACCAACTAATATATTGTTATGAATCACTTTGCTTCCATAAAGTATTGCAAGGTTCTTTCTGCTTATTAAAACAGCGCCTTTGTTGTGTAATTGTGAAAATAGTAGAGTCAGACACACCCTGTGTTAGGATTGCATTACTCTGACGAAAATCCCGGAGAGAACAAGTACAATAAACGCAGACAGATTGATTTTGGCTCAGACTTTCAGAGTTCAGTCCAAGACTGTGTAATAATATGTGTTTCGGCAGAGCTTGATGGTTGCGAAAGCTTTGGTGAAAACGGGAGGTAGAGAGAGACAGAGAAGGAAGAGATCAGGGACAAATACTCACCAAAGACCTATCCCTAATGACCTACTTCCTTCAGTTAGGTCTCACCTACAAACTTTTCAGGATCTGTCACCATGACTTTAGCATCTGAGCAACAAGTGCACAGCATATGACGGCTTTGAGGAGACAATTCACACATTCCTAAACTATAAAACTCACACACACTCACGCACGCATGCACACACGTGTACACGAGAGCATAAATTCTTCAAGCTGTTTTACAGGAACATCCTCCAGAGTCCACTCAAAGGTATGTGAAGACAAGTTGAGTACAAAATATCCTGTATGAACCTAACTCAACTGTGAGTGTGCAGAGTAGTCCACACTTTCTTGAAAGTATGTTATCTCCTGAAACCAAACTAGCAAATAGCTAATCCTTTTTCCCTCCCTTCGATTGTTATGATTCCCTTGATCAGGAAGCATATTTGAATTTAACACTTTGCCAGTTTACTGCACAGTAAAGCTATTTATATTTGTGAAAAATAATGCCATAATATTTGGTTTCTTTATGCACTGGACAGAGACCTTATATTCAGAATCAATTCTAATAACTGCTCATTACTTGATCTAGTTATTGTAACTTCATTATCATTTCTTTTGTTCACTTTTAAGTTTTTTACCTTTATTTTTTTTCAAGACATGATTTTTCTGTGTAGCTTTGGGGCTTATCCTGGGGCTAGCTCTTGTAGACCAGGCTGGCCTCGAACTCACAGAGATCCACCTGTCTCTTCCTCCCTAGTGCTGAGATTAAAGGCATGTGCTACCACTCTCCCACTTGTTTTCTCCTTTTTAAGTTCATTTATTTAACTCTTTCCACTGTAAATTAATACCCTGAACCACTATTCCAAGCATATTAGCCTTAGTACTATGTATTTAAATAAAATACCAATAATAACTAGGAGCATTGATCTACATTTAACATGGAAAATAACTGAATCTCAGAGTTTGTTGTTAGCAGACTCAGCTCCTTCAATATTTATGTTGATTCAGGTAGAATATGAGATTTAGTTAGGTAACTTTTTGTATAAAATTTACAGAATTTGCCTCCTTGAGATAAAGCAATAGTAAAATGTGTTAGGGTTGTAAAGAGGAATGGAACTAATAATCTCTATCTGTACGCTTTAAAACAAGATTTGATCCTCAGGCTCAAGGAGTTTCTTTGGGGGTGGTCCCTTAGGAAATCTCAGAAGCTACATCCACAGAGTTCCCAAACATAAGCTGAACAGTAATATGTAGGAATACTAACTCTGATAGGGGAAAGCCTAGAGATCTCAAACAGACACTAAGAATGACAGGCCACCAAGAAATTATTAATACAGTTTCTGTGTGATTATTTCAGGGCTAAGTACCTGGAAACCAACAAGTGGACTCCTCCTTACTACACTCTCCAGCATTGTCCTGGCTATGCAGCAATGAACAAGAAGTGGGGCTGTTTCTCCTGCTTTCATGCCCTCAGTGTCTGTTCTCTCAAACCTACAGCATCAGGGCCAGTTATACTATGTTGCCCAAGTGAGGTACAGGGTTCATTCTTCCAAGTGTTGAAGCTGGTGATGGGCAGCACAGTTCTCAGCTCTCATGTCTTCAGATCTTATGACCTCAGGGACAGGTCTCCCAACTTCTACAGGCAGCAAGTAGTAGGGTGGGAGAGCTCTCTCTTGTCTGTCCTCCTTACCACCATATGACAGATATGGGCCAGAGCCAGATGTCCCAAATTACATTTTGGGCTGGTTCAGCTCACCTGCATCCCTATCAACAGGGACAGTTCTACTGTGCTATCCAGGCAAGGAGCAATCCTGTTTTCCTGAGTGCTGCAGCTGGTAAGCTGCAGTTGCCTTTGGGATAGTGCTCTTGTGCCCTGTAAAGCTTTGTCACTCCTATTGGTTTAATAAGACTGTGATTGGCCAGTAGCCAGGCAAGAAGTATAGAAAGGGCAATAAGGCTAGGTGAATTCTGGGCGGAGGAAAGGGCTCAGTCTGCAGTCACCACCCAGATACATAGGAAACAAAATGAAAATGCTATATTGAGAAATGGTACCAAGCCACGTGGCTAACCACAGACAAGAATTATAGGATAGTTTGAGTTGTAAGAACTAGTTATTAATAAATCTGAGCTCATAGGCCAAACAGTTTATAATTATTATCAGCCTCTATGTGTTCTTTTCAGACTGAATAGCTGCAAGACCAGAGGGACAGAAACTTCTGTCCACAACAGATGACAGGGGACAAGTGGAAGGGCATCTTTCCCTCCTCCTCAAGACCACACTTTCAGAATGGGGTAGAACCAGCTCGCCCTCCCATTCTCACTCTCTGGGCCTTCTTCCCCATACCCGTTAGAACAGAACAGGGTCTGCTCTATTGTACTTCCCAGGTGAGGTGCAATACCCACTTTCCTGGGCATTGCAAAAGGTGCAGGACAGTCCTAGCCTTGTATCAAAGGAAGGGTGAAATCAACTTTGTACACCCCTGTCCTCTTGGCCTTCAAGAATATCAGGAAAAATGCAAGTCAACAGAATCCATGGCTGCAACAGGACAATGAGCCCAGACATTGGACCTGGCAGACCAAGACATCGACATCACCATGGTCCTCTGTGGTAATCTACTCACCCAAATCTGACTGTCATTCACTGCTTTCACCTCTTTAGATATGCCTCTCTTTACAGGACATGAACCATTCTGTCTTTATCTCTCTCCCATACCACAGGATACACATACCTCCCCCCCCATAATAGTTCCTCATTGCCTGGTACCCCAAGGTCAAGTAGTGTGTCTCCTTGTCCCACTCAGTCCATAATGGTGCTAGGCAGGCTATGTTTTCTGCTTGGCAAGCTTTTCTCTTTTTTTTCTGCATTCAAGTCCTGATCTGTTTTATTCATTTCCTTCTACTCTTTATGATTTTATAGGTTTTTAAAGGAATTTATTCATTTTTTTATTTAAGGACCTCTATCATATGATTAAATGCTATTTGAATGTCTTTTCTCCCACACTCAGAGTATGCTTTGGTAGTGTTGGAAGCCTCTAGTGTCCTGACTGTGATGGATTTTTTTTTAAATATATATACTATAGTGTGGGCATTTGGGTTTAAGAAGTTTATAATCTTATATTCCAATATCTGGCCTTTGTTATTGCTGACTGGGTGTGATAGGAATGACCTTTAGATATTCCAAGCAAAATGTGTTTTTAGGTGGTAGCTGATAGTTAGGAATTGGGATATACTGTTGTGTGTGTGTGTGTGTGTGTGTGTGTGTGTTCATGTGGTTGTTGGAGCTCTGCTGAGGGAGTCCATAAAAGGGTAGAAAGCAAGATGTTCCACCAGGATCTGCTTAGTTGCCTAGGAATGGGGACAGAGAGTAAGAAGAGGCCTCAGATCTCCTAGTTAAATTGGGAAACTGTGGGTCATAGGAGAGGAGAGAGGAGGAGAGGAGGGAAGGCAGGGAAAGAGAAAAATGTATAGCTAAATAACAAAAGAAATCATCTATATAGAGACAACATTCTTTTCAGATGGATATATTTCAAATCAAAGTGTTAAAATAGGAGAAAATCATGTTTAAGGCCCAAGCCTTCATTACCTTTAGGCTTGACCTAACTTCTGTCCCGGCATAGACTTGTAGCTCTCTCAGAAGATTATCTTTGCTGTTAGATGTACATATTTATATTTATAAAATGTTCTAATAAACAATCCGGTAATCAGAGAAGGCCTGTTGTGACTAAGGCCCTTTTAGAGAAAGTTTCGAGCCATCTTACTTGCAGGTTCTACTTTAATAATTTCAATGATCCAAATTTATAATTTCAAAAAAATATGGCTTGAGGTTTGGCTTTGTCAGGTGTGATCAAGCTTGAAAAGTTTGATACCACATTGTCCTCTACAAGACCCATATTTGAAAACTTTTCAATTAAGCTATAAACAAAGAGGAAAATAACAATAATAATATTTACAGTATTTTAAATAAGCTTATAACTTTGTGCTTGGCTTTATTCCTAGCTCATCTGGAGTGTATGTAGTGGACTATGCTTGAGACATGCTTGGTAGGCACTGTGTTCCAAACTATGAACACAAAGTTATCTTTCTGTATTGCTATTTAATAACTAGGAACTTTAAATTTCAATGTTTAAATGCAAATCTTTTTCCCTTAGACTTTGAGATATCACAGGACAATATTTAGTCTTGGTTGTCAAGGTAATTGGATTGAGAGGTGTCTAGAACTGAAGAAACACACATCTATATGTCTGGAGTGAATTTTTAGAAAGAATGATATGTATGAGAATGACTAGGTGAAGACCAGCCCTGACCATGAGGTAGTGGCAAAGATCTATCAGTCCTGGAGCAAGGCAGTGTGTATGGGCACATGCCAGGAATTCCTCGTATTGGATTTATCACTGTTATATTGTGTGTTGACATCAGACTCCAGCTACCTCAGTCTTTCAACATAGACACAATAGCAGTGACTCTGTAGGGAGCTGAAAGCACCAGAAAGAGACTTCCAAGGCAAAGGAAGGATATTAAAAGCTACAAGAAGAAAAGACCAAGTAATGAATAAAGGCAGAACTACTAGAATAGCACTCAATTCTCACTGGAGGCTCTGAAAGCAAGAATGCTCTAGACAAATATTATACAGACACTAAGAAAAACAGATGCCTGCTCAGACTACTGCACCCGCAAAGCTTTCAATCACAATAGACAGAGAAAATAAAACATTCCAAGGTAAAACCGTATTTATGCATTATCTATCTACAAATACAGCTCCACAAAAGTTGCTAGAAGAAAATTTTCAATGTACTGTGGTTAACTGAATCATCCCAGACAAGCAAATCAAAAGCGGGGAAACATACACACACACACACACACATACACACACACCACTACCACAACAAAAATAGCAGGAATCAACATACACAGCTTATTAATATTGCTCAATATCTGTAGGTTCAATTCCCCAATAAAAAGACAAAGACTAAGAGAAAGGATTTGAAAACAAGATGAATTCATCTTTTACATTCAAGAAACATACCTCAACATCAAGGAAAGACAGAACCTCAGGTTAAAAAGAGGGAAAATATATATTCAATGCAAAGATATCTGATAAGTAAGCTGATGTAACCATCACATTATCTGATTCAGCAAATATCAAACCAAATCTAATCAAAAGAAATTGGGCAAGGACACTACATACTCATCAAAGAAAAAAAATCCACCAATGGAAATGGCAATTTCCAGCATCTACAAACCAAACACAACAGTTCCCTAGTTCGTAAACAAGCACTATTATAGCTAAAATCACATATTGATCCTAAGACTCTGATAGTGGAGACTTTAATACACCACTCTCACCAATATAAAGTCATCCAGACAGAAATTAATGGAGGATTGCTGGAGTTAACTGATGTTATAAATCATAGGCCTCTAACAGATATTTATAGAACATTTCAAAGAATCATGAAAGAATATACCTTCTTCTCAGTGCTTCAAGGAACTTTCACCCAAATTGACCATATACACTCAGAGCAAGTGTCACCAGATATATGAAAATACGGGAAAATTAAAATAACTGCCTGGATCCTGTTACTACAGTGATTAAAGTTGGATATCAACAACAACAGAAACAACAGAAAGCTTACAAACTCATGGAAACTGAATAACTCTTTTCTGAATGAAAAATATGTCAAGACAGGAAAAAAGAAAGAAATTAAAATTTTATAGTCTAGGATTGAATGAAAATGAATAAATAGCATATCTAATCTAATGGGACACAATGAAGATAGTTCTAAGGGGTAATTTCATTGCATGAACTGCATAAATTGGCCATGTCATACTAGTAACATAACAGCACTCTTAAAAACTCTAGAACAAGAAGAATTGACACTCAAGATGAATAAATGGCACAAAAAATCCTCAGCGTGGAAATCAATAAAATAGAAACAAGAAAAACAATACAAATAATTAATGAATATGGGAGTTTGTTCTTTGAGAAAATCAATAAAATTGACAAACTCTTATCCAACTTAACTAAAAGTTTGAGGCACAAGATATAAATGAACATAATTAGATATGAAAGTGGGACACACTAGCAGATACTGAGGAAGTTCAAAGTCTCATAAGGACGTACTTTAAAAACCTGTACTGTATAAAATTATAAAATCTAACGAAAAATTTTCTCAATAAGTTCCACTTACCAAAGATAAATCAAGACCAGATAAAGAATTTAAACAATCCTATAACCTCTAGGGAATTAGAAACAATTCCACTGAAATCAGGAACAAGATAATGATTTACCTTGTCTCACCATATCTATTCAGTATATTACTTGATATATATACTAGCTAAAGCAGTAAAACAATTAAAGTGTGCTAATTGGAAAGAAGTCAAAGTATCTTCATTTGCAGATCATAAGATACTACACATGAGTGACCCTAAAAATTCCACTGGGAAACTCATAAAGTTATAAATTCTTTCATCAAAGTAGCTGGATATAATATTACCTTACAGAAAAACCCAGTATCTCTCCTATATACAATGAAAAATGAAAGAAATTGAAAAAGATACCAGACGATGTAAATATCTCTCATTCTCACAGATCAGTAGCATTAATGAAGTAAAAATGATCATCCTAAAAATAATACAGTCTATACATGCAATGTAATTTCAGTCAAAATTCCCAAACAATTCTTCACAGGTATTGAACGGACAATCATCAGCTTTATATGAAAATACAGAAAACAATACAAAACAAAACTCAGGATTGATAAAACTCTCCTGAATAATACAAGAACTGCTGGAGGTATTACCATTCTTATACCTGGCCTCAAATTAACTATACAGCTATAGCAATAAAAACAGCGTGGTATTGACACAAAGAGAGACACATTGATCAATGGAATTAAATTAAAGATCCAGAAATAAATCCAAAAACTTACAGACACAAGATTGATAGATAAGTGGGAAATACACACAGGACAAACAACAGCATCTCCAACAAATGGTGATGGTTAAATTAAACATCTACACGTAAAAGAATGCAAATAGATTTAGAGTGATTACCATGAAAAAAAATTCAACTCCAAATGAATCAAAGACCTCAAAATAAAACCTGACACATTGAATGGTTTTTTTTTTTTTTGTCTTCCTTTTTACCTTACAAGTCTTTTGCATATCTATTATAGCTTCTATTTTACAGTTTTTATGGGGTTTCTGAGTTTATAAACCAGTGGTTCTCTGCACCTACATTTGTTTCTTGTTTCTTCTTTCCCTCTGTTTACTTGTTTAGTCCAACACTGATGAGTTAGTTTCTTGTTTTATCTTACTGTATTTTAGGTTATTATTTTTATCCCCAAAAAGTCTGTTTGTTTTCTAAGGAGAGACAGAAAGGGAATCCAGATGGGAGGAGAGGTAGGGAGGAAGTGGGAGGAATAGAGGAAGAGTAAACTGTACATTATGTGAGAAAAAAATCTATTTTCAGTAAAAGAAAGAAAAGGACAAAACAAAGCGAAATAATGATAAGAATCTTCTTTAGCAAGGCATCCCTTATGCCAGGATAGGGCTGGGGTGGAAAGTGAAAATTGTGGAGAAGCAAAGTTACTCTAGTAACTTTATTTTTATTAATTAAACTATTTAAGTTTTCTTTCAAATTTGCATTTTGATCTTGGGCTGATCAGACACTCAATACGTTGACATGACAATTGCTAACTCCACAATTAACAGGGGTGATTGGAACCCTGAGCTGAATATCTTTCCGATTTTATGAAACAATGTTCATTGAGATATCTGAATTGATTGCTTTTAATCAGAGAAACAATCACTAAGCAATTATGGTCTAAAGAATATATAAGCTTTAGAATCGATAGATATTACTGAATAGCCTGTCATTTCCTTTCTGAAATGAGTAATTGTAGGTTTTGCTGATTTACTTTTCATCTGTTTCCGAGCGCTTCCTCTTTCTTTTGATTGGTTTGTTTGTTTTAAATACCAGCACCACAGGGATAGCAGTGGAGAGCAGATTTGTTGAAAACTCTTTTGTGTCTGTTCATTTTGGCCAGAGAACTAATCCCCAACAAGTCTATTTACATGACAATGTTGATATCTGACTCTGTCATTCAAAAGAAAATAGGAAACTTTTTCCTGACAGCAATAATTCTACTTTTTCTGGCTTGATCCAGTTACAGGCTCTATTCTGAATTCTGTTTTTCATAGGAAGAATAGTTATGCTGAGTGACATAAAATTTACAAAGACTAAGATACTTGTTATTATTTATCTTTAAAAAAGTTCAAGTCTAGGTGGAATTGAGTCCAAAGCTTCAGAATCTGTTCATCTAACTGACATTTACCATTTCAAACTAAGCTATTATCTCTCTTTTTACTTCCTTTTCTGTTTCATTCCTTGTTTTTCAAGTTCTGAAGCTTCATCTGTACCATTTAAAACCTGTTTGTTGCCGGGCGGTGGTGGCGCACGCCTTTAATCCCAGCACTTGGGAGGCAGAGGCAGGTGGATATCTGTGAGTTTGAGACCAGCCTGGTCTACAAGAGCTAGTTCCAGGACAGGCTCCAAAGCCACAGAGAAACCCTGTCTCAAGAAACCAAAATAAATAAATAAATAAATAAATAAATAAATAAATAAATAAATAAATAAATAAAATAAAACCTGTTTGTTTTAAATGGAGGCTAACTTAATTAAAATTGAGGAGTATGTTGAAAAATGATAATTCATTTTTAAGAAATTTTGTTTTAGGATTTCATTAGTCACCTTTAAATTTATTAAATTAGATTTAAACAAACAAACAACTACAGGGTCAGGCGAATCTCTGAGTCTGAGAGACTGTTCTACAAGAGTGAGTTCCAGGACAGCCAGGGCTACACAGAGAAACCAAAAAACAAAACAACAATAAAAACCAAACAAACTAACCAACAAAAAATACATTATTTCATTGCCACAGTTTGACTATAATGACCAAACTGAAGCTGACCTCAATAGTCTTTTATAATATTTATAGAAAATGGTATGGGCTGGAGAGAGCTTAGTACTTAGCCCTAAGTATTTACCTTACAGATGTCCGGAGCTCAATGGCAAACACCAAGGTTAGGCAGCTCCAGAAACCTGTAACTCAGCCCCAGGATATCTAATTTCCATTCCTGGCAGTCACAGGCATCTGCCCTCATATTCTTAAATCAAAAATCAGGTATAAATACACAAAACTAATGTCAAAACAGATAATGAAAAAAGAAAATGCTAAATGCTAGAAGAAACCAGGTTATATTTGAACTATGACTACTCAGACCTGTTGCTTTTCCAATCATAAATACTCGTAATTTTCAACTGACTTAAGGTCCGGCTGTAGAAATTTGTTTGAGGAACAATATAAAGATATTTTAAATTATAAAATATTGCATAAATCAGAAAAAAAAGTTTTTAAGAAGAATATATATATGTGTGTGTATATGTATAATATGTATATATACTCCAAGGACATGTCTAACATAAAGATATTAATGTAAGATTAATTAATTACATTTTATTTTTTTAAAAATTCCTTTTTTCATGATATGTATAAGATTTTACCATGTTACTGCTTTCAGCAAACTTTCACACTGTAAGAATCTTGAATTCTTGATATAAGATTTTTTAATAATATATTAGAATGACTGATCAAAAATAACTGTGTTCTAAATGAAAAGTTCTGGACTTTTAAATAAAACTTAGCAATATTGTTTCAAATTTATTCTATGTTCAGCTATTAAAGTATACAGCCAATGACTTAGCCATATCTAGTTAATATGAATTATTTTATTGCTCTTATCAAATAAATAAACTGAACTTAATCTTGAGGAGGGGAATGTCCAGAAGAGAAATGGTGATTCAATATTTGGCACAGGGTAGGATGACTGAAAGGAAAATTATAATTACACGAATTTAAACAGTGTTTGTTTATCTAAGCGAAGGGCCTTGTCTGTATCAGGCAGCACAGAATCAGAAGATTTGGTGATGGCCTCTTCATATATTTCATGGTAGCTGTGTAGAGCTGAAAACAAAAAATAAGGAAAGATAGTACTCACAACTAGACATTTGACAAATTTACCAAACTTGGGTATGATATAGTGGAAAGTACCTCGAGGTTAGTTGGTATTTTATGAGTGATTAAGATTAAACTTTGCAGCCAGGCGGTGGTGGAGCACGCCTTTAATCCCAGCATTCGGGAGGCAGAGGCAGGCGGATCTCTGTAAGTTTGAGGCCAGCCTGGTCTAAAAGCTACTGAGAAACTCTGTCTCGAAAAATAAAAAAAAAAAAAAAAAAAAAAAGATTAAACTTTGCTTAATTAATAGTTATATTACTTACTTAGGAATCCAAGATGTGGGCATCATCCTAGCTTAAAGCCTTCCAATTAAGTGCTTTTAACAGTGTACAATGGTTATTTAATAATGCTTGTCAGTAGATATGTATAATATAATAACATATTTTTATTAAACCTTTGATCAATTTTACAATGTCTTTTGATTATATTCACTCCCATTCCTCTCCCCAAGTCCCCCGATCCATCCCCTCCTACCTAGCCCCCACTTTGCTTCACTTCACTTCAGGTTTCCTTTTTTTTTTTTTTCTCTTTTGATGAAATTATCCTGTAGCAGATGTCTTGATCCTCTGGCTGTAGAAATCTTTCTCCCTTCTTTTGTGATGGTTCTGAGCCTGAAGTGTAGGAGTTACGTTGTATGCATACTAACTGAAGGGATCCAAATGAGCCATTAATCTATGATGTTTTACCATTTTTGGCTTTTTGTAGTGATCTCAATTGGCTACAGAAATGTTTATTTGATTAGGAGATGAGTGTTATACTTATTTGTGGATGTAAAGATAAGAATCTAAAATCAGTTAGAGATTACCCACATTTATTAAAGTAGCAGTAGCATCTTCTCCTCTAGATCCTATGGCCTCACCAACTTTTAAATGGTGTTGACGATTGCACTTGTACCTTGTTCCCTATCTGCCACACACACCTTGTTATCTTATAGGTGTTTATGAGTAGATGGATGGGGTATATATTAAAGCCTAAAGCCTTGATATAGTCAATAGAGCAACATGGCTGGTTAGGTAGCTTAGCCAGTAAAGTGTTTGCTGCACAATCATGAAGACCTAAGGTCAATCCTTTTCCACCCATGTGAAATTGTCACATATGTAGACTCTGGATGGGACAACACCAGATTTTGGCCTCTGGACTTCATATATTTCTTTGCATGTGTACACACACACACACACACTATCTATTGAAGATTCTCCTACAAAGCTTTTCTTTTTCTTCTTTTTAAAAGTTAGGTTAGTGGTCAGCTTTTCATATGCTGTCTGAACTTGTGGTTGTAGTTGGGTGGTTTGCTTGGCATCCATTAAGGTTACATGTTATTGCCTATGCTTCTGTACTCTGAGAAACTACCACAGATTATTGTCTGACCTTTCCCTATAAAGTAATGTCAGAGTTGGCTTTCCAGGCAGAATTGACCATCTATTTTTTTTGGGGGGGGGGAGGGGTTGGAAATCCAAAGCTACATAATTCTTACGTAAAAACATTGTGTTGCCATCTGAGTTTGATAGAATCACTCTGATGGTTTCTCTCTTCCCTTGGACTAGGTCTCCTTTGTCAAAAAGTAGTTTGCTAGGAGTCTGATTTATGGTCTTTTCTTTATTAGGAGCTTAACTATGTGTAGAACCTTTGCAGAAATATCTCTGAGACTTGCATCTGATCATATCACATTAAATGCAAGCATCCCGATAGAGCCCAGCAGATAGTTTGCAGATTAAAAATTGGGGTAATGAGAAAGGTTAAAGAACAGAGATTATTTAGCCTGGGAATGAGACATCTGAGGGACAATTTAATAATGATCTCGAATTACGTAGAAGGTTCTTTTAACATCTTTGCACAGCAAATTGCAGCCAGCTGTTTTCAATCTCTACCAAGGACAGAAATCATGACTATGAGCATCCACTGAAGAACAGGAGGTTTAGCAGGATACAAGTTAAGCACAAAGGAGGATTTCCTCATTGGATTTGCTTATAGAAGATACAACATAAATATAACATGAAACAAAGCTAGTTCGGTACTATATCCTCTTTTTCCACTGGGGAACTTACGTCATTAGTATTTGGATGACTCAGTTTTTCAGTAATGTCACCACGATAACACTGGAGGCCATTTACTTTCCAAGTGATAAAAATAAAGACCGGAGTTGACATGGACATTCTAAGCTTTCTCTTTCTCTTACTTGTCCCATCTTTGCAAAAATTCTCTCACATTGTGCCATTTTCCCTTTCTGTTTCTAGTAACTGAACTGGAAAAATTAGGTGGATATAACCAGGTATTTGTTCTTTTCAAAAATAGGATTACATTTTTCTCTATCATACTATAATAACAGGCATTTGAGAGGGAAACACCGTGCGTGCAACTATTTTACAGCCCTCACTCTTTCCTTCAAAGGTACTCTTCAAACACAGCATCAGTGCTAATCACTGTGCTCTAAGTGTTGAACAAGTAACAGACACTTGCAGTATCTGTATCTGTATCTTACTCTGTAAGATACTTGCAGTATCTGTATCAGTATCCGTATCTGTATCTTACTCTGTAAGACCACTAATGGGCTGAAAGGTTTTTTTTTTTATTTAAGAGTTGACGAAGAAAGAAGGGTTATAGGAACCTTAATTACTAGGAAAGGTGGGACTACAGAAGATAAGATTAGGAAACTACATGGGCTAAATACTTCAAGTTTCTTGACATCCTTTCTAAAATTTAAGAGCATTCCTTTCTCCCCTTTCTAGGAAAGAGCCATTTCTAGAATAGGTTTTTGGGTCCTGTTTTTGTTTTGGGGGTGTCTGTGGAGGGTATTTGTTCAGTTTTGTTGCTGTTCATTCTTGTTTTAACTAGACAAAGATCTTTCAGGTTTTTCTTTTTAAATGTTTATCAAGAAAATAAATCCATTCAGCCAAATTTAAGAAATCAGAGTCCATTAAATTCTCAAAAAAAGTAATCAACAAGAAATATCAGACCCTTATTTAGGGTCACAAAGGACAATGATATTTATACAAACGGCAGGATGGTTTGGTCTATATTTGATGACACAAAAATCATAATGGGCTCCTTCGACCTACTCCAAAGCAAAAGGAGCTGGTCACTGAGTCCTGCCAGCACCTGCTATTTCTCCAAATTTTGGCAAACTAAAGAAAACACTCATTACTCAAAACTATCCTATTTGTGGGCAGCATATTCTCATTTCTACATTATTAGCTTACTTGATGCCCAGTCTCTTAGGAAGAAATTCTCTGCTTGCATTTTATTTTTTCCCCTCCAATTCACATAAGTTCAGAAAAGCCACCTTTAAGAATTTTATGTTGATCTACTTGCTAGCATCTATAGCACCTGAGAAATAGTCTCATTAGCAGGCTATTTTCTTTCTCAAAATTACCTATAAGTATTAGAGAGCAGGTATGCAGAAATTGGGAAAACTTATTCTCCTAGGCAACCTGAGGAATATCACTCTGAAGCCAGCCTGAGCTGTAAGGCTAATGCTCTTGCTGGGTCTCCTAAGAGAGATCCAGTTCCCTCTCTAGGAGTAGGCAAAGCAGGACACAGCTCATTACCATATAAAGAGGCTCTGCTACTGTTGCCTACTCCAATCCAAGGTTTGTAATGGTCTTCACAAAAATCCTAATGAAATCTAGCATCATTAGAAATCTTTCTCAAGCTCATCCAGTTTTAACTTATACGTATTTATGCATGAAAGGAGGATGTTACAGTGTGAATGTGTCCCCCAGATTCATATTTTACAACTTATTACTTGCCAATGTGATATTAAAAGGTGGCATCTTTTAGGAAATGTAGGAATCAGGAGGGTACAGTTCTCGTGAGTAGGATTACTGATCTTAAAATAGAGATTGAAACAAGTAGCCTAGTATGTTTTGCTCCATTTCCTTTTCTGGCATGGCAGCAGTTTTGATATATTCTGGGGGATGCAACTTGGGGCCAGAAATTAAACCTTCCCGACAAATAGAACTCACTCTAGCTTTGATGGTGAATTTCCTACCCCACAGACCAACGAGAAAGAAATTTCCATCCAATCTCTTGTTATTGTCCTAGGGTACCACAAACGGGATAAGATGTATTTCTGTTTTCTAATAATCCTTAATTGATGAATAGAGGATTATCAGGAGGAGTTTGCCACCTTCTTGCATTTGCCAGAGTGGAGCACTTTTAAGACTCATTGTGATTGAAGAGGGAAACCAATTCCCTCTTCAGAGCTCCTTTATGAGGACACTTCCTCCATCCCTCTTACACTTCAGTAGCTAAAAAAAATGCCTCTTTGGAAAATTGCCTACTGTCTTGAAGAGTTATCTCAGGGTTTCAGAAAGATTCCAGGTTAGTCACAAGGCAGTACCTACCTATTGTCCTAGAAAAAATCCCTAAGATGTGCAATCTTTATAGCGTTTCTCCTTTCGGAGAATTCTTGAGCTGTAAATTTTGAAATCTTGTTGTTCCTAAAGTTTAACAAGTTTTCTAGGTGATTCTCCCATGTTCAAGAACTGTTAATAAAACTAAGCTAAGAAACTTGTCATTCACTTCAGAAGTCCTCTTTAAAACAATTCAACTTAATATAACCAACTCAGAAAGTTGTTTTTTTTTTTTTTTTTGAGTATTTGAGGATGTACCATATGTCCGTGTGTCTTTCTCTATGTGTGTTATGGGGATTCAGGCCTTCTCTGCACCCTCTTGAGCTTGTGTATGTCTCAATCTTCCTGAGACGCACACGTGCTGCATTTCCTTGTGTCAAATAATAGTCTCCTACAAATCACACGATCCACAGAATGAATTACTACCATTCACTGTAAAATAAGCTGGTTGTATTCATTTAAAAAACTACAAGAGTTTCTTTCGTTTTTGAGACTTGGTGCCCGGAAGAGTCAGGTGTCCCCAACAGTCAGTGATTATTGCTTATTTGTAGTTGTTTGAACATGAAATGTCTTGCAGTTGGTCCCCAACACTTGTGGCTTAATAGGAAACCTGGTAAAGAGTGAGTCCCTGGATATAGGTCTTGACATTTCATAACCCAACTTACTGTCAGTACATTCTCTGCTTCCTGACTGTAGAGACAATGTGACTCCTATGATCATGCTCTCCCTACCTTGATAGACTCTATCCCTTATAATTATCCAAAACAGCAACAGCAGCAACTACAAACCTTCTTCTCTTAACAACCTTTTTATCTATCTGTCTTTGCTATCTGTCACAGTAAAAATAGCTAATATAGTTATGGTATGTGAGAACTCAACCCTTAAATCTAGAATTCAGTATATAAAGTGGTAGGTGTGATTTTAGCAAAACACCTGGAAGCAATGATTCATCAAATACAACAGAGCATCTGACAGAAGAAATAATATAAAGAGTTTAGAGTTTGCCAACAAATCTGAGTGAACAATTGAATGAATAAATTGAAATACTTGTTAAAATAACAGGATTATGGATGATGCTGGATAATATTTCATATTAAACTTAGGTTAGGGTGATATAAACTTAGAAGTCCTTTGTGAGTGAGTGTGTGTGTGTGTGTGTGTGTGTGTGTGTGTGTCTCAAAGGACAGATTGCTGGAATTGGTTTTCTCCTTCTGCTAGGTGAGCACTGAGAATTGACCTCAACTTGTTAGTCTCTGACATAATTGTCTTTACCTGCTGAAGCATTTCACTGTCCCCAAAGCCTTTTAGGGGAATGAAAACCAATGAGTGACTTACAAGCCATTAGAGCAAGATAAATTAAAATATAATTGTTCAAATTAATATTAGGCACTGGGGAAAATATGGCTAATTTCCTATGGTATGTACTTATGGAATTAACAGAAAATAACCTATCATTTACTATAAAAAAATGTGATCAGAGAGAAAATGAAAGAGAAAGTTTAAGCTTGTTTATCATGCTTTTTAATTGGGCCTTATTTTCATTTCTTAATTTTGATGTCTTGGCTAATATACTCTGACAGACTGAGTATTTTCAAAACATTATTGGTTAAAGTTCACAACAACACACTGACTACCTAAAACAATTGAGGGAAGCATTAGGACAGCAATGGTTCATTTTTTTCACTAAAAGTCAGGTTTCACCTGTAAAGAAACCATTCTACATTGGCTAACCGACTTTAACAAAATAATATCTTCAGTTATTTCCACTTTAGCACGTGCTTCTGAATGTGAGGTTGAAACAGAAATGTTACAGTTCCAAAAAATATCATTTTTATCAGCTGAACACACTCGCAACACATATAAATATAGTAAAGAAAAAGTAAAGATATAATAGAAAAAGTAATCTTAGCGGTCAGGTAGCTGGTGTTTCTGTCTCTTGAATGGGGCTATCTTGAGGAAAAGCAACAATTCTCTGGTATAAACTCTGAATGTATGCATGGAGGGCAGGTAAATATTGCCAGACCTATGAAACCCCATTTTATGCTTTTCCACCTATTTTGTATAAAGAAATATTTTTCTTCTCACCTAGCTTCTGAAAAAGCTACCCGTCTGGGAATGATGAGAATTAAACTCCCAAACTGAATACCTTGCTTTGCTGGCCAGCATAGAGGTGCTTTGATGATTTACAATGTATTACACATTTCCATTGCATAAAACAGCACTTATAGCAGTGATGTGATTCCTAATTAAGTTATTAGACACAAAGGTGCTTATCATGGGATAATTACATCCCAGAGAAATAAGGAAAAAATACCATAGCCCAGCTTGAGACAGGAGTGCTTCCTATTACAAGGGATCCTTCATCACAGAAATCATATCCAAGTGAGCAGGCAGAAGGGGTGGAAACTGTCTTCTCTGCTGAGAGAGTTGGGGCTGGAGGTCAGCCTGAAAATCTCTCGCTGTCCAGACTTGACTTAACAGTACAGATTTCATTAATTGGTGCCAGAACCCCTCAGGCATGTACGCATCACTGAATACAGAAGCCTGCAATGAGCTACAAAAAGATGCGAGCAACCATCAGCCGCAGAGCTGAACGAAAGTGCTGCTGCCACTCTCGTGAGGTCCGGCTACCAATCAGGTTAGATAAATCAACTCTGTGGTAATTTAACCATTTAAGCAGTTTAACACTTGGAAATTGCTACTAATTGTATAACCAGCTACATAAGAGTTTATAAAGGCAAACTCACAGTCAACATAGACACAGTCACACACACACATGCACATATACATACAAACACTAAACTGTTCTTGAAGAAGTTAAAGTGACTTTCTTTCTTAACATTTTTGATGCATATGGTTTGGGTTTTGGTTTTTAATTTTTTTATTGATTCTTGGTAAATTTCACATCATTCATTCCAATGTCATTCATGTCCCTGTTCCCTTGCTTCCATCCTCTGCCACTGAAACCTCCTCCAACAAAATTTAAATAATAATAATAACAACCCTGAACCCAAACCAAGGACAACAACAACAACAACAACAAAAACATCTCAGCATGGAAGCTGTAGTGTGGTCCAGAGAGTTATACAGTACACCCTTAAGTCCACACATGTATCTTTACTTGTAAATGTTCAGTGCAGTGAGTCTGGTTCGACACCTCTGGCTTCTGCTACATTGTCAAAAATGGGCTCTCAGTTAGGGTTGCTCTCTGATATCATACTGTTGCCTTGTGTCCTGGACATTCTGTATCTTTGGGTCTGCATGTCCAGCCTGTCCGGCCCACTTTATACGCTCCAGAAGTTCATAGATAAGGTGGGTGTTGGGAGGGGCTAATTTATAGTCCTGATTCTGGGCCTGGGTTGTAGCTGGGTTGGTCCTCTGCCATCTTTCCCTCATCATCACCACCAAGCGTACTCTAACACTACCCGAGCTAACTCACCCAATGTAGCAGACAGAAAAGAGCAGTTCTCCTGCTCTCACGACTTGGTGTCCAACTCATTACACTCACCCTGCTATGGCCGGCTCTATTGTTTTGCCCAGGTGAAGTGTAAGACTCACTCTATGGATTGCTTCACTTGGTTAGGGCCGTTCTCTCTGATACATTTGGGTTTATTTACAAAAATAAATGCTCTGGCTAAAATCACAACAGATCCAATATGTTGTACTGAGAGATACGAAGACAGGATAGAAAGACAGGGAAGACAGAAGGTTGGGGAGTCACCCACTGCTTAAGACTGATTCGCATTCTTGCAGAAGACCCAAATGAAGTACCTAGTACCCTCTTGTGGGTCTTTACAATTATCTGTAACTCAAGTTTTGACAGAATCTAAAGTATCCAAATTAAAAGACACTCACGAGGTGAGGGCGATATTAAAAGAGAAAGAAAGAAAAAAGAAAGGAAGGGAGAAAGAAAGAAAGACAGGGAAAATGAACAGTAAATGGGAAAGAAAATTTCCTTATTCTAAAATCTGTCTAGCAGTCAGAAACTTCAATATGAATGAAAAAATAGAAATTGCTTACAGAGCATGTGACTTCTCAAGGAGATCCGAAGATTGTTTGTGAAGAGCAGCAAATTATGCATATATAAGTGCAGAACAAACGGGGCTTTGAGTTTGACTGTATTGGCACTTGTCTATCATCCTTAAACAATAAAACTCAAAAATAAAATTTATTCTAGCTAAGAAAACTTAATTAAAGTTGTATATAATTCTTTTAAACTTAAATTTTAAAATATTTTATTTGTATGAATGTTTTTACTTTGCATGTTTGTGTAGTGAACATTTCTGGTGTCCATAGAGATCAGATGATGACACTGGATCCCTTTGGAACTGCAGCTATAGAAGGCTGTGAGCTCTTTCTGGTTGTTGGAGATCAAATCTATATTCTCAGCTCTAGCAACAGCTAGATCACTCAACAACTGAATCTATCCCAGTTTTTCCTGAATTTTATATATTGTTGTAAATTACACATTTAGAAATGTAATTTAGAAAGTCAAAGTACCCTAAACAAACACACACATGCATATACACATACATTGATACACATATACATATGCATACATATCTTTACGCACACATACAGAAACACTAGCATACTTGCTCACATTTATGAATATAAATGCATATAATACTCACACCTATTAAAAAACACATACACACACACATGCACACACAGTCACAGCCCTGAAGCCATTGTAAGGGGACAATGTGTAAAACTCCTCCTACGAAAACATCCCCCAAGTTTTGAACGTATTTCAGTAAAGTTTCTCACTACATTCCTACACATTAAAATATTTATTGTCTTTATTATCTTGTATTTTCACTTGATAAACTCTCATCAACTTGGTTTCAGTCTGACTGGTCTAAAATGCTTTTCTCCATCATAGTCAGGGACATGGCATCACCCATGTAGCATTTTCTTAGAATGAAACATCTTAGTGTGTTGGATTTATTACTGAGCTGAGATTCATTGTCAATGCAGTCAAAACAGGATTATGACAACCTGAAATCACACTATCATAGTACCCTTGCTTTCAAATGGGAATCATGTTTCTTTTCCTTTCATTTTTAAAGATAGTACCTTTATTAACTTTCTGAGAATTTCACACAATGTACTTTAACTGTATCTACACTATCTTCCAACTTCTCCCATTTCCAGCTTTTCCACCCTCATTTCAGAAACCATGCAACTTTGTGCTTTCTTATTTATGTTTTTTTTTAACTTTCTTCTTCCTTCCTTCCTCCCTCCCTTCTCCTTTTCTTCCTTCTTTCAATCCATACCCCACCACCATCAAGTGCAATTTGTGTTGCCCAACTGCTCTTGGAGAGTGTGGCCTGCCCTGGAATGTAAGTGTAGTCAATCAGGAGTCATGGATTTAAGAAATCTGCCTCTTTCTTAGCAGCTGTCAAGCATAAATAGATACTCAACTAGTGGTGGGATTTTGTGTTCATATGCAACCTCTTTCTGTGCTAGAAATTTTTACAGCTTGATGCTGTGCAAGTTTGTGCATTCTGTCATACTTGCTTTGAGTTTATATGTGTAAATAGTATACTGTTTCTTTGAGGTCATCTACCATCTCTGGCTCTTAAGGTCTTTCTGCCCCCTTTTCTGTGAACCTGGTCCACATTTCCACTCAGAAGTAATTGTAGAAAAGATAGCTACTCTGTGAACAACCAATATAGATGTTTATAAATGTTCTGTTTCTCAAGTGATAGAAAGATAGAAAAAAAAGAGAATGAAAAGGACTCTAAGCAAGATTATTTATTTATTTATTTATTTATTTATCATCACTGATGATTTCTTGAATATTTCTAACTCAGGTTTGAAATTGATTTGAAGATTTCAAACACATTTCTTTTTTGTGGTTTGATAATTTGCCCATAATCTGATATCTTTTTCACTCTATCCAGCACCTTTGTCAATTTTATACAATATTCATTTTATTGTGATCATGTTCACCACCACCCCCATTTTCCTCTTATCCCTCTCTTAAACTTATTATATCCTTTATTCTTGCCACTTACACTCACCACCTTCATGAACTTTTGTTGTTCTTGTAGAGATCTTGTACAGGTAGTCACAATGGCTATATATTCATGATCACAAGGACCATGCCATAGCTATCAGATAGCGTCATTAATAGTGCTCCTCGGCATCCTCTCCTTATTACAACATTTCTGCTTGCTTTCTTGTGATGTTTACTAGACCTTGGAAGAAATGATACAGATGTTATATATTGGGCTAAATGCCAACAGTTATACAATCTGAGCACTTTGGTAACTTATGGGTCTGTATTGACTATTGTCCTCTACAAAAACAAGTTTCTTTGAAACAGGAATAAAATACTAGTGAATGGGAAGCTACATCAATATTTAGGAATCAGTTCAGTTACATGTGCATTCATCAAAACATCAGTAGTACATTCTGCCCTAGGCTTATTATAACTCCAGTTATAGACTTTTGGCCAATTTTGAGTAGCAGTCATGTATTTCTTTTCCATAGAACAGTCTTCATATGCAATTGGAAAGTAATTTATTGTCCCTCCAAACAGTGTTGGCACTCTTTCACCAGTGGGCAAATATCTCCTGGAAGGTAGAAATTATAGCATTCAGTTTTCACATATGGGAAATTCTTTAATGATATTTCTATCTTATAAACATGCATAGCACCTTCTTCCATATAAACCCTGGGCAGACAGAAAAAAAAAATCCCAGCTCAGCACTAGCTTTGCTTTTCTGTGATTTGTATCTAAAGATATGGTTTCTTCAGCAATATAGTCTTAGCATCCAGTTCGATAAGTAACAAACAGGGAATTGAAGGGGTAAGTCACAAACAATCCCACACCAGTTTGGAATTATGATTAATAGAATGGTTATTTATTTAAGGGGGAAAAACTTACAGGTCACCGTCCCAGGCAACAGCTCTCTGTGCAATCAGGAAGGGAGCTTAGTCTCAGGAATCAAGCCAGAAGCCAGAAAGCAAGTGGAGAGAAGTGGCAGCTTTTTTTTTTTTTTTTTTTTTTTTTTTTTTTTTTTTTTTTTTTTTTTAATTTATTTTTTTATTCTTTTTTAATTAAAATTCCCACCTGCTCCCCGTTTTTTTAAAGAGAGAGAGAAACCACGCCCCAATGGGCTGGTATCTCAGTAGCTATTGGGAGGAGGAGAGGGAAATGGGAAACGGGGAGCAGGTGGAAATTTTAATTAAAAAAGAATAAAAATAAATAAAAAGGAAAAAAAATAAAAAAATAAAAAAAATAAAGAGAGAGAGAAACCACGTCCCAATGGGCTGGTATCTCCGTAGCTATTGGGAGCAGAAGGAGCTCCTGCAACAGGGAATGTCAATATTCTGTGTTGTTTGTGGACCTTCTGTGGACACTCTAACCAACAACTCATGGGGCAGTAACCTATATTGAGGCCTGGGAATTCAAATTAGAAACCTATAAGCTTTCTAAGAATAGCCTTCATTGTAAACTCGTGTAGGGAACCTTTATTCAAACTTTTTTAAAAAATTATAATTTAGTTAACTTCTGGCGTTGCTGTGATAAGCACTATGACCAATTATATCTTGAGTAGGAAAGGGCTTGTTTTACCTTAGCGGTTATACTCCATCATCAGTGGGAACCAAAACAAAAACCTGGGAACAAGAACTGACACGGTGTAACAATGACTGAATTAAGTTTATTAGCAGTGTTTGCTCAGGTCTGCTTGTCCATTGCATCCATTCTCACTGGGATCAGAGAAAGTTTCAATGTAGTTTCATTTTCATTTTCTTTATACATAACACTTTAACAATTGCCCTTAAACATGAATTGAAAATATATTTTTGAAGTTTCCTCCTTCTTGTGTGAAGTTGGAATTGAGCAAATTATCAAATTTTGATAGTCTGCATTATTTCTTGAAGCCACATGATTACTTTTTAACTTATTCTTCATTATTGTGTCCAGTTTAGGTCACATTCCCCTAAGAACAACTGGAAAACACAAACTGAACTCTATAGGGCTTAATAGAAAAGAAGAATGAATGAAAGAATGGAAAGAAAAGAAAAGAAAGGGAAAAAAGATACAAGACAAGAAGACAAGTAACCATGCCTTGCAATGACTATGCACCAACAGTAATTAAAATGAAGTAATCTATAAATTGTTTTCTAAATACAATTTTTTTAATAAAAGACCATTAATCATTTATAGTCTTTGGGGCTTCATGATAATGTGATATTCTTTATCGTAGTTTCTAAGTAGCTCCCCAATATCATTCAAAGAGGTTTTTCACAGATACAATGATAGTGCCTAAATGATCCTCTATTTTCCTCAAAAATGTATATCTTCAATAAGAAAATTAATAGACAGATGACAAAGAAAACATGTAGCTCAATGTTCCACTGTTCAAATATTTGTTTTATATGAACATTCAGAACTGAGCTGTTCTAAATTGTATTGAAATAATGGGCAACTTGGATAAGAAGAATAAAGAGAAACCTGTACAAACACGCAATATGTAGCAGAGACCTAAACAGAAACACAGAAGAAGGAAGCAGATTTGGGGACCAACTCAGGGACAGAAGCTGCATACTGAATGCCCAGAAAATCAATTCCTCCTAAATCAGGTTGAACCTGAGATTATTTGTTCATTCAGATCTCACATCTTTTTATAACAGGAACTAAAAATACTTGGCATCAAAAGCTGCTTTTCCATTATAGGTGAAACATCTATGGAGACTAGTTTAAAATATAGATTAAAATAGGAACACTCCACAGAAATGTGGTCCCCGGGAAATGAGAAGTTTTATGGGTTGATGAAATTTTAATAAAATCTATATTCCTGGAAAGCATGATGTAAAATATATCAAGATTCTTAAACTTATTTATCTTTTAACTCAGTTACTTCTGTGCTTTACTTTAGGGGGAAAAACCCTTCAATTAATATGACAAAGCCTGAAGTACTTAGATATTTAAGATAAACTTGTCAAAAATGAATATTTATTATCAAAAGTCTAATAAAGCAACTGAAACTCAGATATTGTAAGTTAAGTATTTCAGAATAATATAGTATACTTTCTTAGGAATGAGAGCAAATGCATTGATTTATATGTGGATACAAATGCACACTTATAAGACAACATTGAAATGATAAACATTTGAAATATTAAGTCTAGAATGTGGGATGAAAAGAGTTTTGTTTCTCTCCTACTTATGTGTATATTTTATCATTTTTTAAAAATTCCTCACACTCTGTGCAGTAAAGCTTTTATAAAATTCAAATATTAGTTAAGATGTTTTTAAGATTGTTATAATGGGAGAATAAAGAATGTTTTAATTTTAGATGAGAAGAAAGTATAAATGGCATATTCTCACATATTATTTTTCATTTTCAAACTTGTTTTATTTGGTGATTTCCCCCTCCTTTACTGCATCTTCTGTTTTCCTCTGTTATTTGTTCCCCTTTTGCTAGTAATGTTCCTTTTACCTACACAGACACTTTGTGAGAATGTACCTTCTAGTTAGCTCTGGCTGTTCCCACCATTGTCCTTAGCACTCAACTGCTAATTCCTACACATTAATGATGTGCTACATGTTATCTAAAGCCAGACCTGAAGTACATCACCATATGAATGCCACTCATTAACTAATACTGTGTGTTTGGACTCCAAGTTAATTGGCATAACCAGAGAGTCCAGTCCTCCACTATGACTCCCATCTTTTGACCACTACACCATAATTCTAAAGCTGAACTAAAACACCTCTTTCTCTCTCTGTATGTGCTTTGCCTATTTTTATTCCATGCTTTACTCACTAATTTTATGTTCTAAACATTACTGGAATCAGTCACCTCCTCTCCCTTCTTTTTTTTTATTAATTAATTTATTTAATTATTAAAGATTTCTGCCTCTTCCCCGCCACCACCTCCCATTCCCTCCCCCTCCCCCAATCAAGTCTTCTTTCCTCCTCAGCCCAAAGAGCAAGCAGGTTTCTCTGCCCTGTGGGAGGTCCAAGGACCAACCACCTCCATCCAGGTCTATTAAGGTGAGCATCCAAACTACCTGGGCTCCCACAAAGCCATTACGTGCAATAGGATCAAGAACCCATTGCCATTGTTCTTCAGTTCTCAGTAGTCCTCATTGTCCATTATGTTCAGCGAGACCGGTTTTGTCCCATGCTTTTTCAGTCCCCGGCCAGCTGGCCTTGGTGAGTTCCCGATAGAACATCCCCATTGCCTCAGTGTGTGGGTGCACCCCTCGCAGTCCTGAGTTCCTTGCTCGTGCTCACTCTCCTTCTGTTCCTCCTTTGGATCGTGAGACTTCAGTCCAGTGCTCCAATGTTGGTCTCTGTCTCTGTCTTCTTTCATCGCCTGATGAAGGTTAATATTCAGGGGGATGCTTACATGTTTTTCTTTGGGTTCACCTTCTTATTTAGCTTCTCTAGACTCACGAATTATAGTCTCAATGTCCTTTATTTATGGCTAGAAACCAAATATGAGTGAGTACATCCCATGTTCCTCTTTTTGGGTCTGGCTTACCTCACTCAGGATAGTGTTTTCAATTTCCGTCCATTTGTATGCAAAATTCAAGAAGTCATTGTTTTTTACTGCTGAGTAGTACTCTAATATGTATATATTCCATACTTTCTTCATCCATTCTTCCATTGAAGGACATCTAGGTTGTTTCCAGGTTCTGGCTATTACAAACAATGCTGCTATGAACATAGTTGAGCATATACTTTTGTTGTATGTTTGGGCATCTCTTGGGTATATTCCCAATAGTGGTATTGCTGGGTCGAGAGGTAGGTTGAACCCGACTTTCCTGAGAAACCGCCACACTGCTTTCCAAAGTGGTTGCACAAGTTTGCATTCCCACCAGCAATGGATGAGAGTGCCCCTTTCTCCACAACCTCTCCAGCAGAGGCTTATCATTGGTGTTTTTGATTTTAGCCATTCTGACCGGTGTAAGATGGTGTCTTAATGTTGTCTTGATTTGCATTTCCCGGATTGCTAAGGAAGTTGAGCACGATCTTAAGTGTCTTTTGGCCATTTGAACTTCTTCTGTTGAAAAGTAGGCGTGCCTGCTGGTGCCTCCGCCACCAGGGCCTGCCTCCTCTCCCTTCTTAAATACAAAGTTTCCAAGTCTGTGGATGCCATCATTGTCCTGAGCCCAGCAACATCTAGCTGCCTCTCGGACTTCCTTGAGTGTATCTTGCTACCACCTGTATCCTTTCAATAAAGGTTCACCTAGACATCATGCTCACATATAAATCTGAGCAATTCACTCCACAACTGTAAATCAGTACCAACCCATGGCCAGGAGAAGCTATGAACCTTAATTTTTCTGGTGCAGTTTCATGCTTCCATTCTCTAAGGATATCATCTCATCCTCAAATGCAGAAATACCTGCATTTCCATCCACAACCATTCCTCTCTCCATTAGCTGCCAGTTAAACCACTATACTTAGTTTCTATTTCCAACTATAAGTCCATTTTGTAGTTGATTTCTACTTACTTGATATGACTCATCCTTCTGAAAGCGTTATTTATTCATTCAATAATCAATAGTGTGTTGGTGTTAGCTCTTCTGAGCCCATAGGAAATGAATACTAACATCCTGGGATTTTATGTGACAATCACCACACCCAATCAATAATAAAATAAATTTATATACATTCATAATTAAACAAATTACATCAAAAACTTTGCCGTTAAGCAATCACTCCAGTAAAATATTTTGTACTGAAGAGTTTAGCCTCTGATTGATATTTGTACCTATTTTATTTCTGTAGATTAAAAAACTATAATAATATGTTTCTGTATAACTCCACATGCAATGGCTTTATTTTGAAAGAATGAATGAGAGTAAAGTTGTTATACCACTGAAGCCATCAGATGCTGTAAGTCAGTTTGATTTACGTGTGTTTATATTGATTATTCAGGTTAAAGAAAATGCTCAATAAAACTATGATAGTTTTACTTTATAAGGTAGCAACTTTAACGTGAAAAATTATGTTGTGTTAAAACATTACATTATATGATAAGTAACAAAAAAATATAACAAAATTGCTGAATTTAAGTTATTTTACAGTAAAATAAAAATATCACTCACATTGACCCATGAAATAAGTACCAACATGCATCTTCTGAGTTCTCTTTTTTTAATGGAAATATTAATGAATATCTATGTCAAAATTTCTAATCTATATCTTTTATGGAACTTATAGAAAGAGACACATATTCACTCACGTTTTTGTATTAGGTATCTACCTTTTGTAATAAGCTTATTTGTAATAGAAGTACACATGAATATATACTTATATCTTTCTCTAAGATACAAGTGTTAAGTATTTACTTGAATAACCCTGCCCAACACTGTGTTCTGCCCAGCACTGACCGGGAATGTCCACCTTCTGGCTTGCTTGACTGTCTTCTCTTGTTATCAAATGTCTTTCACTGCATTTGTTTCCAAAAGTGTTTCATGAACTCCTTTGGTATCTTTCACACACCATGCTATGATCCTCTTGAGAATAGAAGGTGGCATTCTACTTTGTCTTGTGTGCAGCTTCATGTCTGCCACATTTTAGGTACTTGGCAGTACATAGAGAATGAATAAATTAACCAAAAAAGCATCTCAGAGAGGAATAACACATATATGCATATATATGTTATAACTATTTCCAATTAAATAAACAAACACTTTAAGCTTGACCACACAAATCCATGTATGGTGGGTTATTATTGTAATCCTAAGACTTAGGAGGCTTATATAGGATAATCACTAAGAAGTCAAACCTTTTCTTGCCTATACAGCAAGGTATTATCACAAACAAACATGTAAACAAACAAAAATTAATGAGGAAGAAATGAATCAAAGAATGAAAAGGAAGGAGAACGAAGAAAAAAGAAAGGAGGAGGAAGGAGAGAATGCTATTTTTATGCTAAAACCAAGAGAAATCCATTGGGAAAAATCAGCTTTAGTTTTTCGGCCCAGAACAATTCTCCTTAACCCCAAAAGTTGTTCCACCTAGTATCTACTTGCAATTTTTTTGACCCCTATATATTTAGTTTTTATTATTTCAGTCACTTTACATATCAACCACAGTTCATCCTCCATCCCTGGCTCCCTCTCCTCTCCCACACTGTACTCTCAACCCATTCCCTCATCTATTCCTCAATAAGTGGAAGGCCTCCCTCCCATTGGGAATCAGGAAAGCCTGGCACATTCAGTTGAGGCAGCACCAATTCCCTACCCTATTTTGTGTTTGGGTGGAATGTTTTACATATGTCTGTTAAGCCCTTTTGAGTCATAACATCTTTTAGTTCCCTTTTTTCTTTGTTAAGTTTCTGTCTGTCCAACCTGTCCATTGGTGAGAGTGGGATGTTGTAGTCTCCCACAGTTAGTGCATAGGGTGATGTGTGATTTAAACTTTAGTAATGTTTCTTTTACATATGTGAGTACCCTTGTATTTGGGGCATAAACTTTCATAGTGGAATTATGATTCTCTTGAGGGTTTTTTTTTAGTGCTGAATATAAAATGTCCTTTTCTATCTCTTTTGATTAATTTAGATTCAAGTCTAGTTTGAAAGATATTAGGATAGCTACACCATCTTGTTTTATTGGTTCATTAAATTGGAAAATCTTTTCCCAACTGTTTACTCTGAGTTAATTTTGATCTTGGAAGTTGAGGTGTGGCTCCTCTTTAATATCTATTCTTTTACTCTGTGTCTTTTTATTGGTGAATTGAATCTATTGATATTAAGGGATAGTAATGAATCATGGTTGTTAATTAATGTTATTTTCTGGTGGTAGAAAATTCCTTCTTTGGAATTTTCTGGTGTGGGATTATCTTTTGTCTGTTCTTTTGTGGGTGCAGCTAACCTTCTCGAGTTATAATTTTCTTTCTAGTATTTTCTGTAGGGTTGGAATTGTGAATAGGTATTGTTTAAATCTGGTTTTATCATGAAATATCTTTTTTTTTGGTCTATAGTGATTGAAAATTTTGTTGGGGATAGTAATATGGTAACTGTGGTATCTTAGTGTCTGAATTATATCTTTTTAAGAATTTCTGGCTTCAGAGTCTCTATTAAGAAGTTGGGTGTTATTCTGCCTTTATATGTCACTTGACTTTTTTCCTTTGCAGTTCCTTTTATGTTTTCTTTCTATATATGTTAATGTTTTGATTATTGTGTGGCAAGGGGACTTTTGGTGTAGTTTATTTGCTTTTCTGTAAGCTTCTTTTATCTTTGTAGGCATTTTTTTTTGATGGGAAAGTTTTCTTCTATGATTTTGATTAATATATTTTCTGTGCCTTTGAGCTGTTAATCTTTTACTTTTATCCTTATTATTTATTCTTAGGTTTGGTCTTTTCAAGATGGCCCAGATTTCCTGGATAATTTTTTGTGTTATGACTTTGTTGACTTTAATGTTTTCTTTGGCCGATGGATCTATTTCCTCTATCCTTTCCTCAACACCTGAGATTCTCTCTTCCATCTAAAGCATTCTGTTGTTTATCTTTGAATCTGTAGTTCCTGTTTGTTTACTTAAATTTTCCCTTTCCAGAATTCCCTTGGTTTGTATTTTCTTTATTGCCTCTATTTTAATTTTCAATCTTGACCTGCTTCCTTTACCTGTTTGACTATTTTTCTTGGCGTTCTGGGATTTCTTTCAGGGATTTATTGATTCCTTCCAATTTTTTACTTGTCTTTTCCTCAATTTCTTTCAGGGAATTTTTAATTTCCTCTTGAAGGGCCTTTATCAGTTTGATCAAGTTATTTTTAAGGACTTTTTTTCCATTTCTTCAGCATTGGGATACTCAGGTCTTGTTGTAGAACCACTAGATTCTGGTGGTGCCATATTGTTCTTTATGGCATTGAAAGCATTTTTTCACTGGTGTTTACCCATCTCTTCCTCCAACTGTTGCAAATGGTGACTATGATTCTGGAGGCTGCTCCTTTGTCCAATTGGTACAGGCAGTGTTGGTGCCTCCCAGGAACACTCATTGCACATTTGGTGCAAGTGGTATCTCTGCCTCCAGGGCTGGCTGCTGATGCTACAGTGGATAGTTGGTTTTGTGGGGTGAAATGGGACTTTAGATTACAGGGTCCAATAGAATGGGTGGTAGAGTAGTTTGTCTCAGGAGTCTTGGTTGTTGCCTGCTGACTGACTAGTGGTGTTTCAACAGATGAGGAAGAGGGATGGGCTTTGCCTCAGGGCCTTGGGTCTACAGAGGAGCTCTCCGGCTGGAAGACCAACCACTCATCTCTTTGTTCAATTGGTGAAGGTAGTCTCTGTGCCTCTGGGGCTGCGGATGCCATGGTATATGGTTGGATTTGTGGTGTTGTGTGGGACTTGTATATTACTTATTTCCATAAACCTTAAAACTATGCCAACATTGCCATTATCATGCCATTTTTAAATTATTGTTTCTTTGGCATGGGTAAGCAGCCACAGTGGCTGTAGGATTTAATACAATTCTGATTTTCTTTGCCTTTTCAGCTCTTTAATGGATATCTGACATATATTTGTACAGGAACTTTATGCCTTCCCCATCCCTGTCTTTTTCAGCTACCTCCACATCCAGACGATCTAATGTTAGATCTTCTTCAAAATATCCTGGATCTGAAGTGATCTTTTGGTTTTTTAGAATCATCTTCACTATGAGTGCAATGAATGGGAGACAAAGAATCATAACACTTCTCATCTTTTTTTTTTGGGGGGGTGGACAGAAATAGAGCAAAAAGGTTGATATTTTTAATTATTTAACACTCTGTTTTGTTTTCAGGTGATAATATTATGAATGTAAAGCACAATTTCATACACTTTAACCTAGCCTAATATTGTTCTACCCAAATCTATGTGAGAATTGACATGGAAGAACAAAATAAATGTTTCAAAGTAAGAAAGTATAAGAATGCCTACTGTGACTTTATATCCATGTTAAAGCAGCTTATGGGTTCATTTGTGCCTCCTTAATTTATCTTCCACATCAAGCATTTCCACAACCCAAACTCCCTATTTTATCCATATCACATATATTTATTTGTATAACAAAACTGAATCCTAAACAGTGACCAAAGATACACTGACTGAAAACAAAACGTATAGGATGGCACATATGTCTTTCCATGTAAGTAAACATGCCAAGGCTAACTTGAGGACAGAGGTAGACACAAAAGAATAATAAATGAAGTCTCATTACTGAGCACAGGCCAGTAGGAGTCCCAAAGTAGCTGAATCATAAGCAATGTAACTCTTCTGAAAAAAAGGATGTAGGAACTGTGTACCCTTTTTTTAGGTGTGGAAATCAAGTCTTAGAATGTGTAAAGTAGCAAAATTCAGTACAACAGTAAGAGAGTTGTGCATTAAATTGGTAAGAAACTATGTCACTGATGACTATAAGTAATTGGCATTCCCTTTGATCAAATGGCATGACATATTCTCTTCCACAATCAATTTGTAATCTGACATCACTTTAATGTCAGCAGTGTAAATCAAAAAGGATAAAAATTTAGAAACAAAACGGCTAGGCATAGGAGACTATAAAATATTCAGATGAAGTTTTAGATGCTATTTTAATTGAAAGTGTTTCTAAGTTTTTAAGTCCTATATTGAATGTTACATATGATTTTATTATTATTATTATTATTATTATTATTATTATTATTGTAAGACTTTGTTGAGAAGCCCTGTTGGTTATGACAGCAATTAAGCAACTGAGACTACCCTGACTCCACCTAGCTTCACAAATGCTCTTTTCTAACAGAGAAGGTGGAAGACATGTAGGATTTAAGTTGAAGAACATAAGTTTTAATGTTTGGAATATCAATCCACTACAAATGCAAACAGAAGTCCTATTTTCTTTAAATCATCCAAAATGATTTTCCACAAATACTGAGGATTATATTAACTCTTCTATCTTATGTAAAATTAGAAGTTAATGAACATAAAAAAACATTAGTCTTCATTCATGTTCTACTATTGAACTGATGAAATTGATTTTAAAGTTCAGAAGCACTTTACATTTCAGTAAAGCATATTGTGGCTTTTAAGTCTGATTTATCACCATAAACAAACACATCAGTTAGACAAAAACTCCCAGAAGAAACAAAAAGGAAAAATAAATCCTGCTAAGAATTCTGAAGGACCTTAAACTTCACCTTTCCTTAACCTTGCTCTTGACCTGTGGAGGGAAAGAAGGTATACACAAAGGAATATAATGTATTTCACATGTTAAATTTACACCAAGTCTTGGTTCTTCCATAAATCTTCACACAAAAACTCATGCTAGAATATAATCTATAACTTGTATAGACCAGGTTGAAGTTTCATTTCAGTCTAAGGAAAAATGCCCTGGCATTCTTTTCAAAGGGACTCAGTTAATCACTCTTTCTGTTTTCCCACTGAGACTGCTGGGAACCCTATACTTACCTCACAGTGGTGAGAGCCACATGGTCACTTGCTATAAAGTCATCACTTTCCAAGGTCATCAGATATATGGAGCAAAGGCCAAGAAGCAAGAGTTTTTACTGAAGTCTTTAAACAAAAAGTCAGCAGCAACTAACCATTAGTTTGGTTAAAACGACAGTTTGCTTTACTGTCTCATTTCTCAATAAAAGTTCTCAGGAACTAAATTTCATCTCAATTAGTATAAAGAAATTCAGCCTAGTTGGATTTATAGTTTGTTTTTTTTTTAAGAGATTCTATAGATTTCCTTAAGCAGGTAATATTTTTGTGGTTCAGTTAAGTATATATTGTTAAGTTAGCAATAACAGTTTTTCCACAATCTTAAGCATCTGTTTAGCTTTCTAACTCATCTCCTTCTCAATGCCCCCAGTCTGTGGCTACTAAGAAACAAATGGGGGAGAATGCAGAAACTATGGAATTCAGCCACCTGATTACATCAAAGACAGCTGTAAAGTAAATAGACATGGCTTCTATATATTCTAAATAATTTAGAATCAAAAAAGTGAAGGGAGGACAATAAAAAAATCATTATGTTTCTTCAGAGCAAAAAATGTTTTTGGCATACTCATAAAGATATATGTATGCATGTAAATATCGATATAGAAAGATAACAAATTTGATATCTAGATATACACATACATATGGTGATTTCCTTTGTTTATTGGCTTTAGTCAATCTGATGTTTCATTAATATTGATATTTAGTACTAAATTTTCATTTTTCAACACACAACCTACTAAGCCTCGCAAAATTGTATCTGTAGTTCTAAAAGAATAGGTCAGAGCAAGCAAACCATTATATCAATTAACTGTTACTATATCCTTGCAGTCACACACACACACAAACACACACACACACCACTTGGAGAATGCTTCTATCCAAGCAACTGCTCAAGCCCTGGCATTTGTTACAGCCATGCACTGCTGTAACATCCAGGTTTTAACTGTTCATTTTTTTCTTTTCATTTCTGGTCAGCTCCTGAAGCCAAGTGGCAGGTGTTGCCTCAGGAATGCCACCTTCTAATAAACCCACTGTAACAATACAGAGACAATGGAGTTTTTTTCTGACATTCTTTGCTTTTCTTGACAAATTGAATTCCTAATAAGACAATGTTGGAAAACTCAAACAGAATAGGATATATGTTTCATCATTCCAATAAAAATACATTTATGTGAGCTTTGCTTGGGCAACCAACCCATTGCTGGGTGACAGGAATTGAGAAAGCAACTTCCAGCATTATCATCTCCTACTCAATCTGCTCCAGGTTGGAGAAGAGAGGTTCATGCAAAGTACCCCCAAAGGTGGGATTTTTTAACTTCTTTGGTGCTTTAGAAAATTACACCTAAACTGCTTTATAACATGGGTTATATGGAAATTGTAGAAAGAGAAGAAAGCTTCCAGGGAGCAACCATAGTAGAGTGAATAAATTTCATTCATTGATTCAAGAGAAGACCTAGATTAGGTTGTTAAAATTGTGTACGTCCACATAATGAAGTAGACAGGAAAGCTACTAGGTTACATGTCATTGTTGTTGATTTAAGAATTTGGATTTAATGTTTAGACTCTGGTACATCATCATTGCTATACAACTCTGAGAAACTATGCACAATGTGTCTTTATGATACTCTTATCCAGTTTTGACTTGAGGAAGAAAATAAATGTTCTATAGAAAGCAATGAGCTTGAACATTTGTTTAAGGAACAGATTTCATTTTACAGGCAAACTATGCTAAAATATGTATAGGAAACACAATACAGTATTAAAATTCAATGACAAGAATTTTGCTTTTAGTTAAAACGTTTGTGGGACTTAGAGAGATAGCTCAGTTGGCAAGCAAGGAGAAGACTCTGAGTTTAGATTCTTGATTTTGAGATATCTTTTCTCAAAACTGAGTTGAAGAACTACTAAAAAAAGACATTTGACACTTGATATCAACTTCTGGTCTTCAATGTTTAAAATGCAAGAGAGAGAGAGAAGAGGAGAGGAAAGGAGAGAGAGAGAGAGAGAGAGAGAGAGAGAGAGAGAGAGAGAGAGAGAGAGAGAGAGAGAGAGGAGAGGAGAGACTGAATATAAAGTATAAAACCTTGGATTACTTCAGAGTTATATTAGGAAGAAGTTTCTCTTTGGGACTGGGCCAAAGGCATATCAAATAACACAGTGATATCTGAATGAAAGATGTATATTATATTGATTTAGGAAAATCTCAACATGGATCATACACTTCTGAAGAAATTGCATTTTCATGCCTTGAAACATTTTTAAACATTACCCACAGGAACTGATGAGGTAACATTCATGGTGGAGTATAGCATAATTTCCTCCAAATTTCTGTAAGTTGCAGAGCCACAGTGACACCTTATTTTATCAAGGATAAATAGAATTTAACCACAAGTTTCTAGGCACTTTTGTAATAGCCAAACCCTTAAGCACTTGCCCTACAGCTGTTTATTATTTCATAATCCTTGGATAAAACCAGCAGTGATGAGGTGACAGAGCACCTGCTATACTTCCAGTCTTTATTATTCTATAGTTCATTGATCCTTTCATCTCAGCAACATAATTGGTTTTACATTCTTAGATGAAAAATGTGGAGATCAGAGAAGCCAGTAAATAGCCCTAGGTTACACAAATGATAGGTGTAGAGCCAAGATTTGAGTCTGTCAGACACAAAAGGTTTGAATGTGCACTGCAATACATGTGCTTTAAGAGGATACATGAATACATTTACTTGCTTAATTTAGTAATTGCCATACAATTGTAACCATCATTTAACCTCTTTACGTGCACTGAGAAATTTTTCTTAATTGAACTCAACTACACTGAGTGAAAGTCAGTGTCAAATAAATAAAAGATGGTTTGGAGATTGAATGAAAAAGATATTCTGTAAATTGAACAACCCACTTTAACCCTTCTGGGCAGTATGTTTATAATGTAGATTTAGAATTCTATAGCCATCAGAAGTCTCATAAATAAAATAACATAAGGTAATTTTATACATTTCACATGTAATTTACAAAAACTTGTGCATTCAGTATAAGCCATTCCTTACATGCTTCTTTTGCTTCTTATTTTTTATTGCAAATATTGTTGCTTTATTTTTCTATACTCATCAAAAACAAATGAACAACCAGAATAGGAGTAAAAAATATCAAAGACTACAAAGAAATTTAGCTTATCAAAAAATGGAATATGTGTACGAAAAATAGTAGGGCACATTCTGTGTGTGTGACATCTGGTAAACCTCAAATCTAGACTATCCTCTTTATTGAGGATTTAAATTTGGAACATGGTGTGATTTCAACTACTTTTCTTAAACTTCTTGATCTGACAAACGAGGTTTTATGTCCTATGACAACAGCTTTTCTCAAGAGATTTCTGGTACTTTCTGATTCTGGTTGGACTGGAAATACCACAAAAACAACTTTCCTTATGGTATTTTGGCGCTTCGACCATCACGACCAGATGGTGCACAGAAGTGCAGAGGAGGCCTTGAATATGAATAATGATACACTTTTAAAAATCATTCAGTCTTATCTTATTTCATTGAACATCAGAGAAAGGTCTTGCCAATTTGTACTCTGCTTTGAACACACCATCTATATCTAGCAGAGCATACCTGGATGGCAGGAAATAGGTCTACATATTTTCAACAATGTGCTCCATAGGATTAGCATTTGCAATATGTGGCTAATAAGAAAGTGTAGACAAGGTATTAGACACAGTATTAAATTTGGCAAGCCAACATGGACTATAGGAAGAAGCCCTTTGCTCACACTTACAACAATAATGGAGGGACTATTTGGAAGCAAATAGATTTAATTGCAAATGTGAATAAAAATGCTATACTTATACATAATACAGTAAATTCTGAAATGTCAAGAGAGAAGTGCAGTGTAACTGTGATGAGTCTTTTTTATCCAAAGCAAATTAAAGTTTTGTTGGGTTTTGCTCCTTGTTTTGATTTGTTTGTGGATTTTGTTAGTCAGTGTTCTGTTGCTATGAAGAGATACCATGACCATGGCAACTCTTATTAAGGAAAATTTTTAATAGGGGCTTGCTTACAGTTTCAAAGGTTTAGTCCATTATTAGTATGGCAGAAAGCATGACAGTGCATGGGCAGAAAGGGTGCTGAAGAAGAAACTGAGAGTCATATATCTAGGTAAGATATATGTAGGAAGAGAGATAGAGAGTCACAGGGCCTCATTAGGACTCATGAAATCCCAAAGTCCACCTCTAATGATAAACTTTCTCAAACAAGCTCATACGTACTCCAACAATGTTACACCTACTCCAATAAGGCTATACTGTTGGAGGAGACTGCTTGTTCATTTCCCAGCTGCCCAATTTCCAGAAATAATCACACAGAAACTATATTATTTAAATCACTGCTTAGCCCATTAGCTCTAGCTTCTTATTTGCTAACTCTTACATCTTAATTTAACCCATTTCCATTAATCTGTGTATCACCATGTGGCTGTAGTTTACTGGCTAAAGTTCCAGCATCTGTCTTCAGCGGGGCTACATGGCTTCTCTCCGACTCCTGTCTCCCAGTATTCTGTTTAGTTTTCCCTGCCTACCTAACTTCTGCCTATCAACAAGCCAAGGCAGTTTCTTCATTAACCAATGATATTCAAAGCATACAAAGGAGAATCTCACATCACCTCCCTTTTTTTCTGTTTAAATAAAAAGACGGCTTTAACATTAACATATCTATTTTATCTTTTATCACATCTAAGGAAAACTATCTATTCTTCAACTCTATCAAAGATTCCAGAAGGATATAATATTACCTAAGTAAACAGGAAGTTCATTGTAGGTAACTTCCAAAATTTCAGAAATGACAGAGACATTTTGCTGCCTGGACAGTCACCCAAAGGTCTTCTGCATCATTGGGGCATCTAATCTTCAGTCCATAGGCCTAAAGTGTCTGACAGACTTGTCCATGAAGCAAGAAAGTTCAAAGACAGTTCTGCCTATATTGACAGTTTGTCAGTCACTTTCTTCTCTATCCCGCAAAATGTTTGACACACTGTTTTATGTAGCAGAAACCCCAAAGGATCATCTCACCTTTAGGTAAGTTCAGCAGTCGTTTCTCTGTGGGTCCTGCATAATCAGTTCATCAAGTAGTCCAGGCAAGAAAAGTTTTTTGCCCAAATGGCTAGCAAACTCCATAAGTAGCCTCTTTGGTGCCCATCATCCTCTTGAAATAGGTGCTGCCAGGAGCAGATGTGTCCCATTGTCATGAAAAGTCCTAAATTCTTAAAACACTTTAAATGCCATATTCTGTTGTCTTTGAAATGTTTGAAGAATGCTACCCATCTGAAATACATTTCTGTCCATCTAGAAAATCTAACTCACCTGACTACAAATTTGACTATTACAGATAACTCTCTATTAACCTAAATTTCTTAATTAAACATTACATTTTTGAGTGATTTGTACAAACACAATGTCTCAATCACGAGCAGAATAATATAGACACAGTATAACAAAATTGACCTTAAATTTATATCAATAAACCAAGATCCATACCAATGCAGATTTTTATAGCATATCCCCTTTAAATGTGAACAAACATTTACAAACAATATTTGGGAATTTGGGCGTAGTTCTTGAAATTACTTCCTACTGATTTGAGGAAGTAATTTTTGGCGGGTGTTCACAGCAACCTTTCAGGGGATCTTGGGCCATTAAACCACCTCAGCCTAGAATGAATCCACAGGTTCTTATCTTCTATAGAAACAAAAGAAAAACCTCCTTTCCAAAGCATCATATCCTTAGACTCAAATTCTGAAATCAAGATACTTTTATAATATACATGCAGTTTAAACTTAGCAGTCCAATGAAGTGTCTCTCTGTACTTAACTCCTTCACAATCAAAAATATTTGAAGAAAGCATAATAATATACATAATCCAGACTCTCTGTAAATTTTCCATCTTTACAAGGCTTATTTTTATTTACTCCTTTTAATCTATGACTGTCTGTATTCTGTCTCTTTAAAGACTTTATCTTTTTTCCTAAACCATTTATTTCTTTTTATAATCATCTATGTTCTTTTTCTTTTCTCTTCCAAGCCTACATACATTTATCCAACACTGTAACCCATTTAGAGGTCTTTTCCATCTGAACCTGTCTTTATTATTTAATTGTAATTCTTTACTGTCCAGGAACATTTCTTAAAATGCTAAACTCTTCTTAAAGACTTAGGCTGTGGCATTACTAGGGTATATACAGCTCTGCCTGCTTGCTTGAACAGTCCAACATGGTGAAAGTCTGTATACAACCTCTGTAAGCTGCGCACATTGCCCCAGTTCCAAGTATGCAGTGATTTTTTGTCAGGCCATTAAGCAGTTTGTAAAACACTGCTTACAGACCCCATTTCAATGCTTGGCCTCCCAAAAGAATCAGAGTTTGTACTAGCAGCATGGTCCAAGGCCGAGAAGCCAGTTTCAAAAGTGTGCAGCTTTTTCTCTGCTACTGCAGAATCAGGAAGACCTCTCTTAAAGGAGCCACAGCACACTGCCAGCAAGCAAAGCCCATTCAGAAAAAAAATGCAGCTAAACTTTGTTTTTTAGCATAGAAGGTCGCTTGTTGTTTCCTGGCTGCTCGGCAGCACAGACCCAAAATAACCACATAGTAACTATACTATTTAAATAACTGCTTTGTCCATTATCTCTAATTTCTTATTTGCTAGGTCTTACTTCTTAATTTAACCCATTTCCCTTAATATGTGTATCACCATGTGGCTGTGGTTTACCAACTAATGTTCCGGCTTCTGTCTCTGGCTGGGCTACATGGATTCTCTCTCACTCCTTTCACCCAGCATTCAGTTTAGTTTTCTTTGCCTAACTAAGTTCTGCCCTATCAACAGGCCAAGGCAATTTCTTTATTAACCAATGGTATTCACAAAATACAGACAGGAATCCCACGTCACCATACCTCTTAATCCTTTCAAATAGTGACACTTTCTAAGCAATCAGACACATTTACCTGTGGTGGCTGTTCTTATTCAAACCATGTGTTGAATATTGCTTACTATTTTGACTCAGGAAAATGATCTCAAAGAGAATGCAACCCCTTCAGTGATTTTTCTTATAGTCATTATTGGGCTTTAACATTATTTTAACTATTTCTCACTGTCTCATATGAAGACATACCTTAAGTTTTCAACTTCATAATGTGATGGAAGGATAATGAAAATAAACATAAGAAATGTTTTAAAATATAAGCTGATAAGGTTTCCTCATTGTAGAAAATTATATGATGAATTTCTCCCTTAAGGTCCTCTTTTGTTTTTTATCATTGCATCATAAGAAACTAACAAAGCAAATATTTCTAATGGTCCAAAATACAAAAGTCAATCTTGTCTTGTTACCTGAAAACATAATGCTTTGGAAGTCTTTAATTTCATATAATAAAATTCTGACACCATCTCCTGTCCTCTTTTGATATAAATTGTTTTAATCCAAATACCAAGAAGTGTGTTAAACTGATTCAGATTAGCTCTCATAAAATTAGTTGGCTACTTTTAAGTTCTAAGTTTTAAAATTGGAAAACTTATGACAGAAGCTTACTAAAATCAATTTTATTTCAATCATAAGTTAGTTTAATAAGGCAATTTCTTTTGTAGTTCTTTTGTTATTCATTCATGAATGGACTAAATACTAGAAGAAAAAAAGTTAACTCACCTTGATATACCTTTTCAATGAGGAAAACTTCACTACATGAGTATGATATGGATTTGATTTCTGCAAGAATAATTCAAGTCATTCCTTCTTCATATGTTTCCATGTTTGTAATTTGACAAGAGAAAAATTTTGCATTTCCAGTCACTTAAAAGTGAAACTTATAGCAAACCATTTCAGGTGTCTCACATGGGGCTCTGACAACTTTTGTATTGACATTAAACTTAGATAAAAATTAGAGGGGGCTACCATGATTACCAACATCCTTTACATCTATTCTCTACAACCCAACCACTAATTCCTAGCTAGTTTGGTAATATCTCTGAAGTTAGTAAGATGACTCAGTTTTTGAAAGACCTCATCTTGCAAACTTGGTCATGGGGGTTTGATCCCATGAATCAACCATAGGGTGGAAAAAATAAACAGCTCCACTAAATTGTTCTCTTACCTCATTACCACACAGTGACACACAAATAAATAAAAATAATAATGAATAAATTTATATTAAAATCTTAAACTAAAGCAATAAAAATAATGTCTCCAGAAATTACCAAGTATCATCTGAAAAAAAAATCCTCTCTACTCGGGAATCTTGATCTAAATGGTTATTTTTTTTAAAGACATATATATGGAGAATTAATTTTTGATCTCTAGAAATCATACATGATGACTTCCTTCTTTTTTAAAGTTTACAAATAGGAGACTTTTGGTATCCTTGATAGAATACAATGACTTGAGTTCTTTTTAATCTTCAACATAACTTTGCTGTATTCTATAGTGGTTGTTTTGATTTATGAGTTCATTAATGCACAGTAATCAGTTTTCATAACACATGCCTCAACACAGCAAAGATTCCTTAAAAAATTGTTTCATTTTTTTTAATAATAATGAACAATCATGTGCCCTCTAGATCTCTGAGCATGCTTATGTATTTTAATGTATATTATTTGTACATACTTAAAAATTATATTCTGACTAAAGTCAATAGTCATTAGCTGACTTTGATCACATGCAGGTCAAAGTCCGTGTTTCTCAAGAGACTGTCAAGATTCTCTGTGTCAAGACCTCCCTAACACACTTCTCTGTCTTTCAACACATTTTCTTGCAAATCACACTCTAAAACTGTTGCTTATGCAGTCTCTTTCTGGAAGGAATGCTTTATTCTCTAGCTACTATAGCTTAGATTTTTTTAAAAAACTCATAGTCAAATAAATTTAACTTAGTTAATTTATTATTTTATTTCCTCTGCCCATATATGTCTTATAAGCAGGGTAGTGATTAACTCGTGGTTAAACAACTATCATTTGCATATAGTCACACACACAGTATGTACTCTAGTACAAGTAAAAAAAAAACTTAAACACAACTTAAATAATCATGCACATTAAAAATAATTTTTTAAATTGCACAGAATTGAATCAAAAGTTCCTGAGAAATAAGATTTTTTTATTTGAATGGAAGGAGTTCTCTCATAATTTCCAGACTGGATCAGAATGGGTCAGCCCTTAGAAAATTGTTTAGAGTTTTAATGAGAAGATTCTGACAGATGATTTTATGGTTGCATTTTCAACACAAAAACAAAAGGAAAACACCAGCTGAGCCCTTGGCCTCATGAGCCATTACCAAAATCATCCAGAAGACACTCAAGCTGGTAGAAGGAAGAGCATTTCTGAAGTTTCCCTGTTGACTTAACCTAAATCTATAATTTAACGGTAAGATACACATATTTGACAGATGCAGACAGTTAGGCCATTTTCTGCCTTTTGTTTTCTTTGTCTGGGGTTATGTATTTAAGCGTTTTGTAAGCACAATGATTACACTATAGCTGTTGGGTGACCAACCCCTGCGGGTTGTTTTCTGTAGAAGAGCCATGAGTGTAGAAGGTTTCTGCTTCTAGGAGGTGACCAGAGGTCTGTGACTATTTCTCCATCTGTTCTTTTGTGATTTACACAAATTCCATGCAGATAAAGAGGAGCTGCCACATCTGACAGAACTCCCCCGGCTCCACTATAAACAGCAGGCAAGGCCACCTGCTACTCTTCAGCTTATGTTACATCAAAGCAGCCTGTATTACACATCCTCATTGGCTGACAGGGAGCTTTTCATAGCAAATGTCTGCTCCATTCTAGCAAAAGAAATAGTACATCGCAAACTACTGAAAGATCATATAAGGAATTGGATGATTCAGACTGTAAGAACAGGAAAAGGTCCGGAATTTGCTCTTTAATGTTCATTAGTGTTTTATCTATTTTTCCATTACTGTTGATAATTTATTTTTAGAAGTCGCGCCCATTCTGTTTTTTACATCATGTAGTAGCTTCCAGGGTGTATTAGGCAATACTGTTAAATAATGATGGGTGCCATGAAAATGCTTTAAGACAATACTGCCATTGTATAACACCTTACTTTTCTTCTGTTTTTGGTCCCCTGATGATAAATGACAGACAAGAGAGATTATTTTTATTTCAGTTTCCATTGTCACTTTGTTTCTCCATTTTATTTTGTTGGTATGCAGACCATATACGTGAAAAACTACAAGAAGAACAGGTCACTGAAGAAACTGTCAGTTCTGGGCTCAGTTGTCATAATTGAAGAATGAGCACTCCTTCAGAGCTGCTACCTGCCCCGTTCCACCATCTAGATCCACATAAGTTTGCCAGATGGCCTCATCACCAACTCTAGAAGTGGCATATGATTTGGGTTCTCTCAACAGCACTGCATCCTTTCACATTGTTCCTTTCCAAACTGATCAATTATAGTAATTGTGAAGAGTAATGGTGATCTCTTTGCTGTTGTTCTGGAATCATGTTAAAGAGCCAGCCAAGTGAATGCTTACAAGACTCTGGGCTTTCAAATCACACTTGTGCAAATCTCCATTAGCATTAACAGAATGCAAGACAAATATAACTTATTATTTATAATCACCCTTGTAATAGACATTCTGTGTACAATGTTTATAAACAAACTTCCTTCCAGTGAACTCCCAGCAGCTGACTGACATTTCCATGCCAGGTTAGACTCTCTAAGCAATAAAAAATGTAAGTTTTTCTGTGAATGTAGTGTCTTGTCTATTGCTTGCAAAATATGGGCCTGAGAGTCCAGCTCATTGATAAATGGATGTGTGTAATGGGGAGGCTCCATGAAGTCATGCTTTCATGTTGTAAATTGGCCACTCATCTCTAATATCCCATTTAAAGCCAAACCTTTGTAATTGCCCATCTTTAGAGGACTGGGATTCTAATAAAGACATGTCAGCCTGCAGATGTTTTTGCCAACCTCAAATAGCTCAGATCTCCAGAAGGAAAGCAGCTTTGTCTGTGTCACAGACGTTCCTCTGAATTCTTCATTTGCTTCAAAACTGGCAGTGTCTGCCTGGGGCTGTATATCGGCCTAAAGACACTTTGACAGAATTGCAGAGATAGCTGAGGAGACAGAAGTGCTGAGTTTTCCTGACTGTGCAGCATGGGAGAAAGATACACAGCACCTGCACTGTCACCTAGCTAAAATGCACCTGCGGTGGAATTGTACTTTTGTGTAGCTTGGAGAACAATTGAACCTGCATTTAGACAAGAGAAAACAGGGGCAACATCATCAAAAGACAAACCAGTAAAAAGAATTAAAACTCTAAGAAAACTAATAAATACACAATTTGAAAGCTCATTGCTGATCTTGGAAGTATACAACATCTCTAGCGCCCTCTGTGATAGTTTTAAAAGAGGCTTGCAATATGCACAGCAAGTCCTTGAGTAAAAAGAAAAAGAAAGATCACAGAATGTTCTAATCATTCTAGAAATATGTTTACTTTTCATATTTGGAAAGCAAAGGAGTGACACGTATATGAAACAGCTTCACCTATAGATGGTGTCGAAAGGTAAAAAAGAAAGAAAAGGGCTAATAAAGGAATCTGGAGCTTTGTTGCAGCACCTTGAACACAGACAGAGAGAACACAATGTGCCCAGTGCACAGATTTCTTCCTTGTGAGCAAAGCAGAACCAGGGTGTGTTTGTTCTAAGTGTCTTCGCATATATTTGTTAGTTAAAATTCTATTTTCAATATTTCAAGAAATCAGAAAACTAATAAAAAGGGTCTAAAATATTTTCTCCTTTCTCTTTTAATTAAAAAAGGCTAAATTATTCAAACCTATCAATAGAAATCAGATGTTTTATTTTTAGCTGCGTACTAAGTTATAGACCTAAAGGTCATTTGTTTCTCTATGAAGAATGTGCACTGTTCTTGAACTCATCTAGGCAATGGCAGCAATCTCCTGCACCCCATGGAGAGGTTCTGGTTTCTGGAATGTCTGTTTACGTGGTGCTGTCCTGCACCTGGGACAGCACAGGGGTAGCCTTCATTGAAACAATGACCAAGAAACACACAGAAACCAAAGGAGGCCTGGGGTGACCCCAGTAGCCCTGCTTGTCAAAAGCACTACAAAGACAGTTGTCACCTTAAATGCCCTCTGTCCTCTTTAAAGAAAGAAATGTTGTCACAATCCACCAGTCAAAGAAACATCCTCTGGGAATTAGTATGTTTAGTATGTCAACTGTTAATTAAGAGAAAACAAGACAGAAATATCCTTTGATCTTCTAACATCATCTGCCAAGAAATCATCCTACCGATAACGTTCACGTCACCCATGCTTGCTGTAGCCCTGCCTATCATAGAAGGGGACTGAAATGCACAAGTGACTGGGAGTAAAAGCTCATTAAGTTGCAGATCTCTATATAGGAGACGCCTTTAAAATAGGTGGAGAGGAGCACTGCAACTACTTCCAACAGAGTGATCTTCAAGACTGCTAGTGTAAAATGTGCACAATAGTGTGCATGCTATACATATAAACATGTATGTGTATAATGGGCAGGGTACATGCATATACATGCATGTGTATAATGATGTGCAGGCTATGTCTATGAAATGGAGTGAGACAGTGAAGGTTATTGAAATGTGTGCATACGTATGAAAAAATAGTATTGAAATGCAATTAACTGTGAAGATATTTTCAAATAAAATATATGTATGTATGTATGTATGTATTTGGTAATTCTCCAAGAACTACCCAGCACAAGATAATCCTGTGCCATCTGAAAAGACTGGTGTGACAATTTACAGTTCAGAACAATTTAGATATTTGATCATGTTTTGTTTAATCACATATATCAGAAAACTATTCAAGTGTCCCCATAAGGAGTGTCTTGCGACTCTCAGAGGCTGGGAGTGGGGACAGTAGGAGAGAAGAGTCAGAAAGTGTTGTCCTGGACTCAGGAGTCTCTGGTGCACAGCTCTTAGTAATATCACCTCAAAGTTTCCGTTTCTTCCGTTTCTTCACCTTTCATATGCACATGACTCAGATTGCTGATGTCTTTCTCCAAGTACAGCTATAAAGATTTAATTGTCTAAATTTATCATTCTCTTTTCTGAAATGAGGAGTTCAACAGAAACTAATGTATACAATTGTTACAGGGATTTTTGTGGAATAATATAATACATGACACAATCTCTGCCACAACTCATATTGTCTAATAAAAGTGATAATTATCAGTGTAAAGAAGATAAGACCTACTTTTGTGAATCAGACATTAAACAATGCACACAACTATGATCATGACTTCAGATCATTATTGCAGCCAATTATCATTGGTAACTGTAAACTTACACCTGCCATAGAATTCTTTTTTCTACTCTGCCCCATCAAGAGTTGTTTGGTGAGAACACTAATTGTCTTATGATTTTTCTGCCAATGTCTATTTCTTTGCTTTTTTTGATTGTTGTTGTTCCAAGTCAGTTCAATAAAATTACTTATTAATCCCTTACATGATTTGTTTGCCCCATGCCAAAAGGGAGATTATAACTTTTCCAACTTGCTGTGTGTTTTCCTTTTCTTCCAATAACAAATACAAAATACTGGATTTTATGTAAGTAGAGAAGTAATTGCCAGGAAATGATGTCTTTTTACCTAAGCCACTACTGACAACCATCAGACCTCAACTCGACTACAGATTCTCTAACAAATAATGTAGGCAATTTCTTGATTTTAACCATAAAAATTGTGTTAAAAATTGTGCTGGGAAATTTATCTTTCAGGGCCCATTAGTAACATTGTTCTTTTGATAACATACTGCTACTTTTTTTTTTAGGTTTCATCTGTGAAAAACTTTTTGGGTCATATAGAAAATATGCCAAGAGTGAAGAAAGTCATCACCCTAGACTGAGCAAGGAGCCAACAGTTTTGCACTGTCCTTAGGGGAGGAAGTAAACTCTTGTGTACCAACAAGATGTGGGGGTCTATAACATCAAAAGTAGCATCTGTAGGACATACTCATATATGACGAAACATGACTTTCTGCTTGTCAAGTTTCGAGAGGCACACACTGTTTTTCAAGGTCTTACCTCTTTATCCCTCTATTTCCTATATATGTAAGAATGTCAAATCTTATGTTTGACATCTTTTCCTACTCTTATATTTGGATGTTATTGAGAGAAGAGTACCATATAAGTTAATACTTGGTAGGTTCCACTTCTTAAGACACCTCATTTTCTGACCTCAGAGAAGGCAGGCAATAAATAATAATTGAGCAAATGGAAGGAAGAAAGGGAAGATGAGTGAATGAATGAATGTTATTTATTGTTTCCTATTTATGTAAATGTAAGAAGACACAAACCGGGACCTTTTAAGTCATGTTCTTTCTCAATATGTGCCTACAACATGCATATAAAATATACAAACTGAGTTTTCTTTTTTCTTATAATTTATCCAGTATTTTTAATTTTGCATTTAATTTCTTATTTTCTCCTTCAATTTCATTTATTATCTCTGCTTCACATATAAGTGCATATAATTTTGGTTTATTTAAACATTCCAACTTACCCCAATGTGAAAATTTTTTTCATATAATACTGACTTTATATAAAACAAAAATGAAGGAAAGTAATTTAAATATTTTCATCAGTGAAAATGTGGGGAAAACAAATATAAAGATAAATGACTATTTTGGTCATGACCGAATGTACCATATTTCAGTATGCCGTTATCAAGACACTAGATATCCTTGAGAACAACAAACACTTCCATATCTCAAACACTTAACTCCATCTAGACCAATGGGTGCTCACAGTGATCAATGCTTCCACTGAGTTAACAGCTCTGGGCTTTTTGCCTCATGTGAGTTTCATGGGCAATGAAGGGTAATTTTAATATGTATAATATATACATATTAAAATTCTCATATATATATATATATATATATATATATATATATATATATCTTAAGATAGGAGAATTTATTGCAAGAAGAAAGTGGAACCCCTACATAGTAGGAAGGTTGCCAGGAAGATTAGGACTATGAGTAATAAACAGGAGGATTTGTGGAATGGGGTTTTCGTTGAGCCATTTGGTCTAGAGCTTTTTATAATTCTTATGACAAAAACTGAAGGAAAACTAGAGTAATTGATATGTATATTATTTTATTCTCTATGCATATTGTAGACTTAGAAAATGGTATCCACAAGCTTGATATATGTCTCCTTAGCCCCAAATCAAAGAGATGATTCATTCATTGCTATTCCCATTCTACTCAACCAATTATGGAGATGGTCAAATGCTAAATCCTCCATCTTGATTCCATCTTTGACTTGCTTGTTAGTGTCTGATATTGACTATTCTGTTGGCTGTTGCCAACACTGCTTAGTATTGCCAGTCACATACCTTGCATGTATTACCTGTCTGTGATCTTGGAAGAGTCTACTAGCAATAAGCTAAACCATGCTGCCTTTGTTCTTATGCTCACAGGACCTCTTGGATTTCACCATAGATCTTTTTATTGAAGGCTACATGGAGCTAACCCTTATTGTAGATGGCATGATGTAGCTATGGTTTTTCTTGGTAACTTCATAGTTATCCCCTTGTGATGTGGGATTACTGTTTTCTTAGGTAATATTATAACCTTTTGTAGTCTCTGTTGAAGTTGAAGAATAGATAGTAATAATATAGTTATAATAAAAGAAAAAGTATATAAATATTGTAACTATAATTTTTGCTTGATAGCTCTTTTATGTGATTTTACTATATTAAAGTTGAAACCTTCCTTTTTATTTAACCAGAAAAGGATAGGTGATGTGGAATCCCCCTCTGTATGCTGTGACTCTCATTGGTTAATAAAGGAACTGCTTTGGTCCTATAGCAGAGCTATAGGGGAACACAACTAGGTAGGGAAAATTAAGCTGAATCCCGGAAGAAAGAAGGTCAGATTCAGAGAAATGCCATGTAGTCCCACCAGAGATAGATGGAACTTTACCTGGTAAGCCCCTGCCAAATGGCGATATACAGATTAATAGAATGGGTAAATTAATATGTGAAGACTAGCCAATAGGAAGCTAGAGCAAATAGGCCAAGCAGTGATTTTATTAATACAGTTTCTGTGTGATCATTTCAGGTCTAGGCAACCAGGAACAAGCAAGCAGCCTCATTACAACATTCTTGTTTGTGGGTTAGTCTGGTGTGATGTAGGTTCTGGAAAAGGTGGAAACTCTTTTAAAATCCCTTATTACTCAATGTGTGAACAAGAAATAGATCTTGCATGTGTCCTTCCGTACGTATTTCTAAGCAGCCATTCAGATCCCGCTGAACCATTCTTTGTTTTCTTAAAGCTCTATCCTTCCTCTAATCTGGTCACTTGGTTATCTTATACTCAGCGACAAGCCCTTTATTTCCTCAGTGTTCCATCTCTCACCATTTTACATGAACATTTCTTATAATTCTTACATCTTCTTCATCTCTAGCAATGAGATTATTTCAGAAGCAGTGACAAATGGGGAAAATGGAGATAATAAATTTGGATATTTATGTCCAAATGAACAAAGGTCCATAATGGTTGGCATGCCAACCAGTGACCCTTCTATATCTAATATCTATCCTGACAATTGGGTCCACAATGTCCATATTAAAATGAACAAAAAAAAAATACTTGGGGGAGAGAAATGATAATGGCTTGTGTGGACTTGAAAGGTTTTATCCTCAAATTAAACCTAGTGGGGTAAAAATGGGTAGCAGTACTAACCTTGCTGATGTAATTGTTAGATCAAAAATTATGAAATGTTCTGAACTAGTACTGATGGTATTTTGAAGGAAGTTCCCAAAATCCATTCTAGCAATTTTTTCCAAAAATTCAGAACAACACAATTACTGCCTTTCACACACACACACACACACACACACACACACACACACACACACATTGCATTTCTTTCATAAAACTAGGAGTCCTGACTTCTTTAATAGGTGAGTTACAAGTTCAAACCATCCCTAAGTCCACAACTCCTACTCTTGGATGATTACTTTTAAAGACATAATGTTTTTTTCCCCACCCTTTGGGGGAAAGAATAAAGGACTTGTCATTTGTCATTAGATATTTGTAGAAGCACTGGAGGAATCTTCCTCAAAATGAGTACATTTGTCATTTGTTGTGTTGGTATAAATTTTGGAACAAAATTAGATTGTAATTTGGGTGAGAAATGGCAAATTTAATCCAGACAGCTGTGTGAGTCTACTTGGCAACTCTTGATTTCTTTTGTTACACAATGGTAATAAAACTCTGTTGTAAGGTTGTGACTTGTTAAATATTAGTACAGCCCTCCAAAGGCAACCCTTCTGGCATAGGGACCTGTTTCTCACTGTAGTAATTTAATCTATCTTCATTATGATATTAAGGATGGAGTCGCCTCCTGGTCACTGCCATTCAGGAAGTGCATCACTTACACTAAGGGCAACAAATCAAATGTCATTGCTGCACTTCTTATTTTCATTCCAACTTATAAAAGAAAGCTACTAATTAGTTTCTCAAAGATGTTTTTAGCTAATGTTCTGCTTTCTGCCTTAGAGGAATGAATATCTATGTTCTGGAATTTTCTGTATAGTTTGGTAAAAATGTCTTAAGTTTCCATTAGTGCTTCCATTCTCACATCTGTCTTCATTTTAACTTTTTTTTTTTATCAAGAAAGCTCTGATGTTTTCACCTCATTTGTGTAGGGTGACCATTACCAAATCCTATCCTTGAATTATAGAATATTTTGTTTTTTTATAATATTGAATCTCTAGTTATGGTTGAATTTCTCTTCTTCAGCATTTGTATATGAACTTTATATCATAGAATGTTTAAGATCCAGTCTTAAACCTAATTTGATAATAGTTGGCATACATTAGCTATGACCTCTCACTTTACTCATGTATAAACACATTCGTCCTAAAACAGGAAATGTAGTCTTTCGGTAGTGGTGGATTAAGATTTAACACTGGCTATCAGATAATTTAATGGCACAATCTCAATACAGCAATTCACATACCTGAAATGATGTATCAAAAGAAAGAGAGGTCACTCACATTGGTGAGACGAAACAGACAATTAAACCACCCCAGAAGATTTTGGGCTTTCAAGTTCCTAACTTTCAAGCATACAATGCTGCCCTTTCAGATTTCACAGATTAATTTTTAAATGCAATTCTTGATTTTGACCAAGAATATCTGTGAAATTCAGGTATTCTATCTTTTCAGGTTTTTATTATTGTTGTTGATTTACTTTTTTTTCTTACTTTAATTTTAAATCTAACTCTGTTATTTGAAAGCCTGGAAATAAAAAGCATCAAACACAACAATTGACTACATTAAAGTCTATGATCCTCAAAAAACTTCCATAAAATTAGCACTAGAGTTTATATTTTCATGATCACATATTTATTAATGCACATATCCTTAGTCAAAAGTGAGAAATACATGACAGGATTAGAACTAGAAAAGCGGTTTTGTATCTTCATTTGTAATTTATGTCCATTACTTGCACTAAGTCCTTTCTCATACCTAATTTCTAATCTGATACTTACTATTTTCTTTTTTACATATTGTCCTGTACCCATGTGTGTCTTTATTCACATATGTACATACATATTATTGGATACTCTCCACATATGAGAGATACCATTTGTGTGTTTTTCTTTGATATATAAGACCTAGCTTATCATTATAGATTCTGACTCTATCCGTTTTCTTATATCTTTCTAGGAGTAAGATAATTGTTAGTAACCATTTCAAAATCTGATTCTGAATGTTTGTTCAGTAGATTGATTGACTTCTGATACTTGAATTCATTGAAAGAGAAGCCTGTGGTAAAGAATGTTGTCCTCTTACTAATTTTTAGATAAACAATTTATAAAAATTATTTTATTATTCTGATCAACATAACAAATGTACTTGGAACTTGGTGTCTATAATACAAACAATCTTTTGTATTATTGCACAATTTTGAAAGTTGCAAAGTTAATTACTAAGGAGTCGACAGGTTTGGTGTTCTGTGAGGATTCTCACTCTTGTTTACATTGTTCTACAATTGTATACACACATGGTACAAAGCATGACTGCTTGCAGTTTCTTTCAGTGGCATAAAATCTATTCTCCATGGTTTAGTTGCCTCAAAAAATATTCTCCCTACAATATCATCATTTGTGGAGAATGAGCATTGATAGTGTAGACATTCTGTCCATAGACACAAAGAAGGGCCAAAGTCAATTCCAGGTATCATTCTTGGGATGGGAATGACTGCTCAATCTTATGAGTAATATCTTTAAGGAAAGTACACATCATATCCTGTATGAAGACAACCTGGAAATAAAGAAGAAATAATGTACTAATCAACTCAAAGTTTTATATATATATATATATATATATATATATATATATATATATATATATTCATTATGTATACAATATTTTCTCTGTGTGTATGCCTGTAGACCAGAAGAGGGCACTAGACCCCATTACAGATGGTTGTGAGCCACCATGTGGTTCCTGGGAATTGAACTCAGGACCTTTGGAAGAGCAGGCAATGCTCTTAACCTCTGAGCCATCTCTCCAGCCCCTTAAATATCACTAATGTTTTTTTCTTTTTCTTTCTTTTTTTTTTTTTTTTGAGACAGGGTTTTTCTGTGGTTTTGGAGCATGTCCTGGAACTAGCTCTTGTAGACCAGGCTGGTCTCGAACTCACAGAGATCCGCCTGCCTCTGCCTCCCGAGTGCTAGGATTAAAGGCGTGCGCCACCACCGCCTGGCCAGCTCAAAGTTTTTATTAGATCAAATTTAACTCAAAAACTGTAATGTCCCCGTCCCTCATCCTTCATCATCCAATACACACGGACAATGTATATGCAAACTCTGGACTGAATCCCACTATGGTTCACATTTCGGGTGCCTAAATCAGTAGACTAATAGTTCAGATGGCCTGGAAGTGGAGGATTTTATGAATTGAGATATTTATGATTAAAGCTGGAACTGTCTAATCACCACAGCACAGGGATACTCTTAAGGGGTGAACAGAAGTTTTCAGGGCTATGGTTTCAGAAAGTTGGCCAGAGGTCAGACTTTGACTATCTCATCAGCAAAAACAAAATATATGAATCTGAAGATCTAAAGTAATAAATAATTAATTTCTGATGTGGTATCTTAATTTTCTCCAATTAGTGCTGCAATCATTTACCAATGTAGAGTTATTTTCAACATATATATTTTTGCTTACTAGAAATCTTGTTTTATTCCACCTAGGAAAGTCTAATTCTCAGTCTTTGGTGTGCTAGCAGCTTTTCCATGTTTCTCATCTCATCAAATCACAGGAAATTTTTAAATTCTTTTACTTAATTTATTGTAGATTAAATTACCATAGAAATATTCAAACTTAAAAAAAAGAAATATTTAAATTTAATTGTCATGGGCATTGGAAGATAAAATTGTAGCTTGTGTGTCCTCCTGATTATACATGCCTGTTTGAACTAACAAGTTGGGGGAAGTCTTGACAAATACAACCGACATCCACCCTCTGAAGGCTGAACGGGGGCAATACAGGAAAGCAAAGTATACACAGGTCATCTCATTGTAGAACTGTGGCTCGAATTACAGTTAACTTTATGTGCTTGTAAATGAAATCATTTGAAGGTCTCACGGCAGAGATCATATATGATTTGTAACATTTGGCACAACTTTTCCTCTGTCTGGAAATACCTTACAAATGAGTTACATTCTCAAGAGTGGTTCTTGCTTCCCAGGGCAGGAAGTAAGTCTACCTGGAATTTATAGAGGTGAAGAAGCCCAGAGGAGCAGCAACCCATATCAATTTCTCATGGGGTGCTACACATGAATGCCACTAATCTTAATTAGAATTATGGATTTTTCCTTGCCTTTCCTTGCAGATGTTTGTTTAAGAAACTAAGCAGAATCAGGGGTATGTAATTAAGAAAAAGGCTCAGGAATTGTTGCCGCTATTACTTTGCTTGTCTACTTTCAAAACATTAGATACAATTTTCACAGAATCATAATCTGTTTTATACTTTAAAAAGTAACAGACTGTTTTCACAGTCCGTATTTTTCTAAACTCTATTCATTGCTTCTAGCACGAAAAACAAAATATTCTCAGTAAGATGAAACATTTCTTCTGAGGGTAGAATTGCCTGTTGTTATATGAAAATGACAATGGGATGTGTGTGATTTAAGTTGAATTGTGTCTCCAAAAGGCTATTTTGGAATTTTAGTTCCCATGCTGTGAAATGGAACCATATTGGAAACAGTATAGTTGTAAATAGAATCAAGTTAAGATAAGGTCAGACTAGATGCAGGCATACCCAAACTTCAATACATATTGTTCTTACAAGAAATTGTGTAAAGATAGAGGGACACAGAAATATACATAACTAATTCCCATGCAACAGAAGGCATAAACATTGGTAAGATACCAAAAGTCAAGGAAAACTAAGGACAGTCACAAGTACCTACAGCAAAAAGAAAGACAAAAAGAAAGAATCAAATATTCCAAAAAGTAATAAGAAGAAGTCTTATCTGCTGATTGAGTAACTCTGGACCATTAGTCTCTGGAACTACAAGAAAATAAATAAATACCTACGTGCTCATTCATTGTTTTGTCTATTTTTGTGGCAATTGAATCTAAGAAATATGACCCTACTTACTTATAATATACCTATTATTGAATACTTTGGGATTTGGGGTAAACGATTCACAATCCAGATTCAGCTCCGCTGTGTAGTGACCAAGTGCTTGGAAAGAATAATTGTTACCGTCTTTACAGTCTTTTTACACAAAACAATGACGTTTGAACATAACTTCTACCTTTTGTGGATGGGCATGCTAATACTTTATGTGCTTTTAGCACTAATATGCACGTGGACGTAAAATTCTTGAACGAAATTATTTGTGTATAAAAATGATCAGGAAATAAAATTAGACTGTTTTGTTTACTGATTCTCAAGCATCTGGACTCTATATTTTTTGAGTTAATTAATGTCTCAATAAATTACTAACATGGCTAGTATCATGACTATTGAATCAGGAACTTCTTCCCAGATCTGTCACAGCAGTTGATAAAGTTGGTAGGCACCAGGATAAAAAGAAATTTTAGTAAAGATAAAGGCCACTATGGATAATAGTCAGTGAGAAAATGCTTGACTCAGATGCAGGCAGCTGTGTGTCTGAGACGTAGCACAATATAAACCAGGCAGTGGTGGGGATTAGTGCATATCTCAAATCCTGGCACATAGGGAGTATAAACAGGAGGGATAGAAGTTCAAGTTATTCCTTGGGTACCTGAAAAGTTTGAAGCCTATTCAGACTCCATGAGACTCCTCCTCAAATATTAAATAAATACAGTGTGGTGTGTGTGTGTGTTTGTGTTGCACACACGTGCTATATCTTTGTGTGCCTTGGAGTGCACATGAACCATGTGCTGTGCAGCTGGCTACCCCTGCTGCCCAACAAGCCCTACCTTTCTCAACCCATATATTCAACACATTGAAGTTACAGATATGCACAACACATCAGGCATTTTATACTGGCTCTAGGAAACCAAACTGAGGTTCCCCTGCTTTTGTAGCATGCATGCAACTGTGCATGTCATATCCTCAGCCTCCAGGTAGGAAACTATTAGTACTTTATTCTCCTCTAAATATTCTGGATCTTTACTGAACTTTTAAGTAATCATAGGCTTAATTAACTATGAGTTAGGAGATTGTATACACAAAAAACCACACATTTCCACTAAAAATTGATAATGGAAGAATGAAATTCCATTGGAAATGTTCTTTCCTCCTTAGAAAATGACTTATTTCTAATCAGATAACTGCAGGTCCACAATCATTACTTGCTGGGTGCTTAAATGCCTAATCAAAGTGTGTGGAAGATCACCGAATCTCAACACAAATTAAACCAGAAACTGCATTCTCTTATTCCAAGAGAAAAGCAAAGTTTTGCCAATCAGGATCTGCTGGTCTACAGTGTATCAGATTTATGTGAGACATCTCTCAGCCAGTATGTTCCCTCTCTTTATGGAGACAAGGGAGGGCATGGCAGGAAGTACTGTTTGATGTTGGGAGCCATAATCAGTTCCACTGCCATACACAAAAGGACAGTGTTTGTTCTGGCCATCTCTAAACTCTCTTAGCAAAGTTTCGATACCAAATTCCAGCCCAAGGTTCCCTTGCAGCTTTAATGTGGCTTGTTCAGGAAGAGCCCTCTCTCTGCTTGCATTCTGTTTGTAGGAATGTCACTCCTCTGTCCAAATCACTGCTATGACCCCACAAGTGAATAGTTTACCTGCCATTTGTGTGGATGAATATTCCGGACAGAACATTCCTCAGTCATCTCTGTCCTTTTTCCGGTTCATTCTTGTCTTTGTGAGTAACAGCAGAATCATGAGTTCTGAACATTTTTCCCCCATGCAGAATAACAAGCCAGTATAAAATTTTCAGGGCAAAAAGTGCTGATGCACTGCCTTGATTTCCCAAGCCTAACATTATAAGAAAGTCATTGCTGCTCTTGAGCTTTGAAAGAATTGAGTAATCTCTACAAAGAATTGAGGCGCATCTGCTTAGCTAAAATGTTCCATAATTGTGCCTGGTCTCACTGCTCCAACTGAGGTACGAAGTTATTATAATAGGACTCCTGTTAACAACAAAATCCGCTGCCTTCTTCACTCTGAAGGTGACATCGGTGATGCTCAGTTCTGCACTCAGAATCCAGAGGGAAGCACTGGGCACCAGCGGTCTGTGAAAGTCAGTAATGCCAGATCTCAATTTGCTGCTGAACTGCCCATCAGAGGTTTTACTTTCGAGAGTGGTACCAAGAAAATTTGAAGAAAAAGCCAATAATGTGTCCCAAAGAAATATTGTATTATAGACCTGTCTTGCCAAGAATCTATAATGTGTCTCTGAGTTAACTTTATATCTACATATTCCTACTTCTTAAAATAAGGACTACTCTATTAACCAAGAACACTGACCTCTCTGGAAAAGCAGAGAGATGTACAGTAAAAGGTAAAAGGAGGAAACCGGAATGGACAATTTTTCACCTCTTTTCTTTTTCTTTCTTTTTTCTTTCTTTTTTTTTTTTTTTTTTTTTTTTTTTTTTTCGTGACAGGGTTTCTCTGTGGCTTTGCAGCCTATCCTGAAACTAGCTCTTGTAGACCAGGCTGGTCTCGAACTCACAGAGATCCGCCTGCCTCTGCCTCCCAAGTGCTGGGATTAAAGGCGTGCGCCACCACTGCCCGGCTCTCTTTTCTTTTTCTTATTGATGTTGAATTTCTTTCAATGTTTTTGGAAGAGAAGGCAATAAAAGTAACTGGTGTGTTTTATAGGAATCAGAAGAGGAGGCATGTTTCCTAGTGTTAGTGTTTATAACTAGATGAGCATGGGTTCTCACATTTTTATTTATAATAAAGAATTATAGGTATCCATATATGTTTTATATCTTCAAATGAAATTGATACTCAGTTTCACGGTCCCATGTGATGGATAAATAAACTGAGAATCAGACAAACCAATTCTAGTTTAAATAATCAACAAAAGAGCTGAGATTTAAATATTGTGCATGATCAGCGGCTTTAATCCAGGACTCTTTACATTTTCAAAGAAATGCAGCAAGTGTTCCCTACTTCCTACGCTGATGCTTCTTGTCATGACTATGTTTCTCCTGATCTCCCATAAATGTGCCAATAGTATAGAAAATAAAATTCTTACATTTTTAATGATTTGGGGTTTTTTTGGATGATAGTGATGAGCCAATATATTGTTCTTTTTTTTAATTTTTTTATTTACTTATTTATTTATTAAAGATTTCTGCCTTCTCCCCGCCACCACCTCCCATTTCCCTCCCCCTCCCTCATCAAGTCCCCCTCCCTCATCATCCCTAAGAGTAATCTGGGTTCCCTACCCTGTGGGAAGTCCAAGGACCACCCACCTCCATCCAGGTCTAGTAAGGTGAGCATCCAAACTGCCTAGGCTCCCACAAAGCCAGTCCGTGGAGTAGGATCAAAAACCCATTGCCATTGTTCTTGAGTTCTCAATAGTCCTCATTGTCCGTTATGTTCAGCAAGTCCGGTTTTATCCCATGCTTTTTCAGACCCAGGCCAGCTGGCCTTGGTGAGTTCCTGATAGAACATCCCCATTGTCTCAGTGTGTGGGTGCACCTCTCGCGGACCTGAGTTCCTTGCTCGTGCTCTGTCTCCTGCTCTTGATTTGGACCTTGAGATTTCAGTCCGGTGCTCCAATGTGGGTCTTTGTCTCTGTCTCCTTTCATTGCCTAAATGTTTTTCTTTGGGTTCACCTTCTTAATTAGCTTCTCTAGGATCACGCATAATAAGCTCAACATCCCCTATTCATGGCTAGAAACCAAATATAAGTTAGTACATCCCATGTTCCTCTTTTTGGGTCTGGCTCACCTCACTCAGGATAGTGTTATCTAAAATATATAGAGAACTCAAGAAAGTAGACCGTAAAGGGCTATTCAACCCAATTAAAAAATGGGGCACTGCGCTGAACAGAGAATTCTTAACAGAAGAAGTTCGAATGGCCAAAAGACATTTAAGGTCATGCTCAACTTCCTTAGCGATCAGGGAAATGCAAATCAAGACAACTTTAAGATACCATCTTACACCTGTCAGAATGGCTAAAATAAAAAACACCAATGATAGCCTTTGCTGGAGAGGTTTTGGAGAAAGGGGTACACTCATCCATTGCTGGTGGGAATGCAAACTCGTGCAGCCACTTTGGAAAACAGTGTGGCGGTTTCTCAGGAATTTCGGGATCCATCTACCCCTGGACCCAGCAATACCACTCTTGGGAATATACCCAAGAAATGCCCTATCATACAACAAAAGTATATGCTCAACTATGTTCATTGCAGCATTGTTTGTAATAGCAAGAACCTGGAAACAACCTAGATGCCCGTCAATGGAAGAATGGATGAAGAAAGTATAGAATATATACATATTAGAGTACTACTCAGCAGTAAAAAATAATGACTTCCTGAATTTTGCAGGCAAATGGACGGAAATAGAAAACACTATCCTGAGTGAGGTGAGCCAGACCCAATATATTGTTCTTGTGCCTGATTTTAGAAATATTTACATTAAATATTTTGCACAAAATATTAACTTAAATTTTCAATGTCATTTTTGGAGAAAGAAGATCTCTGCTTGTTGTTTACATGGCTCATTACTTTAGGAGTCTTATTGAAAGAGGAAATACTTGAAGGCTTTTTATAAAATGATAAGACGTATTATGATCCAAGTGGAGGTGAAACATTACTCCAGGTTCAGTGTGTGCATATGTAAGTAAGTTAAACACTCAGACTTCATGGAACATAAAGTCTAATGAAAGAAGGAACAAATGAAAGGAAATATGAAATCATTTCAAGTAGACATGATGAATACAAAATAGATAATGGTAAATGGTGCTTCCTCACACATGACTAAAGAAGGTTGCTCTTGGTATGTGGCATGAGTAGTGTATGTGAACATGTGTGTAAGCCTCTATATTCCCATACAGAATACTGAAGAAGAGACTGGGTGTCTTCCTGTTGTTACCACTCCCTGTCTTATTGTCTTGAAGCAATGTATCTGTTGACCTTCCCTATCAGCTTCCACCCAGATCTTGAATTACAGACTTAGAGGACTAAATCCTATCATTCATGTGGGTGCTGGCTATACAAATTCACATCCTTTTATATGCACAGTAAATGCTCTTTCCCGTGAACTATCTCCACACCCTAAAAAGCCAACTTGAAACAAGTTCTGACCAGAGGGATGAATGAAGTGAAAAACAAGCCAATGGGGTACATGCATAGATACCCTAGAAAGCAAGGAGACTGTGGTGAACTTTCACAGGCAAGGGGATGGCTGACTAAAGGGGTCCTGTTCACAGATGCCAGAGAGTGAGGGAGGAACTGGTAGAAAGTGGGATGGAAAAAGATAAGCAAATTGCTTTGCACCTTCTGTGATATGTGTGGAAGAAAGGAAATTCACTGCTGAGGAGAAAGCAAAATGTCAGCTTTGAGGAAGTTAGTAGCAGTGGAGAAGGGAGAAGTGGTCATGAATATGCGTGGTTAGTTAGAACGTGGAAGATGGAACTAACATACTAAAATGATGTGTTAGACAGGTCTGAGATGAAGATATTTTTCTTATTTTCTTGCTTTATAAATTTGCCCAAAGGAAACAATTTTCTCTTATAAACTTGCCTGAGGAAAATGTACCCTAGGAAAAAATTAAAACCTTAATTTCAAGGCTTTGGGAATCTCACAGAACAGAAGCTTGCTATTTGGTTGGCTTTATTTATTTATATATTGGATTGGCAGCACCTGTGACTAGGTTAGAGTGAGATCACAGTGCCTTGATTTATTTACACAATACCATCCTTCTGTCAATAGTAACAGAAATCCAAGACAATTTGTTGAGTGTGTGGGTTGGTGTTCCTAAGACATAGAGACAGAGAAGTCCATTTTCAAGGAAATAACTGAAAAAACAAACATACTACTGGTTTTACAGTCTTCTAAAATGATCTTGCAGCTCAGAGCCACAGAAATTTGAAGCTTTATGGACATAGCCTTGAGAATAGCTTTACAAGCTCATTTGGCTGATACACATTTCATCTGGCCTTAGAAGTTTGATTTGCTCTGTCCAAATTTGCCAATGTCACTCTTCCCTTTATGTTGCCATAAACTACATACAAATAAATCTGTGTCATTATGCATCAAATTACTAGCTAATATAAATGGGAATAAAATGGTACTTACATGTCATATTTATCCTTTTGGTGGAATCTACTCCTATTAAATACACATATGAGTAAAATTTGCCAGAATTTTCTCTCATCTTGGAGTCTCTTCTGCATCACTTATATTTGATTTCTTTTTTTTATTTAACTCATTTGATTTAAGAGAAGCAAGAAGATCATGATTTTGTTTCATTGCTTAACTTCTCTTAGTGACTTTGTTGTTTTATTTCTTCATTAGGATATTTTTGCCTTGCAGTTTGTTTCCATATACATATTGTACCTACACTTGAACATTAAAATTAAAGTTATTATCACAAAACTGTTTGCTCAGCTTGAAAGTGCCCACACAAGTGATTATTTCCATTTAGCACTGGAAAAGAAAGGAAGAAGAAATAGAATCTTATCCATTCAAATCTAAGGTAAAATATAGATGATTTTGATTTATAATGATTAGGATGCAGAGAAACATCTCCAATCTCCATGAGCAAAATAAACCCTTTCTTACTTGTTTCTGGCAGGTGTTTGGTTATAATTACAATAAAGTAATCACAATATATTTATATTTATTTGGGCTATAAATTTTAATCAAACTACCATAATATAGTTTTTTTTCAATTTCACCAATTTTAATTATTGTATTTTATTAGCAGCGAATATGTACATATTTTCTCTTATTTTAAAACAGGTCCTTATCAATATTTAAAAGGAATACAAAGAAAAATAATAAAGGTTTCATCATTTTGGTTTTCCTCAAAACTTCTAAGAATAACAAACCAATGATGTGTGTGTGTGTGTGTGTGTGTGTGTAATCAAATCCCAAGTTGGAAGCCTTAAACACATATAAACCTAAGGAACAGTGTAGCGTTTAGAAAGAAAATTGCCCCCAAATGGGGTGGCATTATTAGGATGTGTGGCTTTACTGGAGTAGGTATGGTCTTGCTGGAGGAAGCTTCAGTGTTGAACTGACTTTGAGGCTCACCCAATACCCAGTGAGACAGTTCACTTCTTGTTGTCTGCTGATCAAGAGATAGAACTCTCAGCCCTTTCTCCAGCACCATATCTTCCTGTGTACCACCATGTTCATCATAATGATAATGGACTAAACCTCTGAAGCTATAAGCAAACCACCACAATTAAATGTTTACCTTCATAAGAGTGGTTGTGGTAATGGTGTATCTTCAAAACAATAGAAAATCTAACAAAGACAAACACTAAATGAATACATCATGTTGTATTTATATATTTGTTTGTGTGTGTAAAACAATAATAATAAAAATCAAATAATAAAAGACTGTTAATTTGAGAAGACTGGGCAAAAGCTGTAGGAAGGAGAGAGAGTGGGAGGGATTATGCAAACACAGTACCTATACAAATTTCTCAAAAATGAAAATAAAATATATGAATAAAGATTTATAAAATATTTTAGAAAGTTAGCTAAAGATTTGGGTATTTCAAGTTTAATAATTTGTTTCTTATCATTTAAATTGATTTTAGTGTTGTGAAATTAATGTTTGCACTGATTTTAACATGTACTTGTGAGGTCTACACATTTTAAAAGATTTGTTTATTTGTATATGTGTAAGAAGAGTGCTTCTGTTTGTATTTAGACCATGTGTTTGCCCAATGTTCATGGAAATTGCAAAGTGGAATTGAATTCCCTGGGGTTAGAGTTTTAGGTAGTCATGGGTTGTCTTGTGGTTTCTGTGGGTTTGGGGAACTATGTTTCATCTATAAGAACCACAATTTTTCTTAGCTACTTTTCTCTAGTTCTCAGCCTCTATTTTGGATCATTATGCTTTGGGACTTCAGATCTGACCTGTAAATCTTTTCACACAAATGTCACTGAAGAGCTGTGTTCATTGGTCCCAACAGCCTCGGTCTATGGTTTCTCCTAGATTTGACATAGTCTTTCACTACAACTCCAAACTGAGTCACAGTGAATGGTAAGAACAGAGGAAGAGCCAGATGGACTCTTGTCATGACAGGAAGCAAAATTTTCTCATTCTATATTTTTATAACAACTACTGCATTTTCAGCTACAACTGCTTCTCCTCTTCTTCTGCTGCTTCTGGTGCTACTCCTGCTTCTTTGCTTATGTTTTTCCTTCTTTCCATCCATCCTTCCTTTCTTCATCCCTTTCTTCCTTCCCTCCCTCCTTCCCTTTTTCCTTCCTTCCTTCCTGCCTGTCAGAAGCACAAAAGTCCTTGTGTTCGCAGATATGCACTAGGAAACCAAAAATTAAACAGACAGAATCTCTTCAAAATTAGAGATACAAAACCCGTTTTCCACCAAGAAGACTGAGAATGAAGGTGTGTAATAGTCAAGGTGATTTCTGTATTATCTGTATGGTGAGTAGCTCCTCCAGGTTCCCACAAGCAACCTCAGAGGTGGCTGATAGCCATGTTGACTTTTTTCTCTTTTTTTTTTTTTTTTTTTTTTTTTTTGATTTTTCGAGACAGGGTTTCTCCGTAGCTTTTTGGTTCTGGTCCTGGAACTAGCTCTTGTAGACTAGGCTGGCCTCGAACTCACAGAGATCCGCCTGCCTCTGCCTCCCCAGTGCTGGGATTAAAGGCGTGCGCCACCACCGCCCAGCTAGCCATGTTGATTTTTTGTTCTTCTGTCTGTATGACTGAGAACACAACATGTCCTCTCCTAGGCCCTTAAGATAGCACATGTAACCTATCTCTAGACCACATCTTCATGGAAGAAGTCACATGCACTTTGAAAAGAGATCAGCATAATTATGCCTCATTGTACACATGAGACTGTATTATACCAGGAACCACCCCCCTCAAATTGCACTGTACTTAAATATGCCTAAAATAAACTGCCTAGTGTCAGACTCTAGAACAGTGATTCTTAATCTGTGAGTCCCAACCCCTCTGAGGGTCACATATTAGATATTCTGCATATCAGATATTTACATTATGATTCATAACAGTAAGTAGAAAAAATACACTTATGAAATAGCACCGAAAAAATTTTATGGTTGGGGTCACAACATGGGGAACTGTATTAAAGGGCGGCAGTGTTAAGAAGGGTGAGAGTCACTGCTCTAGAGATTCTAGTTTGAACCAACACAGCTATGGAGACTTGTCAAACTGGACTTTCTTCTTTCCTTACTCAGATTCTTACTCTCCTTGGTCTGGTATTTGCAGAGACCCACATACCTCTCATTATTTCTTTTATTTCTTATTTTTCTTTTTGATAACCTACTAAATTCAGTGAATGCTGCCTATTCATATGTATACACCTATACATGCATGGGTGTGGTGACATCCACTGGAACATGGGAAACCTATCAGTGGTGACACCTTCAGGAATGACTGATTATCCCTTCCTCATAAATAATTACCTGCTAATAGCTCCTCCTTACAGAAGTCTTTAAGAGTTTTGGAGTACATACTCATATATGATTCAAATTGCAAACTTTTGCTTGAGGGTGATAACTAACCCTGATAATTCTTGTTTCCTCAATTGTCATCATTTCCAAAAGTCTTATTAAATTCCTTGGGCTCAAAAATGAAATACATCATAGGGGGAATAATATCAGTATTGGGTTAATAGACCCTGACAAGTAAATAAGTCATTTGAAGTATTTCCCACTCCTTTAATTTACTAGAGATATTATGCATAGTTATCCTTCATAAAGAAGACAATAGGGATAAAATGTAAAACATTTGGTTCCAAATATTCTTCCAATACACACATCTTTTTGATCTTGTGGTGTTTGAAACATTCTGTCAAATGCAAAGGCCTCAAGACAGATGGTGCATGGACATATTCCTCATTGGTTTTAGAGACTATTAATAAAAAAGGAATGTGTGTGTACAGTGATTAAAGCAGAGTAACAGAACTGATGATGTCTGTTGATAGGTGCCGTGGGATGGTCTTTCTCTATTCTAAGAATATGTGTGGTTCTCATTGATTGATAAATAAAGCTTTTTTGGCCTATGGCAAGGCAGAATAGAGCCAGGCAGGAAATCCAAGAAGAGATACAGAGAAGAGCAGAGCTTGAGAAACAGCACCCAGCTTCAAAGGAAGAGAGACATGCAAAAAATGAGGTAAGAAGTCTCGAATAACATGGCAAAGCATAGATAAGAAATATGGGTTAATCTAAATTTAAAAGCTAGCTGGTCATTAGCAAAATGTTTATAATTAATGTAAGCATCTGAGTGATTATTTGGAAATGTCTGAGGAACAGGGATGGACAGACAAACCTCTGATTACAGATAGCAAATGACAGTTCAATACACAGAGACAAAAAAACTAAGTATGTGGGGTAATTTTGGGAGACTGACTCAAAAAGATTATATTTGATCTAGGTTTTATGATAGATATAAATTTTGGAGATTTTGTCATAGAACAGAGAAAGACATTCAGATAGTAAAAGATACAAAATATAACTCAGGAATGCAAAGGGTAGTTATAATAACAAGCTCTGGAACTCCAGCCTAAGATTAACTAATCTTTTTATGAATGTTATTTGATCCTCATCAGTTCATTATAGGCAAGAGCTATCTATCTCTATTTTAGAGATCAAGAATATGATATACAAAGAATTTAAATGTATTCTAAGGTTGGTCCTCAAGCTGGAAAATAAGAATTTAGGTTTATGAACTATGGTTCCAAGGCTCACATTGCCAACATTACCTCCCAAGGGTCATCTTCAAGCCATGTATGGCAATAATTAAAGGAAATGGGTGAAAAAGAAAAAAGAGAATGAGACTAAAACTCAAGCCTTAAAGAAAACAGACTATCTCAATTAGAGATCAAATACTGTGAAATGTTTCAAAATGAATAACTGTCAATTAGTTTGATGTCTTTAATGGGAACAGCATAATTACACTTGTATTTATATTATACTATGCTTATATTTTGCAATATAACAAATGCTTAGTGTCCTTTGGACTGCAGGTAGGATAGAACATCTGATTTATGTAAGAGAAAGTTAAATAATTGACAATTAAACCTGAGAAAGGGGGAAAAAAACTAGTTTATCTTTTCATGCAGAAGATAACAACAAACAGACACCCACAGAGTTTTAAAATCAACATGTCTTTGCCCAGAACTAAACATCAGAAAAGGTTGTGCTATAGTGTCAGGTTTCAATCAGGAGTCTATCTCTGATTTGAAACCCAAAGACATAGCACAGTTATATCAATATATTAGGGTCTTTGTCCGAAGCAGTGAAATAATGAAAGCCAGGAAGTTGTATTTACTCTAATACTTCAAATCTGAAAAACCACCGTGTAGAGAATAAATTATAGAAGACAGATATGGAAAGAGGGGACTATTTATTTGTCAGAGATAAGCTTACTGACCCAGGTACTTAAAGTGTCTGTGTGAGGACACATAGTTGCTGAGGTGAAAAAATATGTGATAATCAACCTGGATAAAGGACAAAACAAGAGTGGGTAGTCAGAAATCACCCCTGAAGGCTTGAACTTAGGTGACATGGAAGATGTGCGTGTTCTCTATTTTACATGTGTTCATAAACAGGGTTCACAAGGGGACTTATTTTTCTGAATGCTGTCTTCCTGCTGCTCTTCACCTGTGTTGTTTAAACTGAACATAACTTTTCTGAGACACACAATTTCCGTATAATTAATTTTTAGCAGTAAGTTGTTTTTTTGTTTTGTTTTGTTTTTGTTTTTGTTTTTAATTCTATGGGTCCTTCTTGGATCAGAGAATAGAAATGTTCAAAACAGATCACCAGCTCAGACAAGTAGCTTTGTTAGGTTATTTCTGTAGTGGAACATTGAACACTGGTCACTTGAAGGAAAGAAGATACGATTGTAAGTGAGTTACAGAAGAGGGATGTTAGCAAGAAGTTTGCAAAATCACTAGATCAGGGGCTGGAGAGATGGCTCAGTGGTTAAGAGCACCGTCTGCTCTTCCAGAGGTCCTGAGTTCGATTCCCAGCAACCACATGGTGGCTCCAAACCATCTATAATGAGATCTGGTGCCCTCCTCTGGCGTGTGGGTATACATGAAGGCAGAAAGTTGTATACATAATAAATAAATAAATCTTTAAAAAAAAAAATCACTAGATCAATATTGGTGGGATGAAAGGATTTTGGGAAGAGAGGGAAGGGCATTGATTCCTCTACTTTGGACCAATCATTGTGAGAAGTATTTCAACAAACCTTATCATTTAATACTCCCCTAAATTTCCAACTGCCTTAGTCCTTCACACTGCTACAAGAAAATATCATATGCTGGGCAGCTAACATATACATATTTCTCAAAAGGTACCATCTCCTAGTTTTGTCAACATAGAGAGGAATGATTTAAATTTGAAATTTAGGGAAACAGAAACATCCAAGCCAACCTACAGTCATGGTGCAACTTCTGGCTCCATTTTATAGATGACCAACGAGAAAAAGGAACACATTTCTGAATCACAAAACTTCTTGCCTTTTTAACGGTTTTTAGATGCACTTCTTCCTCATCTCATACCAATAACTTTGCAACTCAAATCCATGATCTTCCTCAGATGTCATCTGCTTAATTAGGGTTATAAATTCCAAGTCAGTATTTCTACTCACAGGGTCTATTCCCAGTATCAAACCTCATTTGTCCAATGGACATCTACAGACCCCTGTTCTAGTAACATCTTGGGTTCTCATAGTATTTATAAAATAATCAATTTTTGTCTTAGGAGTTCTTCCATAATTTAGTTAATTCTGTTAATGAATCTGACATATTCTCAACAAATGTAGCATCTAAAGTTAGTATGAGCTTTATCTTTTACCTCTTAGATGTAATGTTTTTTTAGATGTAGTTCTAGTAGGTCATGTTCATGTAGCATTTCACTGTTGCCCAGTTAAGCAGTCTATTAAAGAAGATTACTCTGAGTATCCAAACTCATGGGGTCCTCCACAGCTGGGGCCCAAAACTATTTCCATGCGAATTTTCCCTTGTTGTTTGTACGTAGGTGAAGCACATTACTCTCACTACTTTGTAACATAATACAATGGATGCTTCATTACCAGCATGGACCTACATTGTGTGTGTGTGTGTGTGTGTGTGTGTGTGTGTGTGTGTGTAAAAGGGAGAGGGAGAAGAAAGAGGGAAAACAGGTGCAGTCTTCAAGAATGTTCTCCCCCTTTCTTTTTTTGTCATTAACTACATTTGACTCCAGAAAAATGAGCCTCTAAATTTTAGTGATTAATTGGGCAGAGGTGTGTTTTCTGCCCTCATTCCCTTCATTATGTGGCTTTGCTTTGTTCTTCTCATTTTCGGAATTAGCTAATGGAGAAGCTTTTGAGAACGCAGCCTTCTTCGAACAGAAGGAACAGAGAACACTGGGGGTGATGCGATGCTTCTGAAAGCTTTTTCTTGGAAATGGAGAACATTTTATCAGCCAAATCCAGTCATTTGATGAAAGCTGACATAGTTAGTACAGGAAATATAATTCCTCTTCATACCCTGACCCAGGCAGGAGCATTAAGGAACGTTTTTGCCCTAATACCATCTACTATCCCTTCTGACTCCACCATAAAAGTGCCAATGACTTAGGATATGTGGTGTCTCTTGGACGCTTTTTTGTTTTTTCCAGATCAAGTCACTTTCACAACATAAAACCTTCACTAGACCTATATCTTGCCATCATTTCTGACAGCATTTCTTGTTCTGACTCTCCCCTTGCACACAGACTGCGAGTTCTGTTGATACCCAATAACAATGGATGCCAACAGGGTATGGTCTGCCCTGCAGTGAATAATAAATACTGAGTTAAGTTGCTTTATCTTGTGATTGAATATTTTCATACTAAGGAAAAGTGCAAAATAGTTGTCAAGCTTATTAATGTATATTTACCAGTGTTATCGTTATCTTCACCTCTTATGCAAATGTCATACGATACATAAGCAGGGACTGTTTCTAGTCTTCATTTGCTTAGTGCCCAGAAGATAGCACAATAAAAGTGACTGTAATTCAAGTGATTTCTACTTAACCCACACTGATTGCATGCTACAAAATGTAAGACTTACCTGGCAATGACAATTGGGCTGACGTTATACATATAAATGGTACTCTACACTACATCAGTGTCTCCTGAGTTTATTCTTGTGCTCCACTATGAACAGAAATATAACGTGTCATGTGAAATGAAAAAAGCATGTTCTGAAGCCGGGCGATGGTGGTGCACGCCTTTAATCCCAGCTCTTGGGACGCATGAGGCAGGCGGATCTCTGGGAGTTCGAGGCCAGCCTGGTCTGGAAGAGCTAGTTCCAGGACAGGAACCAAAAAAGCTATGGAGAAACCTTGACTCGAAAATCAAAAAAAAAAAAAAAAAAAAAAAAAAAAGCGTGTTCTGTTAAGTGACTGAGTGAAACAATCAATGACTTACTTAAAAAGTAACAATGCAGCCGGGCGGTGGTGGCGCACGCCTTTAATCCCAGCACTCGGGAGGCAGAGACAGGTGGATCTCTGGGAGTTCGAGGCCAGCCTGGTCTACAATAGCTAGTTCCAGGACGGGCACCAAAGCTACAGAGAAACCCTGTCTCGAAAAACCAAAAAAAAAAAAAAAAAAAAAAAAGTAACAATGCATTAAACAGCATGTTCAAAACGGAGTTTTTGGTAATAAACCACAAGTATACTCAAAGATATGAAGGGTAATTCAAGTATAGTGTAGCAAATATCAGACTTTTATGTAAATTCCCAAACATGATGCTTGCAAAATGATTTTATGAAATAGCTACATAGTAGAACTTTTTTTAAACAGTAAGTTCAAGAGCATAGTAATTTTTCCCAAAGAAAAACACATAGACATAAGTATATTTACAGATATCTGGAGTTCCTTAACATATTTCTTGAAAGCATTTTTTTTTCATGATGGAAACGACAAACAAAGCAAAGCAGAAGAGACAGTCTCAAACTATTTCAGTAGGGTCTTCTTCACGTAAGTGAACCAGAGAAGTATGTAGTGGAATCCCTGCTATTTCCCTGTGGATGTCTTTAACTTAGCAAAAGTTCATTTTGTTTTCATTTTATGTCAGAGTATGCAGTGCCAGCAGCAGCAGTGCGAATGACCTAAGCCTGTAAAGTCAGCATTACATAGCCCTTCCTATCTGAAGAAAACCCTTCATGGAAAGCAGGTCACCCCTGGGGTTTCAGTCACAAAAAGAACAGCAGTCATGGATATGGTGATAGCCAAGTCCAAATTCACAAATACTGAGTCAAAACTACAATAAAAATGATGGCTCATTGTATGCATAAAAGAAAAATCTGTCCATAGAAAATTCCTTGTCTGGAATCCGTGTGCCTATCTAAGGGCTCTACTTTGCTTTTAAATCTCATTCTCTCATTTACTATCCTTGTTCTTAGTCCTGAACACAAAATATTATCAATATCAGTTATTCATTCAGTTTTTTTCCTTCTTCAATGATTTAAACCACAAAAACCACAAATAAATTACTGGGGAAATGTTTCTGTTTTATTGCATGCAACTGGTAAGTTGTAAAAGCACAAATGATAAAATTTTTATCCTTGAAATTCTTGCTTCAGAATATGCCAACATAGAAGCTGCTTGTAGGAATTTAGTAGAAGTCCCTCCTGTACAAAAATTAGTTAAATATTTTTAACTGTTTGATAATACTTAGGGTATCTAAAATGTTTTGGTATATTTATAGCTGTGATATAGCCACCTAGAAAAGAACCTAAAATATATGGACAATTATAAAAGGAAAAGTGAGGTGCTATCCCTGTTGTTTTTACTTTACATTTTATTTAATTTCCATTGTTATTTTTATATAAGAATTAATTATTGTGACAACTTACACAAGGTCATTAAACATATGGCACAGTCATCATTTGAATACAAGGCAACTGACAGAGGGTATATTCTTAGTCATGAGTGCTAATATATAAATAGACTGTGTTCATCTATTTCTCATGTCTTAGTAAATAAGTTATTTAAATTTCACAGTGGAGGGGCACATTACTCCAAAGCCATTTTTACTCAGAGACTGATGCCAATTAAATCCAAGATCACTGGGAAAGAAAAAAGAAACTGATTTCATGGACATGAATGTGCCTCTTTAACTTTATTATTAATTCATATATAACATATTTATTGAGCATTTGCTTTGTGCCAGTTTCTAAATGGTGCATTTATTTCCTGTTAATGTTGTTGTGACATTAATGGCTTTAAATCATGAGAATTTCTTCCTTTGTTCTTGTAGAGTTCAAAACCTAAAATAGAAGTCTACACAAGTCTACAAGCTTCTGGAATAAAAAGTTGAGATATCTACATTTGAGGAACTATTAAATGATGAAGAAGAGGAGGTAAACACAGTTTGTATAAAAAGGAGTACTTTAGCAGCCCCAAAGCCATTGGTGTTAATTCATTTGGAACTGTAGGAAGTTTTAATTAATGATACAAAAAAAATAAAAAGAACTATATTCAGAAAATGGTACCAACCATGAGAAGAGGAATATTCTTCAAGTCATTCTTTCCCCTTTACAACTGTTCTTCCACATTTGTAAGTGACAAATGCTTTCACAGAAAAAATGTTTTTAGGTCTTAATAAAAAATATCTTCATCATAATTCTAATTTAAAATATCTGAAAGCACACCTTTTGTGGCCTAGTTCTAAGGTTGAGTCATGATTACATATTCACTTCCTGAAACTTATCAAACCCATCCATGTTTAACTACCTCCACTAACCCCAATCCATGGTTAAAACCCCAAACTAGCATTTCCCAAACATCTGTAACTTCTCTCCAGCATAACATGTCAGAATAATGCAGAAAAAAATATTTTAAAATCCAAATGGACCACATAAGTGTTTGCAGCTCCTTCACAGTCGGAGATAACATATGGCTGAAAAGTTCTGAATCAATTACTCATAATGTTTTAGTACCTGTTTACTTCAGGCTTTTTTAAATTCATATGCTGTCATTTGCCAGTCCTCATTCCTATTTAGTAAGTGATCTTTTTATACCGCATGATAGTATATTTTAGAGCATGTGAATCTCAGGTACAGTTCCTTATACTCATGTAACTTTCTAATTCAGGGGACACCATTTGAATCCTTGCAAACCATTCACAGAAATTCATTCCAAGCAGTTAATTCCAAGGTTGGTGCCGATCAAGGGAATTTTTGAATTAACAGTGAGAATGTGGGAGAGTATGTCAGATGGCTGGTGACTAGAATTTGTTTTAAGCATTGCAGATCAAATATGTAAACTGAAAACCAAACATTGTCATCCCTTAATCTTATCTGTATTTTTTATTTTGCAAGAAATGTTTTCTATATGCTGGTATGAACTGATGTGATTTATTTAACCTTAAAATCTTTGCAAGGTTATTTTTAAAAGAAAGGATTGATATTAAAAATATCTGTTCAGCTTAAATATGTCTAAAAACCTTCACGAGAGAATCCAGAAGGGAGGAAAAGAATCCTTCCAAATCCTGTTGCCATATTTTACAAGCTGAGATATAGAGATGCCTGAAGCATAGGAGGCAAGTCCAAACGTCAGTGCTCCAATTGCTATGAAAGTGTTTAAAGTACTTGTTTTGTGGGCAGGCTTCCAAAAAGGTGGTTCTATTTTGTTACACTATTTTTGGGGGCACAGTTCTGCTCCCAGTTTCCTACAACTTCCAGTCTTTGGAAATGGCAATGCTCAGTGACTTAGTTTGAGTCACAGGACTTTTACCATGCCAAGAATTCCATCATAATTTGTTTTCCTTAAAGAAAAAATAGTCTCTTGCTGATTGATTAAAGAATGGATCAGGGAACTTGTTCTAGTCCTTCTTCAGGAAAGAATATTGTTTTTCCTACATTAAGTGGAAAGTAAATTAAAAAATCTGTGTTTAGATTACATCATTTTTGTTCATGTAATCATGTCTAACATTGCAATTCTATTCATTCCAAGTTCATGCTATATTTTGCAGGAAAGGCCTTTTGAGATTTCAGGCTAGAGGTCATTTCTAATTTAATCCTCCACATTTATGGGCCACTAAATCATGCACAGGAACTCATTGATAATTTTACAGTGTTCAAATACTGCAGTTTTAACCACAACTTGGGTGGAGTATCAAGAGGTTATTTCATTGCTCACAGTTTAATAGCCTCTGGACATGGTGCATCCATTTAGATTTATCAACTGATGCTTAATGACTTTCAATGCCCTATTAACACACAAGAATTAACACACCAAAAATGCTTGTTTGGCCATGAAATTAGAAATGTTCAAAATGCCAAAGAACATTAATTTTCCCTGTAAAGTGGTCTTTCTGAGACATGTGACTGGAGTTGCTTTTAAAATGCAGGCTTTTTCTTTAAAGAAATCTGGTGAAGTCATTAAAATATCTATAGACACAAGGAATATGGACTAGTTGCATTTTTTTAAATAAAACAAATTCTTGTCTTAGTTTATCTATTTAGACCTATTACTTTTAAAATAGAGAACAGGCAACTTAGATGGAGATGAAAAAAGCAGCCTGCTTGATGCAAGAAATTAGATAGATTATCTAACTGTCTGCCCTACCAGTATGTCTTAATAAGAACACTCAGCTGCCAGTTTTTCAACTCCTCCATAAGAAACCAGCAATGATAATGCATGCCTATAAGATACAGCTTGAGAGAATAATATCTGTCAAAAATTTTGACTGAAATTGTAGGGGACTTCAAATGTGTATTAGAAAATGGTCTAGAGGTTGATTATGAGTACATTTTGAATACTATATTAAACGAGAGTGGTTTTATTTATTTACTTTTTACAAATTATATCACTCACACACATACGCACAGCAGTAATACTAATGAAAGACTGGTAGATGATCAGAATCAAGCATTTCAAAGTATGACAGTTGCAAAATCAGTTATAACTCTTGTTGATTAATTTTATAAGCCTAGTAATAAAAGTAAGTTTATTGAGGCATTTATTTTATATATGAAGATTTATGCTGTTCCATATAAAGTATAAAATATGTGATAGAGCTGCTTCAAAGTTCTATCAGTTACAGTTCATGTCTAAGGGATAGTGCCTCATTATTCAGATCATGTGAGACCATTTCAACGTCCTTCGACTTTTAACATCTCTAATTACAAACAATCCTATTTTTTCATGAAGAGATTGATAGATAAATGACAGCAGAGAATTATACGCACCAATAAAAACAGACTAATTAGCTATGTGTACATTATTCAGAAACTACTCAAACAGGAGGCTAGAGATGTAGTTCCATTGGTAGAGTGCTTAGATAGCATGCATAAGCATGTATGTTCAATCCTCAGATAAAAGCTGAGTATGTTGGCTCCAACCCTCAAACCCAGAACATGGGAGGTTAAGACAAGAGAATCATAAGTTCATAGTCATCCTTACCTACCTAGTGAGCTCAAGGCCAGTTGGGTTGACATGAGACTCTGTTGAAGAAAACAAATGAACAAACAACAAGAACAAATAAAGTTCACCTCTGGGTGCTTAACTGTAGATAGCAAAGCTCCAGCTTAATAATAGGACTCACTTTGCCGTTATATGAGTGTGAGAATACAGAGACAAGGGCATATAATCTAAATCTTTCGGGACTTATAATTTTTTAATGTCTGTCACGACGTTATTCTCAATCTTTCCTTGGAATTGGAACACTTGTTTCTTGTTTGTTGCAACCCTGAATTTTTAAATAGCGTAATTTACCTGATTTCATAGACTCCCAAGTAGGAAGTGAACTGGGCTCATGATAGATCCACCCAGAGTCTCCCTATAAGTTTTGAGTAGCTGACACTTACATGAGATGCTTCAACTTCAGACTTCTGATTTTATAACTGAAAAAGTCAAAAGTTCTGAGATTAGTAACAAGTAACCGTCTGCGTGTAGCAAGATCATGAAACTGAGGAAGAGTTAAACATGATAATATATATGGTACCCTCCTCTACAAATTGATACGCTGAAATCTTACTACTCAATGAAATGACTAGTGAATGAAAATATAGTACCCATGAACGGAAGTAGGGTCCTTGTAAAAAAGGCCTCAGGGATGTCTCTCCCAATTTCTAGACTGTATGACCACTGTGAGAATATAGCTATCCATATGAAAGCAAGCCACAGTAGTTTGTATCTGGAATGTATACTCTTCGGTCCTGTGTGTTAAAGACATGGCCTCTAATGAGGTCTTACTGACAAGGGTTAGGATCTTTAAAAGATGAAGCTTACTGAAAGGGCCTCTACTCATTGCTGATAAGAGCTTGAAGCAGATAGTTTGACACCAGACCCTTTTGTCTCTTATCTTTTATAATTGACATGGAGTAACTGTTTTTTTCTCTCTCGTGTTCTTCTGCTGTGATATATTCTATGACATGATAAAAATATGACCAACTGAATATGAGCAGGAACATTTATGCAATCCAGAGATGCAAGTTATGATGGCAACTGGATCATGGTCTTTCCAGACATCAGAACTATGATAAGCAAGCCTATTTTGTTTATAAGCTACCCATTCCACAGGAATGCACTGTAACGGTCTGAATGGTCCCAAAAATGAAATATTCACATCCACCACAAAGGCAGGCTATCTGCTGCTGAACGTGGACCACATTTTAGCCCTCCACTCTGCATTGTAGCTCCTACTAATCTCTTTCAAAATGACTTCATGCGAGCCCTTCTGTCACTGCCTCTTCTTCAACCCTTCTCTTAGTTTTATCTATTAGGGACAATAGTCACATATTTTCTGTCTGTGTCAGTGAGGAGTTGGCTTTCTTATACTAAGAGATACAATAATTTTCAGCCTTACCACAACCTTATTTATTATTCCAATAAAATTATGACATTTGATTGAGAGGTTGAATATTACTTGCAAAAAGTCAGATCTGGAAATACATTCCTGATGAAAATAGTAAATTGAGCGAGGGTGTTAAATGAATGTCCCATTTAGGACTGAGCATGCAAAAGTCTTTTTATTCTCTACACCTAAACAGTTTGAGGTAATATCAGTTACTGCAAGGAGACATTTCACTGCTGAAAACTAAGAAATGTTCTTAATTACAGATATAACTATAAATCATTAAAAATCATTTTAAGATTATGTCAGTTTTACACAATAACAGTATTGAGTTTTCCGCTAGGACCTATGCCCTATTTAGGTATGGGTTCTTTGCCCCATTTAGCAGTATCAGTTATGAGTTCCATCTCATACATTAGGCCACAGATCCAATCACAAAATGTTTTGTTATTCCAATAACATTTGCACCAGAATTACAGCAGCGGACATATGTTATCATGACAGCTGTTGATGTAGCTTGCAGGATTCACAGCTGAGTGAGGTTAAGAATTATTGTTCATTTTGAATTGATGACCAATGGAGTCACAAAGGCCTCAAAATGTTAGAGGCTATTGCTAAAATTCTTGGCTACCCTCCAAAACTTGATGGTAAGAATATGATGCTTAAAACACAATGTATTTGAATCACAGACCATAGAGAATTCAACCTATTACTCGTCTGCCCCTACCTTGTGTTTCTGGTGTTAGAAGGAGCTTAGAAAACTACTGGAGAAGAAAGTATACCTCAAGTATAATGTTATTTATGAACCAAAATAGTATATCTAGAGATTCCAGTAGGCCTTAGCATTTATTAATATGTCAGCAAAGATATGTTCCGAGAAATCCAGCATTAAAAAAAAAAACAACAAAAAAAAAAAACTAAACTGGAATAGTGTGTTAGAAGTGAAACCATCTTTATTTTTAATGTCTATTAAACCATTTAGTAATGAAAATAATATAAACAGTAATTGATCACTGGCTTTTAAAATATGAAAGTTATTTAATGTCATATGTCTTGTTAAGTTCTTGGGTGAACCAGAGTCTAATATAACATCATAAATCAGGTTGAACATGTCCACAACAATCATTTGGCTTTAGAAATTCCCAGGTAATGGTGGGTATTGAATCCACTGACTAATGAGTACAAAGGACACACTCTACCACAATCTATATACCTGAGATACAAGGTTCATACAGTTTTTCTGACTGGTGTATGATGGTATCTTTGACAAAACTGGGAGCACAGGGGTGGAGGAAATGGAAGGGTAGAAGGAGAAGAGGAGGGAAGAAGGGGAACGAGAGGAAAACTTGTGGGAACAGGATAGTCGAGATGGAGAAAGGACAAAGATGAGAGCAAGTAAAGAGATATTTTGATTGAGGGAGCCATTAAGGGACAAACAAGAAACGTGGCACGAGAAAAATTTCCAGGAATCCACAAGGATGACTTAAGTTAGACCCTAAACAATAAAGGAGAAGGTGCCTGAACTGGCCTTGCCTTGTAGTCAGATTGATGAATATCTTAAATGTCATCACAGAACCTTAATCCAGCAGCTGATGGAAATGGAGGCAGAGTGCCACAGCAGAGCACTGGGCTGAGCTCACAAAGTCCAGGTGAAGAGTGGGAAAAATGAGAATATGAGCAAAGAAGTCAAGACAACTATGGGAACACCCACTGAAACAGTTTACCTGAGCTAATGGGAGCTCACCAACTCCAGTCAGACAAGGAAGGAAACAGCATAGGTACAAATTAATTCCTCTGAATGTGGGTGATAGTTGTATGACTGGGCCAGACTGTGGGGCCACTGTCAGTGGCACCAATACTTATCCCTACTGCATGTACTGGCCTTTTGAAAACCTATTCTCTTTGGATGAATATCTTGCTCAGCCTAGATATGGTAGGGAGGATCTTGGACCTTCCCCCAAAGAATGTGGCTTACCCTCTCTGAGTAATGGATGGGGGGTGGTATGAGGTAATGTTGGAAGGAAGGGGAAGAAGGGAGGGAGAGGAAACTGGGATTGGTATGTAAAATGAAAAACGAAAGTTCGTTTTCTTTAAAAGAAAAAGAAAAAGAAAATAAATTTAGCAATTTCACATTCTCTCTTATCGACCCAGGGTCACTTCTTCATAGAGAAAAAGATTGTAGCTTAAAATTAATAATGTCAAGTGTTGAGCTGAAGGAGAAGCATTGTTTTGAATTGGAATAAACCAGATGCTGAATTTTGATACATTTAGCTTAATAAGACTATTCTTTTTTTGTTTTGCTATTCTCTGTTGAAAACTAGATTCTGGTGTGCTTAAATGAAACTGATGTATATTAATTTCTCTGAAGGATGTCGTAGGTTTAGGTATATCCCCAATGAGACACACTTCAGATAATTATCCTTGCATTTGAAGACAACATGAGTATTTTAGTAACTGGTTGAGTTCATAAAATTAATACTGACAACTATTGAGATATGTGGCATTCCATGCAAGTGTATTAATAACCAAAATCATGGGTGCTCAGAGACCTTTGCACATAAGACACGGATGAGATTGGTTTTTAATGAAGATCATGAAAAGTATGGTAACACGCTGTGTGGTTTCAAAGAATTGAAAATAGTGTTGGGTTGCATAGCCTAGTGGGAAAAAAAAAGAGAATAGACTTAAAAAATATTGCCTTCATTAATTGTCATTACAGTCACAAAAAGTTATGAAATTTAAGCACTCAGAACCACTGGAAGCAAAATCCAGAAGAGTTGATGAATTTCTGATTAGATTAGGGTTTTCACACTTTTGGACAAACATATGAAATATTTTTAGATGCTCTTAACTATGTGATTTTCTTTTTCTAAAAATGTTTTGTATATAACTTAAAGTGTTACAAAGAGTGTTGTTTTTAGTCTTTATGCTCAGTCATTCAAAAACTATATGGTGTACATTGCCGTTGGCACTGGAATCATAATGGTGAGCCAGTTGACATTCATTTATTAGAGTAAATATAAATAAGGAATTTGTATAATGTATTTACACATATATAATCACATATATTTGCAAATCATATTTATTTAAAAAATCACATATGTTGACAAACAAAACCATAAAGATAATGGTAGAGATATATTCTGAGAAATATATGATCCATAAATTATATTTTTCCCTGACTCCTTTATTTTGTATTTTGTTGTGTTATTGAGTTGCAATATCTTTCTTTTCCATACTTAGAGGTGGAAAAGAGAGACTGAAGAATAAACAAAAATATGATCACATAGTCCTTTGGTAGAATACCATCCATTGGGTTTCCCATAACCCTTCAATTATGAAGCTCTGTGTGGTGGATGGTAAGCTTCTTTATAGATTCACTTTTCATTGTATCTCACATTTGGTGAGTTGATTTTTCTCAGAATCTTTTGTTCTTAAGTTAGCTTTATTCTCTTGTCATTTATGTATTTAAGCAACCTTAAGTATGAACTTCAATTTCAGGATTGCCCCATACTCCACTTCTATCCTTTCTCAACCTGACAATAACTTCTCCTTACTCTTGACTTCATCCTCAGTGTTAGACTGCAATCATGTCACACAGTTTCATAGAATTTTGAGTTCATACTCGACTGTTCATACTGTTCATGTTGAATGAGTTTCCCTTGGAACTTACTACTGAACTCCAAATACTGTACAGAGGAACCTTTGGACTGACCCTCAACTTCTTCAGTTATATAGTGAAAGCCATGTCTGTACACGCCTCAATTCTTGATCAAAGATCTGTCTCCAGCCCTCAGTTCTGTACATAGCATTGCACTCAATAACTACTTGTATAAGAAAATTTTCAGGGATTCTTACAATAAAGGATAACAGAAACTTATTTTTACTATAATCTTGATGACAATTCTGAGTAAGCATTCATACATTTAGTGAATGTATGGGTACATATAGTGACAATTACTAAAATATATTATGAGTTCTCTTTTAATATGAATAATATTTACTGAAATTTTGAGGAGACAGAGAAAATGGGGTTGCCTTTATTCATCCATATTACTGATTATTTTGTATCTCATGTGAAGATTAAAAACAGTTCTAGAAGGAACCTTAACCTTAGTTAATGTTCACTAATGACATTTATCTGAACAGCATTTAAAAAATGTTAGTGTCTGTTATCTTTGGTATAACAGTATGAGGTAGGAAGCTCATTTTATGGGCATGGGAATTAGGGCCCAAATGAATTAAATGATATAGATTGGATTCTCACTCATATCCTTTGTGCAAAGTACACACTCTGTTTTGTTATGAGAACAGAAGGCTTGCCAGTGCAATAGGCACATAAAAACCATTGAATTAGGGCTAGGGAAAAAGTCATTGGTTCAAGCATCATTTCACAAGTATTAAAAATATAGTTGACATCCTCAGAATCCCATGTAAAAACCCATGAAATAGGGGAGCAGGGCACTGATGTAGGCTAGACAAGGAAAATTCCATTTTTCATAGGCACAAGGGCCCCGAGATGCTCTAGTCAATAGTCCTATACCCATGAATACATGTAGCAGTAAATGAACACAGTAGTGTATGCGTGCATGTGTGCATACATGAATTCATGTGTGTATATGTGTGTGTAAAGAGCATATGAATTTGGAAAGGAAAAGGTGCTAGGGGTATAGGTCCCTGCTCTGACACACTATTCCTGCAGAGACGTGAGCAATCTCTACTTGCCAAGATAAGGAATTGTCAACACACCGAACTATAGATACCACCAAAGTCTAACTTAGTGGGTGAAACAATTTTTTTATTGAGATTATTTTTTGGGATAAAAATTATTTATTTGTTTACAACAAATATGCATAACCAAAGATAGGTACATCACCAAAACTATCTAGGGATAGATGGCAGTTCATAGAAGCTGGAAATCTGGAATATACTTAATAGCCTACAGGAAGCTACACATCTCCTCTTCAGCAATTCTATTTTTTTTTATTCTTTTAGGCAATTTGAAAGATCTGACTCTTTTCTGTGATTAGCTTTGTCTAAGAATCTCAGCAATCTCTTTTTTTTTTTCATGGGGTGGGGGTTCAAGACAAGTTTTCTCTGTAGTTTTGGTGCCTGTCCTGGAACTAGCTCTTGTAGACCAGCCTGGACTTGAACTCACAGAGATCTGCCTGCATCTGCCTCCAGAGTTCTGGGATTAAAGGTGTGTACCACCATGGCTCGACTGATTTTTTTTTTGGTTTGGTTTTTGTTTTTATTTGTTTGTTTTGTTTGAGTCTCAGCAATCTTTACCACTTTTTTTATTCCTGGAAAAGGAAAAGCCTGATGAATTTGGTTACTTTCATGGACTTCCTAAAGCTTTGTTTATTTCCTCTCGTAATTATCTTTCCTTAAGGATAGAGCATTTAAATTATAGAGGAAACTAGTATACAACAGCAGAGAGAAATTGCAGAAGGAATAAGGACTGATTTAGACAAAAACCATTATTTAATATGTATGTATGTATATATTACATGTATATAATTACATACATTTGCATGAAATTCACATACAAATATACTATAAATACTTTTTTAATTTTCTAAGGTGTTTTTATTCATAGTAAAAGATCACTTGAAATTAATGATATAAGTAGATCCTTCAACCAGGATTGACAATATACTTAAGATGACCATTAAGGCATATTCCTCAGAAATAATTTAAAAATACATTTCTAAGTACTACTGTTTACTGACAATGTATATTATTGTTCAGACACTTATATAGAAATGCATAAATTGGCTTTTGTGCCTATGAACACAATACCCTTTCCTCACCTACATGGATCATAGAGTAATTTAGATATTTAAGCCATTTTTTTAAGAACTACATTTTAGGAGGCCATAGCTGTTGCATAGGATTTTACTGAGAGAAAAAAATTGAAAAAGGTTATAGAAAAGGTTGATCTTTTTGACTGCATGTAGAAAATTTGTGATTCATAGAAGCTGGTCAATTTTCCGCATAAACGGTAATTTAGAAAGAATGGATTTCAACCCTAGCTGATGACCTTGTGGTGTTTAAGACATCAGTTGAGGAAGTAATTGCAGATGTGGTACTTACACGCTAAAGATACAGTTAAATTATTTCTATCTTCTCATAAATATTTAACAACAGAGAGCTTCTTCTTATGCATAAACAAGGAAAATGGTTTCTTTACAAAGCATTTTATCCCGATGAGAGACTGTGGTTATTGCTGAAATGATAACAAAGGTTTTAAATCATTGTCCTAATTTAATTGATGATGCATGAACAGTGTTTTGAGAGTACCGACTCCAGTTTGGAAAACTTTTAACTCTGGATAAAAGCTATTAAAAATCATGGAATGCTTCAGGGAAATATTTCATGTAAAAGTCATTCAGTATAAAAGTTTCTTCAATATTTTAAAAGGTCACTGTAATAGCCCCCAAGTCTAGCAACAACCACCCTGGTCAGTAATTAGTTACAAATATTGAGCAACAACCTCCATCAGCTAAAGCATCGTATCTCACCAAATGTTCAGGTGATCCTGAATAATCCTTAGTAAAAGTATTTTGAATGAAATTATGAAAAGACATGTCAGGAAATACTATATTGCTTATCAATGGATTGTGATGCATTATAGATGTAATTTTTGTCCATATAGGGAAACAAATGTTTTTATTAGAGTTACTTATAATAAAATTTATTTTATGTTGTCTAGATATATCTGTTAGGTATGCCTATATTTACACATATTTAGACATGTGCACATATACTTTTATGTATATCTACACATGTGCTTAGAAAAGCAAGCATGTAGATATTCAATATATATTAAAATATATTTAAAACATATATCACATCTCAATATCCTTAAATATGCTTGTCTACATGAAAAATATGAATGCTTTTGACTCAGAAGAACAATTACAACTTCGGAGTGCAGAAACTCAATATGTGAATTTCAATTATGTAAGCTATAAAATATCTGACAGACTAATTAATTTCAGACCTATCCCCTTTACTTCTAAAGTAACAATATGGTGTCTGCTTTGTTATCTTATTACAGAAATCAAAGGAGATGGCACATGGAAATTACTAGCTATGCACAAGTCAAACACTAACTAGCCACTATCATTTTGTTGACGATGCAATTAGCTACTTTTATATGTAAGACATTTTGTACCAAAGCACAATGAAATAATGATGGACATTAAATACTTAATATAACATGATTTGTTGAGTTTAGTTTACCCGGTAGATTATAAAAATGAAAAAATAATCCTACTATATTGGGGTTGTTGGACAAAAGTAGTTGGGATATTTATTGAAAGGCATAAGGCAAAATAAAATGGAAAATGTAAGAAGTGGTAGTAATAGTTAAGCAGGGAGGAGACTGAAAATTGAGAAGTGAAAAATTAACATGAGGTTGTCTATTAAATTGTGTTTGAAATGGTCACATCTGGACAAAATGTACTGGTGAGGTACAAGAGCCTTATGTCTAAGAAGCAATGCAAACTCTGTGCAGCAATAATGAGTCGAATTTGTCTTATTCCTTTCCCTCGGGATCTCTTTGCCCTGGTTCAGATCTATAGGAGGAGACATTTACTTAACTAATTTCCTACTATACAAATATTAGAAGTGGAATTTTCATGCAGGACAGAGTTTTATTGTTAGTGATCAATATTTTGAGAGCAAAGCAAAATGACAGGTAATGATCTGATAGAGAAGAAAAGAAGAAAGGCCCTAAAATCCACTTTTAGACTAAGCTGTGGTGATTTGAGGTAAGAACAATTATACATACATATACCTTTCCCCTTCATGAATGAGCATATTGTAAACAAGCTCATAAATGTTCTTTGAAATGATGGTTTGAGTTATCAAAAAACAGGTTGTTACGTTCACTACTACATCCAATGACATAGGAGTGTAAAATGCACTGTGGGACGGCACCATTAAAATAATTACTATTTTCTACACAGATGGTGTTGAATAGTTGCATAATTATTGCTTATCTTTCCCGAGTTAGATTCATTTATCTGTCACAGACACATGAGAATACATACCTAGTGAGGTTTCTGTAGGTGTTAAGTAAAAATCATAAATGTGATTGGCTCTTACTATCTGCTTTAATACGATCTGTGTTAGTTATTTAAAAAATTACTTTTTAATGTATTTACCATGTTGCAAGTTAAATTATCAGATCTCTTTCTGTTAAAAACAAAAACAAAACAGCCCCCACAAAAATCCAGAATATTCTGACAGGTGTAAGATGGAATTTCAGAGTAGTATTGATTGGCACTTCTCTGATGGCTAAGAATGTTGAACATTTCTTTAAATGATACTCAGCCATTTGAGATTCTTTTGGGAATTCTCTGTTTAAATGTGTACCCCATTTTTAAATTGGATTGTTTGGTTTGCTTATGTCTAGGTTCTTGAGTTTTTTACATATTTTAGATATTAACCCTCTGTCTAATGTGGAACTGGTAAAAAAAATCTTTCCTCATTCTATAAGTTGCCATTTTGTTCTATTGAAGGTGTCCTTTGCATTACAGAAACTTTTTAAGTTTTCGAGGTCCCATTTATTAAAAATCATGAAATTTTCAGATGAATACGTAGAACTAGAAAAATCATCTTGAGTAAGGTACATGGACCCAGGAAAACAAATACAATATATATTCATTTATAAATGGATATTTGCTGCTAAGTAAAGTATAACCACACTACAATCCATGGACACAGAAGATAGGTAAAAAGGAGAGGTTAAGTGGGGGCCAAATGGATCTCCTTGGGAAGGGTAAATAAAAGACATTTGTGGGTGGACTGAGGCAGGTGGAGATTGGAAAAGGATGGAACAAAGTAGGGGAAGGAGGAGCAGAGGGAGAGAACAGTGGTAGGCACAACTGAAACAGGTGGGTATGTGGGAGGAAACATGGAAACCTAGTGTAGTGAAAAATTCCTGCGACCTATGATGGTGACTCTAGGAAGGACTTCTTGTAATAAGGGGTATGGAGACTGAACTGGCCATTTTCTGTAACCATGCTAGACTCTTAATGGTGGGACTGGGACAACAACCCAACCTTAAAAACCTACCACCCACAAATTGTCTTGCCTAAAAGGTCACTGGGACAGTGTTGGCTCAGAGTTATTAGAAGTGGCCAACCAGTGACAAATCTAAATTGATGCCCATACCAGGAGAGGAAGCTTATGCCCTAGACTGCCTAGAATGAACGAATCTGGAAGCTGGAAGGCTTAAGACACCTAAAACACAACCAAACAATACTGATAAAGCAAACAGACAAATAAAAATACATCAATAAAAGATTCTTAATGATATTCTGCCACACTTGTCAGATAGGTGCCTAACATAGCACAGTCATCATCAGAGAAGCTTTTTCCAGGAGCTTCTGGGAGCAGACACAGAGACCCACTTCCAAACATTAGGCATGGCTCTTGGAACTCCACAGAAGAAGGGGGAAAAGGTTTGTAGAAGTCAGAGGTGTTGAGGACATCAGAGGAACATGGCCCACAGAATCAACTAAGCAAGGTTCGTAGGGGCTCACAGAAACTGAAGCAGCAACCAGGGAGTCTTCACAGGCCTTCACTTGGCCCTCAGTATGTACAATAGTTATTTAGTTTATGGTTTTTGTTGGACTCCTAAGAATAAAAGTAGGGGTGTCTTTGACTCTTTTACCTGACCCATTTTTCTTCCTATATGTTGCATTACCCAATCTTCAGTTGCTGGTTTATGCCTGGTCTTATTGCATCTTGCTTTGCCATGTTCAGTGGCTATCTCTAGGAGGTCTTCTCTTTTCTGAAGGAATACAGAGGAGGGTAGAAGGGAGGTGAAGACTGCCTGGGAGGAGGGGAGGAGGGCTGGGGTCAGGATATATTGTATCAGAGGAAAAATAAAATATTGTATCAGAGTGGAAAATAAAAACCACCAGAGCATTAAGCTGAAAGAGACCATGGTGTGTTTTAGCCTATTAGAGTATAGGTTACAAACCTGTTAGAGGGGTTCCTTCAAACTTAAGACACATCCAGAAAAGTCCCATTTATTTATTTTTCATTAATACACTGTTTTTAGTGGCTTTATCATATAATTGTATCTGGTTGTTGATTCATCAAGCTTATGTAGAATTCTTAACTCACAAAGGAAGCACAAAACAGTCATGAGGCTGCACAGTATTGTCTCATTCTGAAAGTTTTAAATGACACATTTAGGATTTTTTTTCCAAGACAGGGTTTCTCTGTAGCTTTGGTGCCTGTCCTGGAACTAGCTCTTGTAGACCAGGCTGGCCTCGACACATTTAGGATTTTTTGAGCAGATTTTTGGCAAAGATTGACTTACGCACTTTGCAAGGTTCTCTAAGGATGGAGGTATTTTATTTTAGATCCAGAGAATGCTAATATGTATAATTCATGGAAGTTATTTACTCTTTCACAACAAGTAATATTTCCTCTTTCATTATGCCATTTTGATTGCACTCCAAGGCAGTGCTGCAGGATGCTTTCTCATTTCTCCGTCAACATTGTAGTTCTGAAATATATTATCAATGCAATACCAACACAAAAAGATGCAGAGTATTTGATTTAACTTATAAGTCATTTGGTTTCTTCCTTCTGTTTTGATGAAGATGAAGCAAAGGAACTTGTTATTGTTAGATAGAGGGCATTTGTGCATCCCATATCATTGCAAATCTTCAAGCACAAGCAATCAGCAAGATCAGCTATTGGTCCTTTCTGACGTCCAAAATTTCAGATTGAACAAAGGGCTCATTTATAGGTCTTGATCAGACAGATCATCCTCTTTCTCAACAACTTATATCCTCCACTTCTGAGTGTGTCTGTGTGTGTGTGTGCGCGCGCGTGCGCGCACACACACACACACACACACACAACTAATGCACTGTGTACAGTTTTGAAATGTATTTATAGCTGGCCTCTATTAATCCAACCTTATTTTTCCATGTCTCCTTATTACTGCCACGATATTATCAAGTGGCTATTCAATATTTCTGTTACAAAATCATAAAATGGGACTTGTGAATATAAGGTACAGGACACCATATTAGAACAGTAGTGAATGGACTATATTCAGCCTTGTTCTTGAAGTCAAGGACAATCCTTGTCAAAAGGACCTGTATTGATCAGAACCATAAGTAAAATAAAAGGCCAAAGATACTCCACACATAATTGCATATCTTACATATCAAGAGTCAAAACTACTTAGATCCAGATTTGATAAGAGAATGCTGAGGTATGTATAAAACTGTGGTGGAAAGAAAAGAATTTAGAAGACATGAAAAATAAGATATTAAAGGAGAAAGAGGCGAAGCTACATAGGTCTTTGACAATGTCAAGGGTGAGATTCTTTTTTTTTTTTTTTTTGGTTTTTCGAGACAGGGTTTCTCTTTTTGGAGCCTGTCATGAAACTAGCTCTTGTAGACCAGGCTGGTCTCGAACTCACAGAGATCCGCCTGCCTCTGCCTCCCAAGTGCTGGGATTAAAGTCGTGCGCCACCACCGCCCAGCAAGGGTGAGATTCTTTATGTTAGATATAATATCGTGTAGGACATGATGCTCCATAAATGGGACATTGACATTTGAGATACTGCAGACACTGGAAGGTCTCTGTCTGTATATTAGTTTTTGTCATGATACATGATAGTGCCCCCTCATAAAAATAAGGAACTGAATTTGACTCTGAAGTTAGAAGGTTTGGGACATAGTAAATTGACCCTGTTGATTTGAAGCTGATGGAGGGGCTGTGCACATTTGAGCAATCACACAGAAAGAAAAAGCTACTCTTTCAAAGCTATATACAGTATGTGAAAAACAAAGAGAGATGGATCCCCATGTGGACACACCTTCATTGGCCTAAAACCTTCTGCTGCCCTCACCTCCCAAACTTTTCACTACTTCTCAGCACCGTAGAGTAGAAATTGCATATTGAACATGGGATGCTTTAGGGAATATTCACATTTATACTATAGCAATCTCTCTTTTCTCGATCCCTTCTCTCTTAAAAGAAATCATAAGTTCACCACTGTAGTAGTTCTCTTCTGATCTGTGGAGGAGAGGACTGGTCTTTATATCTGAAGAGTCTGAAGATATTGGACCCAAAGATTTAGAAGAAGATGGCCTCTTTAAATTCCCTTCAGCGTACTATCATGACATCAGACCTAGTTTCTTCAAGTGTACTTCCCCTGGTGACTGTTAGCCATCCTTAAACCTAAGTATTAAATTGCATGGGTTTTTCTGTTTCTTTCAATATTCCCTTCTGAAGCCTCTTTTCTCATCTGAACTAGATATGAAACTGTGTTTATTCATCTCCTGCAAGTCTGTCTTTAGTCAAAGAATCCTAAGACGTGAAGCGAATGATGAGTGAAAATAAACAAGCATTTCTATAAAGATTTATCCACAAGGGGTTTTGTGTGTCATCTAGAGACAGACATAATCAGGGACTGGAAATTCTTATGGAAAAATATACAAACACTAAAGAGGGTAAGGTATGGTGGCACATACCTTTCCTCCTAGCACCCAGGAGATGCAGGCAGGCAGATCTCAGTGAGTTGTGGTCTAAGTATGAAGTTCCAGGAAAACAGCCAAGGCTATACAGTAATACTGTTTCTTATAGCAAAAGAAGTAGAAAAAGAATGGAAAAAAATGAGCAAAAGATAGCAATAATAACAAAAGGCAATCGCGAAACAAAACCTGATATTCCAAATCAATGTATTACATGTACCTTCCTCACTGAGAGTAAAAGAGAACTTGTATATTCCTGTGTTATAGTGACTATCCTAACATCTATTTTTTTCTAATGGTGTGTTTTTCTCTTATTCATTTGACATTCTAGTTAAAGTGTTAACTTCAGGGAAAAAAAAAATCTTAACGCCCTGTCTACAATATCCAGTTGAGTACCCAGCAGGTTTGCTGAAGTGGCTTTTAGTGTAGCAAGTAAATCATCCAGAAGAAATTTACAAATCCCAAGACAATAATGTGCTAAGTGACTTGTGGAGCAGAAGACCTGTTGGGAAAATGATTTAACAAAAGAGTAAAGGGACCCAGACATGCCATGTAAGGAAAAGTGGTTGCATTCATTCAGTAATTACTGCTATACATAAAATATACAGATTAGAAGGAAAAAAAATTTGTGCTATCTTATCAGTGGTTGACACGTTTGTCCTCTTATACTGTGGGCACCTGAAGGGGATAAGGGATTCATCTTAAGGTAACATTCTTGAAATGACTTACAAAAAATAGAATATTGTCTATATTTCAAAAGAATAATTAGGATGGGAATTTGTAGAAAAACTATAGCTAGTAGCTAGCTTGCCAGATAAAATCAACACCTAAATAAACAGAAAAACTTGTAAGTGAACCAATATCATTTTCAACTTATCTGTAAAGTCATATTTTAAAAATAGGTTATAGGCTCCATAGTATAGGCAAAATGAAAAAAATAGGTTATAGGAAAACTAAAATTGATTGACATCAAAATATTTGACATGCAATATATCATATGTTTATATCAATAAAATAAGCAATACTTAAGAAAAAAGGAGTTTTATATATTTTATTTCGACTTCATTATACTAAGTCAAGACTTTAAAAATAACTTTGGGATTATATACAGCTAGCACAATAAAACAATACAGGTTTAAAAATCTAGAATGTATCAAGTATATATTCTCTTTGGGTGTAGATCCTTCTCCAGTTATAGGCTTCTTCTTACTACCCTTACACAAGAAAAATCTCAACAATTATTTATTCAAGAAGAAGAAGATGGATGAGGATGGGGAAGAGAATGGAAAGAAAAAGAAAAAGAAGAAAGAGGATGAGGAGGAGAGAAAGAGGAAGAAAGAGTAGAAGAAGTGAGAGAAGAAGAGAATAAGAGGAAGGAGAAGGAGGAGGAGGGGAAGAGGAAGAAGAAGCAGAGGACAAGGAAGAAGAAGAAGGAGGAGAAGGAAGTGGAGGGGGAGAAGAAGGCTGCGGCTCAGGCTAAAGCAGGAAGATTTAAGTTTTAAGTGAGGCCAACTGGTCAATAGTCAATCCCTATCTCAGAAAAATAAAGAAATAAATATTAAAATATTTATTAACACCACACCATATCTCAGCTTGATATCATGTTATCATGCTTCCATTAATAACATCACAGTTACTTTTAGTTTATGTTTTTAACTCTATCTCAACATTGAGAAATAAACAAATCCCCCCTTTTTTAAAAACTGGGGAAATAAATACTATTTCTTTGACCTTCAATCTTTGACCTTTTCTTCTTCTACCACACTTTCCATTCCCACCTTCACAATTTGGTTGTAAATTGTGCTAAAGAAACAGGATCTAGTGATATTGGGTCCTAAACAGATTGTACCCGTGACTATGTGATTGGCCTTGAGCAGGGAACTTAATTTCTCTGAGCTTTGCTTTCTCATTTGTGACTTAGTAAATATGTGCTTTGGGTTTCATTGAGGATACAGTAGATGTTATCTACAGTAGTTCACATAGAGGGCCAGGTCTCAGCAAATATTATTGTAATTATTAGTTGTAGTCAAACTTCTGTAATTAACTGGAAATACTTGTTTAAACTGTCTTCTTACATCATGTTGTTTCAATGAACTAATATGGATACATGCTTCAGATTTTGATACATAGAACACAAAGCCAGATGTTCAGAAAATAGGAAATAGTTATTGCTTAGCACACATGGCCCTCATTTCAGGAACCACAGGCACATTGGTCATTAGACAGAGCTCCCCTTATTTCAGTTGTGTAGTACTACACAATAAGTTTATCTCATAATGGAAGAGCATTAGACAAGATATACTCAGTTACTCAACATGGGAAAGGTTGACACTCTTGGCTTGCTTTCATTAAGAACTTTTGTGTGAGATCTTCAAAATAGTCTTGTTAGTACTAGTGCTGCTCTTAGCCATCATCAGGTCCCATCCTCAAGAAGACTAATGCGTTTACTACACTTGATGGGACCCTAATTACAACAGAGTACGAAGAGGAACTACCAAGTTTCCCCAGGTGGGAGCTCAGAAGACACATCATGCTAGTATTCGTCAAAGCAAGTTATTAGTCCAGACCAGATCCAAGTGGAGCAAGAAGTGTTTCTGGGAAGAGACATGACAGGGAGCAATGCAAGGGAATGAGTCTGCAAGGATGGAAAGAATTGTGGCCTCGTTACTAAAAGTCCCATCTATAGGAATAACATTTTTAAAAAAATATAGCACAAAAAGCATATAGTTACAGAAGAAAGTAACTATGGAAGCAATTTATTCATCAAAATAACTAAATCCTTGATATAGTGAAACAAATTCATTATTTTGACCATTTAAGCAATCTATAGGCATATGATTATGGTTCCTATAACTTTAGATTACAATATTATAGTATTTTCAGAAATCTGTAATGGGTAGAATACGGGCTTTCTTTATATTTCTATCAAAAAAACCCACTTTTCCTTGAATATTATTGTCATCAACTAGTTTTTATTTAGAAGTTAGAAAAAATAGCTTTGCTTTCTTCTAATAGCAAGTCTCCTTCCTCTAGTTCTGAAAACCTCTGATACCTAGGAAGCCATGCGGAATACACTGTATTAGGTAGTATGTTGCGTATGTCTTTCTGTTCTTTCTACATATATTAATACATTAGGGCATATAACTAATTGTTTCATAAGGAAGAGTGAGACTTAGCCCATTCAATTGCAAACCAACAAGTTTTGCTTGGATATGCATCCCATACACAGCTCTATATATCTATCTTACATCTGACCACAAGGGGAAAGGGTATTAAACGATTAGGTTTAATATGCATACTTTCTAGAAAAATATATATTATATGGAATAAATGAACCCTTGTTTTTTTTTTTTGAGACAGGGTTTCTCTGTGGTTTTTGGAGCCTGTCCTGGAACTAGCTCTTGTAGACCAGGCTGGTCTTGAACTCACAGAGATCTGCCTGCCTCTGCCTCCCGAGTGCTAGGATTAAAGGCGTGCACCACCACAGCCCAGCCGAACCCTTGTTCTATATGCTATTGAAGGACTGTTTGCATCAGAACTATTTTTAATTCTGTAAACATAGGGGAAGCACATGCCCTAGCAAATAGCTCCATACTTTTGAAGATACTAAGTAAGTATTTCCTGCACAAATAAAAGCCTGCTATTGTGAGACTCCCTTCTGTATGATGTGAATACTGTTGGATAATAATATCCTTGGTCCTATTGCAGCAAAGAATAGGGCAAGGAGGGAATTCCAAGCAGACAGAGGAGGAAAGAATAAGCAGAGTCAGGGAGATGCTATGTGGCCTCCGAAGGAGACAGATGCCAGAAGCTTGACACTGCGCAGAACATCACTGGTAGGCACAAGCACATGGCAATACCCTGATGAATAGAAATGGGTTAATTTAAGATGTAAGAGCTAGCTAGGAATTCGTTAGAGTCATTGGCCAAGCCGTGTTGTAATTCATACGGTTTCAGTGTGATTATTTTGCATCTGAGCAGCTGGGAATGAATAAGAGGCCTCTGTGAACATGCTATATATTTATATTGATAATAAAATTAAAGTTCTAAAATGCCTTGTCATTGTTCTTTTTCCTTCTCTCTATAAAATAATTCAAAGTAGTTTTCAGTGTGATACCCGCTACATCAACAAAATAAAAAAGATAAAATGCATTAAGTGGCTAAAGTTCATCTACACAGAGATGTTTTCATAAATATCTTGTGATTAAATATAATGTAATCATGCCATCTAATGATATTTGTATACAAATATATCTAAGAATAAATTGGTGATAGGAGCAGAAAAGTATTCATGATACCAATTTTCTAATCACCGGGGAACGCAAGAATGCACCTGTTAAAAACAGTAATTTTCTGTAAGGCAGTTTCTGTGTTTACCATAAAATAGCATCAGTTTGATCTTTGATAGAAGATGAAATTGGATTTTCGTCCAGGAGACAATAAATAGTAACGTGTTCATTTTCAGCAGATTCTTTTAGTTGACCTCATTTCTACACTATTTCAGGAGTAGTATAATAGGAGACTTTATTATTCATCTGATTTTTTTCTCATATAAACGTAAAGCATATTTTCTTATGTACAACCACACTCTGTATTATATGATGTGGGGAAAAGCTTGACAACTTGGCAAGGTAAATGGAAAGAGAACATACAAAATTAATCACCTCCAGTTAGTTATCAATTATGGAATCAACTCCATCATTACATTCAAACTTTATGGACCACTCTATAGACACTTTTCTCTTATTCCTATGTATAAGGATTTTCCTGGTTTTACGATCTTTTCGATATCATTTAAATCTCACTATCTACCTTTATTTAAACATTAATAACACAATATACTATAATTTGTTCTACCCTTTCCACCATTCATACCTTAGAAATTTCTCAATTTTGATTTAGCCCCCTTTCATTCCATATATTTCCTTCTTCATATAAGTTAATAGACATATAAACTGACAGATAGGTATGAATAGGTAGGTAAATTAATAGATGAAGTATTAAACATGGTTAAATACATGATAGGTTGATAGATTGTAGAACAGATATAAACACATAGGTAGGTAGACAGATAGGCAGGAAGACAGAGGAATGACTATATAAAAAATTAGAATAAATTAGCATACACAACTGTAGATGCATATATAACAGTACTTGCATAAATAGGATAAAATATAGATGTAAATTTGTCATACGTGCAAGCATAAAACCATTTATAAAACGATTTCTCTATGCATGTTAGCTTCAGCATTTGCTGGACATTCCATGCCTCCTGCCTTCTCTTTGGTATTCTCCACAGCACGTATTCTTGCACAACAAACCTATGATTATGTTTCCTATGAGGTACTAAGCCTGGAAGCATTCCTCCTGAGTCACAGAGAAGGTGTAACTCAACTGTTCCAGATCTCTTACAAAGTTCTCCCCTTAACTCCATTTGGTTGCAGTATTGGATATTTAATGATGAGACTAATATTGTTCCTCTCCAAAGGCAATCACTCCACTTTGTGGACAAATTTTAAGCTTTTCAAATGTTTCAGGAAATAATTTTCATTGATGATTCTATCTAGTCTCCAGGTTTCTTTTTTTACATGAAAGTCTCCTTTACATTATGTACAGGAAAAGTCTTCCTTTGAACACACATACAACACAGCCTCAATAAACAGAATACAAGCCAATAAAACATAGTAAAGGATGGACTCAAAGTTTTGTGGGCGTCACCACTCAACAGTCCATACTCACTTTCATTCAATCAAATGGAACTAGTCCTGAGAAACTAATAAATTAATTTCTAATTCTCAACTTCCATTCTTTCTACCTCTTAGTTCTCTAAATGTCTGCTGCACAAAATGTCACGAGGAACACCAATCCATCATGAAATCCCTCCCACCATATTTACTGACATACCTTGATTAACTTAGTTTGAGTGCATCATGTTCTGTCTTCTTTCTTTGTATATATTTATTTTATGCATATTTATTTAATGTTGCCAAACCCACTTGCTACATTCTTTGAATTTTTTTTGAGTTGATGATCTGTCATAAGCCCTCAGCTTTACTTCTTAATAACAGGAAGTCAATATGGTTGCCTTCACATGGAATTGGTAGAGAAATATCAACATCGGTCTGTGCATGTGGAAATCATTTTCTTTCCCCTTGTTATAATAACATGCATTAAGATTCCAAATTGTTTTTCTTATTCCTCTTTCCATATCTTATTCACAGCAAGTCACATGTATCAGAAACTTTCAGCAAGCTCTTTAACATTTTATCTTGGCTTCAAATTCAAATCAAGTTCCTTCTCTTTTTCTGGCATCCATTTTGTCTTCTCAAATGTCTGTCTGTGCTTTTTATTGAGCCTCATACTGCCTTGTTCCTTCATTAGATTAAAGAGACATAATAGTCATAGTTTTCATAGACAAAGAAAGAGACTGAAATTTTAAAAAAAATAATATTCAAACCCACTTTTCTTTTTTTTTTTCCTTTTTTGTTGATTTTTCTTTCTTGGTTTTTTTTTTTTTTTTTTTTTTTTTTTTTTTTTTTTTTTTTTTTTTTTTTGAGACAAGGTTTTTCTATGTAGCCTTTGCTGTCCTGGAACTCACTGTGTAGACCAGGCTGGCCTCAAACACATTGAGATTGACCTCTTCCTCCCGAGTGCTGGGACTAAAGGCATAAGCCACCAACACCACCTGGCTGCAAATCTATTTTTCAAAAGCAATGGCAATAACCAATATGCTCACTAATGAAAAAGTAAATAAATAAGGCAGGATTTTATACAGAGTTATGAAAGAATATGTGATGTGGAATTCGCCTCTGTATGCTATGAATATATTTTATTATCATTGGTTAATAAAGAAACTGTTTTGGCATAAAGCAGAGCAGAATATAGCCAGGCTGGAAGAGATATATATAGAGAGAGATATATCAGAGAAGTGCCATGTAGCTGCCAAAGGAGAAACATGTAAGCACTGGTAAGAAATGCACAGATTAATAAAAATGTGTTAATACAGTGAGAGCTAGCTAGAAAGATGCCTAAGCTATTAGTTGAGCAGTGTTGTAATTCTGTGTGAATTTTTGGGTCTGGGCAACTGGGAAACGAAAGAACAGTCTCTGCCTTCAAACATGATTTATGTATGCCAGAGTCTGAGCATTCTACTCTCCTTCAACCCTTGGTGACACAATGGTTTAAAAGGCTAAATAAATAATTTTCAAATTACTTTTATGCTATTAACCATTGGCATCATCACCTTTCTTACAATGTACCTTATAATGCAGACCTTGGCTTCTATTGAATTAGGCAATGCAAGATAATTGCTGTTTGTTCCCCCTGGTTTTACCTGCCTATGACAAAATATCTGACAGGAAGAAAATTTTGAGTTACCGTTTCTGAGTTTTTCGTTTCTGGCCATTTGAGCTTCTTTTTAGGCTTTCTATGTTGTTCGACACTAAAGTGGATGCAAGTAATATAGCAAAGATTTCCATCCATGGTATATAGAAACAGAGAAAGAGAAGGTTGGCATGGGGTTTAAGAGCATAGCCTCAATGACCTATTTACTACCATCAAGCTTAGCCTTTTTCATCTCCTCATAGCACCGTCCACCAATATGCAAATTTGGAAGATCCACCCCTTATAGAAGATGAAGAAAACGAGGAATAACAATCATCCAGAACAGATTGTTTATGACAAGTTTTAAGCTATTCCATTCTGTCTCCGTGCATAAGGCATTTGTAAATGCAAGCCGCCCCAGGGTCACTCTTAGGATTATCACTCACTTCTGGGGAGTGATAGTAGAGTTCAGTAGTAGAGTGGTTGCTTCCAGTGATACTTCACTACATCAGCATTATGAGAAATAAATCATCCCCAAATGTCAATACCTTATGACTGATACTAATTTCCATGTGCTTTCCCTCCACTGACTGAGAAACACATGGGTCTTGACCATAAACTTGGAAGCCATTCCACTGGAGTATTGATTGTTTCAGATAGGAGTGTCACGTAACTGGCAATTCTCAAGAAGTTAGGCAACCACACAGCTTCCTGTACAGTCCTATACAGTTATATACTATGTGTGTGTGATGTTCTTCTATGTGGAGAGGAGAGATGTGCATGTGTGTAGAGGGACATATACATGTGTGTGTGTGCATGACAGAGCAACCTCAGGTGTCATTTGTCATTTACTGTCCACATATATTTTTGAGACCAGGTCTCTCATTGACCTGGAACTCACCAAGTAGGCTACCCTGGCTAGCAGATGATCCCCAGGGATCCATCTGTCTCCACTGCTCAGCACTGGGAATGTAAGCTCATGCTTCCACATCTGCCGTATTCAGTGTGGATTGGGGGGGACCGAACATGTGATTGCAAGAAAACTGCTTTACTGACTGATTTCAGTCACCCCACCCTTAAATTCTTATATCACTACTGAAAAGTGAATTTACTAAAACCTATTGGCTGAGGAAAATGAGTACAGTATCAAGAACTGGATTTTACAATAGCAAAAGATATCAATTAAAGTACTATAGAACTCTGCTGCCCACATCTTAGATGTAACAATGCTGAAGTTAACTCTTTAATTCTAAGAAATACACAGTAGTTATGTGATCTCTTTATATCCCAAAAATGCTGATGTGATACATATGATGTTTCTTATTTAATCTTGCAACTCTTCTAGAAGGCAAAATTGCTTCAAAGTTTTAAAATATGCCCTATAGAGATGGTGTTATGTAATTGTTGATGTGGCAAACACACATTCTTTGGTTCACTATACAGTCATTATATAAAACAGGCATCGGTTAAAATAAAGACTAGTGGATCCCCAGACCAGCCTGACATATTTTAATAAGTAAATTCTGGTATGCAATTTCATAGCAATGCCACCTAGACATTGCTAGGAAATGGGAATGAAGTGTCAGGAAAGAAAATAGATATTTTTGCTCCTTCTGCTAGATAATAAAACCTAACATCTATCTTACTTCTGAATTCAAAGCCAGGAACTGTGACACAGCCTGGAGGAAAAAAAATCAAAATCAATATTATGTTTAGAATCTCAGCCCCATGATTCATACTGAAGCGAATACTGTAGATTCAGAACAGAGTCAGCATTGCTAATTCAGACTTGTTTTTCAAGACCATACCTTGTGAAGCTTCCACATGCAGGGTTACATTGTTCCCACTTTCTGAGAGATCTGCTACATTAAAAATCACTTATCTGTGTGTGTACAAGTGGGTGCATGCATGTACAAGTGGGTACACACATGTGCAAGGGGGTGCATGTGCACATAAAGTATAAAGGAGATATGTGGTACAGGGAGAGAAAAATACAATATAGGAAATATGTGAAAGCTGGTGTGGTTTCAATGCCATCGTCTCATAACTGACACGGCAGACACAGTGAAGTGCAGAAAGTGAGTGACACACGATACAGCTCCAGGTATTCAAGCATCCGTTCGTGGAACAAAGATGAAACTCCTGCCCTGTGCTTACAGAAATATTTCAAGAGCAGTAAATACCACAAGGGAACACAGAGTGCAGGATAATACACTGAAACAATCGTCCATTTTTACTTTCTTCATATAACACACAATTCTCATTGGTGCTTTAAAATAGCTATGGGATTGAAAAAACATGTACCTTGTTTTCATTTATGCTCTGTCCTAAAAGCAGCTGTTCAGTTTAAATAGAGTTCCATGATTCATAGCCTTAGTGTGGGGATGGCATCATTGAGCAGTGTGAGCAAGGCTTCTGTCAGATGCTGGGTATGATGCACATCTAGCAATGATATGCATGTTCTAAACAAGTTTGCATCTTAGATAAAAACAACTCACAGAATGAGGGTTAGGATTTTTGGACTAAAATATGACTTTCATATGCAATAAAATGTAATGGAACTTGTTCTTAACTTCACCTTTTCTAAACTTTCAGAAATGACTGTAAGTTTTTACTTGGAAGGATTTGTGATGTTAGTCAGAAGTAACTAATGATGATTGTTAATACAACCTGAATGCATAATGTGTGCAAGTCTCTGCACGCATGAGGTAAAGGTATGGGTACTTCCTGCCTATAATGTTATGTTGCAAAGCCCATTATTAGTAATCACACTGGTGCTAAGCTTTCTTGGGGAGACTTAAAGTCCTACATGTTTAAAATCAAAAGCCAAATACTAAATGGCATCTGTGGGCACATAGCAATGTGAGTAGAGAGTAAAGTAAGACACATGTAAAGTCTTCTCTGAACACTGCTGCCCTCTCAATTGAATAATTCAATTAAGATTCCAGAGTTGAGGCATTTCTTTATTTTATAGCCATATAAATTAAAGCAGGCATTTAACTCCTGAATGTAGAAAAATAAAGGAACAAAGTTGAACAACACAATCAGAAGAAATGAGGGCCATAGGATGCATAGAGTCATCAAGGAATGGTAACATAACAACACTTGTTGCTTATCATCCTTCATACACACCTAAAAACATCATGTCAGAATTGTACATGTTACATCTCGAGCCAACAAGACAAACCAGGCCCATCGACCTACGCAGAACGAAAAGTATGCAGTAAGGCACATTGAGCAAGAGCTTCAAGAGAGGACAAGAGAAAAGTCTGCCGCAAAGAGCAGAAGTATGAGCCAGGCATGCCCACTCATCAACATCAAGACAGGCCCTGGCACACCCATGGTAGTGTTCAAGGAAGCAGAATACTTCATGTTTGGAGCGGGGCATGGTTACCTCTGTCCCAGCTCTATGTCCTGTGCATTCAGTCCTGGGTATCTGTGAAGTTGCAGGATCTGGTCACTGGTGCCAAAGTTGATGGTTACTCAAGTCTGCGGAAATGGTGTCGTTTATGCAATCTATCTGTGTTCTTGCATATATCCAAGTTACCTCCAAATTATTTACAATACTTGATATAATAGAAACACTGTGTACATAGCTGTGGCATGCAATGTTTAGGGAATCATAATAATAATAAAAGCTACGCATGTTCAGCACTAACAGTATACTTTCGAAATTATTTTATTCTACTACTGGCCAGAGTAGTAGGTAGAAAGTCAATGGACCGAGAAGGTTTACTGTTTTGTGAAATGAGAATAATGATGTGGGTTTTCAATGAGTACAAATTTGGTATCAGTGAGGTGAATTCCCCACTCTGCACTGCTTGACACCATGAGCAGGACCCAAGCTCTCTCTCAAGAAGGAAGAGACTTCTGATGAGAAAATACCCAAAGAATCTTCAGAAGAAATTAGATTTTTGTAGTTTGGGAAATTCTTCAATATTCTATATAAAGGCTTACTCCCCAGAATGAAGCCAATGGGATCTTGTAGATGCTTTAAAGGTGATGTCTAGTGGGAAATTTTTTAGTTGTTGAGACTGTGCCATGGAGGGGATTGTGGGCCCCTAAGCCCATTCCTTTCCTCCCTCTGGCATATATGTTAAGCAATGCTACCATGATATGTTACTCCGCCATAAGTGATTTTGAAACCTGGGAAGCAAAGTAATATGTTTATCTCCACTACATAAAGGTATTCATTGCTGTAATAGGAAGATTAGCAATTAAAGGAAAGGGGATTTTTTTTTTACCCTGGAAGCAGTTTCAGCATAGCAAGTGTATGAGAACATGCCCTCAGGGCCAGCAAGTAATTTCACATAGAACAGGCTGGAAAAAGCATAGCTTTCAGTCTCCTACTGAGGCTCATATAGTGGGCTTCTTTATAATTCAGTAAATATAAAAGGTAATTATTGTACCACTCAGGATCACTGAGGAACAATTATAGAAATTTGAAAGCATTGACATTTCACTTTTAAAATACTTCTCTTCCCCCACACATTTAGCTTGATTAGTTGTCACTGTGCACTGTTTGGTTGCCACCCATCACATCACCATTTATGTGGTGAACTCTGTATTATGACACTGTTTGTAGGCATGGTGTGGCCTTTGGGGAGTAAATAGGTCAACAAGATGTTTCCCATAAGGCTAAATGTGTGCCTTTTAAACAACTACCTTTCTGCCAGGAACCAAAGGGCAGACAAAAGACAACCTTCTGCAAACGTGGGAGACAGTGTCCCCTCAGATACAGGATCTGACAACACTTTAACCTTGAGTCAGCCTGGCTCCAGATGTGGTAGGAGGAGATATTTATTGTTTGAAACACACATTGTGTGTCATTCAATTTCAGTAGCTCCAAATATCTAATACAGCTGGCAATAGATGTCCATATCTCTATAGTGGACATGCTTAACATCTCGAATGCTGACTGACCACTGCTTAGAATAAGCAAAAGTGGCTCCACTCCTCTTTAAAGTAGAACTTAATTCACAAGTATTTTCAGTTCTGTTCTGTGATGTGATGTGATGCTACTCTTTTGTGACATTTTGCATTACAAAACAAGTACTCAAAAAAAACGGAAAAAGGAAATTTTCAATTCTGGTAGCATACCAGCCCCCTCTGTCCCAATGATGCTACTTATAACAACATTTGTTTGAAATCTTCAAGGCCTCTTCTCTTTCTGTGAAGCTGGTAGGAGAAAAGCTCCAGGAACAGACAAATAGACACCTTATAACTGGCTGGGAGAGCTGCATAATCTGCTCCCAGTGGTGCCAAAATCCTCATCTGAGTATAAGGTTCAGATTCCTCCTCTATTCCTGCTTGTTCACCCACTACAGATGTGAAAGTGTGAATTTGAAACATACTTGTCAATTTCTTTTTTTTTTACAAGAAGAATAATAAGTGGTGAAGGAAGATGGTGAAGATGATGTGTGTTTGCACACGTGTGCACATGTATGTGTGTGCGCACCTGTGTGTGTGCACCTGTGTGTGAGTGTGTGTGTGTGTGCTGATGTAACAAAATCCTAGCCAATATTTCTGACATTTTCAGTTGTAACAAAATACTCTTTTTCTTTCATATTATACTACCTGGATGAGGGTTACCTATAGTTTTCATATTATAATATTTGTGGACCTGATTATTTCAAGTCATAGTTCACTTTAGCATAAATAGAATGTATGTTCAACCTCCATGGAATCCTTTGCCATTTTTATGGAAAGTCAAGCAGCATTGGAGACACACATGCCAAGGTTCAGATAGAGAGACCTTCCTGCTGTCAAATATTTTGCCACACTAATATTTGGTACGTGTTGGGCTATGAAAAGATACGGCTGTGACAGTTTGGTTCCATGACATTCAGGTTTTAATGGTAGAGTAAGGGGGCACAATGGGAGGTTTCTGGGAAGATGACACTTGAAGGAATCACACAGTGGCTCTGAAGGAATGGTGCTCCAAGCAGAGCTGACAGCACGCGCTGTTGTACTGGGCATATGAGCTTCTCAGTGAGAAGCTGTGAGGTTGATAGGCATTCGTGGATGGAATAGAGTGCACATGAGATCAGGTCACATTGGTAAATCTTCTGTAAACTTTACTTTCCACGTAAGTATGTGAAAGATGATGGCACATAACTGGGGACTTTCTGCTTGTAAGGGCTACAAGGAAAATGTCTCCGGTGCTTATTGCAGGTTTGTCATAGGCAGCTAAGTAGTCTCCATTTTATCTGCTGCTTCTCTGTTCTTGACTCTGTGACCTTGGTACCTCACTGCACTCTGAACTGCCTGTTGCCCTGTGGTTCTGAGATGCGGCTAAACATACAGTGGATGGGTTCCCCTGTCCAGTTCCTATCTTGATGCTCTATCTTTGACTCCACAAACAGACTTTTCTTGAAGCCCGCCATGTCTACCCTTTCCTGATCCTTTTTCTACCCATCCTCTCCTCAGTCAGCTATGCAAATGGAAATAACTCTCCATAGTTGTGCAAAAATATTTTTGTTTTCCAAGGTTCATTCACAGTTCTTGAATATGGACAATTTGAAACAAATTGAGGTGATACATCACTTCCTGTAATAATGTTTGTGTAGGAGGAAAGTTTGCAGTCTTAGTTGTTTTCAAGAACTAAATATGTTAGTAACTAGTCGACATGCCATGCAATGTATCTGTACATCTTACAGAGTTGCACGTGGTTGCCTTTAAAGCCAGCAAATATGAATCAGGATGGGTTCATTCTATTAAAAATCCTTAATTGTATATCTTTTGTCATTTAGGGTAAAAGTCACAGGTTGCAGAGACTAGAACTTTCATCTGTATTTGAGGCATTCACCATGCTGCCTCTGTTTGGGGGCAGGTAGCTGCTTTAAAGCCTTTTCTTACTCTGGGCTTTTGCCATCTCGGCTTTCACTTTCTTTTTTTTTGCTCAGAAGTTAAAATAACTGTCGATTTCATATTTGATTTTCTTCAAAGCTAAGAAAATCTTTCAAAGATCTCAATGATGATATATTAAGTTTTATTTGTTCAGTCCAAAAGTATTTTGTCTTGACAGTATAAAAGTACTCAATCAAATTCCATAATCCACTGGGAAGACAGAGTCAAGAAAAATAGTATCTCATTAAATAACCTAAAAAGCTAAACATGTCAAGGTTCAGGGACTGTATGTCAACTTGTAATATTAAATCTGGTGCCATATATTCATCTTCTGTTTGACAAAATTTAATGATTTGAAACAAATCATAATTCAGTTAAATTGTGAATATATTTTAGAACTCAAATTTTATCAAGAATAAATTTCAATATTTTATTAGGATAAAGAAGAAATATACCCTAATGTCTGTACTTTTGTAATCTTGTACCTATCTCACTCCCTCATTCAGTTTAGATGGTTAAAGGATAAGACCTTGGTGATGAACAATCCCTTATTCTGGAGAAAGAGAAGGGAAAGAATTCAGCCATGAACTTTCTGTACAGCCATCCCTGGTGTTATTAAAAAAAGAATAGATTGTATGCCTCTCAAATAGAAAGCTTTTATTCTCTATCAACCATGGTTTAGATGTTGTTTCTCAAACTCACAGACCATGCTTCCCTTAATAAAGATCCTTTTATAAAAGTTCAAAATATTAAATTGTGTGAAAGTTTATATTTAAAATGAAACAAGAAAGCACTCTCCTCTTGAGAGCAATGTTTCTAAATTATGTTAGCTTTTGTAAAAACTCAAATATAGAGACTCTGAAATGCATTCGATTGACTTCACTGTTGAGGTGAAGAAGCCCCCCAAGAGAAATAAGACATGTGATCAATCATATGACTCGGGTAGGGTTTAATCTGTTTTTCTCTTCCTTTCCTTTCCTTCCCCTCTCTACCTTTCTCCTTCCCTCCCTCCCCCCCTCTTTCTTTGTTTTCCCTCTTTAACTTAGGACAGGTGCTCTTTATCTTTCCCACTTTCTTGCATGTTGCCTAAGAACAATGAGGAGCAAAGCCTGGATCTGTGAATTCTAATGGGTGAAACAACACATGTATGAAAATTATTTGTTTGAGAGCCTCCTCTTGATTTTAGACTGAACAGTACATGGTGTGTGAACAGCTTACAAATGTCACTGATATAACATCATATTTCAAAACTATGCTTGAATATATCTTCAACTGTTTTCTTTCAGTTTGTGTTTGTTCATCTGTTCTTAGATAGAACACCTCTTGCAAGAAGTGCTACTTCAGAAGAACCCAGAATTTTGTATTCCAGCTCAATTTTTAAAGGCATGTTAAAGGATTTGGCAGACTGTTGATAGTCTTCTGATTTTAAAACAATCTCATGGCAATTTCTCTATGAACAGAGAAAACTATGAGGTCTCATTATAACTAAAGAACTGACAGCCTTGGGGAAAGTGATTCTATTCCTACGTTTAAAAGCACAATTGATATATCTACCTCCTTCACAGCCTAAAATTATTAAATAAGTTGACTCAGTTAGAAACCTACTCAGAATCAGGAAAATATGGAAAGTTGTAACACTCATTTTAGAGAGCTGCCTTACTTTTACCCAAAGACTGGCAGGTCTCCTTAGCATGCAGAGGGGATACAGGCAAGGGCAGCTGAGGGTACACCTGTGTGCTGAAGTGATGGGATTCTGAAACTGATACAAATAACACCTGCTTTGCCATGACTGAGGACAGATATTCAGGGTCAGGTCATTCTCTGAAGACCAATCTTTCTCTCTCTCTTGCTCTCTTGCTCTCTCTCTCTCTCTCTCTCTCATTCTCTGAAGCCCAATCTCTCTCCTCCTGGGGCTGTTTAATTTTTACTTCTGGAGACATCATGTCATCATAAAGTGTAGATAACCAACCGAATACCCCTCCTGCCATTCTTACTTCCCTGAACATTAAGGTTGGAAGTATGAGTCAGCATGTCCTGTCTCCAGAGGCATCCTCAGTCACATCTTTAGTACTCGGAGTGTTTCTGAAACACAGTAGGCCATAAAGGTATTGTAACTGGAGGATTCTCTTCTGCCAGCCAGTTTCTGAATATCCTCTATAACGCTTAATATTAATTACTATCTGTTTGGTCTATTCTCAATTTTATTATTACCTAGCTCTTACAATTTAAACTAACCCATATCTATTATTCTATGTTTTACCACAAGGCTCATGATTTGTTATCTCATAGTTTGCTTCTCTGATGGCTTTTGGTGTCTTCCTGACTCTACTTTCTTTCTCCCTCTATCTCTGTTTAGGTTTTCTACTTAGCTATATTTTGCCCTGCCATAAGCCAAAAAAGCTTCGTTATTAACCAGTTGTGATAAAACATATTCACAGCATTCAGAGAGACATCCTATATCAAGGTATCAATAATTCATATTATTAAATACTTAATATGAAGCAAATACTTTCCTAGGCTTTGGTATAGAGTAATAGTACAAAAGGAAAAAAAACATATACATACATTTCAATAACCAAGCATAAAAGAGTTAAGGATTTATATCTATTTTGAAGTCAGAGGTAACTCAATGCAAACCTGATAGCCTGCCATCAGTCCCTATAATCAATCAAGAGGAAACCAACTCTGTAAAGTTGATCTATAAATTCTGCCTGAGAAGACTCACCCAAAACAACAACAAGATAGTAATAATGATAAAACAATAAAATCCAGTGGGGGATTCCTTGTACCACTGTTTGCCATCAAGATTTTGAATTTTTCTCATTTAAATTTAGGAAAGTTACATATTTGTCATCATTCATTTTTTTTTAAAGTAACAATTATCCATGACATAGTAAATTTTAATGAGTGTTTAATATGAATAACTCACATAATTGGTGATATTTAGAAAGGTGTCTGTTCCATGCCGAATGAGCAGTACCTCCTGTTCTTATGGTTCACTTCATTTTAAACCCATATACTCTGTAACCTCATATTGCTCATATTATAGTCTATCCACATTCCTGCAAGCATAGGGTCAGATAATATAAACTTGGCCTCTATACCAATACAGACACACACAACAAGGTAAATCTGCAGCAGATATATGTTTATATTCTGATGAGGAAAGACAGTTAAAAAATAAACAGGTATATGTGTAGTGATAGATCTCTATGAAGACAAGTTACCTTAAGTGACAGAAAGGATCTTTCTTCAGACATACTTGGGGTTACCTCTCCAAGAAGTTGATATTTCAGCACTCCAGAGTAAATGAAGACCTGAGTCCTTCATGCACCGAAGAGTAGTCCAGAGAACAGTAATCTCAAAGGCCTTCGAAACACCAACCAAGAGCTGGAAGCGCATACAATCACAGTCTCTCCCCCCCACTCCCAAGGGAAGTAATCTACTTAGGGAAATGTTGGAGAGGCAAACTAATTTCTTAAAGGAATTTCCAGACTAAGATTACATTTCATTTCATCAGTGACTTAGAACAAATGTATTTTGGTTATTGCTAAAGTATAATTTTTCAAAAATTAAAAATCTCAACATCTAAGTGACTCTAAAATGAACCATTGTCAGAGAGTTTAATTCTGTAGTTAATAAAAGACTCAGTGAGATATTAAGATCAGTTTAAAGTATGCTTGTTGATCCAGAAATATAGCTAATTTAATTAAAGGGAATAAGGATAAGATTGCTAAGGTAGATATAAGGCTAGTTATTGTCCCAGAAAATAAAAAGCAGGAACTTTGGGATTGTGTTTGAAACAAACAAAAAAAAATTGTACCTTTGGTAGGATGAAAATCTGCATATCAATATATAAGCAGAATTTTAATCAATAGAAAACAAAAATTGGGGTGACCCCATCCTTCCATGTAACATTGAACTAATGTATCATTTGCTTTTGCCCTTATTTCAAGGCTAGGCAAAAGTTTTTCCTAATGTAATTTGACTTATATAGAAATGCCTTTTAAAAAATATATGTATGGTGGCTTTATACTGTCATTGTTTCTGCCATCCATTAGAATCTCTGAAATTAAAGTTGAAGGCTAAAGAAACAGAAAAATATAGCCCTAGTCCCCCAACAATCCTTTTGTTCCATAATCCCTTTTGCTTCTCTTAAACAGTGTTGAGCTGGAATTCCCCTGCTTTGCTATATAAGCTCACTCTTCACTTGCAGCAAATCAGGGGAATAGGTACTTGAGTTCAGGGCATTCCAGAATGTGACTCAAATTTTCAGAGAAACAATTTGTAAAGACACGATTTTGGCAAGGAATTTTTAAATGAGTTGTATTAATTAATTCTACATGTTCCCAACCATTCATTAGAACCCCACACTCCTAGAAAATATGTATATAGGTGCTTCTATGCAAGAACTGTCGAAATCCAAGTTTCCCTAACTGTGCAAGAAAGACAGAGAATATCAGTAAACTGAAGTTTTGGATGTTTCAAGTTTCCTTTTATACAAGAAAATTTCCCTTTCCAGCGGGTAGAAATTTCCACAGTTCTAATGCTTCCTGGAGGCTAAAACATCCAAAAGGAATGAGACGCTCTTGCAACTTTTCTCTTTGGAGTTTGAAGGGGTCAAATATCTCGAGTGTCTTAATCTTATCAATGAAAATACTTCTTTTCTCCCTGTCTTGTCTTACTTCATCAGTGGCCTGCCCCATAGCTCATTGCCTAGATATCAAAAAGATGAGGATCATGAGGAAACAATTACTCTCTTGTGATGAGGGCTTGAGCTTTATACTATTAAAAATAAGGGTAAACCTGAATAATTATGCAGTATAAATTGAGACGTAAGTTTATTAATCTCCTTCCGTGGACTCCACAAGCTTCTGAAAATTACCCAAATACAAGGTAATGACTTTAACAGCATAATACATCAACAGGGCAACTTTATTCTCCTCCGACACCATTATTCTGCACAACGCAGGGCTAGATTTTGCCCTGCAGCAAAAATGCTACTCCTGAGGCAACATTATATAAGCTAAGCCTCTGCCTTTGACCAGGCTTTTCTGTGAAGTCATTTGCAATCCATTTTCTTTTAATTGGAAACAAATTAGTGCTGTCTGGAGAGAACAATGTGAACATTGAACCAGGGATCTTTTTGGTGTCGCACACCCCAGAACAGTATGAGCACAGTTTTTAAAAAACACTTCCTTTTTTTAGCTGTAACTTTTGAGCCTCCTATTATTTTATGTGGCCTCTAGGGTCCCACTATAAGCAAGCCATTAATGCTAATGTGAAAATCTTGCGATGTTTGGAATAAATTAAGCACATGCTCTCCCCTAATTATTTTACAGGTACTGGCGCTTGCTGGCTAGGTTGAGAGGAAGAAGCCGACTGGAAACTTGTTTAATCATCTGGTAGACATTAAGCTGAAAGGATCCCGTCTATGCCCATTGCTTAAACTCTGTTTACTAAACAAACTACACACAGCTAACTGCCCTGAATTCTCTTTGAAATCAGTATATAAATAAAAGGCCACCACTGCTGTGTATATTTCTATTTATGAGACTTCTAACCACAGGGTTGCGCCATCATTAAATGTGCGGGCTGTGGAAGCGACAGCACTGAGGATAAATGTCAGTTCGTGCCCATGGGACAGAAGATGAGCCAGCTACCTACTGTCTTCAAGACATGGTGATGACTTTATAGGCTCCCTAACTCAAAGATTAATTTGAAAGGGAAGTTGGAGTTAAGAAAGAGATCAAAAGCTTCATACTTAAATAGACTTCTTACAGAGACAGCCAGAGATCTACTGGCATCAGAAGTAATCCTTTTTAGGCATTCAGATTCCTGAGTGTAACTCTATGCTCGACCTTGTCAATCAGAGATTCTGCCTTGTGAAGTACCCAGGGGTGACTGATTCAGTATGGTATTCAAATCTGACTCAGTGGTTTATAGTGAAGCTGTGAGAATCACCAGGCTTAGTGTTTGTCTCACTTCATTTTACCTCCCTTCACCCCCCTGGTACTTCACCGCCCTGACTGGGTGAAGGAGCAAGGAGTTAGCAACTCAAATGGCCATACTTAAGGTTGAGGTTTTATAGAGCTTTAACAGAAATGGTGGCTAAGTCAGCTATGCTTGTGAACAAAGGGTGGTGAATCATTTAGAAAGAATAGATCAATATCACCCACAAGAAAGTACTGCCAGAGAGTTTGAATGGATAAATTCCATTGGGGGATATGGAGTGCAAGACTCCTGCAATTTTCATAAATTTTGTCATTTCATGTATGAACGGAATATATACAAATTGTGAAAGTGCTGCTTTAATCGAGTTGTAGCATGGTTGAGCTTGACTCACTACTTGAGAGCTATAAGATATACCCAGAGTAAAAGGATGCCCGTCTTCTACAGAACATACTGCACACTTACTCCTAAGTTCTCTACTATCTGGATCCTAAAGAGCTGTCCTTAATTTTAGGACCTGACAGTTCTAAAAACTTCAATTCCTCTTCATGCTGACTTCATTTTAAAATTTTGTTGCCTCATTATTATCACAGGCAAAATATTTATTCAGGAAGACATCTTAACTTTGTGTGTTACATTTCCCAGAAGACACATGTTTTGAAAAATGTCATTTATTCAGTGACTGATGCATTTGTTTTATCTTAAAGTCAAAGCTGGTTTAAAAAAAAAAAAGCAAGACAATCTATTCTTCAACTACTCTAATAAAATAAAAGCTTTTTCTGGTTATAACCTAGTATGAAATTTTTAAACATTATAAAGAGTTAGAATTCCCTAAACCAGGTGTTTTGCAAAAAAATGCTTCTGTGAAATTAAACTGTATTCCTTTTATCTATTTCTGTAATATCTGATGTGTACTTGATTGTCAGAGAAGATTAAGTCAAGCTGACTTGCAGATATTGGCTTAAATTTGTATTTTACATTCTTAAACATCTAATGTAGCCCCATAAATTTAAGATCCTACATAAAACATCAAATATCCATGACCCAAATCAGTGAAAAAAAAGGCCTATATATTATACCTCACATAAATTCTGATAAAGCAAAACAGCAACCATCACTAGCGTCATTTAGAAGGTAGGGCAAGAAGAGTTGGTCTAATGTTTAACAACTTTGGTGGAAGAGTCACTAACAAAAATTCTTTTTTTTTTATTTAAAGAATTTTTTTTTCATTTTACATACCAAGTCCAGTTACCCCTTCCTTTGCCCCTCTCCCCTTCTGTCCCACCCTCCATTCACACCTCAGAGTGGGTAAGGCCTCCCTTGGGGAGTCAACAAAGTCTGGCACAACACTTTTGGCAGGAACAAATTCTTCCCTGCTGTATCAAGGCTGAGCAAGGTATTCCACCATAGGAAATGGCCTCCAAAAAGTCAGTTCACGCACACAGGATGAGTTCTGGTCCCACTGCAAGACACCCCTCCCACAGGTCAACCTCATAACTGTCACTCACATTCAGAAGGCTTAGTTCTGTATCAAACAGGCTGCCAGCTGTCAGTCCAGTGTCTGTGAATTCCCACTAGCTTGAGTCAGCTGTCTCTGTGGTTTTCTCAATCATGAATTTGACCTCGACCTTGCTCATGTGATCTTGCTCCTCCCTCTCTTTAACTATGCTTCAGGAGCTCAGCCAGTGCTTGACTGTGGATCTCTGCATCTGCTTCCATCAATTATCGGATGAAGGTACTATGATGATAATTACTTTACAAACAAACAGAATACTTCTTTCTACAAACAAAATGATATGGGCTCATATTTGCTGGAGCGGATGTTGGAACTTTGTAGAGGTAACTGGGAAGACTCTAATCTTCACCAACATACTCCATTAAAAAAAGAGCAACAAGGATTTCACAATTAAACAATATCTGTTATAGCAGAGGTCATAAGTCAAAAGAAGATACTCTGAGTTTGAACTCATTGAAACTTTCCTAAGGTAAACCCAATGCTACATGCATTAAAAAAAAAAAGAAGAAGTTTGAACCAAGTTTCTGTGGTTATTACTATGAATTTTGTTCACCAAGAGATTATAGTCAGGAATGTGTATTACTTTTGGAGAACACAAAAATAAGGCATTTGGATGATGAGATGTTTGGGTACATGTTTGTTAACAAGGTCTTTCTGAAAGGTCTTTGATCCCAATGGTCTCACATACTTATCAAAAATTATACTTAAAATAATGTATGGGAAAATGGACCCTGTTAGCAAAGGTTTTGAGAAAAAAATTAAGTAAAAGAGGGAACACAGATGAAATGAAAATACAGGTACCCCAATAATTCTTGTATTCACTGACTTGGTTTGTACCATAGAAAAATAACAGGAAAGAAAAAATGTCCTGGACTTTTGTGAATCAACAGGCCATTATAATTGTAAGAATGGGCAGAACTTTCTCTTTTATTAACAGTTTTTGCTGATGCATTGTTTCCAATTTAAAAAGGAAAGAACCAAAGAAACCTCAGGAAATAAAGAGCATGGCCACTATGGCCCTTGAATTTATTTGTGTTCTTCCTGAGTCATGCTCTCTCTTTTCTTGAGGGGAGATCAGGACTAGAAGTTTCTTGACCCCTGCCTAACCAGTCTGGGAAATAACTGGCTCTCATGGTGGTGGATGCCAGGCTTTCAAACACTGCCTGCTTTCTTTCCCACAAGTCCAATAAATGCTGTCTTGTTGAGTCATAAGCAAGCTGTCTTTCACAAAAGAGCCTTCGTTTTCTTTAAGGGTGTTACATCCTAATTTCCTCGGCTAAGTCAGGTCTAGTTCATGGGTGGTGACTCTGAGACACAGTTTACATGCCACACACACACACCTAACTCATAAAATATCTTTTCTTCCTGACCTTTGCTGCTTGACTCTAAGTTTATTGTTGCTGTCAAAAGGAGATAAGCATAAGTTGGTCAAAATTACTTCCTGAAAATGATCCCATTTTGAATTCATTAAACAAATTGTGTCTTTGAAAAAAAAAGACAAAGATTATTATTGTTTCTCTCTTCCTCCAGAAAGTGGTTTCCATTAGTAAAGTTAATAGCAGCCAGGGTTGTATGTCACTTTTTTGTTTTTTATCTTACTTGATTTGGATGATAAAGCCACTTCTGTATTACACTTCCTTCTGTTGTACAGACTTTACATTATCACTGAATCACAGTACAAAATCCTAACAAACCTGAAATGTAATTAGAAACACAACTGCATCATTATTAGTTCTTAGGTCTAGTTCTTTACTTTTATGTCTGATACTAGCTGCTATTAGATTTTAATATATCTTAATTTATTTCCTAAGTATTTCAATCTTTGGCACATAAGACTAAATAAATTAATAACAAAGAATTTTTATTGTCTAATGAGTTACTAGAAATCTGTTAGGTAAAAAGAGAAAAAAAATCATCAATTGACCATGATAATATTTCCATTAAATAGATAAAACTATTGAAAACTTTAAGGAATAGTTTTTCTCCTAATGTAATACAATTTTAAGATTTTGTTGTAGTACCTTTGATATTTTTTTTTTGAAAAAAATGATGCTCAAAGGTTTTGGGAATAAACTGGATGATGAGGTACAAGGACTGGCATGTAGAGAATGGTGGAAGTTAAAATAGAATTTAAAATAGAATTTATTTAAGTCAAGGCTTGAATAAATGACTCAAAGATTGCAGATCCTCTAAGTCACTGTGCTCACAGAGTCAGCCGACGCTGTGCAGAATCCAATGAAAAAGTTGTCTGAGCAGGCATTGATGGTCCAGTTTATGACTACTTAAAAGCCATGCAAAGAGCCCAAGGTCATGCTTCTCTCACAATTGAGACCAGCAGGAAGCAGATGCCAAGACAGAGAAGCACAAGAAATGTATTGAGGGGCAGATGAAAGGGGAGAAAAGAAAGATGAGTGATTATCATGAGTCTCTGGCTGCAGCACACCTCTGAGGGTACCAGGCATTTTCACAGGGGTTATGCATAGATTCCCTTCTGAGAGTCCTACCTGACAAACATTCAAATCAGCAGTTCCTCTACGGAGAGTCTTTGTCTGAAAAGAGACCTGGTAGAGCATGTCCTCTGCTATAGTGCTAGACAAACTATCAAGGTACATGCCCTCCAGTGGCTGTCAACTAGCCACAAACACAGGGAAGATGGCATTAAGCAGTCACAGAACCCATATGCACATAGTTGTTACCTCGCCTATCCGTCTTTCCAAGCAAGTCTAATCCCAATGAACAGCTTTAAAATGTCTCTGCCCGCTGTTTTACACTCACATTCACTAGTCCAAACACACAAATCTCTCCCTGCACAGACTGTTTCAAACATTGTCCTTGTTCCCATAGCTCTGGGAAAGACCCTTGTCTGTAACTCATGAAGAACTCCCTAGCTTCAGATTACAAAAATGTTAACGCTGGCTTGGCTCTCGTCAGTATTTCATTAAATTGTTACTTAACATGAAACAGTTAAACTTTATTAACTATTGTCTTTTGTGTATCATAATGCCTGAAAAATCTATAGGTTACACATTCACATTTATTTTTTTATTAAAATGGACAAAGAATAGTAAGAAGGAAAAATAAATGCTTAACAGTTGCTCCTAGTCAATTAATATAAAAGTAAAAACCTTACTGTAAAAGTGTATGATGAATGTAGGAAGCTGGAACATTTTAAAATACTTTTCATGATGAGTGGTGCTACATCAGAAAAGTCTACAGATTAGAAGGTCTGAAAACTACCTGGATTCTGCAAGAATGCATCTAGGGCAGATGGGTGATTGAAAGGTCTTCAAGTACATTGATTCTCTTTAACTGGAACGTGTCCTGTCACTTATCTTTTATTTTGAGTTGCAAGATACATATTTATATAAAATGTACAAGGCATTTAATTTAGTGACTGTGGTATAACAAAAACGTGTAAAACAGTTTAAAACTAAAAGAAAAAATCTGAAATGTAATATACTGACTATAAATAAATAATAAATAGGTTAGTGTATTTAGATAATACAATATATAGGGTAGTATAAATAGATAGTATATAAAATATAGCCCTGGTAAGGAAAATAACCCAAGAGGAAACTGAAACTGGAAAGAGAGAGAGAAGGTGAAGGGGTATTTAAGTCAAGGAAAGATTACACTATCTTTTGTATGAATATGTTGAAATTCCTAAAACAACATCATAAAGGAAGAAAACATTTCTGTTGGCTCACAATGTTCCTGTTGTGGTAAGAAAGGTATAGCCAAGAAGAGCACCTCATATTCTGGTCTCCAAGAAGCAAAGGAAAAGAGGGAAAAAGTCCAGGGCAAAAAATACCAAGGGTCTTAATCTAGTGGCCAATTTTTTCCAGCTCGATCCCACCTTCTAAATTTCTCTGTCACTTTAAAAGTAGAGTCACAATCTGGAAAACAAGCATTAGAGACATAAGCTGGTGCAGGATATTTCTTACCAACAACATAAGGACTTAGTGAAGGAGATTGAGTTCTAAAGTGGGTGAGGTCAAGGAGCTGCCAATGACCATACCGCATTAAGATTCCTCCCGAATGCTGGGATTAAAGGCATGTGCCACCACAACTTGACTGCAGTTTGGTTTTGAATTCTTAGATTAGGGATTTTCAAACCATTGTAACTGACAGTCCTTGGCTTAAGAAGGGAATAAGTAGGACACAGAGTAATACAAAAGACAAAATGCCACTAACAAGAGAAAAGTTGGCAGAATAATAAGACTTACCCCATGAGAGAATCAGAGACTGAGGTGATATGATAATTAACAAGAAAGGAAGCTGTATGTGTTGAATAGAGATCAAGTAGGATAGCTCTTTCCTTGCTCTCCATGTCCTTTCCCCAACCCAGTCATCCCAATCCCTTATGTTCTCCTCTCCTCTCCCATTCTTTCCTTCCCCCTTCTCTTCCATCCTCCCCAATGCACCCCATACTTGCTCCCAATTTACTCAGATCTTGTCTAGGGAGAGTGAACTGGGATTGGTATGTAGAATAAAAGTAATTGTTTTTAAGAAGTTTTAAAAGATCAAGTAAGAGCTGGAGAAACATTGTATGTGACAATATGTTCGTATTGCCACCACAAGGGCCCAAATTTGAGCCCCCAAATTCAGGAGAAAAAACTGAAAAACTCCAGCACCTGGGTGTTACCCAATACTGGAGAGATAGAGACATGTACATCTCTGTGGATCCCTGACAAACTAGCCTGGCCTATAGGCAAGTTTCAAGCCAATGAGAAGAATTATCTCAACAAAAACTGTTGATGTCATCTGATAAATGACAGGGCCATATTCCACATAGATCCTCTCTTCAGAAAGGACATCAAAGCTCATCAGCTAGTGCAAATGTTACCTACTTCTGCTTGTTTCCTGTGAGGAAAATGCTTACAACATGGAACATGTCAACCCAATTTAAGATGCCACCTTCCAACAGGGAGTATGGCTGCCATGAGAATGTGATGATTAGACCTTTTGACTGAATCAGAAATATGAAGAAAATGTAAATCAACCTCACAGAGTTACCACAAGAGGGATTGAATCTTACTAGTACCCACAAAGTAGAATCAGCTTCCCCTCTGTCCGGTCACTCTTCTATTGCTGTCTGACTGGTATGGTTCCTGGAATTGCCCCAAGTGTATCAATCTGCATGAAATTTTTTGTCTGAATAGCTGTTTGTTTGTTTTTTAATACAGATTGCTGGCCATGATTCTTCTACTGTTGCCCTGATAAAATAAGAACCTATCCACTCCCACACATCTCTCTGCTTGAACTGCAAACTACATGTACACCCTACTTATGTGTAAACCTCAAAAGAGCAATTGGGTAGCATAGTAGAGGTCAAAGTTTAACTGGAGTTCTGGGAAACTTTCAGTGAGGATAATAAGAATAGCTGAATAATAATGGTCTCAAAGGAAACAATGTTTGTTAGGGAGAACATGCATCGCATAATATTACTGATCAGAATATTCTAGGAATTAAGAAGGAAAAATTAATACTGCTGGTTTTCTGGCACAAAAAAGACAGAGTTATATCAATTTTCTTGAGTTTGTAGTTACATATAGAGTGGAAGCGACACATCAAAGAACAGGTCCATGAGAGGTCCATCTCCATTGTAATAAGAAATGCAGCACCAACATATAAGGCAGGTAGGTGTAACCATTAATTTATCCTCCACAAACCGGGGAAAATGTTCAGTATACTACATAGAACAGTCCTTGCCACACAACCCATGGCTTGAGAGCAGAAATACCTCAATAAACATGAATTCATTCTAATATTTCTGAAAGTCATGTATAAGATACTTTACTTGTCTTATAACTATGATAAAATACCAGACAAGAAGTAAACTCAAGGCATAAAAGGCCTTTGTTTTGGTTCACAGTTCCAGAGTATAGCCCTTCAAAGTGGGGGGGATACGCTAACAGGAGATTGAATCACTATGTCCACAATAAGGAAGCAAAAATCAATGGATTCTGCTGCTCAGCTCGGAGTCTGTTTATTATTTAGTTCAGGTCCCCAGACAATGAGAAGTGATGCCCACCATTAATGTAGTTCTGTCCGTGTCATTACCTAATTCAGATAATCCATATTGGACATGCCCATAGGGGATCTAGCCTAGCTAATTCCTCACAATCCTGATAGGAAACATACTTATCTCCAAGATGATTCTGGACTTTATCAAGTTGACAATCAACTTAACACATCAAACGTGGTGTGGTAGCTTTTTAATTTATGTTGTTGAGGTTATAATTGAATTACAACATTTCTCCCTTTCTTTCTTCCCTCTAAACCTCCTAAATGTGCCTTCTCTATCTCCTTCAAATTCATGATCTTTTTCTCCACCAATTTTTATTATCTATACGTGTATATACAAATATATTTCTAATCATAACCATATAATGTCACCTTATGTAATATCACTTGTGTGTATGTTTTCAAGGCTGAAGGTTTGATGCTGTACAATCAACTGATGTGCTATTACCAGAGAAAGACCACTCTATCTTGCTCCCAATTTTCTTCAGTAGCTTATAGTTCTTTATGCAATGTTGAGATTTTTTTTCCTTTGGTAATTTTCTTTTTTAAATTTATTTATTTTTCCATTCAAAAATTTACACTTCCTCCCCTCCTCCCATTCCCTTCCTGCTCCCCCACTCATCCTCCTCCCTCCCCCTCCCGCCTTAAAGAGAGGACAGGAAACCCTGCCCTGTGGGAAGTCCAAGGCCCCCTTCTACATCCAGGCCTAGGAAACTTTGCATCCAAATAGACTAGGGTCCCAAAAAGCCAGTACATGCAGTAGAAACAAGTCCCAGTGCCTTTATCAGACTTCTCAGTCAGCCCCTTTTCAGCCACATTCAGAGAGTACGGTTTGATTGCATGCTCATTCAGTTCTGGGCCAGATGGATTTGGTGAGCTCCCATTAGAACAGGCACACTGTCTCAGTGGGTGGACCAACTCCTCGCTGTCCAGACTTCCTTGCTCATCTTCTCCCTCCTTCTGCTCTTCAACTGAACCTTGTGGGCTCAGTCCGTTGTTCTGATGAGGGTTTCTGTCTCTATCTCCATTCGTCGCCTGACAAAGATTCTATGGTGATATTCGAGATAATCATCAGTGTGATGGTGGGGCAAGGCCAGTTTAGGCACCCTCTCCTCTGCTGCCCAAGGACCTAGCTGAGAACATCCCCGTGGACACCTGGGATCCCCTCTAGAGCCAAGTCTCTTGCCAACCCTAAAATGGCTCCCTTAATGTAGATATTTTCTTCCCTGATCCTATATCTGCCCTTCCTCCATCTCCACCCTCCCACTCCCCCAAGCTCTCTCCAGTCTTTCTCTTTTCCCTTCTCTCTCCCCCTCTCCCCTGCCCCCAACCTCATCCTCACCTCTACCCCCACCCCCATGCTCCCAACTTTTTCCCAGTCAATCTTGTTTACTTCCAATTTCTAGGAGGATCTGTATATGTTTTTCTTGGGGTTCACCTTGTTATTTGGCTTCTCTAGGCTTGTGAACTATAGGCTTAATGTTCTTTGTTTATGGCTAGAGTCCACTAATGAGTGAGTACATACCGAGATCATTTTTCTATCTACTTTGACATGTTTATTTGTGTCATATTTGTTAATTTTTCTATATTTTCTATATTTTATCTATAATTTTCTATATTATGTAGAAACATATTTACATTAAAAATTAGATCCATTGTGCACTCCTCAAGTTCTTCTTAGTGGGACTTCTGATTTCCCCAATTTCTAATAAGCAAAACAGCTTTTTACTTTAGTCTCTTTCTGACTGACATTAGTTTAATTTACTAGTTTTATTATCTCTATGACAGATAGTATCAGTCTCATGGAATTTTTTATTTAATGTTTACTTATATTTTATGTGTATGTGGGGGGCAGGCTTAGCTTATGTGCAGAATGTATATCTAAAGACCCCAGAGTTAGGATAAGACATCAGATTCCCTGAAAAAAACTGGGGTCACAGACAGTTGTGAGCTCATGTGTGTACTGAGAATTTAAACTGGGACTGTTAGAAGAGCAGCAAATTCTCCTAACCATTGAGCTGTCACTCCAGGTTCCACACCTCATGGGTTTTCAATCTGAAAGTTTATGAAAAGTAAATAACCTGAATATTGGAAGCACAATGAGGGCACACTGGCAGATTGTAACCACAGTAACTGCCAACTCAATGCTTCCTGTTTTAGCTTTTGACTACTTTTACATTGATGAGTAGTTAAAACTCCCATGTTTTCATCATGTTTTTTTAATGGATTTCCCCTAATTATAGTATATTAAGATTTATAATATTAGAATGCTCAATACTTATCTAAATATTTATTTATCTAAATCAGAGTATTTTCCCATATGAACAGAAGAATGTTGCTTCTTCCACTAACGATATCTATATCCTAATGGTCAGAATGTGTAAATCTGTTGTAGAATATAACAAAAGGAAAATGAAGACACTAATGACATTATGGTGCACAGCAGCCTGGAACATACACAGATCCAGCTCCTGAATATACTGTCCACACAATCACCCTCACACTGACCAATAGCAGGATGTCCAAGGTAACATAAGGTTCATTTTCTGGATTGGACCTCATTGAAAGACCTCTATGGTCTGTGGTGTCCCCGAAGGCCACGTTGGTATTCCTGGTCCATGCTTCTTCACCAGATCATGTTGCAGCCCACCAGTTCATATGGATATCTGGTGGTCTGGGCTGCCATTGGAGGCCATGTGGTTGTCTGAGGCCGATACTACCACCAGGGGCCATGTTATGCCTGTAATCTGTGCTATCACAGGAGGTCATAATATTGTCCATGGCCTCTTGTTGCAGTTGGGGGAGCATGTTGATATGAGTTGCATATACTTCTGTCTGACGCCATGTTGATGACCACAGTCCTTTCTGATGCAATGGGTCATATTGGGTTCTATGTTCCTGTTGAAACCTGGGGTCAGGTTGATGTTCATTATCAGTGCTACCACCAAAGGCCAAGATCCGTGCTGCCACCTGAAACCATATTGATACCCATAGCACACTTGCACTGGAGCCCATGTTGATGGCCTTGGCCTGTGCTACCACTGAGTGCTATGACGATGTCTGTGGCCCCATACTGTGGCAAAGGGCCATGTGGATAATCATGAGGTCCCTGGTATGTGCTGCTGCAAGAGACTATGTGGATATCTATTGTCTGTGCTGTTTCCAGAAACCTTGTGGAAGTCCATGATTCACACCCTTGCTCACTATAAATGGAAAGAAAGCTATGTTTGATGTGGTTTTAATGATTGCAGACTTACGGTCAAGAAAGAGGGACACAAAAGACTTGTGTGACAATCTGTACGCTCACCCCCACACTCCAAAAAAAAATCAGCCTAGACATAAAACTTTGAAAGAGAATAGCTAAAAATTGTGATAAGGATTCTGGAATATAACTCTCCATAATTTATGGCTTTTGGTATGGTGTATGGGTAGGGAACAACTCAATTTTTATTAAGGGCTTGACCCCTGGGAGTTTGATCATGATCCAGTGAGTATATGAGCAACACAATTGGTCTTCTTCTTCTTCTTCTTCTTCTTCTTCTTCTTCTTCTTCTTCTTCTTCTTCTTCTTCCTTTTCTTTTTCTTCCTCCTCCTCTTCTTCTCCTGGGTAGTCACAAGGGGAGGAACCTGCAAGGATGGTAAGTGAGTGTGATGGGGTACATAATATGAAATTTCCAAATAATCAATACAAAGATTATGTAAAGCAGAATTTACTTTATGTCCTCTGGATAGATTCCTTGCAATAAAGCAGAGAAATACAAGCAGAAGGATGTGAAAATAAAGGAGAACCTGATAGATATCAGAGTGAGAAGTCCTCAGATAGATATAATAGCTTTGAAGGCAAAGGAATTGGGCCTCCAATCAAGGAAAGAGCTTAATGATGTAGAAGTTTCAGAAAGCACACAAAAGACTTCTGCCTGAAAGCCTCCAAGAAGGAAGAGAGCCCCCTCTTTTTTTTCAGGGAAGGCATTACCAAAATAATGACCTATGACATGTTCAATAAATATCTGTGAATTTCACTTGAAAGGTTTATGGATCCATTTGTTCCCTATTGTGGGTCCTGGTGTTCCCTATCATGATGGTAACATAGGAATATCTCTAGTTTGTATTAAGCTAGAAGCCTAATAAGATAAGATGATTGTATTAACTGGCTTTCTGTCATTGTGATAAAATACCTGTGATATCATGAAAATAGGAAAATCCTATTTTAGATTTTCAGTTTTCCATTTGATCTATTTGATTCCACTATTTTGGGGCAGTAGTAGACAGAACATCAGTGTATGTAGCATGAACTGTAGCACTTCATAGCCTCCAGATGAGAGAGTGAATAGAGAGAGGAGTGGGAGGGAGTGGGGGGATTAAGAGAAAGGAGGATGGAGAGGGGCGGTCAGGGACCAAAGAAAATGGAGGGAAAAAGGGAGTGACATACACAAAGGCTTGCTTCCTCCAATAAGGCCCTATAATCTTCTTCACTTTCCACGACTGCTGAATAGTATCACTAGCTAGTGCTCAAGTTTCAACATATGAGCCTTTAAAAGTCTTAGTAGTTTGGGTATTTCTTTAACTCCTTTATGGGAGGGTTTAAATGTTATGAATTGCAATTGACTCACACGTAAGGACAAAGAATATAGTAAAGAGAGAGAAGCATGTTTGTTTATAGATGATTAAATAAAACAGTTCAAATCCTGAACAATAGAGGGACAGTGGTTCAAGTGAGGATCACTGGGAAACTCCACTGGAAGACCGAGGTCTGCAAGCTATTGAGATTAGCTTCTGTGAGACTCCCTTTATTGAAGCAGCAGCTAAAATGACTTTCCCTCCCTGTGAGCAAAACCTATACTCCCCAGGATGGCTAATAGAAATTCAATTACCATGACTGAGTTTGAATCTGTAGACATTTCCTTTTAAGGCTGCTAATAAACTCAGATGTTAATTTGTGTACTTTCCATCTATTTCACTCATGTGTGAGATGATGTAGGCTTTCCTGGATTTGGAAATCTGAGAAGAGACCTAATTTAGAGAAAATCTAATCACAGGATAGTTACAAAGACTGGCTGGTTTACTGTGCTGGGATCTGAGATGCTATTGCTAACCACAGATGTTGGACTTATATATTTGTCACACCCATTTGCTTAGGGTACTGGTCCACCTATCTTGTTATATTACTGGGAAGAGACAGTGTTATCCATCATTTTCTTAACTAGTTGATAATTAGAGAATCACAGATTAAACACGTTTTCACATTCTGAGAGCAGACAGCAAAGCCAAGATAAAAATGGCAGTCAAGGAGAGGATTATTGCCCTTGTGTGTTGTGTGTCAGACTTCTCAAATGCTCCTTTAGTCAGTCACTCTGTGTCTTAATGCAATACTTCAGCAGCATGAGAAAATGTAGACTTCAACCTTTCCATACACCCCTAATAAAGATATTGGTTTTGCAAATTTTCATTACTGCACGTTTTGTTACCATCAACACTGTCATTATTAGGATATATACATTACGTACCTCAAGCCAGAAAAAGTGCCTAATGCTAGCTGAAGTCTGAATGATTTAGCCACATAAAAAGTAGATACTGAATTGTAAAGGGGGTTTCCAATAGCAAGGTTAGGCGACAATTCCCAGGACATGTGACTTTTTCAGAACCTAATTATATCTCTTACTAACTTAAAAAAATCCTTAATTTTTTAGTGGCTTTGAATCCTCATTTATGAAATGCAATAAAAGAGACAGAGACTATTTTACAGGATTATTCTAAATCTAAAGAAGATAAAATAGATAGCCAGAGTCTCTAACAAATATCAAATCTCAGTAAGTATTGGTTAAGATGCTGATAAATAATTATATATCTATTGATTATGAGGCTGGATACCAGCTCTTAAAAACTGTGAATTAACTACAAATATAAATAGGTAAATGACCTTGAGATGGGATTAGCAAATGGATTAATATAATCCCATGAAATCTCAAAAGAGCAGGGCATGATGTCAGATAGAAAAATGTGATGACATAGCACTAATTTGAGGAGGAATTTTGGAGATGAAAACCATACCAACAATAAAACAATACAAACAACTGCCATTTGTCTCCTCAATGTTTCATAAGGACTCTATTACCAAAGACCTGCTTTCCAGTAAATGGTGCTTTTGAGATATGCAATGGAGCAACCATGAGTGGGAACTCCGCAAGAAACTGAGTCATTGGTGATATATCCTTGGAGGTAATATTAGAAGCATGGACCCCTTCTCTCTCTCTCCATTTCTGTAGTTTAGTGGTCAACATGATGTAAACAGGTCTCTTATACACATGCCCTCTACCTCACTACAAGCCTAATACCAATAGAGCCAAAGGAACATAAAGCAAAGCCTCTGAACCAGTAAGCCAAAATAATCATCATCTCTCTTTATAACTGATTATCTTGAAAATGTTTGTTTACTTGCATCTTCTTCTGGCTATTTTTGATTTAACACACAAAAAAAACATGACCAAAAGCATCTTGAAGAGGAGGAATGTATTTGGCTTATACTTCTACAACATTGTTCATCATCAAAGGAAGTCAGGACAGGAACTTAAACCAATCAGAGACCTGGAGGCAAGAACTGATGTGGAGACCATGGAATGGTACTGCTTCCTAGCTCACTCACATGACTTGTTTGGTCTGTTTTCTTATAGAACCTAGCACTATCTGCCTAGGATGGCATCACCCACCATGGGTGGGACCAGGGACCCTACAAATCATTAATTAACAAAATGTCTTAAAGCTAGATATTATGGAGACAGTATCTCAATTGAGGTTTCCTCCTTTGGTGTGGGACAATGGTTTTTACCCTGTCAATTATATTTTAAATAAATGCTGATTGGCCAGTAGCCAGGCAGGAAGTAAGTATAGTCTGGACAACCAGGCAGGAAGTAGAGGCAGGGTGACAAGAAAAGGAGAATTCTGGGAGGAGGAAAGCTTGGTCCGCAATCCTGTCCCAGGCACAGAAGAAGCAAGATGTGACTGCCTCGCTGAATAAGGTACTGAATCATGTGATTAACACAGATAGGAATAATGAGCTAATATAAGTTTTAAGAGTTAATAAGAAGCCTGAGATACTAGGCCAATCAGTTTATAACTAATGTAGACCTCTGTGTGATTTCTTTGGGACTTAACAACTGCAGGAACTGGGCAGGACAGAAACCTCAGAAAACATTCCTTTCAGATAACTCTACCTTATGTCAAGTTAACATAAAACAATCTAGCATACTGTGACAAAATACCAGCATAGCATTCTCTAGAAATGACAGTGGAAGACACTTGAGGTTTTAGAAGAAATTAAAAAAATAATATTGGCAGCATCTGAAGACTAGATTTTCTTATCTTCTAAAAAATAACCTCTGTTTTGAGATTATAATATTTGTATCACTTCTACCTTTACTTTCTCCCCTCCTAACTCTTCCATAAGGTATACATTTCTCTCATTCAAATTAAAGGCCTGTGTTTTTACTAATAGATGCAGCACACATCTTGTGTAAGTTCATGCATATATATTCCTAAGCATGTGAATGCAATATTCTCAGTCTGTATAATGTTATTTGTATGTATGTTTTCAGTGCTGACCATTTGGTATTAAACCACCAATGTGTAAAAATTGATTGCGACTATGTTCAAACTTGAGCAAAACTAGATTTTAAGAATTGTATGTAGAGAAAAAAGAACTGAGAAGCATTTTCTTCTGTGGATAATTATTGGTTTTCTCATATATCTTCTGGCACACCACATACAAATTAAAGAGACTTTTGAAAACCTTCTGATTTAATCATTGGTTTTGAATCAGAAAATACTTTGGGTGGTAGCATTATCATTGGGACTACTATTTATGCTCCCTGGGTTATTTGTTGATAGTTATGATAGAATATGGATTTGAGTTTGCATTGTCTTCAAAGAAACATTCATTGTGAGGAGCTGGGAGCTGGGATAAGGCCAGTGCCTATGGTTGGGTAACACTCCAAAGTGGGAAGAAGTAGACAGACAAAACCTCAAAGATGAAGATTTATTGCAGATGGTAAAAATTATGTGAAGAGCAAATTTAATGCAGTAGGTAACAGGTAGGTTTGAGAGCTAGTTACACTTTCAAAATATGTGACAGGCAGACTCTACCCCTCAACCAAGTCTATCTAAAATCCATACTGAGCCTGGTTTCCAAGGTGCTCAACTGAATTGAATATATTATCTCAAAAACATTCTTCTCTAGGAAGTTTTTTCACTAGAAGGGAAAATCTTACCACTAGATATACATTTAGAAAGAATTACTGAAGTCTCCTATTTTATTTGTTTTAGCACATATCCTATAACATTCGATCTGTAATGGTTTTCAGTCTGTGTTACTCCTGGTAGAAGTGGCTCACATGGCCAATATCAACACACTAGGGAACCTCTACTTTCTCAGCTATGTCTAAATCTAACAGCCATCTTTTCTACTACACTGGACTAGCAACCAAGATTTCAAACAATCTAAGACCTTTCTATTAAGAGCACTCTGGGTTCCCTCACCCTTTCTTATTTAAAAGTGATTGATTAGCAAATAGCTGGCTCTTGTACTTCTCTTTGGCAGCTTAAAGAGTGTAGCATCCTTCTCAGGTGACAGTACCTAATCTTGGAGGCAATTAAAAGACTGAGAGTCAAAGATGACTGGGTCTGTTTAAGTATTATCCTTGTATTAGGCACAAGAGGACAGAAGCTTAAAGAAATGAAGTCATTGTTTAAAGACAAGGAACATCTGAGTGTGCAGTCCAGATTGAACCTATGGCTGACATCTACCCAGAAGCAGTTAATGCAGCCTACTAGCCTAGTCCCTGAAATTCCTTTTCTCTAGGCACAGACAAAGGAAGTACATGCAAGAAAATAGCCAGGGTAAAATAAGGCATGTGGTGAGGTGCCCACGAATGTCTACATATGTGCAAAGGACTTCCCACTGATTTCTGTGTCTTACAGTACCCTTACCTAGCCTATCTTTTACATTGTATAAAATTTTCAACTACAACAAAATTAAGGCTTTTTATTTTTTGCCACATTAAAGGATAAAAGTCAAATTCTATGGTTCTATGGTCCACAATTAAAGGAAGGACTAGCTTCTTTAATTTAATGGGGGAGGGGACAACTTCAAGATTAATTAAAAGTAGAAACTGAGCCTTTGGAGAAATTCTCTTTCCTTGGTCCCCTTGGGGCTGCCATAATATAATGTGTGAGTTTAGGATACTAATAAAATAGGATAGGCTTATTTTGACTAGCAATTTTGAAGCTAAAATGGCAAAGTTTTGGTGGTCAAACCCAGTGAAGGCCTTAGGCTTCACCATAACTCATAAACAGTATTCTAAGTTAGAGAAATGTATATAAGTTTATAAAACACTGTGTGTGGAAGAAGCCAGACATGTGGGATGACCTTAGTCTTATAGGAATTTAACATTGCAATAACTAATCTTATCCCAGGAGACTGAACATGTTCCCATAAGGGGAGTAATAATACTCTCTTGAGATGTTACCTATCACATAATGTCCTAACTCCAGTCACTCGTTTCTTTTTTTTTTTTTTTTTTTTTTTTTTTTTGGCAAATTTCAGTTCTTTAGTCTGTCATCAAACAAAATTTTTGATGATCATGACACAGGTATTTTATTTTTTTTGAGTGTCCATTTTATTTTATTTATTTATTTATTTATTTATTAAAGATTTCTGCCTCCTCCCCACCACCACCTCCCATTTCCCTCCTCCTCCCCAATCAAGTCCCCCTCCCTCGTCAGCCTGAAGAGCAATCAGGGTTCCCTGCCCTGTGGGAAGTCCAAGGACCATCCACCTCCATCCAGGTCTAGTAAGGTGAGCATCCAAACTGCCTAGGCTCCCACAAAGCCAGTACGTGCAGTAGGATCAAAAGCCCATTGCCATTGTTCTTCAGTTCTCAGTAGTCCTCATTGTCCGCTATGTTCAGTGAGTCCGGTATTATCCCATGCTTTTTCAGATCCAGGCCAGCTGGCCTTGGTGAGTTCCGGATAGAACATCCCCATTGTCTCAGTGTGTGGGTGCACCCCTCGCGGTCCTAAGTTCCTTGCTCGTGCTCTCTCTCCTTCTGCTCCTGATTTGGACCTTGAGATTTCAGTCCAGTGCTCCAATGTGGGTCTCTGTCTCTGTCTCCTTTCATCGTCTGATGAAGTTTAATATTCAGGAGGATGCCTATATGTTTTTCTTTGGGTTCACCTTCTTATTTAGCTTCTCTAGAATCATGAATTATAGGCTCAATGTCCTTTATTTATGGCTAGAATCTAAATATGAGTGAGTACATCCCATGTTCCTCTTTTTGGGTCTGGCTTACCTCACTCAGGATAGTGTTTTCTATTTCCGTCCATTTGCGTGCAAAATTCAAGAAGTCAATGTTTTTTACTGCTGAGTAGTACTCTAATATGTATATATTCCATACTTTCTTCATCCATTCTTCCATTGAAGGGCATCTAGGTTGTTTCCAGGTTCTGGCATTACAAACAATGCTGCTATGAACATAGTTGAGCATATACTTTTGTTGTATGATAAGGCATCTCTTGGGTATATTCCCAAAAGTGGTATTGCTGGGTCCTGGGGTAGGGTGATCTCGAATTTCCTGAGAAACCACCACACTGCTTTCCAAAGTGGTTGCACAAATTTGCATTCCCACCAGCAATCGATGAGTGTACCCCTTTCTCCACAACTCGCTTCTTAAAGGATTTTTTTCTTGTCTTCATAGAGTCGTCCTGGGACCAAACTTCTATCAAATATCTCTAACTACATTCAAAGTATGACTTCTCTCAAACAAACTCAGAAAGAAAGAAAAAAATGCTATGCTGGGAAAAACGGTTTACTTAAGAAAGGAATAAAACAACTTGAGATCCCAGACAGGCAAGTTGTCTCTGGGGACCAGTGAAATAAGGCTATAGTAGATAAAGCAATAGCATTAAGCTCAAAGCTGGCTGTGTCCCCTGGTAGCTTTATGATAGGAAACATGTTATTTAACTTGTCTGCATCTCCATCTCTCCTAGGCAAATTGATATTGTGTTACACAGTCTTTGGATTTATGGGGTGGGGTTCAAACAAAGAATGGCCATATGGGCTTTAGCATAAGAAATAAAGAAACAGTAGCTGATGTTTCCATCAGCAAGGTGATGGATAGGGGCCTGGAGTCCCAGGGTAGGGGACTGTAGTCACACTTGCCTTCTCTGCCTTTTTCTTTGCTTTCCCAAATTCTTGTCATCATTCTTAGAGGTCCATCTGGAGTGCAAGTTCTGCCATTCACAGTCTTTGTTGTGATTTCATGAAAACCTGGAGAACTTCAGAGTGTGAATTTTATAGAATTTTGAAAGCTGAAATTCACTTAAAAAACAACCCCAAACCAAGACAAACCACATAAACTTGTAAACTGCAAACCTCCCGTCCTTCTGTCTGCAGTTAAATGATGGAAGCTGGTCGATACTGCCTTAATTGGGTTGCTGTGCTCCCTGGGCTCTGAGAACACCACTCACAAATGGAAATCTGAAAATGTTACATCTGGTTCTTTCTCCTCAATATCTCACATTACTTTTTTGACATGATTACATTCAATTTTGAGGCATAAATAACCTGGACAGGAACTAAAATGCATTTTATAGTTCAGTTGTGAAAAAATAATGAACTTATCTCAGTCCCAGTTCACCTAAGGCTCATGGTATGCATTATGTTAAACTTATAAAGGGCCATTTCATGGTATAGTCTTAAAAACCAGCTCCCAGATTTGTAGTGAGGAGAAACCAGCACTTAAGTGAAGGACAATTCGATATGAAGGTGAAGGCATACAATTTCAATGGCATTTACTCTATAATCACATTATAGATATATGTTGAAAATCACATTTTTGCCTTCTGACTAGACAAATATTTCTAGAAATACAATTGTGAATATTAGTGATTTCCCACATTTTGCTCAGAGAAAGATGGTTTTCTCTTTATGATGAAGAAGTCTGATGAAGAAACCTGAAATCCCATCAAATATCTAGTTGATTTAACACTATCAGTTCACTACACACACACACACACACACACACACACACACACACATATATATATATATATATATACATATTTTTAAAATGTGAACATATTGGGCAATTGAATTTAATTTTTCTTGTTTTGCTGTTTACTTAATATGAGCAAGCTATTTCTAGAAATATGAGGAAGAAGTGAGAATATAGTGATGCCGATGTGAGCAACAGTCCATCTAATGTCTAACAATGTCTCCATTATCTCTATGACCATTTAATTAGTATTAACCTTGCTTCAAAAAACTATATATGAAATTGAAAATGATTACTGCCAAAAAATAAAATTTAATCATTTCCCATTAATGCCCCTTAGTTCTTTCTTTTCAAGTAAGTACTATAGGTAAAGACTGCCACTTTGAGTGGTGTTTTATCAAATACATGGAGAAACAAATGTTGTGGAGACTCACTGTAGAGCAGTGATAAAAGGTTAAGTAAGTATTTTAACACCTAGATAAACAATGAAAGTGCATTTCTCTCCTCTCAACTAATACTGTTGGGTGTACTACTCAATAAGTACAAACTGAGCAATAATTCAATTCAGTGAACGCTTATTGACTGTGTGCTATGTACCAAGCCCAGAGGATAGTGACATATCAATCGATGCTGTCAGTCAAGAAGGAAAGAGATGTGTGTGCTCCAATGTGGAAAATTAGCAGGAGGTTGTATATGTACTCTTAGATATTGTCAGTACCCATTGCAATCTTAGATTTACTGGGGATATGTACTAAGACACCAGCTCTTTCTTAGTTTTCTAATCAAGTAAATGAAACAAAGACTAGTGCGAATGTATATGAGTAGGGGTACTGCAAAACCAGAAAACTCAGTTTGATCCCTGGGACCTTCATGGTGAAAATATAGAACCACCTTGCTCAGTTGTCCTCTAACCTTGACGAGTGTGCAATAGCACACTCCTGCTAACCCGCAACAGACATGAATAAAGCAGCATAAAACACTTAAAATCAGAAAATAGTCAAAGCTAGTAAATGAAAATGAATGTTACCAACAATACAGAGAAAAATTATGGCTAGATAAAAAATATGAAATAAATATTTGGTCCCAATTGGGAAAAATAGCATCAGGAATTTAAAAGTATATAGTACTTGATTTTATGTATATGTACTTAGTACATAATAAGTACTAAGTATAAAGTACTTAGTACATTGTAAGCAATCATATACTTAATATTTAATCTAAGTATTTAGAGGAATATAATTTCAAAACATATATATTTGTATATATATATGTATCATATATATATATTCTCAAAAAATGTATCCCCATCCAGTGGAAAATTCCTTTTTTCATATATTTTTCCCTTTGAGTTAGAGTTGATTTTCAGAGTTGATTCCAAAACTCCCTCAAAAACTTATCAAAGCAGAGGAATTTCATTTCCTTGATGTTTATGATTGACAGATTGCTCAACGGTAGGATTATAGCCCCTCTCACACTTTTCATCCAGACATGAAAAACAATCTTGCAAGCTGGATTAAATAATCAGATAAAGTAATAATACTAATAATATTTTCTGTACCACATTAGTGTCTACATGGTTCTGTCAGTTATCTAGATGGAATGACAGCAGTCCCAGATGAAATGCACTGGGAATGAATAACACATGTGTATATTTATCTCATGCAAAGTGGACCAGAAGCACTAGAGTTTACTGGTATGACTGCAGAAGGGAATTCTTTACGACATGTTACATGAAGTGGCAGGGCTAGCTTGGGCGGGAATTGGAAGATACATGGAAAAATAAACTCTCCTGATGTTATGTATTAGATTCCACAGTGGTCTCAAGGCATGTCTGATGATCTTAATTCATTTAGTGTGCTGGAGCAATTCTTAAGCTCATGTCTTCTCAGTGTACATAAAGCTGAACTATTGGCTCACATTAAAAAGGAGCCTTGTAAAGTGTTTCTTACAAAAATAAATAGCTTGAGTATCCAGATATGTAATAACTTAATTCTCAAGATCCGGCATGCTTAAAAGTCACATTCTTTAGGCTTTCAGTCTGAAGCAGAGAAGAAAACGTTCTTGTATGGTATAGATTTCTGAATGCATAAACCAGTGAGCTGAGCTTGAAGGCTTTCTTTAGCATGTTGCCTATGCCTTTTGGAATTACTGTAAGGCAAAGAGATCACTAGAAATACCAACTATTCAAATTAAGTGATTTTCCGATATTTCAAATGGCTCCTCTGTGAGTGGATACTTCATGTTTTCATGTTATGTAAGTTTTTGTTGCATTCTGAGTTCAATCTGAGAGCAGTGTTGGGCTATCAAAATCTATTCACCACAAATTTTAATTTTTCTGAGTGGATAAAGCAAATGCGGCCACTGAATTCATTAAGTCTGCCATCTGACTTAAAATAAGATTTGTTCCTTTAGTTTAAACTTTTGTGTCTTCCTTCTGACTTATAGAACCAGGTTTTTACATTGTGGGTAGACAAAACATGCAAGGAGTTTCTCTGGGGTGGCACACAGAAGGCAAGAAGAAAATTGGGATGTCTAAGAAGAAAACAGTTTCTTATTCAGGACAAATTCTCGAAATATCTTTTCTCACATATGTATTCCCTCTTTCCTACTCTTGTAGTTAGCTAACAGGATTTGATCAAGTCCCCCAATAGATGTTTGTATGGTAGAGGACTCAACTGTATATATTTGACAATTACAATTTGAAGAGCATAATAACTTGTAGAATTAGGCACAGGGATATAGTCCATTAGGATCTAATTAGATAGCAATCTGGCCTCTCTGGGTCTGCCAGAGTACCTTTCAGGCTTAAGATAGAAATGGTGACAGCTGCCTAGCTGATGTCACACAGGGGACATGAAGGACTAGTCAGTGTTGCTGCACAGGAGACCACAGGAAATACAGAGGCTGAGGTCCAAAAGCGGTGACTTGATCCCGATGTTGACTAGATCCAGTCCATTCAAAGAGCTGACTAGATCCAGTCTTATCTCTTGTCTCCAGGATAAAGGTAGTCAGCCTGATTGTTTGTAAAGCTTGTGCAGAGTGTTTTCATATCTGTCAGACAGATGTAAAATGTGTTCTCTAGTTCTCTAGTTTACACTTGCCCTTTAACTCCCAGTCCAGGAAATCTGCTGCTTGGAAAAAAAGAAAAAAAAAAAAAAAAAAAACCTTGTAAAATATTTATGACACTTAAGTCATACACAGCTTTTCTCATTCAGGAAGAGTGAAATGTAAAATTTGCATACGGTCACCAGCATTTGGATCTTGAGTTAGGAGACCCATATTAGGCCTTCTTAAATCTTGATTATACAAATGTTTCATTCATTTCCTAGCCTTTTTATTATATTTGCAAGGGTCTTTTTCATTTCTTTTTCTTTCTTTTTTAAAAAATTTTGGTTGCTGTTACTAAATTTCATATTGGTTAGGTCATAACCAATGCCTATTACTGACTTTGTCTTGTATAAATTAAATCAATACCTCATCTTGTTCAAATCCATCCTGTCATTAAGATGTGTTGAGGAAATCTTAGGTCCATAGGTCAAGGGGGATATGAAGAAGTTTTCACACAACCCTTTGCACTGCCACAAGAGTTATGAAAGGAACAGGTTTGGCCCCTCTGGCTTTCCCTGCTGCTTGTCCCAGATAGAATCACACACTTGCTTTTGAAAATGGACCTGTCATTTCCAATCACACAGCGATGTGAAGCAGCAAAGTGGTCGCCCTTCAAGTAGGGACAATGATCTGCCCTTTGGGTTTTAAACTCTCACAAAATGTGAGCTCAATACAACGATTTAGCTCATGGGCATCTTGAATCAGCTATTTTCCTATAGTGACACTGGGCAGATTAACAAAACTCTCCTCTGATACAGAACTCAAGAAGCAATGTCAATAAGTCAGTGGGAATCACAAAATGTGTTCTTGCAAGCAAAACAAAACAAACAAAAAAACACATACAGAAAAAAACAAAATTGCAAACAAACAAACAAAAAACCCACCAGCAATTACTGGGGCAGGCATGGGAGACAATGGAGACAGTAAAGACAGATTCACGGTGCTAATTTTTGCTAGAAAAATACCACTAAATTTTCATCATTTGTTGGTGAGTAAGACTGTAATGAAAGGAAGAACGAAAAGCAACCAGTTCTAAATGGAGCCACCTGCAAGCTTGCCTCCTACTGTTGTACTTGCTTGGCCAAGGAGATTCCATTTACCCCTCCCCAAACCCTATAGTATCTAGTCCCTTGTTCCTGAAGGTAGAACTTGCATGATGAAATTTAATGATGTTCAGGTCTTAAGTATTAGAACATAGAGTGTTCTATCAATTTCAGCATAGAACAAAGTTGAAGGTTCTCATTCTATTGGTTATTTATGAATTCTACCTAGAAGAAAACAGACTGCAATGTTTGTTGTGCTCACGACAGTGATAGACTGATACAACTACAAATAAGATGGCATGGCATATAATTACCCTTCATAGAACGTTCTCCACTCAATGATTGCAGCATTCATTGATAAGTTATGTAGTAAAAGAGGTACTACAACATGTTCAGAGAAATCAGAAAGGGAACATAAAGATTTTGTTGAGTAAAAGAAATCATTTTAACAATTGAAGTGATCCCCAAGACTTGAGTCTGCTGAATTTCTTCTTTTTTACTTAATTTTTATTCATTTTGTATATCAACCACAGTTTTTCCCCCTTCCCTTTCTCCTGTTCCATTCTTTTTTTCCCAACCCACACCACATCCACTCCTTAGAGGGGGCAAGAAAGCCTCCCTTGGGGTATCAGCAAAGTCTTGCATACCAAATTGAGACAAATCCAAGCCTCTCCCCCACTGCATCAAGGCTGAGGACTGTGTCCCACCATAGGGAATAGTCTCTAAAAAGCTAGTACATGCATCCATGATAAGTTCTGGACCCACTGCCAGGGGCCCCACAAACAGAAAAAGCCATCCAACTGTTACTCACATTCAGAGGACCTAGTTCTGTACCATGCAGGCTCCCCACCTGTCAGTCCAGAGTCTATAGGCTCTCACTAGCTCAGGTCAGATGTTTCTGTGTTTTTCCCTCCCCATCATGATCTGGACCTTATTTGTATGATGCCTATTCCTTCTCTTCAACTAAACTCCAGGAGCTCAACCAAAAGGAAAGCCAGGATTTTTTTTTAATTATTAGAAATGTTTTAAACACAAAACAAAGAAAGCCAGCCTACAAACCACAATCCCAGAGAATTTAGGCAACAATGCAGACACTAAGAGAGGCTTACATAGATATAATCTACATTGGAAGTAGAAAGTAGAAAAAGACAAGAGCTCCTGAGTAAATTGGGAGCATGGGGACCTTGGGGGAGGATTGAAGAGGGGAGAGTAGAGTCAGGGAGGGGAGCAGAGAAAAATGTAGAGCTCAATAAATATCAATAAAAAATATAATAATAAGAGATGTTGGATTGTCAGTCTCTGGGAAGAGCTGGCCAGGATCCAATCAGTAAGGCTCTTTCTGTGCCTTGGTTTTACTTTTATGTTCTTAGGGAATGTTATAGTGACTACATCATATAATTTAAGTGGATGTATAGATATTTCAATTATGCTTGCTTCCTAATCAGTTGTGAGTAGTGCTGGATAATATTGTTATTGTAATTTTGAAAAAGTTCAAAAGTAAGGATTTACCAAGTTTTGAGATAGTTTTAAGATGTTTGGGGTAGTGAAGAATACTCTTTATGATTGAAATGTTTGTAAGAAAGCATTCATTTGTCCTCCTGGGTCAGAAAAGTCAGACATACTTGGAAAAGTTAAATTCTCTCAATCTCTTCTCTCACCTAACACATAACTACTTAAAAATAGCCATTCTGCTTTTGTGCATGGGAATGTGGGGGTGTTAATGCATTCTCCATATGCTTTGGAGAACAATAAAGAGTTAAGAAACTTCACACATTGGGAAAAGAGTAAGCACTGAGCGTGGTCCTGGCGTTGTATGCTGTCATTGGCATAAAGGAAAATTACACTCACAGGGAGACACAAATTTCGTTTGAGAGTTGCAATTATCTAATCAGTGAAAGAATATGTTTCAGTTTTACAATTTATCCCAAGCCAACAGGAAGACTGCTATGAAGCATAACACCCCCCACTACCACACTTGAAATAATGTTAGTTGCTTCCCTGACTCATCATCCCCTTTATTTGAATTTCATACACTTATGAAGATGAAACAGTAGACATTTCTAATTTTGCTGAAGATGTCGATGATTATGTCAACCTTGATGACCAAGTGCTTGCTTAACTGGGCGTAAGAATTTTTATTCACACCAAGCTTCTAAGAGGTTTCTACAAGTGCATTGGGGATGGTATATGGGGAGATTCACTGTGGCTCTTGTCACAGCAACTGTTGAAAGAACTCTACAACAAGGAACTTCACAGGTGGTCTACTAGACTCTCTGCATACTTATGTGACACAGAATCTGTATAAACTAGCAATGAATGTAGCATGGGGTGACACAGGTTACTTGAATGATTCATCAAATGGACCTGAATATTCAGAGTAGGGGTGTCCTACTTTTATAAAGATTTTCTCTGATTTAGATACAATCATCTCATCACTAACCAGCACATTTTTTTTTTCTTTTGGGATCCCAGCATTTGCCTCTATACTGTGGCTTTACAATTTGACACTACTGGAAATTTTAAGCAGATACAATAGTTGGGAGTTGTTCCGTGCAGAATAGGATTCCTTTAATTTCCTTAAACTCTGTCTCTACTTTCTATACTCAAGAGCACTCACTCTTTATGACAGTCCAAACTATCTTCTGGCATAATCCAGTCAAAAGTCTCCTAGGATCCAGCATCGGTCCCTATCCCCTGCTTCTCTAGGCTAAAGAATCTCAATCATATATATCTTAGTGACCAAGTGAAAGAGGCCAGGCCAAAAGCAGCTGCTTCTGAACGGTAATCAGAGGAGAATCTAAGAATGACACTACATGCAATTAACAGTTCATTTAGGTGTGTGCAGAAAGTCAAGAGGAAGTATAAGTGTCTAGACCCAGTCTAGAACTCAAATAGAATGGATTGGGCTCAAGACAAGTATAGAAGAGGACTATGCTCATATTTCTTCTCAGAGCAGTTAGAAGCCAAGATCTTTGAGTGACGGGAATCAGTACTGTATTTGATTCATCTGGGATATTAGAGCAAGATTCTTCTCCACCGGGTTCCACATTTATCTTCCCCCTAACATTCCCAGCTTTGTGTGATTCCATTTGTTTCATGGCTGAGGGAGCAGTTAATGCTCACCAGCAGTCTGTGAAAATGTGAGCTGAGTTCATCGGATTTCCTCTGTACAGAGAACAAAGCAGAAGAGTAAACTGAGTTTGACAAACTGGAAACCGACAACATAGAGCAGACAAATAGTTGAATCATCATAATGGCAAAGCTCTATGCTCTGAGTTTGTGTAGGTCCTGAGCTTTGTGGCTTCTTGAAACCATACTGCTGAGCTTTCTTTCCTATTGTGAAGTTGATTCCATATGATGTCCTGTTATTTGCTGCGAAATAAGAATGTGGAGGACCTTGTTTTCAGCACTAGATTTTTATCATTTAGGGAAAGTCTGCCTAGTTTATTGGTATACAAATTTCACAATGTTTTCTTCTCTATATTTTACTGTTGCTAGTAGGAATGCTAAAGTCTTCTTCACATTTTTTTTACTCTCATCACTTCAAAACTGCCACTGCTGATGTTTCTAAAGCGTTAGATACATTTGTGATGACTAAATATATCCACAATAATATATAATTATATAAAATATGTGTATAGCATTAATTTTATGTATCTTTTTTAGGTAAATTGAGTTTGAAATAAACTCTACATTATGGAAGTATACTGAAGTTAAATGTACTGCAATGACATGTTTATGTTTCACCTGACAGAGATGTCTAGTGGGACCTTACAAATAAAATTAATTTTGACTGTGTGAGATAGAAACTGCATTTTGCCAGATTTGCAATGCCTAATGCTGGTGGCTAAGGGACATGTGTGTCCTGTTTATTTGTTTTACCAAATACCTCATTGTGCTTTCCACACTGGATTCCTTCAACTGTTCCATCAGAAGCAACTTAAAAATATTTATTTTGTGAGTGCATAAATGGGAGCATAGTCCTCCATTGAAGCTCAAATTAGAAATGTTCTCAAAGGCCTGAGAAAGGGTCATTAAAAGGAGAGTTTCTGCATGTGCCAAATGGGCTCTGTTTCCCTTTTCAATGGGAAAAATGTGCTGCAGTTGCAGATTGATTTATTTGAACTGTTATGATATTAGAATGTGGCTCACCAATGAGGATGATATAAACCATCCACATAAAATGCATGCAGTCATCACCTTCATGTGAGAAACAACCATAGAATACAATATGAAAAATCACAATGATAACATTAAAAATTAAATTAAGAAAGTAAGGCAAAGTACCTAAAGGATACCCCATGTGTTAATTGATTCAAAAGTTACTGTGTGGGCATAGTTACTGCAATAGTTTCTTTTTCTTGCTTTGATAAAATATCACAACAAGAACAACTGAGCAACAGCATCAATGAAATAGAGCCCATCATAGCAAGAAAAACATGGGAGCAACAACAGTAAGTCAGCTGGTCATATTGTATCCGTACTCAGGAAACAGACAAAGAACAAAGAGTGGGACCAGGTTATAAAACTTTCAAAGCTGCCCCAGGGATATGCTTCTTTTGGAAAGGTTATGCTTTCTAAAGTTTCTATCATCTTCCCAAACAGAATTATCAGGTGTAAATTAAGGAATTAAACAATGAGCCTATGGGGTATATTTTACATTGGATCCATTACAATTACTTAAGTTGGAAGTTGTATCCATGTGGCATTCATCTTGAAATAGAGTTAATCAATGCTTTTGAAAATACATCTGTGTAAATTGTTATTCTAATTAAGAATTATTAGAAGACAGTTGAAGCAATGTTCTCTTAAAATTCTACTAAAATGTACCTAATTGAAAAAATACACGTGATTAAGAAAGATTCAATATGACATTCATGACATACATTTACTTATGTTTTAGTGCTATGATTGATGAGAATAGGGACAAGTATTAAAGGAATTGCACAAACCATGTGCAAAATCCTTCCTTAGTATTTCAGTGTATTACTACCATCAGAGGGAAGAAAAAGCCTTTAAGTACTAAATCTATGCAGGACATGAACCCCATGTGTATGTAGAGTGGATGGTACATATCCCAGGAGTAGCATGAATAATAAAAGCCTAAAGACAGATTTAGGAGTTCAACCTGAAGATCAGAAAAGCAAAACAGCAATCCACTGACTCTAACCTCTACCTCAGATCAAAATGACAATCCTGTCTCCAGAAATCCTCAGAATGAGACTGAGCTGAGAGCTATCTCCTCCTGTCTTATATTCCTCTCTAGTGCTGAGATTAAAAGTGTGCACCACTACTTTCCAGACTCTATAGCTAATTAGTGTGTCACCACTGTCTGGTCTGTATGTCTAATCAGTGGGGCTGTTTTACTCTCTCATCTTAAAGCAAGCTTCATTCATTAAAATACAAATGAAATATCACCACACCCAGGGATCATGCTGTTTGGGGAATAAGGCAATAAGGGGTCCAATTGTATTCATTTTGTCATGTTCTTAATTATTGTTTTCTTTCTCATTAAATAGCAGTGTCTCTTTATCCATGGGTTCACATCTGTGGATTTAGTCAACTGTGATGCAGAAAATAGTAAACACAATTTTTCTGAAATACCATGTCTTTTCCACAGTATGATGACATCCAACGTCCTCTGTTCTGCTCCATGCCTTTAACAAGTCAATGTTTTATCACCTCATCCATACCGTGTGTATGACTTACCTTTGAGTCACTCGCAGCCTCTAGGTTATGAGCTAGACTGAGATAGTATTACACCGTATATTGTACATATTACAGTGACCTTTACTTTACAGAGTAATGACTCCAAAGAGCAGATGATTTCTAGGAAGCGTGAGAGACTGAAGGACAAATTAACTCTGGTGCAATGAAGCAGTACTCTAGGGTAAATTACTTATGACAGTATATAAAGCCTTCTTGACAAGCGATATTTTGCATCCCCTGGAGTTTCTAAAAAGACACAACATATACCTTCTAGGTTCATCTAGATGCTATAGTAAGACACTCTAACTAAAACCTACTTGGAAGGAAAAGGGTGTGTTTGGCTTCGACTTTCAGATCCTAGGCCATCACTGAAGTTAAGTCAGGGGAAGAACCTGGACTCAAGAACCATGGACAAGTATGACTTTCTGGCTCACTTCCTGTCTCATTCACATTCTCTTGCTTAACTAGGTTTCTGTTTCAACCCAGGTCCACCTGCCTAGGAATGGTTCCACTAAGAATACCTATGACCATCTCCCACAGATACACTGATACGCCAATCTGACTGAGGCAATTTCTCTATTGTGGCTCTGCTGACCTTGTCACATTGACAATTAAACCCAACTGAGACAGCGAAAAACAATTCAGATGTATTTTTGTACTTTTGTTTCTGTTTAACTTCCTATTTTTTTATTTTTTAATCTAGGGAAATTCAACAAGATGGCAAAAGAATTAGTGTCTTTAAAAAGATGATTTGAATTGCTTAAAAATTTGAATTACAGCTCTTGTTAACCCTTGCCAGCTGACATTGGAAGCTATTTTTGTTTCAGACTGTCTTTCTGAGCTTGTTGTTCAAATGGGTCATACCACTCTTATAAGGATGTTCCTACGGATTCTTAGAATTCTGTTGCAAAAGCTATTTCTCACATATTTTTGCCAATATTTAAATGGTATAAACTAAATGAGATTTTCATTTTCTTCTCTATTTAATTTAGTTTTAGACAAAAGCTACTATCTCCTCTTGATACATCTTTACTTAAATTTTATCTTTTGTCTAAAAAGACAAAATGTTCAAGCAATCTAGCTCAATACCTGCTTTCCAGAATTCTAGAAAAAGAATCCTTATGGGATTTACTCATAAGAAGTTTTAGCAATGAGGGTAACAATTCATATGCGTAGATGTGTATTCCATTGTTACGAATGAAATTTATTTCACCTAAGTATTAGCATTTATCCTAAAGATATGTGGTGGCACAAGCCTTTCTTTAATCCCAATACTCAGGAGGCAAAGGCAGGCAAATCTCTGTAAGTTCGAGACCAGCCTGGTCTACAAAAGCTAGTTCCAGGACAGGCACCAAAGCTACTGAGAAACCCTGCCTCAAACCCACACACACACACAAAAAATGAAGACTCGGAAATCTTTTTCCTTGTGAAATTAGATTACTGCTAAGTCTCAATGCTGCAATGTTTATACTTTTTCTCAGTAAATAATTATTAAATAATAAGCTGTCCTAGGTAGGAGTTTTCTCATGACCAGACCTGTAATTCAGTGATTGTTTTGTCTTCATTATATTTATTTCTTCATTTATTAATTTAAATTTGAAAACAAGGTCTAATGTGACACAGATTGGCATCAAACTCACTACATGGTTGAGCATATCTCAGTCCTCTGGCTCCCTTCCCTCCATTTCCCAAGTGCTGGGACTGTATAATTTCATAACCACACTGGACTTTCTTCATTACTTATACTATTTATTGGTATAAAAATTTATAACACATTGAGAAAAATGGTGAAATCAAGGAAGAACGGAAATTGTACTCATAATATTTTAAAACTATATCTAGCACAGTATATTTACATGTGCAGGTGTGTTAAGTCATCTGAGTTTTAAAACAGTACTCACCAACAAATAAGTCCTTAATGGTTTTATTGACCTTCAAAAGCTAGTTGATGACAGTTTAATTGATACATTTATCATTGAATTAATGAAGATTTAGAAGGAATACAAAGTATCCCATCAAAACTATAGTAGGAAAAATAAAGTTAGTAGGTATAAATTGCTAAATATTTTGCTACGGTATACAAGGTGATCTTAATTGAACTGAGAAACTAAATGCACTTGCATGGTTATGAAATTAACAGTATTGAAAGCAGCTCAACTCTCTCTCTCTTACTGAAGGGCTGGAAGGAACTTTGTCTTTTATGTAATTTCCAATTGCATGTAATGCTACTTGAAAAGAGATCTGTGCAAATGTCTAGTATTCAAATATTTAAAGTGCAATATTTTTGCATTGCTCAGAGAAAGGAATTATTCTGCACAGTTATACATTTACATTGTGAATTTTCACTAACTCAATAGTAAACACAGTAACAGAGAAGGAAACAACTGAGAACTTGTATGAGAGCATTATAGACAAGAGATAGAGTGTTTGACATAAGCAAACACCATGGGTTAGAAAGAGGAGGGAGCCACACAAACTGAAATGAAGGCTGAAACTCACTTAGTAAGAAGCTGCATTTAAGCAAGACTGGGGTCCAGGTGCAGAAACTGCAGCAGGCATTTGTTTGTCACACCAGCATCCAGAAGATTTAAAACCCCCAATTATCTGTTCTATTGATCCAGCTTTGCTTTATACATCACATGATTAAAGTCCTAAGGCAGAGTGGACAGTGGGCACAGCACATATCTCCCTGTAGTCCAGGAGCAGGAAATACCTGGAAAACACTACCAACTGTAGACATTGAACTGAGAGAGAAGAGCTTGCTGGCTCATTGCTGCATCAAGGTATTATACAGAAAGAGAAAATCACTCTCCATTAAGAAGAGTTATGGATATCTAGAGGTCAGTGGAACAATAAATCCCACCTCAAAAATGAATTTTCAGTATTAAAAATTACCCCAAAGTGGAAGGTCTTGCCAAAATTGTTCCCAAATAAATAAATCCTTCTTCCATCAAAGACATTACTATCAACCAAACACAACGGTATACCACAAACATACCAATCACTGTGGTCACACTTACATGATCTATGTCATGGTTTCTTGGAAGTGAAAGGTACAAACAATCACTGAATGACTTTTAGAATCCCTTCTGAATTGAGCTTCTGTGATTAATAGTGGACAGCAAGTAAGCATCTGATTTGCATTTTAGTTAGAGTTTTTTCTTGATGGCATTGGAAATTGATTCCTCCTTTGTGGCAAAGAATCAAGTTTTTACAATAGAGAATTAACGAGGAGTCCAGAGATGCTGAATGAAGAATAAAAAATTACAATAATCTCTTTTGAGAACACTTAAAGACTTTCTCTGTATATTTTCTGATGCCATCCAGTCATTTCTACTATGTCTGAAAGCTATAATTAAGGGGTAAAGAAACAAGACTTGAACACTGCTCTTCATGATAATTTTTAGTTGTTAATATTGAGATGTATTTTTTTGCACAGATACATCAAGGAGAAATTGGCATATCAAATAAGTAAATTGTTTTTACTTTTATATTATTATTTTATATTATTAGCACTTTATATTATTAAATTAAATAAATCTTTTGTAGACAGAATTTGCTTGAAAACCTATTAACATAGTTCTGTCTTAAGAAAATGTAATGTATCTGTATCTCTCTCTGCTCAGTAGAAACTCAAAAGCTTTTTGTTTGTTTAGATTTTACAAGCAACTGGCTATTTTTGCTGTTTTGTTTTGTATTTTTTGATGGGAGACTTTATGTCAATTACTTCAGTTTGGATGATACATCACAAACACTTTCTAATCAATTCTAAAACAGTAGCCACAGGACACACGTAATGGAAATTCTTTAATACTACAGATGGTCAAACAGCCTGTGGGAAGAAGTCTGGTATGCATTTTGTGAGAGTCATTTCTGTAGAACTTAATCCAAAAGGACATTCTGGACCACTACAGCATGGAGAGTTTGATTGAAAATTTCTCCCATTTATGTCTGACATTCCCTCCTTTTATTGATAATTTTACAAAATGAGAGGAGAATGTGTGTCTGTCTAGCTCAAGCAAAATTTCCTCTCAAGGATACCCTGTATCCACAATGAAGTTCAATTGCAGTGTAGAGGGCTCCGGTGAGAAGTAATAATACCAATGAATCATCTAATTCATAGAGAAATATATATATATATATATGAATATATATACTTAAAAATTTGTTTTAAATTTATAAATATATCTATCCTGCTTTAGTAAATCTGTGTACATTCAACTCCTGAAGTTATTTGACAAATGTCATAAATGAGGTTGATTACCTCAATCAATTCAAGCAGTATAGCAGTGATAGCCATTTTTTATAAAATCTAGAAGCTTCTTTTTAGATATGGCTGATTCATTCACTCATTTTTAATCTCGTAACAATCAACATCACATTGGCAAAACTGAAAATGTTTAATGTAATCAATGCCCAAGAGACAAAGTTATATTTTCTTAACTATGGATCAGTTCGATCTTGTTATATGTTGTAAGAGGACCTTTGATTTAAATTCAAGTAGTATTTGAAATCAGCTGAATTGGCAATGTATTAAGGCTATTATATGAGTGTCATATTTGACTCTGTGTGTGTGTGTGTGTGTGTGAAAGAGAGAGCAAAGGAACACTAGAGCACAAGTGTGTGTCCGTGACTTGAATATGGAATCAGAGGAAATCTTTCAGTAGTAGTTCCTTATTGTGTACCTTGTTTGATGCAATACCTCTTATTTGCATGTGTATCCTCCAGCTTAACTGACCAGAAACTTTCTAGTCTTTCCTCTGGTCTACGATTCACATCCCCATCTTACTGTAAGAGGGCAGACATTAAATATGCTCATCACTGTATCTGGCTTCTTCAGAAATGTGGGGATCTGAGCTCAAGCTACCAGATATACTCAGCAAGTGATTTTACTACTTAAGCCACCAATCCTGGTCCCAGAGACACTTACTAAAAATTCAAGTTAGAATAAGTATGACCAGTGTCTTATTCTCCTCTACATCTAGAGATGTTTATATCTTGACTGGCACAAACAACCTCTGCTCATAAATGTACCACATCTTAGATCCAAGGACTGAAACTGCACTCTATTGAAGACCTGAATTTCAACTTTAAAAAGAATCAGGAGGACAGAAAATTTGGTGGTATTTTCTTGCTGCCATTGTGTGTGTGGTTGCAAATGGAAACTAATTTAAAAATAGGGATGACAGCCAGACTTAAAAGTATGAGTGATTCTGCCCAAATAAACAACCGGCAAGACCACACACGCTTTTCTCGGTGTTGTAGAACTTACCTTTTCTTTCTAAAATCAACTGTGAATCATGTGTGGTAAAATTTCCCTATGCCAATGACTGTTTACTCTAAAATAGTAATTAGGATGACATCTTATCTTTTAATCAAATTAAAACTCCAATAAAATATTAGATGATGTAAACTTGCTTAACCTGTAACAGTTCCTTTTACCTTTCTTGCTTTGAGTGAGTATATTTTTTAAAATTGCCAAAATATTTTACAGTTTATTTCATGGGATATGGTATTGTGATTATGGAAGCTATTTCTAAGTTAAAAGTTAGTATTAGAATCCCTATTTTCTGCATTTGGGATGAAGAGGTTAGTGGAATAAGTAAGCACATGAACCACGGGGTTTCATTAGGTTTCAAAGAGATAACAACATAGGTATATGATTTTTATAGGGTATTGCTGTAATTATATTTAATTATAGCATTTTATAGGATAAGTGTTTTCCCTGAATTAAACTCCACAAAATTCATTGAGCTCTGTCTGATTCCTGGAACACCTGTCACATATAGCCTCAGGATACCAATGTACATTTGCCTAATTATTCTCCCCATGAGCAATGTAGAAAAAGTTGTTAATCCTCACATAGCCTCTTTTAGCAATAAAGCAATTATTGTACTTACAGGACCAGCATGCATAGAGAAGAGGCATACTCTATAAAAGTAAGTAAACTAAGCTGGATATGGTGGTGTGCACATGTGATTCTAGAATCAGGAAGGTGAGGTCAAAGATATTTAGGCTATCATGGTCTAACAGTAAGATCTTCTCAAAAAACATTTTTTTCTTGTTTTGTTTTGTTTAAGATCCAAATGTTTTAGTTACTTTTCTATTTCTGTGATAAGGCACCATGACTTATAGGAGAAAGAGTTCATTGCAGGCTTATAGTTTCAGAGAAGTTGTGTCTATGACCATCATGGAATGAAGCCTGGCAGCAGGCAGGAAGGCATAGTGTTAGAGAAGTAGCTGAAAGTTTGCATCTTGATCCACAGGTACAAGGCAGAAAAAGCTAACCAGTAATGATCTGGAAAATCACAAAACCCGTCAACAAGAACACACCTGCTCCAACAAGGCCATATCTCCCAATCCTTTCCAAACAGTAACACTAACTGGGTATCAAGTACTCAAATATATGCACCTTTGTGGGCCAATCTCATTCAAAACAAGACACAAGGTAAATCAGCAATTCTAATACAAGTCTTTATAACCTAGTTTGGAGAAAGTAAAGGTCAGGTAGATGCCCTTACACAGTTGAGTAAGAATGTCTGCACCCATCTGAACACTAAAATAGTCTGGGAGGTATTACAAACAAATCTTAGAAATATTCGTTTCATATTACTTAAAAACCATTAGAGACTCCTGATGACCAACTGAGGAAGAGAGCAGAATGTAGTCCTAGAAAACCCGTGTGGGAACTGAACACGATGGATATGGATGCCAAGACTTTCATTCCTATTTCAATACAGTTTCAGCTCCAAAACCTCACTTAATAGGAAACTATTCATTGATTCATTAGGATAGATGAACAAATGAGCATTACTTGCTTCAGGAACATACTAGGTGTTTTAAGTGCTCTCAAATTTTGAAAGTGTTTGAAGAATGAAGAGGATTAGACTTGCTATCATGATAGAGATTCAAGGTGAAGCACTGTGCTAAACTTTACAATAGAAGAAGGTTTGCAACTGGTTCAGTTTAAGAAACAACTATCTTTGAGATCCCAGTTAGAATTGGCTGAGTTTGGAAATAGCATTCTCTAACACAGACATGTTTATATGTGTTGCTTCTTGAATGTCACGTAGAATATGCAATGTTAGAATATGGCCCTCTTTCCACATCCCAGAGGTCTGAAATGGTAAGTGTCTTTTAGATGATCTGAGATGGGTAGGCATGCATGGGGGGATTACCTGATTGTGTTAATTGACTCGAAAGATATATCATAATTTATTTGTGGGCAGGACTATTATCTGAGCCGGGGATCTAAGTCTGTCTAAAATAGAGGAAACAAGATGACTACCAATTTGTATGCCTTAATTGTTCTTTTAATTGTGGTCATAATGTGATCAAATTGATCAAATTCCTGCCACCCCAATTTTAAGGATTGGACCTTGAACTTTGAACTAAAATCAACCTTTTTTTTCCATTAAGTCACTTTGGTCATGGCATTTAGAAAAAAAAGGCTTATTTATTTATTAATATAGTTTTGTCTGCCAGAACTTCTGCACACCTGAAGAGGGCAACTAATCCCATTAGAAATGGTTGTGAGCCTCCATGTGAGTGCTGGGAATTGAAGTCAGGACCTTTGGAAGTGCATTTTATGCTACTCAGCACTGAGTCACATCTTCCGCCCCTGGTCAGGGCATTTTTATCAAAGCAACAGGAAAAGAAAATGCGATAAGGAGGTCCTCACTGAGTCATTGATTCTCATTCTGATGGATACCAGAACATGTTTGACTTTTTCTCTCTTAGCATTCATTGACTTAAAATCCTCAATAACAACACTTTCAGGGGCCATGCCTATGAGTCAAAAATTCTTAATATTTGATGAGGTACTGGAGGCATAGAATGAAATTGAAGCTTTGTTTATTTTCATCATTACCTTTGATTAAAAGCACAGCTCCAGGTAGCATAATGGTCCAAGTGAGTAACAGGAGCTGAAACTCACGAGGACATTTCCCATGGGCTAACCTTAAGGGGTTCTAAAACTCACTAACTAACATAAAAAACTAAAGTCAATATTGTAAAAATCAATAATAATGTGAACAAAGTTTCACAAAAGCATATTATCTTTTTAAAGAAAATCAAGATTATAGCTACTGTTTGTTTTTCTTTCTTTTCCTTTTTACTTTCAGACTCCTCTTAGACTTGAGAAGCAATCCTAATAGTCTTGTTTATAATAAATGAGTTGTTTTGTGATGGTTTTTGTTTCATTTTGTTTGTTTTTCTTTTTGTGCTCCCTTAAATGTTGTATTCAAATCAAGTGCCTTCTTCATCTTGCATCAGTGTTCAATCCAGGCAAAACAGAGATAAACAAAAAGGCAAACAGTTCATTTCTGTGAGTACACATTGCTGAACATGTTTGTGAAACATCCCATAAGTGGGCTACTCCACTTAAGTGTATGCGCCACTTAAAAATTCAGTTAGTTCATAATCTTTTCATCCTGTTTGAAGCCATTTTATTTCTAACTGGAGTGAACTGAGGTTATTTAACAGATAGCATATGGCCTTAACTTTTACAAAATTCAACTTTAAAAATAAGATTCCGTTATAGTCACTTGCTTGGAAATAAATTATTACCTAACCGTGGTGGAGAGAAAAAAAGTCTGAGATTGCTAAACAGTGTGAATTGATCAAATATACTTAGAGCCAGTGAAGTAGCTTTGCTGGAGTAGAGGGGAGAAAGGGGAGTTCAGCCTTTGTTTAAAGCTTTAAAGTGGATTCTGGTACACACAGAATACTTCAGCATCTCACCATTTGCTATTAGTCTGGCTTCACCTTGAGACACCATGTTACAGTACTGAATTCCACTGTGCTTTTAGACAGGAAAGTAACTGTGCCTGTTAGGGATTGGAAGACATATTTGCAATATTTTATTATTTTTAAATTGATTATAAAATCTTATTGAACCTGGGGTCTTAGAAGCAGAATTTCTCAAGAATCCAAATTACCTAACATCTTGCTTTAGAAACACATGTGCACTAAGCATTACAGGAAAGAGATGCATTCAGGCAGGTGCCAGCAGACATACCAGGATGTGTTTGGGTTTGTCCCTGTGCTCTTCCATTTATATCTTTTCATCAGTCATCACAACACTTTCCTCTCCTCTTGCATCTGGAGGACAGTACCTCCACAATTTACTTACCTCTTTGTTGTCTGCATCTAAAAGCTCCCACAGTGATTTTTCAATCATCAATTTACATACAGTATTTCTTTAAAAATACGTGTATGTATGTGTATATGTGTACGTTTGTATGTGCCTGCTTGTCTCTATGTGTACCACACGCATGCTCAAGGAAACTAGAAGAGGATGCTGGATATTCTGAAACTGAAGTTACAGGCAGACACAGGCCTCTCTATATGGCTTATTGGGACTGATCCCAAGTCAAGCAAAATCACAAGGTTCTTTGAGCTGTTAGGGTACCTCTTCAGTTCAGGTAGGAATTTTGAAACTGTTTTCACCCTGACAGAAGCTGACTGTCACAGACACAGTGCTGTTCTGGTTTTATTTTTATCTCTGTGACTTTCTCTTGAGTGAATATTGAGGGTAAGTTGCCTTTCAAAATGGAGAAATCTAACCTAGTGAGGGGACTCGCCAGTCAAGCTTTTTCTACACATTTCTAAACTGATTTGGATTTCCAGAACCCATATAAAGCCCAGACATGGTAGCACATGCTTTTAATCAAACTACTTCTTTGGCAAGATGCAACACAGAGACAGGAGCATCTCCAAATGCTTAAAGGTCAACTAGTCTAGTACATACAGAGAAAACCAACAAGAGACCTGGTCTCAAACAAGGTGAAAGGCAAAGACCAACACCTGGGGTTGTACAGTTTCCTCTATGCATGTGACCCTGTAAATAAGCAGGCATGCTTCGTGTGCATGTGCGTACACACACACACACACACACAGAGAGAGACAGAGAGAGAGAGAGAGAGAGAGAGAGAGAGAGAGAGAGAGAGAGAGAGAAAGTCAAGCAGACAGAGACAGGGATAGGACAGAAACAGAAAGAGACTGACATAGGCAGAATAAAAACAAAAAGGAGCAAAAGGCAGAAATTACTCACTTAGCGCAAATGTAGCAAGCATCTTGTACATGCCCACATATTACACAGCGTTGAGGATGTGGGCGTGAATGAAGCAGACTGGTTTCTGTGTGCCATTCCCCTTACATTGCAAAGTTGATACAGTCCAGGATTTGTACTTCCTTAGAGGAGAGGGAAATGGTATCTTAATCATCTTCCATTCTGCCCACCTTCACAGTACCTAACCTGGAAGAATGTCAGTAGAAGCACTTCTATTACAATGACTTAGCTGAAGAACTCCAGTAATGAATTTAGGAAAGCCCTGTCCTTATATTAGCATGAGAAAAGCACATGAAAAACGATGAAGTTCTCGGTGGTGTTTCAGCCCTAACACTGAGTCTAACTTCCTCTCTGACAGTAAATTAATATTTCATTCTCATTGTTTATTTCATATATCTGCTAAATGGATAGGAGTCAAGAAAAATGGTTATCTTCATGATTTTTTTCTTGATCTGGAGCACAAATTTTTATGTTATTCCACTTGAGATTTATTGATTTCATATGTAGCAGAGAAAAAAATCACTTGAAGATTTGAGAATAATTCATTAGCCCTTGTTTTCCAGTAGATGTTTGTAAAATTATCATTTTGAAAGAGTCCAGTGTTTCTCACGTGCATTTGTTTTGATCATTATGGAAACTGTAAAATGATCCCCTGAATTCCTCCTGACCTCAAGACTCTCTGCTATGATGATAATTCCATTGGTCTTTGTATTTGTTTGTGTTGGATAGACAAAATACTGATACCCAGTCTAATTTTGTCTTGACATTTAAATATATTCCATAAAGAGCTAGTTGAAAAGCTTAGAAAGAAGTTCACTTTATTTAACAACTATATGCTTTGATCACGTTTTCTGCAGCTTTTGTCTGATGGCCAGGAGACTTTGCCAAGCCTTCCTTTGATGATCAGTCATCCAGCATGTTTTTAAGAACATATTCATAAACTAGTGCCCTTTGCTTTTTAAACTCTTTAGACTTTTGAACCCTTTTTTTGTGAAGTCAGTGAGTAGGTCATCACAGTTATTTTTTATTTCAAGCAACTTCTATTTTTTTTAGATGATCAGACTTCTACAATTTCCAAGATTTTCAATTTAAGCTGTTCAGTTATTAGCACTGAGAGTTTCAGTACGAAATGGATGTTATATTTCAGTAAAATTATAAACATGACATACCCATTATCTAGAATTTCTACTCAGCTTTCTGAAGAAAGTTACCATCTTTCCATTTATAGATTTTGGTAAGTTATTTTAAAAAATAATAAAACATCTGGAGGCAAGAAATTGAAACACTGTGAAATATAGACTCTTTGTTAACAGAACTCTGAAATGCCCTCCTTTGGTTCTTCCCTTGAGGTATTCATGATCCCATAGCTTCTGCCAACACTGAGTAAGGCAAATGTGTAATTAACAGGTTATTGGAGGAATGGAGGCATATGAAGTCATAGGTGCTAGGCTAGTTCAGGAAAGTTGGGGAGTTTCTGCCTTGATGTCATGAATCACTGGGGGAAATCATTCCCAAAACATAAGCAAATTCAAAAATACCTATGCAAAATTCATGTAGTGAGTAACTATGTCGTAAGTTTCAGTCATGGGTTAGCCTTCTTCATCCCCAGCCTTCAGACACCTGAAGCTCTCTGACCGTCATCTCTGCTGCGCCTTCCTAAGGGAAGTTGTCAAGAATGATAAAGCTAAGTCATTTCTGAATAATTTTCCAGTGGAAACTGAGACAAAAATTACATATTGTTATCTTAAACTCATATGCCCAGCTATTTTATCATATAACTACATAATACTAATGTATTCCTATCAACAAAATAAATATGAATGGAAATCACTGAAGATTAATAAGGCAGTCAAAAACACCAAATTATTGATATCAGGATGGGGGCAGTGTTTTTGAGGCCTGACTCTTAGATGGGAAGCACTGACAATTTGTGACTTCTTTTTTTTTTTTTTTTTTTTTTTTTGGTTTTTCGAGACAGGGTTTCTCTGTGGCTTTGGAGCCTGTCCTGGAACTAGCTCTGTAGACCAGGCTGGTCTCGAACTCACAGAGTTCCGCCTGCTTCTGCCTCCCGAGTGCTGGGATTAAAGGCAATTTGTGACTTCTTGAGGCAGAGAAAGACTTTATTTTTTTAATATGAGGCTCTGGCTCTGATACCTTGCTCATGCCTCAACTAATGTTCATGATCAACAATTATTGCAATAATAATAATAACAATAATGATAATAATTAACCAGACATGATATCTGGTGCGAAACAGATTGATAAGCATTGGGAAGACTTGGGTAGAGTAATGGGGAATGAATAGATGAAGATTATATCTTAATCACATATGAAATTTACAAAGAAAAAAATTAAAATATCTTATAAAATCAATTGATTTTTAGTATTAAACTACATGTGTATTGAATTATAAAAAGCAGGAGTATACCAGATCTCGTGTAAAGTACTGGAAATATGGGATCAAATATTAAATTGAAATGTGCTATATATGTTTGGTCATTTTTTCCTAGCACTCAGGAAATGGAAACTGTATTAGTTAGGGTACTTTTCTTGCAAAGAATAGACTGTATAATCTTACAAGTTAGAGCAAGAAGAATTTTATTGGAAAGTTTTAGGGAACCTCTAGAATTTTAGGAATATTGGTACAATTAGATTTCAATAGGAAATGGAGTAGGGCTGCCTCTGGGATCTCATATAAAGTTGATGTTCAGCTCCTTTTGAGAAGTGGCCAGGAAATAAACATCTAGTATTTTTATGAACAAGATCCACCTTGGCCTATGAGTAAACTGCTATGCTGATTCAGTGATTTCAGGGTGGAGCTTCTCTAGGTGATAGCCATACACTGTTTCATGGGGCTCACACTGAATATCACTTGCCAAGAAAAGAAGTCCTCCTGTCATAAATTGATCAACATCTTATTTTATTCTTCCAGGGCTCTGTTGTTACCTTCTCCTGAAGGAACCTTTCCCTGCCCACTCTCCAAGCCCACATAGTCCCCTGCACCTGACCTCAGCTCTGTACTATTTTCTGCATATGTGGTTGCTCCTTAATTTTTATTGCACTATAATCTCTATAAAGGGAGAGACGTGTCTGGCTTGTTCACTGTGGATTCCTCAGCACTGAAAATTGTTCAATAGATTTACTATCAACTATTTAACATCCCCCTCATTACGCCTTGTTCCTTAGACATTTATAGAATAGTTTTCATGCCTGGCTGCTCATATGAATCATCTGAAGATCCTTGATAAACGGCCATAATGAGCCTTCACTCCAGACCAATTAAAGCAAAAACTTTAGCAGAGTAATCCAGATATTTTTTAAAAGATGCTCTGGTATTTTGAAATGTAGCATTCTATATACATATGTGATATATCATCCTGATTTCCATTCCTTTTTGTCTTAATACCTTAGAAATTTCTAAATTATTTAAGTATCTTTTTTTTCTTTTTATTCATAAAAGCCCTATTTTTTCCTGTACCTGGATTTCTGCTAATACACTGATTCTCAGTGCTGCCCATGTACCTTCAGAATTGGAACTGGTTGCTAGACAAACAAACCATTTTACTAAAATACTGAAGATTTTTCCTCCTATCCTTGACCCTATAAAGGAAACAGAAGCAAGAGCTTGAAATCATTCAGTGGTCAGTGATTTGATGACTCGGATTCAGGTAGTCCACCCTGGACAAAACTCTTCAACAAAAGCATATGAGAGGCTACTATGTGGTGAAGATGTGCATGGAGGTAGCGTGGAAAGAGAGAGCGTGGAAGCACTCACTGTTCTATACCATGCTCTATGCATTTCTTCCATGTATCAGTTTCTGTGTTGTAACCTGTAATATAAAATAATTATAAGTATAGAAGTTTTATAAATTCCATGAGTCATATCATGAATTATGAAACCAAGGTAGGGTCAAACAAACATTCCAATTCTGATTGTTAACCAGAAATTCTTGGACACACTATTTCTCTTTGGTATTTGAAGTGGGAACAAACGAGTTTTTAGTACTTCAGATATGTTCTCACTCTGGGTAGTTAATATTGACATACATTAGTATTGTAGCTATTACACTGAAAATTGCTGTAAAGAAAATTACAAATGCTGAACAAGATTATATAATCAACTGATTGGGAAATTCTTCAGAATTTCATTTTTTAAGGCCAACACTTAATGAAAGGTATTAATGTATGGCTATAACATATATCAGAAGACACAAGTGCTTTTTTTAATTTATAATTAAGAAAGTGCTTCAGGAAATATAAACTTTTTAATTTTGAAACCAAAATGTAGTTACATTATTTCCCGCTTTCTCTTTCTTCTCTCCAGCTTAAAGTGAAATTCATGGCCGTTACACTCTTTCTCTTTAATTGCTGCTGCATGTGTGCATAAGTATACACACACACACAAACACACACACACAAACACATACACATTTTTGAATATGGCAATACCGTTTGCTCAGTCTGTATAATGTTACTTGCACATACATGATTTCGGGGCTGACCTCTTCATATTGGATAAACAATGGGAGTCTCTCACCTAGGCAGGAGTATTTGTTCTTGCTTTATGTATTTGTTAGTAGCCTGTGGTTCTTTGTATAGGGTGAAGCCACCATGCGAGACTTTTCTCTTACATGTTAGGAAGTTACTGCTGTCATCCTTGTCCTTGTCTCCACAGGTGGTCATGTTATTGGAAGTCTGGATGTAGTTTCCCTATCATTCTCAGGAGACACAGTCTTGCAGAAAATATCCTGCTCCTCCGGCTCTTACAATCCTTCTGCATGCTTTTACATGATGTTACCGAGATTTATTTAGAGGAGTTGGTTTGTAGGTGGGGCTAGAAACTGCTTGTTCCCTCCATTTTGCTCAGTTATAGTTCTCTGAGTGGTCTCTGTTTCAAATAGAAATTTCTTTGTAAGACTTACACTTATCTGTGGGGAAAAGATAAATATTTACAGTGCAGTCAGGAATGATGTTTGTTTATTGTATAGTGGGAGTAGTAGACACTTATCAAACATCTATGTATAGTGCAGAATTATTGGCTAGGTTTCTATTTCCAAGCATTACTTTCCTCTTGCTAAGTGGACCTTAAAAGATTTCATCTTACCCCAGTCAGGATGCCCAAGATCAACAAAACATCTAACCACAAATACTGAGAAGGGCCTTGGAAAATGGAAAACGGATGAGAAGCTGGTCCAGTCACTCTGGAAATCAGTGTGCAGGATCCTTAAAAACCTAAAAGCAAATCTACTTTATGATCCACATACACTCTCCTTAAAAAATGCCCAAATGATTCCTACTCCATGGATAGTTGCTAAGCCATGTTCATTTATACTCTATTCACAGTAACTAGGAGATGAAAACAGAATAAATGTCATACTAGTAAAAATGGATAATAAAAATTATCTGTATATCTCATGGAATACTATTCAGATGTAAAAAAAGTAAAATCATAACATAATCAGGCAAAAAGATGAAAGTCGAAGAAACTACATTGAGTTAGATAATCCAGCTCCAAAAGTACAGACATTGCAAACTTACTTTCTTTTGGTCATCCCTAACTCTAAATCTTCAACTGTGACCACATAACCTGGAATAATGATAGAATCCTGGAAAATCTAAAAGGATCATTGTGGTGGGTGGGGTGAGGGCAAAAAAAGAACAAAATAGCAAGACAGAAGTGATCTGAAGGGGCAATGGGAAAAATGGAGATCTGACTCAAAAGAAGTTAGGGAGATATAGAAGGAGGAGGGGTAAGATAACAGTAAAGACATTGACAATGTCATACGGAGTCATATTATCTATTTACCCAAAGTTACAATAATAGATATAAGTCTATGTTTACAGATACAAATATAATATACACCATATATACACCTAATTTAAGTAAGTTTTTCCAACCTGAGCTGGGACTGCCCCCTTCAAGTAGCATAGACTATCTAACAGAAACCCTAGTACTGCACATAAGAGGCCCCTTACAATTTGTTGATCAGAGGAGTCCAAGAGATATTCCAGAACATTATAGGATACCATTCCTTTCATGTTGCCTCCCGGAAGTTAAAGGTAAGTCCTTACTTCAAAATACAGTATGCAGTATCGACAGGACCTGGGGGATCAAAGCCGGATCTAACTTGAAAACTTCCTTCCTAAGGACTAGGTTTCATGGTATCAGAAAGTACCATGAAAGATTCAAGGGCGGGAGGCAATTAACAATCCTATACATTTATAATGATTATGAACTACAAAAATTATCTGCATGGGACAATAACCTTAAGGATATAATAGTTACACTCATATTTTGGCAGTAACAAATAGCCCTCTGGGATTAAGACCCAGTCAATAAGAAGGAAACAGTGTTGGGTACTGGAAGCCTAGCCAGAAGGAAATTTTTGCTAAAGTCATTTGCCCTCTGAAACACATACTACTCTTACTACATTGACAGATATCCTGTATGAAGTTGATTATCTCCAAAAGGACTTTGAATATTTAATGAAAATAATTATCAAATGCTGCACTATTGTTCAATAACTGCTACCTTTATTATAGCCCTTCCTTCTAGAAACTTCTATTAATAAATTGAACAATCATGATCATTAATAATTAATTAAATACTTTGGTGGATGTCTTATTTATTTATTTATTTATTTACTATTTATTTATTAAAGATTTCTACCTCCTCCCTGCCACCGCCTCCCATTTCCCTCCCCCTCCCCCGATCAAGTCCCCATCCCTCGTCAGTCCTAAGAGCAATCAGGGTTCCCTGCCCTGTGGGAAGTCCAAGGTCCACCCACCTCCATCCAGGTCTAGTAAGGTGAGCATCCAAACTGCCTAGGCTCCCACAAAGCCAGTACGTGCAGTAGGATCAAAAACCCATTGCCATTGTTCTTGAGTTCTCAGTAGTCCTCATTGTCCGCTATGTTCAGCGAGTCCGGTTTTATCCCATGCTTTTTCAGACCCAGGCCAGCTCGCCTTGGTAAGTTCCTGATAGAACATCTCCATTGTCTCAGTGTGTGGGTGCACCCCTCGTGGTCCTGAGTTCTTGTCCCTCCTCTCTCTCCTTCTGCTCCTGATTTGGACATTGAGATTTCAGTCCAGTGCTCCGATGTGGGTCTCTGTCTCTGTTTCCTTTCATCGCCTGATGAAGTTTAATATTCAGGAGGATGCCTGTATGTTTTTCTTTGGGTTCACCTTCTTATTTAGCTTCTCTAGGATCATGAATTATAGGCTCAATATCCTTTATTTATGGCTATAAACCAAATATGAGTGAGTACATCCCATGTTCCTCTTTTTGGGTCTGGCTTACCACACTCAGGATAGTGTTTTCTATTTCTGTCCATTTGCATGCAAAATTCAAGAAGTCATTGTTTTTTACTGCTGAGTAGTACTCTAATATGTAGATAATCCATACTTTCTTCATCCATTCTTCCATTGAAGGGCATCTAGGTTGTTTCCAGGTTCTGGCTATTACAAACAATGCTGCTATGAACATAGTTGAGCATATACTTTTGTTGTATGATAGGGCATTTCTTGGATATATTTCCAAGAGTGGTATTGCTGGGTCCAGGGGTAGGTTGATCCCGAATTTTCTGAGAAACCACTACACTGCTTTCCAAAGTGGTTGCACAAGTTTGCATTCCCACCAGCAATGGATGAGTGTACCCATTTCTCCACAACCTCTCCAGCAAAGGCTATCATTGGTGTTTTTGATTTTAACTATTCTGAGAGGTTTACACGATGGTATCTTAAAGTTGTCTTGATTTGCATTTCCCTGATCGCTAAGGAAATTGAGCATGATCTTAAGTGTCTTTTGGCCATTTGAACTTCTTCTGTTGAGAATTCTCTGTTCAGCTCAGTGCCCCATTTTATAATTGGGTTGATTAGCCTTTTACAGTCTAGTTTCTTGAGGTTTTGTTTGTTTGTTTGTTTTGTTTTTTGAGACAGGGTTTCTCTGTGGCTTTGGAGCCTGTCCTGGAACTAGCTCTTGTAGACCAGGCTGGTCTCAAACTCACAGAGATTCACCTGCCTCTGCCTCCCAAGTGCTGGGATAAAGGTGTGCGCCACCACCGCCTGGCTTGAGTTCTTTATATATTTTGGAGATCAGACCTTTGTCAGTTGCGGGGTTGGTGAAGATCTTCTCATAGTCAGTGGGTTGCCTTTTTGTCTTAGTGATAGTGTCCTTTGCTATACAGAAGCTTCTCAGTCTCAGGAGGTCCCATTTATTCAATGACGCCCTTAATGTCTGTGCTGTAGGGGGTATACATAGGAAGTGGTCTCCTGTGCCCATGTGTTGTAGGGTACTTCCCACTTTCTCTTCTATCAGGTTCCGTGTGTTCAGACTGATATTGAGGTCTTTAATCCATTTGGACTTGAGTTTTGTGCATGGTGATAGATATGGATCTATTTTCATTCTTCTACAGATTGACATCAAGTTTTGCCAGCATCATTTGTTGAAGATGCTCTCTTTTTTCCATTGTATACTTTTAGCTCCTTTATCAAAAATCAGGTGTTCATAAGTTTGTGGGTTAAAGTCAGGGTCTTCTATTCGATTCCATTGATCGACTTCTTTGTTTTTATGCCAATACCAAGCTGTTTTCAATACTCTAGTTCTGTAATAGAGTTTGAAGTCAGGGATGGTAATGCCTCCAGACAATCCTTTATTGTATAAGATTGTTTTGGCTATCCTGGGTTTTTTGTTTTCCATATAAAGTTGATTATTGTCTTTTCCAGATCTGTGAAGAATTTTGATGGGATTTTGATGGGGATTGCGTTGAATCTATAGATTGCTTTTGGTAGAATTGCCATTTTTACTATGTTGATCCTTCCAATCCAAGAGCAAGGGAGATCCTTCCATTTTCTGGTGTCCTCTTTGATTTCTTTCTTCAAAGACTTAAAGTTCTTGTTAAATAGATCTTTCATTTCCTTGGTCAGAGTTACCCAAAGATATTTTATGCTATTTGTGGCTATCATGAAAGGTGATGCTTCTCTGATTTCCCTCTCTGCTTCCTTATCCTTAGTGTATAGGAAGGCAACTGATTTTTTGGAGTTGATCTTGTACCCTGCCACATTACCAAAGGTGTTTATCAGCTGTAGGAGTTCTTTGGTAGAGTTTTTGGGGTTCCTTATGAATACTATCATATCATCTGCAAATAACGAAAGCTTAACTTCTTCCTTTCCAATACGAATCCCCTTGATCCCCTTATGTTGTCTTATTGCTATTGTTAGAACTTCAAGCACTACATTGAAGAGTTATGGAGAGAGTGGACAGCCTTGTCGTCTTCCTAATTTTAGTGGGATGGCTTTGAGTTTTTCTTCGTTTAATTTAACGTTAGCTGTCGGCTTGCTGTAAATAGCTTTTATTATATTTATGTATGACCCTTGTATCCCTAACCCCCCAAGACCTTTATCATAAAGGGGAGTTTCAGTCCTCATGTTTTGTCATCTCTAGGGCCATGTCATCAAGATTGCTGGCACCAGTAACAATATTTAATAGTCACAGTTTCTTTGTGGATCCTTTGAGCAAGTAATTTTTCTACTCTGAATGGTTTACTTTTGGTGTATCTCAGTTCCTTTATTTTTTGAAAAAAAAATCACTTTCTTCTAACTAACCCATTAAAGGTAATCCCTTAGTATGAAAAACTCATTCAAACAATTGTCCAGTGTACAACTCTGTACTTCTTGGGAATTTCTATATAGTTAGAATGACCATGCTGAAACAATGGAGCTTCACTTTGAAGTTTTATGTCTTCACTATATATTGCATTTTTATTCTTGTACTTACCACAAAAATATAAAAAATAACATATGACTTAGTTGAAACAAAAAAGTATTACTACTAAATATTTCATGCATGGCTCCCAAAACATGGAAACAAAAGAATTTTGGAAATATATCAGAAGATATCAAGGAGATAATCTAGTGTTTTAGGAGGCTGCTTGTTTGTTCCCAGCTGCTCAGCCCTGAAATAACCACAAGAAACTGTATTAATTAAATCACTGCTCGGCTCTAGCTTCTAATTGGCTATCTTTTACATCTTAATTTAACCAATTTCTATTAATCTGTGTATTGCCATGTGGCTGCCTGTGGCTTACCTGCAAGGTTTTATCTGGCATCTGTCTCTGGCAGGGCTACATGGCTTCCCTTTGACTCTGCCTTCTTTCTCCAAGCATTCAGTTTAGTTTCCTCAGCCTCACCCTGTTCTGCCCTGCTATAGGCTCAAAGCAGTTTCTTTATTCATTAACCAATGAAAGCAACACATACACAGAAGGACTTCCCACACCACCCTAGATCTGACACTGTGTTCTAGGAGAACATATAAGATACCATAGGTCAAAGGACCAGTCACATAAACTGCTCCCACTCTAGATTTCCAGAGAAACAGAGGTTGTAATCCAGGCTTTTGAGTGGCTATGGGTCTTTATTCCTGTGCCCACATTAATGGTTTGGTAGAGTGGCTCACAGATCTCATAGAAGACTAGTGTTAATTGATTTAATAATAAACACCACACTAAAGTGTATAGATGAAAAGAAAGAGGAGCAAAAAGGGAGAGTTTAGAGTTTTCATACTCCCTAAGTCCACACTCATGTCAAGCTCTACAAAAAACCTTCACAGACTTGGCTAAAATAAGGTCATTAAGACCTTCTTATTTGAGGTTGTCTAAAATCTTCACTATGCAGGCTTGATTATTTATGGCACTGACTACTGCTAATCAACTCGATCTTCTGATTCCTATCCTTCCTGAGGTTGAGGGAAAAGGTGCTAAAATCTCCTATCCTCTCAACACATAGTAGGCTATCCTGGCAACCCATATGTATCACTTCATCTGCAAGCTCCCCAGGAGCCTAACAAGAGTTAATTGTCCATGACTGATGAATTTCTGAAGTATTTAGAAGATGTGACAGGATCTAAACTCAAATAGCAAATACTAGGATGAAAAACTCTCCTTATGCTGCTGTCTTCAAATACCAAGTGGTGACTAAATCTCTGGTACAAGGAAAAAGACCATATATTGTAATAGAATCTTCTAGCATGCCCACCATTAGAAAATTACAAGAGCTTCAAGAAGTGTATGCCAGGGACAGTGGAAAAAAGTAATGTACACACATTCTTATTATTTCACTGTGTCTATAAAGGCTAGGGAGATGAATACATGATATATGTTTAGGACACTGTGAATAGCTTGGCCTGACTTCAAGAAAAAAATGAAGAAAATGAAAAGCTGAGACTTTACTAATGATTTGGGACCAGTTCTAAGCTGTGAGGATGAGTTTATTCTGGATTGGATGGATTGAGAATAGTGGAGTGATTTGATTAACATGTTGGAAAAAAATCTCAATTTCAGAAGTCAGCGAAGTTTTCATCTAAGTGAAAAAAGAAAAATTATCCTCTGGGATGAAAGAATTTATAATATATTTTTTTAAATGAGAGGTCGATTCCTACTTGGTGGAACTCATTATCTGCTTCAGGAAATTAAGGTCAACAGAATCTGACTTTTTGAGACAGGTCTGGCATCGACTTCATAACTCCTTTGATGATGATTCACAGTTCTGAGCTTTGTGCAAAACACCAGAAATATGCTGTATTACTATATAATTATACCTTACATTTTAATGACAAAGAATGTTGTTTTAGCCTTTGTACAGGTGTTCTGATTTTGGTGAAAAACTAAACCAAGAAAAATGTTAAAAAATTGGATCTTCAATCATGTCTTGATATGGAATGGACATGTCATTGATTTTTTAATTGATTGGTCAAATTAAAGTGTTTATTTTAGCTATGTTAAGCTACTAAGTCAAGAGAAAAATAGGAATTAACCCTGATTTCCTTGGATTATAATAAAACCAACGACTTTTTCATACTCTGCACCAGGAGTGTTATATACATCAATGACTTTCTTTCATAATATTACTGGAAATTTTATTTGCAGTCTGAGACTGACAAAATGATAAATACCAGATTTGATATGGTAAAAATCACTTTTTGCTTATATATGGGTAAAATCTTAAAAAAAAAAAAGCTTCCATGTTGATACTTTGGAACTCTGCAAAAGTTAAAAAAAATATGGACAATTAGTCTTTTCCTTAGGGCAACTTGATAGTGATTTTAACCTGTGAGGGATTCCATTTCTAAGTATTAGGCTAAAATGAAATTGAGCCAGAATTGAAATCAATCTGAATGAAGAAATGTGTCAAGTTGTTTTTCCTCCACATGTTCAGACTTCTTAGGAAACATCCTTACATAGACCAGAATAGAAGTTCAAATTCCAAAACACATAGGATGGATTTTTTTTAATAATATAAATATTATCACCAAAATTTAACATTGAAAGACAAATCAATTTTAAGTGATTTCTATTCAGTGGCATATGGATATATAAATTCAGAGCAAAGTTTAGACAGAAGTTGTAATAAGCTTGCATGGAAAAAGATTTCAACAATCTGTCTCACTACTGGTAAGACAGATATGTGGTTTTTCTTAATTTTGAAAGCAACAATTATTATTTTTTCAATTGAATATTACAACAATTATGCTTTGACAAATGAGCCTTGTTATTCTCACATAAAACTTTATTTAATATAATTTAAAAATTATTATCCAGACTGTATAAGTGGCTCAATATGTAACAATGTTTAATGAGGATGCATGTAGAAATAAAATCCGTAGCACCTGTGTAAAAAGCCATGTATGTTCTTTTGATGACCAATTTTTTGAGTTCTTTCTATATTTTGAAGATCAGACAGTCTCATGTGGGGTTAGTGAAGATCTTTTCCCATTCTGTAGGCTGTTGTTTTGTCTTGTTGACCGTGTCTTTTGCTTTAAAGAAGCTTTTCAGTTTCAGGAGGTCCAATAAAAAATGAAGTACAGACCTAAACAGAGAACTCTCAACAGATGAATCTAAAATGACTGAAAGGCACTTAAGGAAATGCTCAACATCCTTAGCCATCAGAGAAATGCAAATCAAAACAACTCTGAGATTCCATCTTACACAGACTGATGACAACTTACGTTGCTGAGGTTGTGAGGTAAAAGGTAAACTTCTGCATTACTGGTGGGAGTGCAAGCTGGTACAGCCTCTTTGGATATCTGTATGGTGATTTCTCAGAAAATTAGGAAACAATCTTCCTCAAGACCCAGTAATACCACTTTTGGGTACATATCCAAAGGGTGCTCAATCATGTTACAAGGACATGTGCCCAACTATGTTCATAGCAGCATTGTTTGTCATAGCCATACCTGAAAAAGACCTAAATGCCCCTAAACTGAAGAATGGAATTTAAAAAATGTGGTACATTTACACAATGAAGTACTACACAGCAGAAAAAAATAATGACATCTTGAAACTTGAAGGCAAATGGATGGAGCTAGAAAACAACATCTTGAGTGAGACAACCCAGAAAGACAATTATCACATGTACTCACTCATAAGTGTTTTGAAGCATAAAGCAAAGAAAACCAGCCTACAAATCACAACCCCAGAGAACCTAGATAACAATTAGGACCCTAAGAGAGATTTACATGGATATAATCTACATGGGAAATAGAAAAATAGACAAGATCTCCTGAGTAAATTGGGAATCTGGGGACAGTGGGAGAGGGCTGAAGAGGAGGGGAGAGGCAGGGAGGGGAGCAGAGAAAAATGTAGAGCTCAATAAAATCAATAATAAGTAATAAAGGAAAAAACAACAACAAAAAGCAAGACATTGTGCTTCACAGGAAAAAAAAAAAACCCAGGTATGGCTTCTGGCACACCTGTAGCTTAAGCAGGTAAAAGACGAGGGCTGCTGTAACTGCTGGCTTTCAGACAAGCATCACATTCAGCCAGAGACATGCACTCAAGAGAATAAGGCAAAAAATGATAGGTTAGAAGACCAATTTTACATGTGTGCCCCTGACACTTGTCAATACTATATATACCTATAGTATGTGATTTTTTTCAAAACCGTACTATTAAGTGAGAAAAATATATTATTTTCAACATTAATAATTATTCAGCACTAATATACATGAAAAAACTGAGACTCAAGCAAATCTATTGTCTCACAACACTAACCTAATAAGCTGTACAGATCTGCTCTACAACAAATAAAATTCAATTTTTAAGGTTATCTGTATCGTTTTATGTGGCATCCACTCTATGAATATGCTAGTTTAATTTCTTGTTGCTATGAGAAAATACCTGACAAAAGATCTTTTTTTTATTCAAAATTTCCACCTCCTCCACTTTCCTCCCCTCCCCCATCCCCCTTTCCCCTCCCTCTCCAGTCCAAGGAGCAATCAGGGTTCCCTACCCTATGGAAGTTCAAGGTCCTCCCTGCTCCCCCCAGGTCCAGGAACGTGAGCATCCAAACAGCCTAGGTTCCCGCAAAGCCTGTCCATGCAGTAGAATCAAAACCCAGCACCATTGTCCTTGGCTTCTCTGTCAGCCTCCACCATTAGCCACATTCAGAGAGTCCGGTTTGATCACATGCTCCATCAGTTCCAGTCCAACTGGCCTTGGTGAGCTCCCATTAGGTCAGTCCCACCGTCTCAGTGCGTGGATGCACCCCTGGTGGTCCTGACTTCCTTGCTCATGTTCTCCCTCCTTCAGCTCTTCATATGGACCTTGGGAGCTCAGTCCAGTGCTCCATTGTGGGTCTCTGTCTCTATCTCCATCCATCGCCAGATGAAGGTTCAATGGTGATATGCAAGATATTCATCAGTGTGGCTATAGGATAAGGCCAGTTCAGGCACCCTCTCCTCTGCTGCCCAAGGAACAAGCTGGGGACATCTCCTTGGACACCTGGGAACCACTCCAGAGTCAAGATCTTTAAGGAAGAAAATATTTATTTCTGCTCACAGATTGAGGATAAAGTCCATCCATCAAGGAAGAGAATCTGTGACTAAGGGCATGAGAAAGCTGAATCCATGGCTGCTGGAGCCAGGAAGCAGAGAACATTGAATGCCAGTTCTCAGCCTGCTTTCCTCCTATTCCATATATTCTGGCTATGCTTAGACGTAGGTTAGCTCTTCTTGCCTCAGTTAACACAACGTAGAAGTCCCTCGCAGTCCCATCTAGTAGTTTGTATTCTAAGTGACTCCCAAAATACACCGAAATGGGTCAATATTAATCATCCATTTGTTCCTCAGGACACTATCTGTGGTATGTTTTCCTTCAAATAAAAACAAACACATATGTATGCAAAATTCAAGAAGTCATTATTTTTTACTGCTGAGTAGTACTCTAATATGTATATATTCCATACTTTCTTCATTCATTCTTCCATTGAAGGGCATCTAGGTTGTTTCCAGGTTCTGGCTATTACAAACAATGCTGCTATGAACATAGTTGAGCATATACTTTTGTTGTATATTAGGGCATCTCTTGGGTAACTGAAGAACAATGGCAATGGGTTTTTGATCCTATTGCACATAATGGCTTTGTGGGAGCCTAGGTAGTTTGGATGCTCACCTTAATAGACCCGGATGGAGGTGGGTGGTCCTTGGACCTCCCACAGGGCAGGGAAACCTGATTGCTCTTTGGGCTGAGGAGGGAGGAAGACTTGATTGGGGGAAGGGGAGGGAATGGGAGGTGGTGGTGGGGAAGAGGAGAAATCTTTAATAATTAAATAAATAAAAAAAAGAAAAACAAACAAACACATAGAGCAAAAGAACCACATTGCAGTCCCATTTAAGACATGTTGCCTCAGAATTTCTAGTTCTAAGAAGCCAGGATTATGTTGATGTTCTAAAGTTCTGAAAATGCTGACAGTGTGCTGCCTTTTTCTTTGCAGAATACTAGGGTACCTGGTATTTTTTCTCTTTGCAGAATACTAGGGTACCTATTTTTTTCTGGTAAGAAAAAATGAAAATTACAATTTTGTCTAAAGTCATATGGCCATCGGGACAAAAAAAAATAAAAATAAAAACAGGTTTTAAACTCAGCGTGTTGACTTCCACAATCACTAAGTTGCTTCACTTCAAAGGTAATCAGTACACATTTCTCAATATCATAATCCCTCAAATTCCTTAAATTAAAAAATCATTGATATTGTCAACCTTCTGAATTTCAAAAGTTTTATTCACAAAAGGATATATATTCCAAGCATTATCAAAATTAATAAACTCATTCAATTGAATTATGACACATTGCATTATTTTATCTCTGAATAGTCTACTTCCAGAGCCTATGCTACATTTTTTTTTTCTAGCCCTACTGGGAAAACCGTAAATGACTCAGATCAAAGATTGTCTTGCAAAATTAGGGATTAAGATTCTGAGTTATTTTAAAGGCTATTGATTGTTTACCAGTAAAATATTATCTCATTTATTTTACCTTGTACGGTACAAAGTTGAGGCACTTAATTTTTTATGGCATGGAGGTTAGTGAAATAGTGCAAAGCTAACTTTGAGCTTGGGTCAAATAAAGCCTCTTTGCAATCAGGCAGTATAAATTTCAGTTGTCCTGTTAGAGCCATTAAGAGAAGGATGTGATTCAAGGTTATAAAGTTAAGTATTGTTTCCCATCATTCTCAAAATGCACATTGCATCTTTTTGCCAAATGAAGAAAGGCCACAGTCCAGGAATGTTCAGTGTTACACCATTATCTATATGATTTCCCCAGTTTGTGGTCAGGGATCACTCAGCTATTTACCATAAACTCAAAGGTGCACTAGCCAGTGGTGGTTGGGAAGACTCTGATGAGTAAGAGTAGACTAAACAAAGACTGTATAGCCAAACCACCCAAAAAATTAGGAATGGGTTTTGATTTTCCACATAGATTCTGGATTTTCAAACTCCTTAAGGAATGAAAGTTAGAGTGCTTACAATTCTGCTTTATATTCATGTCAGGACTCCAAAGTCTAGAAGTATGGGTATCTATTGACTGTCTGGATGAAGATGCTATATGAGTGGTTTATGATCCAAATTTTGTTAGAATGCTGTATATGCATCATTTGCATCAGTGAGAGGTGATATTTTTGTGTTTGGGACCCCTTTTTATCTGGAAATATACAAACTCTGGGAAGTTCTCAAGATGCCTACTATCTACCTATAATGGCCAACACTAATTGGCAAATGGATAAGCCCTAGAAAGCAATCTTCATGTTACCTCAGTATGAAACGATCTAAATTAAGCTAGTTTATGTGCAAGCGTGTGGGAGATTATCCTGGTTGTGTTCTTTGATGTAGAAAGATTCATCTTAGTTGAAGATAGTACCGATACTTATGCAGGTCCTGGACTGTAAAAATAGAGATGGTAAGCTGAGAACTAGCATGTATCATCTCTGCATGCTTTCTGGTGTGGGTAAGATATGGAAAACTACTTCAGGATAATGATGTAACCAAAATCAATCCTTTCTCCCTTAAGATCCTTTTTTTTTTTTTTTTAGAATATTTTATCTCAGTAACAAGTAAATAAAGGAAGATACTGCCCAGCGAAAAGTTTCTTCTCTGTCCTCCTATTCATCTTATATCTCCATGGAGACAATTTAGATGGTTACATCACAGTGCATATTTACAACATATAAACCATGTATTATACTAATTATTTCATTGGAATATTTTTTCAATTTATTTGTTTCTCCCCCTTCTGTCTGTGTGGGGGGGGCACGTATGCATGCACGCATGTGTGTGTACTCCTGTGCTCGGATGCCATGGCATGCATGTGACACTTAGAGTACAGGCTGCAGAGCTCGGTTATCTCCTTCCATCACGCTGTCCCAGATTTCAAACTCAGATCTCTCAAATTTGGCAAGCACTTTGCCTACTAAGTCATCTCTCACGGCCTCATCCAGATATTATAAATAATTCTGTAAGAAAAGGAAATAAATCCAGAAAATGTGATATTAGGAAGCTGAGGTTGCCTGTTTGTGTTTAATAAACACGCATAACCCTCCTTAGCTCACCCCCTAAAATAGATCAGCAAGTAATACAGAACTAATGTAAGTGGAATTCTTCCTGCTGCAAAGGCTGACTCTATGGAGAAGTACCCATTTTCCTATCACAACAGAATGAACATCTAGTATGACCTAAAGATAATTAAGTCCATCTTGTCATGTCTGCAGTACAGAAAACTATGGGCTGTTGAAGAAACTCTTCAACTCATTGTTCACCATCAGTGACACAAAAGGAACAGATCTGTGCTGTGAAAGAATTTCCATCTGCACAGTGAAGAAAGAGGTGGATATCCCCAGTCTATGGAAAGGAATCTGAGGAACTGCTTAGCACATTTGTCCAACACTGAAACACATTCTCCTCTTTGACTTATCTGTCCACGTCTTGAAGAAAAAGATGCCTCAACACCAAAACAAAGACCACAAAGCTAATACCTGACTCCAGGGTTTGGACCGTTGCCATACAACACATTAGTCCATGGACAATGTTGGATGTGTGCATTGGGGCATTAATTACTTGTCATTTCCAGGTGCAGTCCTAATGATTAGAAGTTTCAAAATTAATAAGCATGACCCCAACTTTTGAAAAACTCTCACCACTTAAGAAGAGAGAACTGTAAACATATCAGCAAAATAGAAATGCCAGCATAGATTATGTTCAAAGCACAACATGACCATAAAGGAAACGTAGTTTAAAGAGAGGTCAGACGTACCTTCAGATAATGATGAAGAATGATGCTTTCAGTTCTTTAATTAAAAATTCCTAAAGGACGCACTCATGAGACACAATGACTACGTGCCTCCTAAGAAGATGGTAAAGAATAAGGTCAAAGCCCATTGTTAGAAAACTGTTCAAGTTGCTCTTTCATACAAATGTATGACATATGAATTTCTTACAATTTAATATCAGGAAAACATTTCTTCTATAGAATTCAAACCTTTAAAATGTACTCTAGATAAATATGGTTTTAGAATTTTGAAATTACATTTTTCCTAGTGCAGCTAAAATTTACATAAAATCTCTTTTAATGCCACAAATTTCAGCATGATCACAGTTGTGGTCACTTACACATATGGAACGTGAGCCTGCTTTCTGAACTATTACAGGGATTTGTTGTGGACGGTCCTGAGCCCACGCGTAAGCTGCCGAGGTGTTCTTGCAGTGGGGAACAACTCAACAGAGACAAAATCAAGTGGGATAAAAAGGCATTCACGTGACCAACACAGAAATCTAAGTCAGTGTGTCACCAAAGATATTGAGACAGGAGGGTGTGGGAGAGGGAGACAACTGGCCGCGGGAGAAAGGGGACTGCAAAAAGACACTGTGGCATCCAAGGGAAAACTAGAAATTCACATGGGTCAAATGGACTAGATTCAGCCATTACTTCAACTGTTTGCATTGTTTGGATGAAAGCACTGGAACAAAAAGAAATGGTCCCAGTGGAGGTCACGGCCTTAACAAAAGTCAAAAGGGTGGGAAAATGTGTCTGGCCAGTTATCTGAGCATGTGAAATAGAGAGATCCTAAAGGCTTCCAGTTCTGATACCATTGTGAAGACACAGCCCATTATCCCTTCCAAGCAAGCTACGTATCTGATCTCCTGTGTTCTACCTAGGAAGCTCTGGGGAAAACTGCATTGATTGCTTTCACACTCAACCTTCCTAGTTCTTAATTCCCAGAAAGTTCTGTTTTCTTCCCTCACTGGGCTTCTGAACTAATTTTTAAAAGACACGAAGTTGTAAAATCGTGAGTAGAAGAAAATGCAAATCGTGGGCATAAAGAGTGGGGAAAGTGAGGTTTTACTAGAAAGTGTTTCCTCAGTTTGCTGCAGTGAATAGTGAGATAAAAAAAAAAAGAAGGAAGGAAGGAAAGAAAGAAACAGAAAAAGACTTAAAACTCCTGACAGCTATCCAGGAGTAGATATTTTCTGCTAACTAAATATGTACTTAAAGTTACACTTAAAAATGAGTCAGTTGTACCATGTGTCCCTTTACAAATTGATGAAATATTAATTTCTGAGACATTAGAAGATTTGAACCAAAGGGTACACCAATCAATCTGGTACACATAACAACTCTTTGGCTTGAATCACCTTGCCCTGGCATACAAAAAATTCTAATTTTTAGTACATCATTCAGGGGTAGCAATCAAATGGTCCATTAGTGGCTTCTTGTTTTTGTAAGTTTCATTTGGTACTTTAGGCGCTCATTTAAATATATGCTTCTAGCTGATTTCATATTTGTTTTTATTTATTGGAAATAGATTCTTTTCTCATCAACACATCCTGACCACAGTTCCCCTCTATTCAGTCCTCACAGCTCCCCATTAGGACCCTTCTCTTCCAATCCACTCCCCTTCTGTTTTTCTCTTCAGAAAAAAAAAAAAAAAACATACCTCCAAGAAACAACAGCCAAACAAGACACTATAAAACAAGGCAAAAGGCCCTCATACTGAGGTAACACAACCTAATAGAAGGAAAAGAGTCCCAACAGCAGGCAAAAGAATGAGAATCACACTCCCACTGTTAGGAAGCCAGAAATTATGCAGAGAGAGTCTAAGTTGGAGGTCTCCATTGGGTTCTTCCCCTTGATAATCAGAGAGAACCCCTTGGACTCAGAGAGTATAGAGAACATGAGGGAAACATGGTCCCCTGAATCCTCTAAGCAGGATGCCTATGGGCTCACAGAGTCTGAAGCAGCAAGCACTGGGCCTGCATGGGTATGCACCAGGTCATCTGCATATATGCTTTGACTGTTTTCTTATTTTTACAGCAGATTAATAATAGACTCACAAGCATGGAAAACATATGACCATGTGGAACATTTGATGATCCCTCTCCTAGATGGCTGTCGTTATTGAAAGTGCTACCCAGAGCATGGGGGGAAGAGTCAGCATTTTATATTCTATATGACCTGTGAGGTAATTAATAAAGGCCTCTTGTACCATTTCACCTATTCCATTCTACATACAAATGGTGTCATTTTTCCTAAACACAAAGAGTTCTCTGCTCTATCTACCTTCCTTATGGTTTTCTTCTCTGATTTGTCTATAATTTTTCCTTCTCCCACTTTACAAAATCTTCTTTTATAACCTTTCCCTTTTCCATGAAGTCTTCAGTGTTAATCCTCTCAGGTAGAATTCACTGCTACATTCTAAAGAGGGCCTCAACACTGCCACAATGTTAAATTTGCTCCTATCGCATTGTGTTGTGTACCAGCCTTGATGACTGTGTATCCTCTCCTTCAAGACAGAAATTCCATCTTCCTTATCTCTCCCATGTCATGTATGGTAACTAACATTTAGTAGATACATTATAGCATTGTGCTAATGCCAACTGAGGAATTAAAGCAATTTGTATAGCTCTCCTTTGAAAGACACTTACGACTTCTTAGAACTTGCTTGTGAGTGTATTATTTTAGCAGAGAACTAGGACCCTGATTAAATGAGACAAAGAACAAATAAATGATGAGACAGAAGGGAAAAGATAACAAACATCTGGATCATGGGACTCCTTCAAAGGGCAGAGTCCTTGGAAACAGGCCAATTCTGTGACCTCAGTGCCTGTCCTCGAATCTCAGCCCACTCAACACATTCACATCCTGCTTCCTCAGTATGCCAGCTGGGATTAGGGACGTCCTTTCTACCCTGTCCAAGTCCTAAACACCATCCTTAATGCCCACTAAAAAGGGCTTGTTCTTTCTCTTGCACCTTTTCTTATGCTGTCTGCCCATCAATACAAGCTCAGTGTAGGACTCCTGTTAGACTGTTGTGTCTTATTTAGACTTCTATTTGCTTGTGTCTTCTTCTACTAAATTTTATTCTTTGACAATTTTCTACCTATCTTACAGCATTTTGCGTGATTTCTCCCTATACTTTCCTCTCTCTTCCTTTCTCACTCTTGCTCTCTTCCCATAATCCCCAACTACAGCAATCTCTCCTTTTTTCACCCAGAGATCCTCAGTGAGGGATGGGCCTTGTGAACCCCTCCACTGTGGCTTTACAGCTGCTGTGAGTTCATTTAGCAATAATTTCATAACCAGAAAATCTTGTTTTGCGACATTTCTCTTCATATTTTGGCTCTTTAAATCTTTCTGTGCCTTCTTCCAGGATGTTCCCTAAAACTTGGATGGGAGGATATAGACATTCCAATTAGAATCCAGAACACTTTATCAGTTATTTTGTACATTTGACCAACAGTGAGTCTCTGTGTTGACAGCTATCAATGCAAAAAGAAGATGCTCTGATAAAGGCTGAGAGCATCACTAATTTAATGTATGAAGCTTAGTATTTAAATTAATATTTTTATTATTATTATTATCTCTGCTTGTGTTGTGAACACAATTGTGGAAGAAAATCCCATGCACCATGAACACATGTAAAGATCAGAGGGCACCTTCATGGAGTTGATTCTCTCTGTCACTATATAACCTCTAGATCTTCAGAGATCAGGCTATTCCATTTCTCTTTCCTGCCCAACACTGACAGCAAAATAGAAAGTGCAAAGTATATTTATATTTACGTATGTTTCAGTTCTCAACTTGTAGTTATTTTTAGGTTTCTGTTAAAATGTGTTTCATTTTCTAAGTCAAGTTCTTTGAGTTCCTGTGTAATGATTAATCTTTTCTGCATTCAGGTATTCCCTCCTAGGAATGTAGGGAGCTGAACCCTTAAGTCTCCCTCTTTCCCCTTGTTCCCCATTATTTATATTGAAGGTAATTTGGTCTTAATTCTTCTTAGTTTTGGGTAAATGTTTTAGTCAGTGTTCCTGAGAAATAGAGAGCCAAAAGGACACATGCACACAGACTGCTTTCTCGCTCCAAAGTGATTGTCATATAAAATCAGCAGTTAGGTGATGATGATCTACTTAATGTTTATCTCCTGAGCCTGACTATTGTGGATTCCTTTATGCCTCTTCAGGGGCCATTGAGCCTGCCGTTCCTCCCGAAAGAGTCTGCCAATTAAGCAGTATTCTGCTAACTAGTGCTTAGGGCCTGAAACTCCCAGAAAGTTTGCTAAGTGTGGCTTTAACAGGTGCATGCCCCCCAGTCTAATCAGATTGAATTTTTGTCTTCATGGCTGCCTGATTCTATAACACAGGAATAAAATCAGACAGTTCTTTTTAAATTTTTATTCAAGGAAATGTTACAGGCACTGACTCATTCTCTGGCTGCCAGGTCTTGTGCTAATCCTGTCTAGAAAACCACTCTCTCTACTTCTCTTCAGCCACCTGTAGAGGAGCAACCTTTACTTGAATTATTTTCTTCTTTTCCAAGTAGCCATCTCTGTCTGTGTGCTCAGGGTGAGCACACTATTTTTCTGGCCTCTAGGTCATGTCTCAAGGCATGCAACAATAGATAATTTTAAATATGAATACATGCGCATGCATATTTGGTTAAGGATTTAGCATACCTTGGGCAGGACCACTAGAGCAATTATTTGATAGAGCTAATTCTATAGTTTCTATGTTCTTTCTTTTAAATAAACATTTTTCCCATTTAGTTTACATCTTGGTCACAGTTTTCCCTTACACCTCTCCTCCCATTCCACTGATCTCCCCTCTAAACCTTAACCCTCATTGACTCCTCCTCTTTCTCTGTGCAGAAAGGGGCAGGCCTCCCATGGTAGTCAATCAAGTCTGGCAAATCAAGTTGGGGAAGGACCAAGCTCCTCCCCCTGCATCAAGGTAATAAGGATTAAAAAAAAGACAGTTCAAGTTCAAGTCCTTCCTAGGCCCTCTCCCAGGAGCCCCACAATTAGACTTATCTAAATAAGAAGGTGAATAACTGAACACCAGGGCCTGTGAACACATAATAGCTGGTGACTGTGTCTTCAATCAATGCTGGAAAGATAAACTCCCTAAACATTAAGATTTTACCAAGAAAACTGAGGGAAGGAAAGAGGAGAAGAGAAACCTAGAGGAAAGGAGAAGGAAAGGATGAGAAGGAAAAAAATAATGAGAGAGATAGGGGAGGTGGAAGGAAAGGAAAAAAGAAAGAGGAAGGGAAGCAGAAAGAGAAAGAGGGAGAGGGAGAGAGAGAGAGAGAGAGAGAGAGAGAGAGAGAGAGAGAGAGAGAGAGAGAGCAATCTTAATACCAAATGCCCTAACCCTAACTATAACCTAAACCCGAACCCAAACCATAATCCTAACCCTAATCTTTAACCCTAACCACTAACCCTAATACTAACCCTAATTTAACCCTAACCTTAACCCTAATCTTTTTGCATTTAGGTTTTCCCTCCCAGGAAATATGGGAGGATTTTGTGTTATCAGTGTCCTTCGGATGGAATGCAGCCAGCCATGAACATCTAAAAAAGTTAACTGATTCTCCTGTTACTATTGGTTGGGTGTCTTTTTGGAGACTTTAAAGTGACGTTTAGATTTGTCTAAATAGTTGATATTAACAAAAATGGATATGAGATAATGAAAAGGAAACCATTTTGATACAAACATCAAGTCATTGACAAAGTGGCTGTGTTCTGATTAAGGGAAACTATCAATCAATATGTTATTTTTCTTAACATCATGAGATTTTAAATATTTTCTTGAAAATATGCCAGAAATTATAACAAATGTTTTTGACAAAATGTGATGATTTTTGTCAATTATAGCCACAAAAGCAATTATTGGATAAATAGTTAGGCATATATGATTTGTTTTCATAACTGCTGTTGTTTATTTTTCTATATCCATATGTTCATGTATTTGGGCTTCTTAAAACAGAAATATAAAAATAGTGATAAAGTAATTTTCCAATAAAGTCATTTCATCTGTGTATATATGTGTCTCATTTAACTGTAAAGAGAATTTTTAATCTTTTACCAGACTCTCAGCTTACTGTAATTTCCAAAATATTAGGGAATCATAACTGAAGGTAGTTTTTGAGCAGTCATTTCTTTAAATATAAAATATCAATGGCCTTAGTCAGAACTCAGCTATGGAAGAATAGGGCTCCACAAATTCATTGTCAGTAAATAACACAACTACATCGCCAGTATCTGTACAATTAGTTCTCCTCAAAGTGAGTGTATGAGAGAAAACCATAAGCAGCTTCTAGTAATTTAAAAATGTAAACAGCTTTGTAAATATTAGGATCTGCCATAATTTAAACTTTTTATTACTTGAAGATGTTTAAGGATTAATTCTAAAACTATTAATCTAGTAGAAAAATCAGAATACTGCTAAATGTAAAAAAAAGTAAGGTTCAATAAATACATGTGCAGAGTGATGTTAATTCCATAAAAGCAAATTTTGCAAATATTATAAGTACAGAATTCTAAAAGTAGAAATATTAGAGGCAGTTTTATTTAGTCCTTTACTGTTTTCTGTTCTTTTGACATAAAGATGCTTGTTTTACTTAATACTAAGAAAATGTATTAAAAATAACAACCAGAACTGAAGCAATATGTGTAACACTGTTCAATTAGATACAATGAAAATATCTAGCACATAAGTTCTCAATATTTTTCATGACACATAGAGCACATATTTCTGAGATTTCACTTGAAAAATCTTTTTTTTTTTTTTTTTTTTTGGTTTTTTCGAGACAGGGTTTCTCTGTGGTTTTGGAGCCTGTCCTGGAACTAGCTCTTGTAGACCAGGGTGGTCTCGAACTCACAGAGATCCACCTGCCTCTGCCTCCCAATTGCTGGGATTAAAGGCGTGAGCCACCACCGCCGGGCACACTTGAAAAATCTTAACCAAAGTTATTCTTACACAGTTTTATTTTTCTGTTTAAATGAAGTAGCCTCAGATTGAAACTTCAAGTTCACCAATTAAGTGACATGTCCATGAAGTTTTTAAATTGTCACCATAATCATGAAATAAAAATTTTCTTAATCTAAAATAAAATGACCTTCACCAGGATCAAATTCATTGAACTCTAGTCTGAGACTTCTTAGCCTCTAGGCCTGTGAGAAAGAACCTAAATGTCCTTTGATTGTTGAATGGAAAGTAAAAATGTGATACCTCAACTGTCAAGAAAAGTGAAATAATGAACAAACATAGCAGGCAAAATGATAAAACTAGAAAAGATCATATTGAGTGAAGCACCCCAGACCCAGAAAAGCAAGTGTCACATATTCTCTCTGATGGAAGGCACCTGGCTTCAAATCTTCAGAAGTCACAAGATCCTGGAATAAATACAGAAGCCAGGAGCGTAAGAAGGAACCATTTCTCAGGGCAGGGAGAAGAAGTGAGGTTAATAGCATGATACAAATGATCTGACGTGGAAAATTGGAAAAAGGGGGAAGGCTCTAAGTAGGTAGCAGGAGAAAAGTAGATACAGACGGAGGGTACAATTACAGCAAGGATGTCTGAAAATGGAGAAGTCAGATCATTATCCGTTTACCTAAAAACCTATAATAGATATAAGTATGTTTATCAACATACATATGTAGTTTAAATAAAATTTTCTTATCTTGACTGATAATGTTTCCTTCAAAAGCCAAATACCACCTAACAAAAACCTGAAGACCCGGCATGAGAAATCATTTCAAGTTGTTGATCTGGGTTATCCAAATGTTTCCCCAAATATTACAGACTATTGCTATTGCCTTTGGGTTCTCTGTAGATGTAGAAGATAATCTTCATTGCTGATATTCCATTCACTTCAGAAACAGAAACCAAAGGCACCTGAACTGGAACAGATAGAAATGTTTCCTTCCTGAGGACAAGCTTTATGGTACCAGAAGGAACCATGCAAGCTTCCAAAGGAGAGAAACAACTAATAATGCTATCCAGCTATGAAATTTATAACCCGTAACAGCAACCAGCATAACATTGTAACACAAAGTGTTCAGCAGTGGGATGAATAACTTGGAAATGACCAACAGCTCTCTAATTGTAATTAAGACATGCTCAACAATAGGGGAACTATACTGCTACTCAGGATTAGTGAAGTCACAGATCTTGGAAGAGAATCTACAGCCACCACTTTACCAAACCCGAACAATCCCTACCTATAATCTAAATATTAGTTGTTCCACACACAGATTAAGTGTAGTTTTGACCCCTTGTCAAGGAAACTTCTTTTGGCAACAAATGGAGATTATTTCAGAAAATCACAGCCAAACAAAATGCAGAGTTGTGGAGCCCAGACACAGTGACTATATCTACAGTACAACCTCCACACCTGAGGCTCAAAGACCATTGCTGAAAATAGGGATGGGATTGTTAGAACCAGAGGATCAAAGAGTTTTCTGGAACACTCTATTTCCTGGGAATTTCAAAAGCTATACCCATAAAGTTTCACCAACATGGCTGCCTAAAGATGAGCATAACACAGACAACAAGAGATAAATAAAACAGGATGAAAGAAAGCTCAGAAGGCCTCAATTATATACAAAAAATACAGCAACTAAGGGATACTCGGAATAGGGAAAACCATTTTCTACATGGAAAAAGAGGCAGAATTGCTTGTCTAATATTAATTGCTTGACTAATATCAATTTCTTATCTAATGTCAAATGTCCTTTCTTCACTCTCCAGTTACTGGTTCTCTTTAACCTAAAAACCATTTATTCACAAAAGACAACAGAGTGCAAAAAAGTAACACATTCTGCTCCTTTGAACACTGTTCGCTAGAGGCAATTGACGTACGATAAAAATAAATTAATTCTTTGAGTTTAAATCATAAACAATGATCTCATGATGCCCCTCTCTCCACAGAAAAAGTGAGATAATTTTCTTCTTGAGAGCGGCCTGATAAAACAGAGACCAAGTGCAATGTTGAATTTAGCTCTTGAGTTCTCAATCCAGGGCTCTGATGAAGGACTGACTAGTAGACAAGATGTACTTCAATGAAGAGTGTGTGTTTAAGTACTATTAGTTACTCTACTTTAGCTGTGTTACAACTGTGACTGAAGGCAAGGCAACTTAAGAGAGATTTTAGCCTTTACTTCCAGAGAGATAAGAGTTCATCATGGCAGTAAGGCATAGCTGTAATTGTCAGGCATGGTGGCCAAAGCAGGAAAACTCGAGATCACAACGCCAACTTCAAATATGAAACAGGGCAAACTAGACATCTAGGCAGACTGTGAATTCACAGAGCTGCGTCCCTCTGGCAGATTTCATTTGGAGGCTGTACCTCCAAAAGTACGCTCCAAATGGTTGAAATATGTGTGTCTCTGGGGGACACTTCTCTTTCCAACCCCTGTAGGTACATTTACAGATGCAAAAACATGCCTCCTACAGGTCATATACTTACTTACTTACTTACTTACTACTTACTTACTTATATTTCTAGAGATTGGACTGAAGCAAAAGCGATTCCAAAGTTCACGGGTGACCACAGGCACTGACTTAGTTTGCTACGAGAGTGAGAAAAAGAAAGTACTTTTCAAAGCTTTGCCGAGAAGACACAAATCATCCATCACACTTTCCTATACCCCACTTGTGTATTCAAACAGGGAATGCCATTTCTATACTTAATGCATTTTCTAACAGAGACACCATAGAAACCATGCCATGCAATTTCTGGTGATTAAGAATAGCACAAACAATTTCCAAAGAAGTTGATAACAATGTGACTGAAATTCTTAATCTCCCCCAGACACATCTTTTTCTCGCAGTCTATTATGGCATTGATATTTGTCCAAATTATTTCATCTTACACTGAAGTTGCCTTTAATTGTTTTTTTTTTTCCTTTTTGGATTATCAAAGTTTGTCGAGCCTCTTTATGATATTTATCTTATTTGCTTGGATGTGAAATGACAGCCTATTAATTCGTGTAGCACATTGCTGCCTGTTCACAATATGGAAGGTTTAATTTGATGTTTACTTCTTCAAAGTGCCTGGCAGTACACAGGTGATCGTGCACATGATTCTAATCGCTTTGTATAAGCCACAGCTGAATTAGCATTCCACATTGCCATATCATTTTTTATGCAGTTTATCATTTTTCAATCACTTTGCGTTTCACCTTGTTAGTTCGGACAGAGGCAAAGTGGAAATGCTGAAATCCATTGTATAAATGTCACATTGAGTCACATATATTTCAGCTGCAGGCAACAAGATTCAATTGCTTTTGTGGACAATGTGGCTGCTCGTTTTAAAGACCTTAATTAGGACCAATGTTGCTTTTTTTATCAGAGATGTTTTAGTATGAGGATAATGTTCATTTTTAGAAAGGGGGGGAGTCATTTACATTTAATCAGTCTAAACAAGCCCTTTAGACAATTTGTTTAGAAATTCCTCTAATTAAAGACTGCCCTCCAGGTAATGTGATGATCAGATCTACCAGCAGGCATAAATTAAGGGCATTATGCAATTAGTACTAAGACCAAAAATGGAAGTAACAGCTGGGTGGCTGGAAGCGTAGGAAATAAACAGTTCCTAGGTGGCACCTAAATATTAAGGAGCAGGTTTCCTGGTAAAATGTGCTGTGGTGGCAATTCCTTTAGCTCAGCTATGGGGATATTTTCTGTTTCCCTCTGAGTGTATGTCAGAAAATTAAACTTGAATATATTTAAATTATTTTGTTACAGATAAGATTGTTCCTCTGTAATTTGGAAATGACTCTTGGTTACTGTTCATTTGAAGCTTTTTGAATGACATCCAAGCTCATTTAACTCTCAAACCAGAAACGTCAGAAGATCAACAGCTATTCAAATTGGAACCAAGAGGATGATAGATACATAATTCTTTACCTGAATCTAAGTTTGAAAATTAGTTGAATTTTTTATATGTCTGTCTTATAAGATTTCCCTATTTGCAAGGTTATATTCATTTCATTTTACCCTCTTCCCTTTCATCATTTTCTGCCTTATTAACGAGGCTTTTTAGTTTCAGCTCAAATATCTGCTTTAAGAAAATTTAAAACATGCTTTCTTAATTTTATGATGGCCTTCTCTGATTCCAGTATACAACCTAACCCAACACATCACAGCACTTATTCATGCTCTGTATAAATAAGAGGCAAACAAATGTTCCAGAGGCCTTTTTGAGAACACATGACAGAGGGCCCTGGGTATAAAATGTCCATCCCAACAATATCATGGTGTTTTGTTGATCAGCTCAGATATGAAGGAGAGTATAGAAACAGGGGCAAGTGCATGTCCTCATGCTAACAAAATGGAATGCTCTCTCCACCTAATAAAATTGGTCCTGACTTACGTGGAATTGAAAGAAACACAATAGGTTTGAAAGAAACTCAGAGGATTGTTTAAGAAAACAGACACTAAAGGGACTGTGTAGACCACTCAATCAGTAAAGTACTTTCTGTGTCCCATGAGAGCCCAACTTTGCTCCCCAGAACCACAGTAAACGTCAGATGTGCTAGCCTGTGCTTGTACTCCCAGCAATGGGAAGGGGGACAGGTGAATTATTTGTCTTTATTGGTTGAGTAGCACATCTAACATATTCAGTGAGCTCCAGACCCCCATGAGAAACCCTGTCTCCAAAAACATAAGGTAGACAGTTCCTAAGGAACAACATTAGATGTTGACCTCTGGCCTCCAGAAACATGTAAATATGCAAAGACATATATGTGCACCTGCATATCCATATATATTCACACAATAGGTTGAATATATGCACATATATGCAAAAGAATGTTCATAACTAATCTCTCTGAAAAGTAGAATGTACCTTACTGATGCCTTCTTCCTAAAATATTTTGGTCCATAATCTTACTGTCTTAAATGACAGAAATTTGAATTGACTTTCTGTTGGTAGGGACTCACTTAAGAAGCATTTTATCATGGTGTCAACTACTCTGATCTTGCACTCATGGAACATTGATTCACATAAGCAAGAGCTCCAGCAAATTACCACAAGGAAGAATAGTTTTTGTGAGACATGAGAATAAAACCACTGAAGCAAAGTACACAAGTCAAATGCTCGTTAGAACTTCTGTCACAGGAAGTAAAGGAAGGAACCCTCATTTTCAGGCCTTCTGTTCTCAGCCTCCTTCCAAGTGAGGGGGTCAATGATGCACATTAGTTTTTCAACAGGTAAAATTGATGTTTGAGCTAGAGGATATTTGTCATGGAGTCTGCACTGTGCATGGTAGGAACTTTAACAGAAGTCCTGGCCAAAGTTTCTATTAGTTAGAAGACAGAAATAAATCATTCAATAACCAGCTATCCTATATGTGGTGGCTTAAAAGATAATGTCCCCCATAGATTCAAATGTTTTAATACTCAGTCCTCAGTTCCTGGGACTGTTTGGGAAGGCTCATAAGGTACTTCTTTGCTTAAAGAGGTATACCTAGTGAAAATTTATTTTGTGTTTTTTTTTTTCCCATTTGTGATTCAAATGTAAGCTCTCAGTGACTGCTTTTGCTTCTATGATTTTACTCTATCATGAACTATACCGCTCTGAAACTGTACACCCAAATAATCCTTTCTTCTATAAGTTACCTTGGCCATGGTGTTTTGTTATAGCAATAGAAAAGTATCAAATATACTACTGGATGGAAGATGACTCACACTTGGGAAATAATGTGCTGGGCATAAAGGTTATAGTCCAGAATATTTTGAAACTCAAGTTTCTCTGAGACAGAGCACTTGTGCTGCAAACCTGAGAACCTGTCTTGGTTCACAGTAGGGACTAAATCCTTTCATAAAAGGTAAATGTTCACCTGCAGACCAGCTAGTCACTAACATGTTTGAAAGGACTTAAGTTTCATTGAGATTCAAAGTCTCACTTTTAATAGGTTTCCCTGATTTGCAAATAGATTACTTTACTAGACTAAGCCTTAATCTTTGACAGACTTAGTCTGCTTTCATCTACTTCACAAAATTCTTTTGTTTTACCTTCCTGAAGAAAGTCAACAATTAAAATAAAATGGCCATAACTAGGGGAGTTTGAAAATTCCTTAAAATAAATCTAAATCACTATGTATTTTGATATAAAATGTGCAACATTCATTTTATCATTGTGATTTAGAATGTGTATCAATTCAAGAGACATTACCATCGAACTATATATAATGTTTAGCATGAGGTCTGCAGTCCTCTACACTTCTGATTCCTCACTGGTTAATGAAGAGAATAAAATAGAGAAAAGACTGCAAACTTTTGGGCCTTGTTGGCATTATTAGCTGGAGAGGATAGATAAACACTTGCTATTTGGCTGATAGCTCCTTCTTTTTCATTAGAACATCTTTTGATCTTTGGCTTATGGCCTTGTCAAACGTGGACTTTTTGAACCTCTACTGAGGTGGCATTTGTGTAATTTTGATAATCAGCATCTGTGAAGGAAAGGAAAGAGAGGTGAGTTTTGTTTTGGTTTTACAATTTGGTTTGCTGTAAGTCTTTATGGTTTTGTGTTCATTGTGTGTAGTGGTTGCTCTCAGTTTGGGTTTGTTTTTTATTTTCAGTGGACTCTGCCGTGGACTTCATCTAGTTCTTTCACTGAAAACTAGTATTGAAAAGATGCTTAGTCCAGGAATTAAATGATTCAGAAAGATAACTTGCTTCATGGAAGAATTTCTTTGCCCTCCACTGTAATCCCATAAATCTAAATCACTTTCTCTATTAGATTTCTTGCCATAGTTCACTTGTGCTGGTACAACAAAATACCAAGACCAGGAAATTCGTGTATCATAAAAGTTTATTTCTTCTAGTTCTGAAGTCTGAAAACATTTGTGATAGGGTGTTTCAGTTGTCTGGTGGTGGCTGCCCTCTGTCTCTATGGAGTCACTCTGTCCTCTTGAGAAAAGTCTTGTTTTTACATCACAGAGGGCAGAAACGCATACAAGCAAGACATCCAAACACTGGATGATGCCTCTTTGAGAAAGGAGTTAATTAACTAGGAACCCCTCACAAATGCCTTCGTATTCTCTCGACTTCCATATATGTCACTATACTACTCAGTTTTTACCTTTCTCTAAGTCAGTCAAGACTTAATTTTCTGGTAAAAGTGGAAGCAACACAGTAGGAATATATTACTATGGTTTTTCCACGTTAGTTAGATCACTATACCAACATCTTTGGTTATCACTCAATCTGCCTTCTTCACATCATTGTAAAATTAGAGAGAAGTAAGCAGCATCTATAGTATGACCAAATGTATTCACAAATGTTCTCTATCAATTATTAACTAAAGTTAGTAGCAGTAGGTATTTTTTTTTACTAACTCCAGTTATTCTGAAAATTGCTTGATTGCAATTAGGTAGTTATTATTGTATTTTCTTTTACTCTAGCTCCACAATGGAATGCCAAATGTTGTTGGTTCTTTTCACTCTTTACTCTTTTACCTTTTTCTTTTGGGAGTCTACACCTAGCTCCCAAATAAATAACACGGGGATTCGTATTCTTTCCTATAAATGCCCTGTCTTATCTTGACTTGTATCTATCTAGTTTTCTTAACATAAATTATCCCATCTACCTATTGCCTTGGGGCTTTTTCCTTTTCTAACTTCTGTATATTTTACTTTCACTCTTACTTCTGTGACTGACTATGTGGCTGGGTGACTGTCCTTTCTCCCAAAGTTTCCTGCTCTCCTTGTTCTATCTTGCTCTTTCTTCTTTCCTCCCAGAATTCTCCTATTTATTCTCTCTGCCTGCCAGCCCTGCCTATCCTTTCTCCTGCCTTGCTATCTTCCATTCAGTTTCTTATTAGATCATCAAATGTTTTAGAAATGTAAATAATTACAGCTTCAAAGAAATAAACAAATGTAATATAAAGGAATGCAACACATCTTTGCATCATTAACACAAATAATCCGCAACATAAACAAATGTAATGCATCTTTAAAAAATATTTTACAACAAGTAATCATTAACCAAGTTGCAATTGATTTAGAGGTTCTAAGGACCAGCATGTTGAACACAGCAGTCCTTTCACTTGTATGGATTGTGGGTAGACTTGAAGTCGGAATGACAAGTCATAACCAATTTTTACCAAGTAATTGTGAGCCAGAGGCCCAAGTATTCAGCAGGGAATGAGTAAGTTTACCAGATTATTTAGAAACAGCATGCTATAGCCATCCTGAAATGGTGGACCTCATTAAACTGTCTTCTTTAAAACAATAAGCAAAGTCTGTACAACTGTGCATTACAAATATTACAGAGACAACAGGGCAAAGCATTGTGATGGCAAGTTCTGGGTGTTACCTTGACTGATCTGAGGGGATTCTGGAGAGTCAGTGAAGCATGGTGAGTCTTGGTGTGTCTGTGACTGTTTTCTTTAAAAGATTTGTATATCTATCATCAAACCAAGTGAGAAAAAATGCCTACAATCTCCACGTGGGAAGCACACACCAATACCGAAAGACTTAGGTGAACCTGGAAATTCTAAATGAAGGAAACTTTCTCCAGCAGATGCAAAGTGGCAAAATTGCTCTTGCTTCTGCTCTTGGACATCAGAGTCCAGGACCTTTGATACTTTAAGGCTAAGGTTTACACCAGCGGTTCTCTTGGATACTGGAGACTTCGGCCTCAGACCAGGGACAGCTAGTCTGCCTCCTTGATTCTGCAGCTTGCACCTTCTTAGAGCCACGTTATTGGCTGTTATTGGCTGTGTTCTCTCTCTGTCTCTGTCTCTGTCTCTCTCTTTCTCTCTCTCTCTCCAATGACTTCAGCAATGATTGAAATCCCTTTCTTATAGGTAAACATTGAATTCAATCTGATTTTACTTATTTATTTTTTGAAAGGAGGACTAACATAGTAATGCTGTCAAATCAAAACACTGGGGTTTAAATAACAAAATAGAATGTCAGTGACTATTGTATCTCCTCCTCACATTTTAAACATATTACTAGGACCATAGTTGAGTTTCAATGCTTCTTTCTGTTACTGAATAAAGCATTAAGAGCTATTGCTTTTCAAAGCATGCACTATTGCGTGAGGAGATTATAGTTAAATAAATCCAATTGGTTGTTGGGTAAGATGATTAGCACACCCTGGGAAAATAAATTGTCAAGTAACAAGGACTTGCCCATTTCCTGTGGTGTGTGGGCTTTGCTTTCAGACTATGTGAGAATTCTGCAATTACAGAGTCACTTAATCAAAATGAGACTCACTTCCAAAGTTCCTCTTTCTGAAAAGGCAAGCACGGTATACAGGGAAAACGTTGCTTTTAGCATTTCAAATTAAATTTACCATGAAGTTGTAATATGATTTCCCTCAACTTCTTTTAAATTAATATTTTGTATTCTGTGTATGGTGTTAAAATTTGGTTGTAATAGAAGCTTATGAACAGATAAATGGAAAAATAGAACTCAAAGTGTTCGGCAGTCAGTTTTGCTTTGCCCTCTTCTCCAAGCATGAGCTGTGCTGAGGCCACAAGTCCTGCGAATCAGCTCCCAAAAGTTCACTGTCACCTCTATGCCAAGGTATGGTCTGCACGTGGCTTAAGAGCCACAATTCTTCAGCATTTAATTGGAAGTTACAGTGGCATGAAAATAACTTTAAAAGAATGAGTTTTTTTTCTTTTAGTTTCTGTCATCTGGAAACCAGAATTTCTAACTCTCAACTCATATTTTGTATATGACAAAGGATTTTTAAGGGGAGCATTTCTATGACTATATCAAACTTGCTTCTTGAATAGACTTAGACAAAGTTTTCATCCTGTGTATGCTTAATATGAATGAATTAAAATACAAAACTATGCATATTTCCATAGTGTAATGTTAAAGTTCCAGGCTGAGAATAATCATAAGCAGAGTTAAGGTATTGGCATATGTGCTAACACGTGTAACTATTTCATTATAGCTTTCCAGATGTAATGAGGTAGAAGTAAAATCACCCATGTGATAAAAGAAAACTGATCCTTAAGTTATATAGGTCAGAGATGTGGCATGAAAACTTTTCAATTCTATTTACCTCCCCATTTTTTGGATGCTAAACACGGCAAAGTGGAACTATTGAAATGAATAGCCATGCTATTCTTCTTGGTATGGATGACCACTCAGGAGAATTAAGATTGTTTTTTGAAGGAAGACCATGTGGCTCCTGTTTTGATCATACTGTCTGTTTTGTTCCTGTTGTTGTTTGTTTGTTACTTGCTTGTTTACTGTGCTTTTTAGTTTTGATGTTTGGGATTTTTAATTCATCATCAATTTTACACACTAGATAGAATCTTTTTGTCCACTGGTGCTGGTTGTTAAATTTATCTTTCTGTCTCTAAACATCAACATGATTTCTATAACATACATGTTTCCATAGATTTGTACAATGGAAACAAAACAAATATATTCACATTCCTAAGCATAGCAACAGATCTCTCAGTTTTGTTTGTTTGGTTGCTGTGTTTTTGAGACTCTCCTTAGGTAGTTCATGCTGACTGAGAAATTGATATGTAGAACATAGAATTATGCGTGGAACTGTAAAACTCTTGATATCTTGGCCTCTCAAAAGTTGGTATGGCCGTGCAGCACCACATTTAGTGACTACTGTATATTATAATTATACCATACTTAAAATGTCAAACCCTTGCTCTTCAGTATGAGTAGAGAAAAGAAAGAGAACAGGGGAAGGGAAAGAAAAAGAAAAAAAATATTTGCTTTTTGCATCTGCTAAATATATATTAAGTAAAATAATATATTTTCATCTTTCCCTTTATTACTCTTCTTGCACTCATCATTTTTAAGCATATAGATTTACTGTCCAGAAACTTGTCCATAAAAATGAAAATTTGTACTGGGTTATATGAATGACATGAAAGATATTTTGTTTCACACACACAGGCAAACATACACACTCTCATGTGACAGTTAGAAGTGTGTAAGCATTTCCACTGGGTCACTCTTCATAGGAGATTACTCACAGGAGGATCTGTTTGGGGCAAAGGGGATTTTGAGTGAAATACTACTGGCTTAAAGTGTTGCTACATCTATTGCTTGGAAGCTTTGTAATCTTAGGAGTGTTATTTTATCTCTTTAAGTTTATTCCTTCATCTATGAAACTTACACAGGAACACTAATTTATAGGGCTGTGAACTATGGTGCTAAAATGGTGTGCCTACAGAATATGTCACACTCCTAATAGAAAAATCACTGCTCAACAATCTCTAGAACTAATGTTTTGATTACTCACCTGTGATAATGAGGTGGCATGTTGCTTGAGGCTTCCTCGTGAGTGTGTTTTCATAGACATGCTCTAATGGGCGTTCAGTTTAACAATGGCTTACTGTCAGAGTCAGTAAGTCTCAGGCTGCTGCACATCGTGGTCAGCAGATATATGATAAATGAGAAGCAGTGCTATGGCACTGGACAGGAAGCTCCAGGCCAGGAAAGAGTGAGCTCAGTCTTATCTCTTTCATGTCACTCTTTCATGATATGAACATGAACCTGTAACCTGGTGACTCTGGCCCTAAGTATCTTCACCCTATAAAGCAGAGACAAGTGAGCTTACTGAAGAAAGCAAAAAGTAAGTCAAGCTGTTTTTGCTAGTTTTTTTAAACATTTCAACTTATAAGATCATGACTTGCTTTTTCCATAATGATATTTTATATTATTTTCATTTTCTTGGTTTTATTTATTTTTTTCATTCTTTGATTGGTTTGTTTCATTTGTTGGATGATGTGGGATTCCCCTCTCTATGCTGTGAATACCATTGCTGAATAAAGAAACTGTCTTGGGCCTGTGCAGAGCATAATAGCAGTAGGTGGAAAAAACTAAACTGAATGCTGAGAAAAAGAAGGCAGAGAAGAGAGAAGCCATGTAGCCCCACTGGAGACAGATACCAGAACTTTACCAGGTAAGCCCCAGCCTCGTGGTAATACACAGATTAATAAAAATGGGTTAAATTAATATATAAGAGCTAGCCAATAAGAAGCTAGAACTAATAGACCAAGCAGTGATTTAAATAATATAGTTTCTGTGTATATATACTTTGGGTTTTAGTGTTGAAAATCAAGTCATTTGGTCCATATGGAGAAAAGAAAATAAATACTGTCCCACAGAAATTTCTATACCAATTTTCAATGTAATAGCAGTAGTCAAAGATGGCTGGATAATATTGATATGTTGTTGTGACTATGGACCTGAGTGCATTTTATTTTAATTAATCTATATTTAAATACAAATACAGGTTACTGATAGTCATAGTATAGAGTAGCACATAACGGAATACATAAACGCACCAAGCTAAGTAAGCTTTCTAGACCTAGCACCATATTTACATAAAACTGGCATATCATTAAGAAGCCTCATTGTGTTTGGAATGAAAACATAGTGACATCTGAAGAGTAAGTGGCATTATTTTTAGAAATAATTATTTTGGTTTTTTTAGAAGAAAAGAAGTTATCTTTTTAAATTTTATATACCAATCCCAGTTCCTACTCCCTCCCCTCCTCCCGTTCCCTCCACCCATCCCCTCACACCAACCCCCATCCACTCCACAAAGAGGATAAGGCGTATTGCTTTGGGGAAGGTCCAAGGCCCTCCCTACTATATCTAGGCTGAGCAAAGTATCCATCCAAAAAGAAAGGGTTCCCCAAAAAGCCAGTACAAGCAATAGGGATAAATCCTGGTCCCACTGCCAGTGGCCCCATAGTCTACCCCAGAAATAGAACTGTCACCAACATTCAGAGGGTCTAGTTTGATCCTTTGCTGGTTTCTTCCCTGTCCAGCTGGAGTTGGTGAGCTCCCATTAGCTCAGGTAGACTGTTTCAGTGGGTGTACACATCATGGTCTTGACCTCTTTGCTCATATTCTCTCTCCTCCCAGTCTTCAACCAGTCTTTAGGAGCTCAGTTCGGTGCTCTGCTGTGGGTCTCTGTCTCTATTTTCATCAGTGGTTGAATGAAGATTCTAGGGTAGCATTTAAGGTATTCATCAATTTGACTACATGGCAAGGCCAATTCGGGGGCCCTTCTCCTCTATTGTTTAGGGTCTTATCTGGGGTCATCCTTGTGGATTCCTGGGAATTTCTCTAGTGTCAAGTTTCTTGCTAGCCCCATAATGGTTCCCTTAATCAAAATATCTCATTCTCTGCCCTCATCTCTGTCCTTCCTCCATCTCAACTATCCTGTTTCCTCAAGCTCTCCTCCCAACATCCTTCTTCCTCCTCTTCCCTTCCCACCCTTCCTTCTCCCCCTACCCCATGTTCCCAATTGTATCAGACAATCTTGTCTATTTCTCCTTTCCAGGTGGATCTGTTTGTTTTTTATTAGAGATCACCTTGTTACTTAGCTTCTCTAAGGTCATGGACTATAGGCTCGTTATCCTTTGCTTTGCAGCTATATCCACTTAAGAGTGAGTATGTACCATGTTCATATTTTGGGGTCTGGGTTGCCTCATTCAGGATAATTTTTTTCTAGTTCCCTTGATTCCAAAGGGAATCAAGTCATATGTGATGGAGGTCTGATATGGGCAGTTATAACGTCCTTTAATTCCTTAACAAATATTTACTTTAAATATACATATATGTGCTTATCACATATGCTATCTTCAAATATGCAAATAGCTAAGCTAAATAAGTTTGTAGATATATGATATATGGTAGAATATTTAAAAGATAACACTAAGTATTACCTATATGATACTATAATCATGTTGATAATAACTTTAAAAAATATTTTATTACTCTTTATTTATGTAATTATGTGTATTTATGTATACGTATGAGTATATCTGTGTATTTGTAGGTGCCCATAAATGAGAGAAGATACCAACAACCTTGAATGCTTGAAGTGAGAGCTGGTCAAGGCAACTTCAACATCGGCAGTGATAACTGAGTTCAAGTCCTCTTTAAGCACAGCGAGCCCTCATACCCACCGAGCCATCTCTCCAGCCCCTACATTCCATTTTATCTTTAAATTGAGTTTCTTTCTCGTCCATTAAAAAAGAGTATTCCTCCTGAAAATCTTCTGGCTTGGGTTGCTATTCATACTCATCTTGAGTCCCTTTTGTCTCTGGTATATTGAAAAATAATAACAAAATTTAATAAAAGCAATGAAAGAAAGGGAAGGAGATAGACTCATAGGTGAGTTGTCTGATACCTGCCACAAAATACCTGATATGAGCAACTTGTTCAGTAAAGAGGGCATCATTATAGTGTACAGGGAATATCATTTAGGTTATGGTGGCAGGAAGCTAAAGGACCTAGTTTTGTTGAATTTGCAGTCAAAGAGGAGAAAAAAAAATAACACTTATACTCAGGTTTTTTTTTTTCTTCCTCTTTAAATACAGTCTAGGAAGCTAGCCTGTGGAATAATAGTAGAACCCACATTTAGGCCTGGGCTTTCTTCTTCTCTTCAACGTTCTCTGGAAATACCCTCACAGACATGCCAAGATTTGTTTCAGTGTTGAGACTAAATCCTATTGAGATGCCAAGAAAGATCAGTCATCATAATGAGATTATTTTAGGCAAGTGTTTGGAAACACATAGCCTGTATATCCAATCTCTTGTATACCATACTTAAAAAAATTCCTTTGCATTTTAGCAGACTATGTAAGAAAATACTGAAAATCGTTGATTACCATTAATAAAATAAAAGTCAACATTTGAAAACCTGTGGTAAATATCTTAGCATTTAACTTGATAGTTTCAGCTATTTATAATAATCTTTTAGAGTTTAATCAAGAATTAAATGGACAATCCAGATTTCCTTTAAAAGAAATCTTTTATTGGTTTTTCTTAAAACCATTATAAAATGTCAGAGCAATCATTTTATAATATTTTACATTTTACAAAACTCTTCTATAAAATATATACTATGTGGCTCTTGCAATGCAATAGACGTATGCCTTGGATAACTGGGTGTCTCTGACTTGGTTTCACATTATTTTTAGAATAATAAAAATGAAGCTGATTTGATGTGTTTCAATGGTTGAGTGATGAATAGTTTTAGAAGCATAAAGTCTGAGACTTTTGTCTTTGCCTTCCTTTCTGCTTTGCATGTGCCAGAGAGGTTGTTCTTCAGTGAAGTGATTTCTGCTGCACAGGCACATACACGGTTTGTCAGTTTTCATTGCAGCAGTAAAGACCCCCCCTCCGAAACTTTGTATGGGATAAAACCAACCCCCACCCTTATGTGATTTATGGGTCAATAAACCATTCCCCATCCCAACCATTTCATGAATCATATTTGTTTTAATTTTTTTCTTTGTGGTGGTTTGATTAGGTTTGCCTCCTGCATCCAACAAAGATTGCTTAGTAGGGGCCTTCCCAACGCAGCTTTTCTTTTCAAATTGGGTTAGAAAATGTATTTTCCATTCGAGATCAAGCTGAGATGCCCTTCTTTGAACTGCAACCCTCCAAGAACGTCCACTGAGCACTACAAGGGGCAGCTTTTATTGGGGGTTTATGGGGAATGGGGGTTAAGCTCATATAACAGTGTGCCTTACGGAGGTGTAGAGTCTGTAGCGTGATGTAATGGTAAGCACTTGATGTTTTCTTCAGAGTTTTCCTTGTAAAAAGAAGCAGGCCTTCCTGGAAAATCATTCTAAGCAGATGTTCTTAACTCATGCTCCAGTACTGCTTCAGCCTGGCGTTTGAGAGGCCATTAGACAGTCCTCGCAGGGTGCCAAATGGAGTCTCGACTTTATGTGCAATCTTTATATTCACAGTACAGTAAAACTCTTTATGGGATACATTCTGACATTACTCTCAGGGTAACCAAAATAGAGAAAAGTTAGTATGTCCAACTATCTATGAATTATGCATTTCTTCTTAAGTTTTCCTTCTTTTTCAGCAACAGACAGTATAATTGTGAGAATGCATAAACCCATAAAATGTGAAAGGTTGAAGATGAACAGAAAGTGACTGTCACTATTTCCAGACCATGACACACAAATATATCAGTGAACACATGTGTAAATTTTAAATATGTAAGTTGAAAGGCGTCCAAATATCTACTTCAATTGAAAAAATACATTAAATACACATAAATTTTTGCCAACATAATTGCAGAAAAATGTTTTACAATAGGGGCAACTACTAATTCTCCACATAAGAAAACATGGTATTTCTGTCTATGATAAAGATAATTTGATTTGAATAAATGTAAAATATGAGTTGCAAGAAGAACTTATATGATTAATGATTATAGTTTTGAAAACTATATGAACTAGCTGATTGCAATGATTGTAATAAAGAATATACTTTACACAGAAATCCACTTTAGTCAAAATTATTAGTAAAATGTTAGAGTCTGTTTTAGAGAAGAGTTGAGATTTCAAGGCAAGAAAAAGAAAACCAGAGGCAAGGGCAGGGGCTGCATGATTCTTGCAACAGACATTCACATGTGGTTGCATGAACACTAAGAATTTCCGCTGAAGAGAGGACTGAAATTAGAGAAGAAATGTGGACTGCAGCCGCTGATGCTTTGTCTGTGTTGAGTAGCCAGCACAAGGAATACACAAAATTTTCACTGCTTCATTGACTCCTCTTCTCCCCTGATTTTCTCTACAAGGAAAGCTATCCAACTGACAACCAGCACTGGAGATTCTTCCAGGATTTCTACGAAAGCTTTTGTTTCCCAAAACAGCACCGTACCTTTCTCCATCTTCCTGTGTGAAACAAAGTGTTGATAATTTGACTGATGGCCTAACACATGATATCTGGAAGAAGAGCCCAAAAAAATAAAAATAAATAAATACTAGCGTGAAACCTCTGAGCTACCGGGTCATTTCTGGCCATCTCCCTCTTTTGTCCAGGATTACAAATCACAAGCCATGATTCACTATAGATATGTCTTAAAGGTTCTTTACCTACAATAAAATATTACCTCAGACATGGTTCTGAGTATAGATACTCCTCTCCCCCAAAAAAGGATAAAGAGCAACAATAAAGAAGTGAAGGGAGGGAAGGAAGGAATGAAGAAGGAAAGAATGAAGGAAGAAAGGAACAAAGGAAGAAGGGAGGCAGGGAGGAGGTAGAGAGGGAAGGAAGAAGAGAAGGGAACAGAGAGCATGGGAGAAGAAGAAAAAGAGGATGTTAGGGAAGGAGGGAGGAAGAGAAGGACAAAGTGGGTAGGAGGTGAAAAGCCTAATTTGTACCATATAATTCACTCACAACTATGAAAGTGGACTATTTTAAATGATAAAGTAAATAAAGTTCTATAGGGTTAAGAACTGTATCCATCTGACATACTGATTGTCATCATAACTTCTGTATCTGATTCAAAGTACACATGGATAGCTACTCTATCAAATAATATTTGCTTTAAGATGGGAGAATCACATGGCAGTATCACAAAGGCAATCTCAGAACATACAGAGCATTTGACTTCTGTGTCAAGGAAAGAACTGTAAGACGCAACAAGGGCGATTTGACTTTGATTCACACAAGTCAGTGGACAAGAAAGTATTCACCAAGTCTTCAAGGGTGGCAATTGCAGCTAATGAAAAGAACATTTCAGAAGGAAGAACAGTAACCTGAGATGCTGTACAAGATGAAAAGACAGAAGGACCTCAAGGCGAAAACTAATAAAGGGCCATGAGCACAGCAGGGAAGCCAAGCAGCCAAGACCACTCTCAGGTTCAAGGTCAGCAGGGTGATGACATGAGCAGCACCAGGAGCTCTTCAACTATAATAAACACCAGAAATTTAGAGCAGAGACAGTATGGTCTTAAGTGTCTTTCTGAGTTCAGAAAGTATTCTGTAGCTATACTCTCTAATTCAGGGATCACAACCACATCCTTAACTGAGATGTAGTTGGACAACTGAGAAACTCAATTCTGTATGAAACTGAAATTGAAGTAGTTATGTGTTACACCACTACTGCATTAGGTAGCACAGTTCAGAGCAGTAGAGATAGCAGAAGAAGCCTCAATTCAACAGCAGCTTCTAAGAGAGCAATGATCACCAAATATTGGACATCAGGCTTTGTAGGACCTTGTCACCATCTGGGATGAAATGAACTTGGTAATATAAAGAGGGTCACTGCTTCTAAGTGCTTTTCTAAAGTTACTGAAAGCAAACAAAATGTGTATGTCTTCTGTGCAAAGTTACCTGACGTATTTATTCTCTTTTGCTTACTTTCAAGCTTCCTATCTTCTTGCTTTTAGAAGCATAATTATGTATTCTCAAAGCAAAAGCAACAAGGATTGGTACTCCTCCCTCGATACTTCCCTGCCCTCTAGTTGCCCATTTATTTCCTCCCTCCCTTGCACTGTCAAGCTTCTTGAAAAAAATACTATACAAATATTTGCACATCTTTTATTTATACTAATCTCATAAACCATGGCCATTTTGCTGAAAACATATGAATTTCAATAAAAATTCCAGAACTGCCAAGTTCAAAGACACCTCTAAATTTTAGTTTTAATTGAATTCTACGTTGGCATTTGCCTCTGTTAGACATTCTTGGGATGGCTTCCCTTCATTGTCTTCCAGGGAGCAATTCTCTTTAAGTCTCATTCTTCCTCTCTCCCTCTTTTCCTTTTATACATTTTTCAATTCTTTTTGCCACGATTATACACTGGGGGTGCGTAGAATGCTTCTTTAACACTCTTTCCCACTCCCACCATATGCACTTCCTAAAGCCTCCCATTCAGTGTCTCTCAGTAGTAATACTTAACTTTCTTTCTTGCTGGAGCAAGCTTTTTAGAAATATTTATTTAATCAACATTCATAGTAGTGTTATGAGGTATTTCCATGTTGCCTGGACATTGCAGAAGAGAACATGGTGCTCAGAGATGCTAAACAGTTTACTCCAAGGTAAACAGCTGGTAAGTTATGTGGCAGGAATATTCAGTTCAAGCACTGAAGCTCCAGAATCTTTTATAAGCCTCTATATTATACTGTCTGCATTATGCATTCAAGAAGCAGTTGCTCGTCTTTCTACAACTGTATTATGAGCATATAACTGACCTATGCAGAGCCGTCCTTTTAACCCTTTAACCAACAAAGCCTTTCTTACAAGCTTCATTATGAAGGCTTGAGTGACCATCTGTGTGTTTTCTCAAACTGAGCAGGAATAAAACGAAAACTTTCCTCTCAGGTAACATTGACTCCCTGGGTCAGGTAATGAGCATCCCTATGCATCTGAGATCCCAGGTCAGAAACTATTGGACTTTTTTTGAGTACCATGTCACATCTCACACTCTCTTCTCTTGTGCGTCCTCCATTTCTTATGAGAGTGAAGAATTATAATACTTGTCAGTACCGTCATTCTCACGCAAGCCTTTCTTAAGACCCCCTGAACACTTGGCCATATTCACAACCCAGCCTTAAAACTGTCACTAGAATTAGGTTTCTAAATTGCAAACACTTTAATTTGCGTTTTATTCAAAGGTCTTTAAAAGCTTCCAAATGCACTATATTTAGAACTCTGAATAGTTAAAAGACATTTTATTTTGGCCCTTGCTTAGCGTCTTAGCATTATCATTTATCTATGCCTATGCGTGGCCTCCTTTAGCTTTCACTGTGCTCCATCAAAAGCATACCACTGGGCTCTTCCTTAGCTTCACAGTAAGCATCCAAGCACGTCCCTTCTTGCATGCTTGCCTCACCCAGAAATTCCTAGAGCTTCTCCTACCATATCCCTCTCTTAATACATATTCTAAATATGTAGCTATTATATAGCAATTACACAACTCTGCCCCCACCACTACTTCCCCAGAATGAGTGTTTTTCAATTCTCGTATGATACTATGCTGCTTAGAATCTAAGTAAATGCTTGGTGGATGACTGAACGTATGCTATTATCTTTTCTCAGGACTATCGTATCAATTTGGTTAAAAGCTAGAATGTAGAGCAGTCTCTGAGGATTTTATATTAAGAGGTTAGAAATTGTTTCCTGCGTCTCACACCTTCCATCAGACTTGAAAACACTCACTCACTCACTCACTCTCTCTCTCCATGTATTTTCTCACATTTTGGAAAGGGGAATGCCACCCTGGAGACTTATTTCCCTTTTGTAAAATGCCCTTGGCAAGTCTTCTGGGGAAGGGTGGGGCCCCAGGGAGAGGCAGGCCACCCACATGCAGCAGCTTGCAGAGATCTTCATTCCTTTTTCATCCCCTACTGCGCCCACTTCAAGAATGTCCTTATGCCTGGCAGAAGGTGCAGACCATTGTTAGAGAATGTGAGGAAGACCCAGAAAAGCCTTGATTTTTATGGGAAGAAAACAATCATTTTTTTTTCTGAAGTACAGTGAGAGAGGAACATTATTTTTCCTCTTTAGGAAGAATGTCATGGGGTTCTTCACAAATAATTCCCAAATAAATTAAAAGCACATTTATAATTATAATATAATAATAAAGTAAAAATGTACAATTCTGTTCTATTATAATCCAGAAAATAAAGTGATAGTTACTTCATGTAATGGTATTCTTCTCAATAATTGAGCCACAACAATATGCACAGCGTGCCTCTCCTTGTGTGGGCAACATACATATGGAGTCTACTTAATATGGCTAAGAATCAGGACAGAGCTCATGTTACCACTAATTATTATATATAATTAGTAATATTTATTTCTATGTTTCAGTGTGCTTAATGCTTTACATATATAATCCCAAATATTAATATGTAACAATCTTTTCAAATAAGTAATCTGGTCTAGATACTGCTAGCAGTTGTCATTTTATATGTAATAAGCAATGCATGGAGCAGGACAGGGTTTTCCTGAGGGCGCTGCAACTAAAAAGAACTGAAATTAAAAATCCAGTGTGTCCAGCCTACATCATGAATAAGAATTCATGGGGTAAGGTACTCAAGATAGAGGCACTGTCTTACCTTAGAGAGATCCCATACAAGGCAGTTGAATTCTAATTTCTATGACCTTGGGACATAATTGTTTTATCAAGCCATATTATTCTTAGTGTATATGTGTGTGACTGTAATTATAAATAAAATTGAAAATAATTAATTCGTAAATGCAGAACAACCCTTAGCAGCCCCCTATTAAGTCAGTCTTGCCCAAGTATGAAGCTATAACATAGATAGTCAAAACTCATTCTGCCTGTCCATCTCTGTCTTTAGGAAGATAAAGCGTGTTCATCTAACCATCTACCACTCAGGAAGCTGTCACTATGAGCTTGGCACTATATTATCGTGGGAGAAACATTCACAAAATGAGCCCCTGAGTAAAGCTATTCTTGCTGTCATAAATGACAGCGGTTTTGTTTCTTATAAAACCTGAATTCCTGGAGTTGGATGGATATCTTCACACAAAGCAATCCCAGCACCCACATAAAAAACCCTTGGAGGAATGAAAAAGAAGTCGATAGAGCGGAAACAATATAAGCATCAGGAGAGAGTGATTAGGCGAGTGTAACCAGAGATTAAGAGTGTAACACATGCTCTGATAACTGAAGGAGCCTCAAGGAAATTGAGGGCTTTGAGGACTCTCGTGAACCAGTCAGGTCTCTCCGGGAAAACAGTTCACCATAGATAAAGCAACACCCCATATAGGAAGCTTTTTCTTTGGGTGAATGAGAAATAATATCTGTATCACTTAAACAGATTAATATAGGTTATTTATTTCAGTAAGTAGATATAATTTACTAAGAAAAAATGGCCATGTTCATTTTGAGAAAGAACTCTGGCGTTAGTTACTCTTTGAGAAACATGGTCTTGCATTAAGTACACAAAATGAAGGGAGTCAAGGAGAGAATTTAAAAGATTACTTTCAACATGCACACTGGAAACTGGTTAAAATAAAAAGGAATTAGTCCTAGCAAATTACTTTATCTTATTTTTTGCTTGTTTTAAATAATGAGTATGTGAAGGATTAGCCAAACATCAGAATGTCGGAGGACCACAATAGATCTAGATGCCAGGAGTAGAGGCAGGCTTGGAGAGGAAGATGATCCTGAGAAAAGATACAGCTGCGTATCAGAATGGCTCAAAATCAATTAAATAGTTGAGTTTTATGTTTGAACAAAAACAAGCAAAATGTCAGAGTTCTGTTGCCTGATGCCACTTGGAGGCTTCCAACCTAGGTGGGCAATCTTGCTATGCTCTGCCTTCAGTTATTGCTTCGAACTCACTTTGACCTTACAAACAAACAGGACATTTTACAGAAATCCAGAGAGCCTAGAGGAAAGCGCTCTGTATTCCATCTGACATTACACTGGAGCTTCTGCTCTATGACTCCCCTTCTAGCAAACAAAAGAGCCGGGTGTGTGGGTGCACTCAGAGAGCTGGGGTCCTTTCCAGTTTGGCCTCGGGAAGATTATGCCAAAATACAAATCTAGCTTATTTTCAAAGTAAATAGAATTGAGACTCAAATAAAATGTCCTTTCTCTTTCATTTGTGTAGCTACCTCAATAAAGTATTGTTTTCTAGGAGCATTATCGGCACATGGAGCAAAGGAATGGGCTTCAATTATTGAAAATAAGAACAGCAGAAAAAGAGGTAAAGTTAAGAAGAAAATTGAAGAGGATGGCAAAAAGAAAAGGTAAAGAGAAGCATTGGAAAAAGAGAAAAGGCAGTGAGGGAATGACCCCAGGTATTAGAATATTTGGCATACATTAATTATCAAATTTGACTTAACAGAGCAAGCCTGCTGGAACTCAGTTCTGTAATTACACTAACTTTGGCAAGGACAACTAGGCTTTGAGAAGTTATGTTACCTAAATCTCATCATTAGAAAAAATTGGAGTCAGACCTCCCGTTCAAGTCTACATGGCTTCAAATCTCATACTTCCAAGCAAGTTTAAATATGGGGGGTCTAAATTATTTCCATTCACAGCTACCTACAATAGACATACTGTTGCTGAATATCGAGCCCACTAGAGCACCCCCCCCAAAAAAAACCTTGCTTTCTTAGGAGGGAATAATTTAGAAATATAAACTTTGGCTAAGTATTTTATATACTGTATATGAACAGAATAAAAAGAGACTTTGAGAAGATGTCTTCTTTTTTCTAACCTCACTTCTGTGTCTACAGAAAACTGATATGGTTGTAGTTCTAATAGAATGAAATGAGAAATATGCAAAGTCTTGAAGAAGCAGTTAAAGAAAATAATTTTTAGGAAGAAAAATATCAACTTCTAGCTCAGAACTGGAAAGAGAAAGGACCCCATTTCCAGAAGCTTCCCAGACAGGACTCTGTGTTGCAATGATTAATGAGTGACCCCCAACCCCTATGTGCTACTTTGAAAACACACTAAGTGTGCTTTGTTTGGCTCACCAACAGAGGAAGAATGGTTCACATAGAACTAAAAAGGCTTCTGTTTGCCAGTAGCTATTAACTCCTGACTATATCAACATGTGCACTGTCAACAATAATCTTTTCTAAGAGTCTATTCTCGTGGAACCTTGGGGATTGAAGAAATATCTTATTGGCAGCATCCCTAAACCTATGAGTAGCAATGTCTTTTGACAGAATGAAGCTGCACAATTCTCTTCTTGCTTTACTTTCTTAGAAGATCTAGGGCTAGAAATAAAAAGCTTGACCTACCCTAACTAGTCTTTTTACACAAGCCTTGTGTTTCAACTTCCTTCAAGATTTTCCAGTTTTCCGTTTAAGTGTGTATCTTCTAGGCTTCAGACCTGAGCCCCTTAAATGCATACATTTTCAAATCTATGGCTAAAGGAGTACTTTGTACCACAAGAGAACAACTATTATGTGACTGACCACCTACGCAGGTGATCACACACCAGCTTTATAGTTGGGGGAGGCTGGAAAACCTAAACCTCTACTTAAATTGAAATTGTTCTGCTCTTGAAAAAATGTCCATGGCTAAGAAAAGGAAGTTGAAATATGGTGGGAAATTAAATATGTAATAGATAGTAGAAACAACATCCTACAGCACAGGTAGAAACATTTTACTGGGAATAAATCATGTCTCTCCATTCAGTACAGGAGGAAGTGTGCAGACGAAGTGCTAGAAAAAGCAGTACTTGTCTTTGACAATATATTGCTTCTGTGTTGTAATCTTGTGCTTCCAAGTTCTACTTCAAGGAGACACGTGCCCTCTGCTCTCCTCGTTTATTATACAAATATCAATATTGTTTTTATTCACCAAAACTATGATAGAATCAGTAACTACAAAGCAGAGAGGATAAGTACTTTGTTTCCCAGAAACAGCATGTGTCCTGTGGAAAAAGATGAGAGAAGAGAATGCCAGTGGCATTGTGGGAGACTAGATATATGACACATCACCGTTATATGGTTTAAAACAGCTGGGTTTTAAAAGGTATGTCAAAGCAAATATTTACAGATATGAAGGAAATGAGTTAAAAAATTCCAAAAGACACTTAGCAAACTGTATGTTTCTTAGCAGACTAGAAGCAATCTTGTGTGAATCACCTGTGTGGCTATATCAAATCCTGGACTATGCTGAAACGAAGTTAGGCAAGGAAATCAGATAAGGTCTTAGAAACACCAAGTTGTTTCACTGTTTTTCTGGGTAGGTGGTTCCAGGCACAAGCCTCACCCCTTAGTCCTTCTGCAAATAGTTACTGCAATCATCTTATGTCACAAGACTGACTCTAATGCCATAGCTGAAAGAAGAGAAATGTATTAATGGGGTAAGAAAGATGAGTTGAAAGGTCCCCCACAGAAATGTGCTGGTAGCTGTAGCTCAGTGTCTTATAAATTATAGACTTCAACAGTGTGGCTGTTGCCACTATCTTCACCCTAACATGACATCTGGTAGGGGTGGCTACATGACTTAGTATAATATTGGCAGATAATTGTCTCCTACAAACCTTGACTGTGTGACCTCATTGTCACCTGAATGGAGCTGCCCCTTGTGACTAGGTACAAAGGAAATGGAGGTGCAAGTTCAGGGTGACAGTGATGGGAGCTGGGTGCTTATTTTGTCATATTAATTATACTTGCAAAAAGGATTTGATTTTCACATTTGTTTGTGTTTCTACTTTTCCAATAAGCAGATTGAATATGATGCTGTTTAAGATTAACCTCAGTTTGTAATTGCTTGGCGCATCAAAGGCAAACACATGGCTCCACTTTGGGTCAAGTGATAAGCGTCTGCTGAGCGCTGGATATTTGCACATCGGAAAGTTAGATATTGTTAAGACAAAGATACCTGGAAGATTTTGTAATTTAGCAAAAAATCTCCAGTGAAAGTAATGGTAAGTTCATAAAAGAAGTATATCAAATAAGTTTATCGTATTCATGGACACAAAAGGATGAATGAATTCCAGAGGGGAAGGCAGGAAATGCTTCCAATGGCAACATTTAAATTAAATTGGACATCAAAGAAAACCTAGATATATATCAGAACACAAGATACATAATGAGGAAAAACTCAGCTGTGAAACTTTGGGATTAAGATGGTGGTTGGGAAATCAGCAATAGCTGAATTTTGGTGAGCACTGAGAAAATAATAGAAGCTTCGTGTCTTTACTTTCTAAAACCTTTAGCATAACCATTGGGCAGGCACCATTTTTTCCAGTTTTCAAATACAAAACCAAAGGCACAATAAGCACCAAGAGACGAGACCCAATGAGAATAAAAATTAAATATGAACTCAAACACTATAACTCTACAAAACTACCTTCAGCTCACATCTGATCTGAGAGCAGAAAGCAGTGAGATATGACTGAGACATAAAGTAGGAAGGAGGAGCCTAGAAGAGAATGAAACTAGCTCCTGAGAACATTGAATGCTGTGCTATGATATGCTACTCACAGATAAGGAAGCATGTTGGACATAGGAGGAAAATGTGTACAGGAAAAAATGTATGAGTTACTGCTTCGTAGGGACAAGAGAAAGAAAGGGAAACTGTAGAGACTGAGAATGAGTTTGTTTAACATAAGACAAGAGGGCAGAAAGCCATTGGGGATGGGGCAGGGAGAAAAACAGTCCCTGGTTTTTCTTATTTTAGGAAAAACAATAAAAATTCCAATTAATCCTCTAAATTATTAAATATTGACCAACCAAAACAAACAAGCAAACAAATCACAGTGGACCAAACAAAACATGTCTACCGAAGTCTAGAATGCAAGTTAGAAAGATAAGTGCTTTTAAAAACATTTGATTGTTATTTTTGTTTAACCTGAGAAATAGGCATATTAATGTGGTACTAATAGTTAACCATGCACAATTATGGAAAATATTCAAGATTTAATTGAGAAGCTATAGTCAGACATTTTCTATTAATTTTGAAATCTTGGCCTTATCTTAGGTTTGATCCCAAGTAGCTCCTAAAACTTAAATTAACCTGTTTATATTAATCAATGATCTGCCGCATGGCTCATTACTTTTCCTCAATATAGTGTACATCTAGCTTCTTCTTCATCTCTCTGATAAATTCCATGCCTCTCAGATTGAGTCTTTCCTTGAGTTCCTCTCTCTTCCCAGAAGTTCTCCTATCTTCTCCTGCCTAGCCAATGGTTATTTAGCTCTCTATTAAATGAACTTAACAGAGAAACATCTTTGCACTGTACAAAAAGACTATTCACAACATTCCTCCCTTTTTGTCTAGATAAAAAAGAAAGGTATTGTCATATGATAGGGCATCTCTTGGGTATATTCCCAAGAGTGGTATTGCTGGGTCCATGGGTAGGTTGATCCCAATTTTTCTGAGAAACCGCCACACTGATTTCCAAAGAGGTTGCACAAGTTTGCAGTCCCACCAGCAATGGATGAGGGTACCCCTTTCTCCACAACCTCTCCAGCAAAGGCTATCCTTGGTGTTTTTGATTTTAGCCATTCTGACAGGTGTAAGATGATATCTCAAAGTTGTTTTGATTTGCATTTCTCTGATTGCTAAGGAGGTTGAGCATGACCTTAAGTATCTTTGTCCAACTATGTTCATAGCAGCATTATTTGTAATAGCCAGAACCTGGAAGCAACCTAGATGCCCTTCAATGGAAGAATGGATGAAGAAAGTGTGGAATATATACACATTAGAGTACTACTCTGCGGTAAAAAACAATGACTTCTCGAATTTTGCATGCAAATGGATGGAAATAGAAAATACGATCCTGAGTGAGGTAACCCAGACCCAAAAAGAAGAACATGGGATGTACTCACTCATAATTGGTTTCTAGCCATGGATAGGGGCCACTGATCTATAATTTGTGATCCTAAAGAAGCTAAACAAGAGGGTAAACCCAAGGAAAAACATATAGATATCCTCCCAGCTATGGGAAATAGACATGATTGATGGGCAAAAAATTGGAATCTTGGGGGTGGGGTGGGATGGGGATGAGGGGTGATGGGGAGAGAAAAGTGTGAATGAGAAGATGAGGGGAACTGGGGGAATCGGGGTGATTGGGGATAAAGGAAGGTTGGATAGGGGAGCAGGGAAACTCATACCTTAGGTAAGGGAGCCACCTAAGGGTTGGCAAGAGACTTGAACTTGGAATGGCTACCAGATGCCCAGGGCAATGTCCCCAGTTAGTTCATTGGGGCACCTGAGGATAGGGAACCTGAAATGAACCTATCCTATAATCATACTGATGAATATCTTGCATATCGCCATAGAACCTTCATCTAGCGATGGATGTAGAGCCAGAGACCCACACTGGAGCACCGGACTGAGCTCCCAAGGTTATAATGAGGAGCAGAAGGAGAGAGAACATGAACAAGGAAGTCAGGACCATGAGGGGTGCACCCAACCACTGAGACAGTGGGGCCGATCTATTGGGAGCCCACCAAGGCCAGCTGGACTGCTACTGAAAAAACATGGGATAAAACTGGACTCTCTGAATGTGACGGACAATGAGAGCTGACAAGAGGCCAAGGAGAATGGCACGGGAACTTTCATCTGGCGATAGATCGAGAGAGAGACAGAGACCCAATTTGGAGCAACGGTCTGAGCTCTTAAGGTCCAAATGAGGAGCAGAAGGAGGGAGAACATGAGCAAGGAAATCAGGACCACGAGGCGTGCACCCACCCACTGTGACAGTGGAACTGATCTATTGGGAGCTCTCCAAGGCCAGCTGGACTGGGACTGAATAAGCATGGGTTGAAACTGGACTCTCTGAACATGGCGGACAATGAAGGCTGATGAGAAGCCAAGGACAATGGCACTAGGTTTTGATCCTAATACATGAACTGGCTTTGTGGGAGCTTAGCCTGTTTGAATGCTCACCTTCCTGGGCCTGGATGGAAGTGGGAGGACCTTGGTCTTCCTGTAGGGCAGGGAATTTGGAGTGCTCTTCAGTATCGAGAGGGAGGGGGAATGGACTGGGGGGAGGAGAAGAGGAGTGGGGATGGGGGAGGGGAGTGGGGGGAGGGGGCAATATGTGGGAGGAGGGGGAGGGAAATGGGAAACGGGGAGCAGTTGGAAATTTTAATTAAAAAAGAATAAAAAAAAATAAAAAATAAAAAAGAAAGGTTTTGACTCTAACAGAGTAAAACTATAGGTAATAAGAAAAATTATCAGTAAGAGTTATATTCACAGTGTTCAGATCATTTGTGTTTGGCAACTTTGGAGAAAGTGTTCTACCTTCTCTTCTACTTTGGTGAATTCAAAACTTTACACCTAAACCACTTTCTATCATAACTTGTTTTGCCAACCTAAAAATACGTTTTTAGACCTTGAAATATTTTCCTTGATGAACAATTTAAGCTTTTATGTCTCTCAATCTTATAAGCTTTAGATCTTTTTATGTAAATTTCTTTTCTAAATTTGAGAACAAAAAAGCATAAAGATATAACTATCTAATTTGCAACACTATCAGAGATCTGAGCAAGATGAAATATTACCTGAGTAAGCAGTAATTGCAGAGCAAGCAACTTCCCAAACTTCTAAAACAGCATACAGGCCTAAAATATCTGATAGCCTTTACTGTGAAGCAGGAATTTTGAAGGACTGCTCAACCTTGTTTTGGCAAAGTTCCACAGTAAACTTCCTGTATGTTCTGGTTGTTACCTTTCCTCAATATAATGTATGTTTGACTTCTTCAATGTATTGCTGGTGAATTGCTCCCTCTCAGATTCTTCCCTGAGTTCCTTTCTCCCCAGAGGCTCTGCCTATCTTTCCTAATTAGCTATTAGTTATTCTGCTCTTTATTAAGTAATCAGAAGGTTCTTTAACAGAGACACATCTTCACAAAATACAAAAAGATTATCCTACAAGAAAAACCAAAAAGCAGTTCTAAGATTATTGTGGTATTCTAAACAAATGACAGAAGCCTGAATTAGTGGCAATGAGAAGAGGAGGGTTTTCAGAGACTAAGTGATCACTGGTAACAAGAAAGAAGGTGCTAAGGATAACCCAGGACTGCCCAGCTTTGGAGATAAACAGGAACATGATCAAGTAAGAGAATAATGAGCATAAAAGGAAGATCACATTACCTTGGAAAAGGGAACTGTAAGGTCAGTCTGAAATAGGTTGAAAGGGGGTTCAGGAAGCAATCCAATGTCACTCAGCTCTTTATAGCTTTTATTTTATAAATAAAAATTATTCATTCCATTAAGTCATACAGGACACACAGACCATAATGGCTCCTTTGAATGCACTAAGAATTTCAAATATTCTTAAGACCTGTATATTATGAGATTTAAGCTAAAAAATAAGTTACCAACAAAGATTAGTCAAAATACACATGCAAGGAAGATTCATCTGGAACAACAAGTTTGTCTCAGGAACTGGTGAGATCAAGTATGTAATCATTGTGTTTGAAAAACAAAACAAAAAACTCTGAAACTTCCTTTTACATCTGTGATTAACCTGTAGATGAAACCATTTGGGAGAGGGATTTATAGTCTACAACGAGCATACTTTATATTTATATTGGTGACTAGAAAGTGTTTTTAGTCAAGTACAGCAGTAGATATATAGATGTGATTTAGAAACTGACATTAAATCATTTATAGTCTATGATTCCTGTGTTTTTGTGAATGCACACACATATATACATATGTACATGCACTTACTCATGTATGCATGTGTATGTATTACTTGTCCCCTTCTTTTACACAGGACTGAGACTATTCTAAAACCAGAACTAGATCACTGATGGAACAAGTAAGTAATGTCTTGGGGTAAATACAAACACATATATGATCTAAAACACCTCTTTATTCATTCCATAAACATAATTGTTTTACAAGAAATATAACATGTTACTTGGTACAGAGAAACTCTAGAGAAAAGATAATGTCTGGTCATAAGCAATCTACAACCTGATGATAAATATGTTAATAATTTTAAGATGAAGTAACAACTACCAAGAGGAAAGTGTAAGTCAAATGTTATTAGAGAACTACAATAGTGATAAATTTGATGAGTACATAATAAAGCTTTAATCACAAGCATGATCTCTTTCTATTTTCCCAGGTGAAATATCACTTATTGATTTATCCACATAAAGCTACAAATCTTCTGAATTTCCAGTCTCTCATACAAAATTAAATGAGAAGATATCCTAGAATAACATGTGTGTGTGTGTGTGTGTGTGTGTGTGTGTGTGTGTGTGTGTGCATTGAGTGGTGTGGAGGTCACAGATTGACACTGAATGTCTTCCTCTGTAACTCATTGAGTGGCTAAACCCACCAGTAAGCTTCTTATCATTGCCTCCTCCTGAAGCATTGAGGTGACAGACATGTGCCACCATGCCTAGCCTTTTTATGTGGATTTTGGGAGCCAGCTCCTCATGCGTGTGTAGCAGCCACTTAACTGAATGGGCCGTCTCTCTAGCCTCTAGAATGACTTTAGGTAATATGAAATACTTAAACTAGAGAATATTATTGCCTCCCTTGAAAGTATGTTGGAAAATATATTATCTCAAATATTTCAAGGTCAGTTTGTAGTTCATAAATGTTTTCTTTAATCCTGTTCTTAGGCTATCCCTGATTGCAGTGAGAGTTCTGACACATTCTTACTTGTTCATTGGAGGTCTTTGCACCTTATATTTTTAAAAGCACTGTATGCAGTTGCACTTGAGTAAACATCTACCTAGGTTCACTTTATACAAACATAATTTTGAGAACTCTGTTTGCTGAGACAGCTTCAGACGCTGTTTCCAGTGACTTTTGTAAAGACAAGATAGATATACTCATGGATACAGTATTGGGACAATGGTTCATGACATCCAGAATAGAACCTGCAACACAATTCTGACCCATATACATGTGCAGGCTGCCCTATTTCATGATGTAGAGGAGCACATTCAGGAGCTGACATGTCTCTCTAAAGATATGGGGTATGAAGTATTTCATTTCTATGAAAACAAAAGCATTTTGGAGATTCTCAATACTTTAGGAGAGTAAAACAACATTTAAATATTATTTTGATGAGGCTATAGAAATCATATAAGTTAGTCTTCTATTCTCCCAAAGCTAGTGCATAAAAGACTTCAATTTAATAGATAGATCTCAACAAAAAAATGCTAGTGATTGTTTTCTTATTTCTCCAATTGTTTATTAAATGCACAAATGTTAACCTACTTGATCCATCGAACGTCTTGTGAAGAGATCTAGGTTTGACATCACAGACAAGTAGCACCACTCACTCAGTCTCCAGGCAAATGGATAAGAAGTAAATACTTAAAACTCTGTAATGCAGACACCATTCCTGTTCTGGGAAATAAGTGAGTGAGGCACAGAAGAACTTAAGTACCTTGTGTAAAGCCATATAGAATAGCTTGGGTTTTAACCTATCCTATTGGTCCCTTAACAGGTTTTTGAAGTAGGAGTTGGAGATTGGGCTCTTACAGGTGGAAAACATAATGAACAGACACTGATTCTATCTCAAGGGGCAGAGCAGCAGAAAAAGGATGGAGCCAAAGTATGACTGAAAGAGTAAGAGATGAACGTAAATTAAAAACTGATCAAGGTGGAGGGAATGTGAAGAAGGCAACTCTATTCCTGCTATGGAGATTTGGGGTCTGAGATGAGAGACAGTTGCATAGAAAGACTCTCGGGAAAAAGAGCGGCTAAAGGAAAAAAAAATCATGATATACAAAGACATGAAGAAGAAGAAAACTATGGACTTTCCACATTGCAAAGATGAAGTACAAAAATCCTGCCTAGCCTTGGGTCCCTTTTAATTTCTTTCATTTCTTTCTCACCTGTCTTTGTGAATGGGGAGAAGCTGAACAGAAAAAAATGTCAGATCTAGCTGCTTGGGGGAGGAAACATTAAGATTTTAAGGCATTTGAAGGTTCAGAACCTACCCTTTGTGAGTTGCTTTTTGTTTTATTTGGGAGGGGGTTGTTATTGCTGTTGTTTACCTTAATGTGGATATAATCTATTTATTTTCATGAATGAGTAGTCATTGCAACGGTCTTTATAACCCCAATATCTTTCCTGTGAATAAAATAAAAAATACAGTAATTACAAAGAATGAGATAGATCAACATCTACATTTTCAGTCACATTATAAAAGCCTTGCTGTTTGGATATGCCAGGTTGATAGATATACACACATATAGTTATATCTTTGTTTAATAACTATTAGGGAAAAACTCAATTATTCAATAATAACAGACTCCTTCTCTTTTCTTTTTCACCTAAAAGTTTATAATATTGTCACATATAGTTGGTATTAAATTCTTAGGTACATTATAAAGAAATGTTACTAAAAATAAGTAGACATTTTAATAATTATGCTATTTCTCATAATTTAATAAAACACATTAAAACTAATTAGATATTCATTTGGTTAAAAGTGATTATTTACTGTTCTGTATTTGAGAAACCCAAATATAACATGTTCTTTGGTAATTATGCAGCTACTATGAATGCATATGGGATTTGAAATACAGAGAGCACAGCCCTCAGTCAGCAGAGTGTGAGTCATAAGGGACACATTCATAGTATTTTTTCCTTTTAACATTTTTTATGTATGTGTTATACATATGTAGATGTACATTGTTGTATATGTACAGGTGTGCACATATGTGAATCTGTGTGTATGTGTGTATGCACATGTGGACATCCAAGATGTGATGTGGGAAGGTCATCTGTCTATCTGTTGCTTTCATTGGTTAATTAATAAAGAAACTGCTTGGTCTGATAGGTTAGAACATAGGTTGGTGGGAAGAGCATGCTGGGAAGAAGGGAAGTGAGGTCAGATGCCATGGAGCCAGCCACCAGGTCAGACATGCTGAATCTTTCCCGGTAAGCCACCACTTCTTGGTGCTACACAGATTATTAGAAATGGGTTAAGCTAGATGTGAGAATTAGCCAATAAGAGGCTGAAACTAATGGGCCAGGCAGTGTTTAAATGAATACAGTTTGTGTGTTGTTATTTCGGGTGTACTACAAAGATGGATGTCAGTAATTATCCTTAATTGCTCAATCATCTAATTCACCGAGGCAGAGTCAATCAAATTCAGTGCTCATTGATATGGCTAGTCTTGCTAGCCAATTTGGTCGGGGAATCCTTTGTCTCTAACTTTTGAGGCTGAAGTTACAGGATGTTGCTGTGCAAACTCAATATTTACTTAAGTTCTGGGGCTCTGAACTCTTGTCCTCAAACTTGCATGATAAATACGCAACTAAAGAACCATCTCCCTACTCCTTATCCCATTAGTGATCTGTCATTAGCTACACTTGTGATCTTGGGCAATAATGGTATTTCTGTATATCATGCTGTCCATATGTAAGTTTGAATTGTTAGTCATCAAACTGACAGCATTTCTTTTGAATGAAAATCAACTTTATCTATGACCAAGGGAAGAAAACTTAAAAACAGAACAAAGTAAACTAAAAAAAAAAGCAAGCAAAATGTTTTAACAGTAAACAAGGATAACCAACTACATATGTTCTTTATTTGCACATATATAAGGAAACATTCACATTTTCTTACAAATATAGATTCAGACATCAGCTACAAATAATTGAATCTGCCAGATGCATAAATGGTTTTATATTTATGTACTAGCATCTAGAGGTAAATTTTTAAGGAAATAATTAAATAACAAAATCACAAATGATTTCTTCTAGATTTTTGATGGTACAATGCACAATGTCATAATATATTAAGTTTTACTAGTAATACAAGGTTTGAAGATAATGTTCTTCCTGGAACTATGACTGCTAAATAAATAAATTTTGAAATGAAATAAATACATTATCACAGAAACTCTCTGAATTTGGCAACCAAATGTCTGGGAAGAAAACAAATTGAAACTGGGAAAGATAACTAAGGTTAGAGAATGTATTAAAGGAGACAAACTATTATAATTTATATTTATTTGTGTGTATGTAGTCATCTGGGTGTTTATACATGCTATAGAGCTCATGTACAAGTAAAGGACAGCTTGGGGCAGCGGTTTCTCTCCTCCTGTGATATATCTTCCAGGGATGGGACTTGAGTGTTTAAACTGACATCTATTTCCTTAAGGTTCAGAGATTCTAATGGAAGAAGTGAGATGGAACAATTTTAACAACCAGAGGTGCTATAATTGCAAGAGTGTGTTTTCCAGACACAAAGTGCATATGCGCATATGAGCTGACAGATATTGAGACAGCATTGCTAGACTTGGGCAAGAACAGGCCAGTGAGCATTCCAGCATGGAAGATGGGATGGGCACAAAGCCCCACCCATTGCTGAGGAGCTATTGGCATTTGATTGATGCCAGGAGAGGGAAAGTCAGTTTTCTTTAATGGAGTGAAACCAGATGTATCAGTTACCCTCCAAAGCCCCCAGCAGTCAGCTGATGCAAACTGCACCAATGGTTTAAAAAACTAGAGGAAGGAAGGAGTAATAAAGAATGTTAAGTTGGGTGGGTAGGGAGGTGGGGGCATCTTGGAGGAGGTGATTAAAATATAACATATGAAATTTTCAAAGAATAAATAAAACGTTATATTAAATTACAATGTTTGAAAATCTCAACAAATTAATCATATTTTTAAAAATATTTTTAAAACCCTAATTTTTCCCTTTGGCTTCAGAAAAAGATGTAGGTGAGATCAAAAAGAGCAATTTCAAGTATGCGCAGTGGCTCATGCCTGTAATCCTATCTGCTCAGATGGTGAAGGAGGAAGATTACAAAATCAAAGTCTCATGGGTTAGAGAGAGTGAGGTCAAGAACAGACTGGGAAACTTAATGAGGTTTCAAAAGGAAGGAAGGAAGGAAGGAAGGAAGGAAGGAAGGAAGGAAGGAAGAAAAATATAGAGCTAGAAATGTTTTTTAATGGTCAAGAACTGGCCTTTGCTAGCAGTCATGAGTCACAAGTTTCAGTAACCAGTAGCAAAAAAGGAGAAAGAGGGAGTGCAATTTCAAGTTGTAGTGATAAAAGAAGAAAAACATGAAACCTCTAAAGAGAACTGAGAGTTGCCTAAATAATAAGAAGAAACAGGAAGAGCTCTCTCAACAGGAGAACCCATGAACATCAGATCATAAATTCATAGGTAATTTACAGCGGGAGAACAGCACAGGAATAATAAGGAGAATAAGAGCATCACAAAGAAATAAGAAAACAATCCAGCAACACCCAAAATAAATAAAATTCAAGTTTGAGGTAACTATGATAGTATACAGCTTTAGTTCCAGTACATGGAAGGCAGAAGTAGGAGGATCTCTCTCAGTTCACAACAAGTGTGGTTCACATAGATAGTTTCTGGATTCCAGGGCTATGTAGATAACCCTATCTCAGAAACACAAAATAACAGGCCACCAAAAACAAACAAAAGAACTCCAACTGGGAAAACAAATTATGAAAAAAAATACTTAGAAAGAAATAGTATGCTTACTTAAATGTGAATGACAGACTTTGCAGTATAAAATACAGGTTTGACTGAAAATGTTGATAGGTGAAAAGAATAAGTATATGCATATCACAGCAAAAAGGAAGATAATCCAAGCAGACAATGGAATTCAGCAATCAGAATTGGAGACTTTGGAACTCAAACCAAAATAACTTGTTTGATTGTATCTGAAAATTGGGAAATAGTTGCAGTGCATTTATCTGGAATGACCAAGGTAGCTGGGCAGGGCACGTAGACAGTTGAGAGGTAAATGAGTCATCTATGGATGGGAACAGAAAAGAAAAAAGACACAGTATCTTGTAGCTTGCTTTGCAGTTGCCTTCATGCTCCCTGTCAATGGCCCCAGGAAATATAAATGGATAGGTTACTTAAGGATATGTCTCCTTCTTTTAAAGAAGAAAAATGGTCACATTTGGAAAGAATATAAGATTCATTTGGGCAAAAGAATAGAAAGAACTATAAATAAATAAAAACTAAACAATGAATCATTAGGAATACACAGAATCGGCTTGATATATGCATAGCGTTTACAGTGTTTCCATGTCCATACAGGAAGATAGGATAATTTGGACATTCTGTTTGGAAGATGAGCTAACTCCTACCAAGTGAAAGGTTGTTCAAATATCAGAAGGAATATGAATATAAGAACTTAGATCAGCAAGAACAGGGCCTCCATGGGTCTAAACCATGTAGGTGTAGACCTGCAAGTTTGTCTATGTATACATTATAGCTACTAGCTTAATATTTTTGTTTGCCTCTTGGCTGTGTGAATGAGTGGGACTCTTGTACCTCCTCTTGTGGCTTCTTTTCTCTTGTTGGGCTGCCATATCCAACTTTAATATGATAGTTTTGGTTCATTTTATTATAGTTCATTTTGTAATGTTTGGTTCTTGTCATGTAGAATCCCGTTCTTTGCTAATGAAAGACAGAGAGGAAGCAGATCTGGATGGAAGGGCAGGTGGAATGGATCTGGGAGAAGTTGAAAAAAGGGGTAATATAACCAGATTATATTGCATGAAAAAAGGCTCTATTTTTAATAAAAGAAAAAAAACAATAAAACAAAAAAACCAACAGAAGCCCTTAGCTCATTAGTTGGTACATGAGAGCCCAGGGGAGTGCTAGGTAGAGTTCTGAAAGAAGCCATATGAGAAGGCTAAAAAATTAATATCAAAAAATTAATAGTGGGCACGGCATTACCAGATCCATCTTTAAAACTAGAGGGAGAAAGCAAAGGCAAGAAATTAGAGTGAAAATCAGAGAGGATAAGGTCAGAGGCAGAAGGAAGAGAATGTTGGGGCACCAAGCAAGAGCCCATCCCATTCCTCCTGAATCACTGGCTAGTGTTTAATATTGAGAGAAGTCCACTTAACATCTTCAGCTGTCTACACTCTGATAAGATCATTAGACACTGGTGGGTAATAACCAAACCCTGGTTAAATTCAGGGGGTCACAAAACAAAATCAGGAGAGCATGAATATGTGAATTAAACACAAATGAAGGAGGAAGAGTGATAAGGAAGTGGGGAGATAAGATACGATGGAGTATGAGAATAGTCAGAACGTGTTTCATACATGTATGTTATTGTCCAAGAAGAAATTTAATTAAGAAATAATTAGGACACATCATATAAATCTCATTTTTGTTTGGAAAGAGAGAAGAAAATGGTAGGTTTCAAGACTGAAATGGATGCTTAGAAAAATGAAATAGAAAGAATTATATAGTCAAACTGCTTCATTTCTAAGGGTAGTATTTTAGATGAAATCATGCCAATTCCTACCAGAAAAGAAGGGAAGGTGAAAATCTCAGTGATTCAGTGTATGACAGCTTGCCACAATCTAGAGATGGGATAACCAGTGAGCTAATAGGTCCGTCATCCCCCCAATTATGGGCATGTAAATGTTATTTAAAAAAATCAGAGTAAGAAATAAACAAAGTTGCTGGTAATGGAGATATACTAAAATGATTGGGGAAAAGCCCAATAGGCATCAACACTCCCACAAAGAACTATAGACAGCTAAGGAATGCTGAGAGTGGGAAAAAATGTCAACCCCGTGAAAGAGCATACCAACTGGTTTTCCCATATTAAATGATTAGTCCTGGAAACTTACATAGAGGTAAATTATACAGCCTGAGCAGATTTTTTTTTGTTTAGAAAAATATATGTGTATGCATGCACATCTAAGCATCCATTAACAATTAATGAAGAAAAAGGACACAAGTTTGAAAGAGAGCAAGGAGACTGGGTTGGAAGGGCTTGAATGGAGGAAAAGGAGGAGAGAAGATGATGCTAATTATAACTTCCAAAATAAAGAAAAAAATATAAAAAGTGAAATAGTTATCACTATAAAGATTCATGGTATTTTTAAAAAGACACTTGGAAAGTTATAAAAAGCTGTAAGTAGGAAATGTGGGCACAACGATTAAGATCTTTCTTGAAACAGTGCAAACTTATCAAAGCAAAGGATGTTATCCCACACAGTTATACAGTATTTGGATCCCACGCCAGTGTCCTGACAAAAAAGTGCAGTGTTAAGATGATTTTGTACTTACTGGGTTAAGGAACCCTTGCATGGAGAACATTTGCTGGGCGAGCTGGGGACACATGGGGATGTAAATATTATAAAGCTAACCCTTGTCACCACCAGGAAACAGAAATCAAACCAAGTGGCTGAGAACTGTTTGTTACATACTTACATATGAAATTTTCTTAACTATTCCAAATAAAAAGCAATGTGACTCAAAAGAAAATAATGTAATAGAGAAAATCAGAAGAAAAAAAGGGGGGAAGAGAGAGAGATTATATAACCCATTCACATATTACATAGCAGAGATTATTCTGGAAATACTGAAAGCCAAGGAGATGAGAAAGTTTAAATTATGAGACAAGGGTATAGCAAAATAAAAGTTACAACAGCACTGCACAGGGTGACAGATGATCCTTATGTCTCCTACTATTCAAATCTGATGCTGAGTTATAAAATATGCCATTGTCTCCTTCTTACAAATCAGGAAAATCAGAATTAGACAGGGTAGGTAGTTGTTCAAGGTCATTCCTAAAGCCAATGACCGAAATTCAATCGACTCTGTGTGTCACTCCTAAGCTTTTATCTGTACACCATTACCTTTCAAAACAGAGACATAAAAGTGAGAAATAAAGGGAAATACAATTATATTGAAGCTGTTTGGTTGAAGGATGGGAGAATTGTCTGTAGTGCACAAGGCTGCAACAAATTTTCAAAGAAGAAAAAAAGGCATGTTGGCACGATTCCTCCACACTTGTCAGTTAGAAGAAAAGCTTCTACAGTATTATGCAGAGGTGTGTCAACCATGTGGGGTCTGGGGAGTGGAGCAGTGTGCTGCATGCCCCTCCTAACAACAGACACAGAGCTGCAATTTTGAACTGGATTCCTTGTCAGAGAAATACTCCCCTCTAAATAGTACATAATTAACATGGATTAAGTGCGAGTTGCCTTCCCTTTTGTTGCTATTCAAATGTATATCATTACTATTCCACATAAATAAATTAGCAGTTATCATTGCAGCAGGCCCTTTAGCAGCTCCCGGTGAAGTTGCTGGCTGTCTGCACTCCAGCGTCACTCAGGAGACCCTGTACTAGAAGTCTGTCTTCTTGGAGGAAGGCTAGGAAATCATGTAACGCATTTAAATTGGAAAAAGATAGCTTATTTTTTTTTATTCTCAGATGAAAGACTGACTCTATTGTGACTGCAAAGACCCACTGTATTTTAAATATCAAGACCAATGTAATAGAAGCAAAAAAATTTATAAATTTTGAAATATATTTTATTCCAAAAATGAATAAATATATAGAGTTTGGTGTTACTTAATGAAATTTTCAAAATTTTTCATGCAAAAATAAGATTAAATTTTACAGAGGGTATTAATAGGTTACATAAGAATATTATAAGTAACATTTCTTCTTTATTCATTCTCTGATTTCATAGTAAAATCCCCAGGTCCCAATGAGGAGCAAAAGGAGGGACAACATGAGCAAGGAAGGAAGTCAGGACTACGAGGGGTGCACCCACTCACTGAGACAGTGGGGATGATCTATTGGGAGCTCACCAAGGCCAGCTGAACTGGGACTGAAAAAGCATGGGATAAAACTGGACTCTCTGAACATGGCGGACAATGGGGGCTGATGAGAAGCCAAGGACAATGGCACTGGGTTTTGATTCTACTTCCTGTTCTAGCTTTGTGGGAGCCTAACCAGTTTGGATGCTCACCTTCCTAGACCTGGATGGAGGGGGGAGGACCTTGGACTTTCCACAGGGCAGGGAACCCTGGGGGGGGGGAGAGGAGCGGGGGTAGGGGGAGAGGAGTGGGAGGACTGGGAGGGAAATGGGAGGCTGGGAGGAGGCGGAAATTTTTTTTCAATAAAATATTAAAAAAAACAAAACAAATATATATATATATATACTTAAATTTTAAATAGAAAAAGTATGTAGCTTAAAATTTTAACAGCATAGGTGCAAAAGAAAAATTATCTTGTATTTTAAGAATTAGAATTATTATCTTACTGAATGAGAGTGTTTATGAGCTTCAAGTATAGCATGCTTTAAGTCTAAGGAGCCTAGAATTTATGGCAATTTAGGTATCAGTTTGTGCCCCAAACACAAGCTTTGGTCAGAAAATCAGGATGCAACAATAGCCTGAAAAAAACTTAAAACTTTTACATGCTATGATGGAGGAAGGTCATTGGTTAAAAAATAAAGAAACTGCTTGGCCCTCATAGGCTAGAACATAGGTGGGTGGAGTAAACAGAACAGAATGCTGGAAGGAAGAGGAAGTGAGCTCAGACTCGATAGCTCTCCTCTCTGGGGCAGACGCAATGAAGCAAGCCGCCAGGTCAGACATGCTGAATCTACACAGATTATTAGAGATGGGTTGATCGGGATATGAGAATTAGCCAGTAAGGGCTAGAGCTAATGGGCCAAGCAGTGTTTAAAAGAATACAGTTTGTATGTTGTTATTTTGGGGCATAAGCTAGCTAGGCAGTCAGGAGCCGGGAGGGAATGCTGCCCGCAGCTCCCACTACAAATTGGCCCCCAATGTATGGAAAACTGCATCCACAGAAAGCCTGAGAATGCTTGGGAAAGAATAGAGTACAGCATGACTTCTTGGTAGCAGCAATTTCTCGGGTCTGCTCTGCTTGCTAGAGGCAAGCAAGCACTCTCATCTAAGAGATGATTCCTGACTCAGCTTTAGCTGCAAAACCCTGCAGCTCTTAAGAGGTCCTGCCACGAAACACTTAAATGGTGTTGATGAAAAGCTGAACACGTGCTTTTCGGTTTTCAGCCATAGCAGGAAAAAAGTTGTGCCGATTTAAAATGCTGGCTTTCTGGGCCGTCCAGCCAGGGAAAACTCTGACTCTTTCAAGCAGGCAGTCCTGACTACAGAGCTTTTGAGTGTTGCTTAATACTGTTGCAGCTTGCTTGATGGCAAGGACCTTGAAACACCACAGAGTTGTGGCAAGAAAAATGCCTCCAACAGTACCTCAGCCATGAGGCTGGAAAGCTAAGGACTGGGCTGGATCCAGCCGCCAAAGCCACAGCTTTAATCCTACCAATATTGCTTGGTAAATTAAAGACTTATATGGTCTGAAAAACAGAGAGAGATACAGTAAAGAGAGATTCAAAGACAAAGAAAACCTTAAAATGATTTACAGTGTGTTTAAAAATATATGCAGGCTAAAAGTTAAAGTTCTTAAAGTAAAAAACAAAAAAGGAAGAAAGAGAGTAGTTGGGTGTGGTGGTACACACCTTTAATCCCAACACTTGGGAGGCAGAGGGAGATTGACCTCTGTGACTTCAAGTTGTGATAGTACACGCCTTTAATCCCAATGCCTGGGAGGCAGAAACAGGCAGGTCTCTGAGAGTTCAAGGACAGAATGGTCTACAGAGTTATTCCAGGACAAAGATATACAGAGAACCTGTCTCAAAAAATAAAAGTAAAAATAAACGAAATAAAAGTTAAAATAAAGCTGCACAAAGATGGAAAATACACAGATAATCTTGATACTGTATGCTATTATGATCTCTTTGAATTGTTTGAATGCTGAGGAAAGAGCAACAGATGCTAAAAGATATTTGTTTATAAATGCTGCTGAACTAATCCAACATAGATATCTTGAAAATACCTTGACTTTAAAATTTGGATCTAAGGACATGATGCTTTGGAAAGGAGTTTCTTTTGTTTTCACAGAGGATGAGACTCTTTGGATTGCTTTTATTCCAGTATGGTATAATAGACCACGCCCTCTGGAAAGGTTGCTGTGAACACCCTCAAAAAATTACTTTGTTCAACTGCCAACTGAGATGAACCTGGCACACAGGTTATACCATGGAAGACCTAATTAATGATGCCCCCATTCAGCAGGAAGCAGTTTGGAGAGAAATAATTGTGCCTATATTCCCAAATACTGTTTATAAATGTTCTTTTACATTTAAAGGGGGATATGATATAGGTATGAATAATTTGCATTGATATGGATTTTGCTTTAGTGATTTAAACTTAAGGTCAATTTTGTTATATGTATATGTATTTCTGATATTGATTAACGTATTGTGATTGTGTAGCTCATGTAAAAATGTTATGCATATAAGTTGTTAATGAATAGTTATCTGTAATAGTCAAGTTTGTAGTCATGTTAGATTTTCTAGATGTACATAGATATATTTTAGATAGACATTCTTCGTATCTTTCAAAGACTATGGAATATGCTATTTAATGTTTTAATAACTTAGGACTTTTCATGATAATGAGACACTCTGCTCCTGGCAACACCAATCTACTTCAAGAAGATGGGCATCGAAGAGGATCCTTATGGAGTTTGATAGCTATTTGGGCAAGAAACTGCTCTTGCCTGGACTGTTGCATAAACTGGACACAAAGAACCTGCAGAGAGAGGACTGCTGAACTTGCCTAAAGGTGAGATGATCTTTCAGGGTTCCTGATTCATGAAGGCCCGGCGGTGGTGGCGCACGCCTTTAATCCCAGCACTTGGGAGGCAGAGGCAGGTGGATCTCTGTGAGTTCAAGACCAGCCTGGTCTACAAGAGCTAGTTCCAGGACAGGCTCCAAAACCACAGAGAAACTCTGTCTCGAAAAACAAAAACAAAAACAAAAAACAAAACAAAAAAAAGAGTCTGCGAGACATTCTACAGGACACAGCAGATAGTGACTGAACTGCCTTTGAAATTTCCTGCTTTATGGAAATGTCTGCTGGAAACTATGGGCCTGTAGGCCGAAGATGGATGCCCCAATGGTACAGAGAAACTTTGGGTGACTGTCAAGGCAGCGAGATGTCTCTGTCATCTCTAGAGTTTGAAAGTTGCTTATTTCTTGTTTGCTTAGGTAATATTGTATCTTTCTGGAGTCTTTGATGGAGTTGAAGAATAGTTAGTTACAGTTATAGTTTTCCTTAGTTATGATAAAGATAAAATAGATGTAAATATTGTAACTTTTACTTGATAACTGTTTTGTTATATATAATTTTGCTATGTTAAAGTTAAAGCCTTCCCTTTTTTTTTTTTGTTTAAACAGAAAAAGGGGAAATGATGCAGGAAGGTCATTGGTTAAAAAAATAAAGAAACTGCTTGGCCCTCATAGGCTAGAACATAGGTGGGTGGAGTAAACAGAACAGAATGCTGGGAGTAAGAGGAAGTGAGCTCAGACTCGATAGCTCTCCTCTCTGGGGCAGACGCAATGAAGCAAGCTGCCAGGTCAGACATGCTGAATCTTTCCCGGTAAGACTGATGCTACACAGATTATTAGAGATGGGTTGATCGGGATATGAGAATTAGCCAGTAAGGGCTAGAGCTAATGGGCCAAGCAGTGTTTAAAAGAATACAGTTTGTGTGTTGTTATTTTGGGGCATAAGCTAGCTAGGCAGTCAGGAGCCGGGTGGGAATGCTGCCCGCAGCTCCCACTACAATGCTATTTCTATTAATATTAATTATTAATAATAACAATAAGCAATCTTTTCTGAGAGTTTTGTGGACTGATACTACTACTACTATATGCTGAGATTGCTATAGTCTGAGATTTCTCTATGAGGACCTTCAGTGACTCATATCACTTTGATCATGTGACTAATCGTGTGACGTAAATGCTCTTACCTTGGTATGACAGATCCTTCTAATAAAGCTCATACATTGACAGTATGTACCTTCTGATACTAGTACAATGACTCAGGTAAGATTGACAATTCATAAACCATTTTTTCTTCATTTGCAAGTCACAAATCACAAATGAGTTTGAAAAATAAATGTCTGTGTATTCCTAATCCAGTGCCTCTCAACCTTCCTAATGCTGTGACCTTTAATACAGCTCCTCATGCTGTGGTGACCTCCAACCATAAGATTATTTTTGTTGCTACTTCATAACTGTAATTTTGCCACTGCTATGAATTATAATGTAAATTTCTGTGTTTTCCTAAGGTTTTAGGAGATAACTGTGGCAGGGTCATTTTACACCTCCACGGTTTGATAACCCACAGATCCAAGTTCTCTTGGGTCCCGTAGAACCCAAGGGAAATTAGATACACTTCTCTTTTTACTGAGATAAAATAGAACACTCATTGAGCTTAGTGGACATTATCTAAAACATTGTGCTGGGACACCTTGGAGTCCTCTCAAGTCCACAGCCTGACTTTCAAGGTGGGGCTAAAAGGCCTGTACTGTTAAAAGGATTCCTAAGGATGTTCTCCACTGCCAGCTTCTGAGGACTTGTGAGTTTCAGGTACAGCTGATAAGTTAAATACAGTAACAGCACAAATGTTTCTTTGACTGAAATCTTCAGCTCTGTCCAGTTCCCTGTCAATATGTCATTAAGTGGGAGGTTTAGGAGCTATAATTTCTTTGTTTGCACCACACACTCTTACTATCAAACTTAGATGACAAGGCCACAATAACCCTGTACTTCTCTCCCATTCCTTCAATCCTCCTTCCTTTACGATGCTGAACAGGGTCACAAACAAAGGCAAGAAATACCTCTGCCAACCCAGGCCAGTGATTATTATGTTTGCGTTTACGATATGTGCCCACATCTGGCATTACATTCCACAGCAAGAGAAGCAAATATTCCATGTGGTATAATCTGTTCTTTCCAATAATATAGTGATCAAGATATTAGAATAGGGAAAATGAAATTAATTCCCATTCTTTCGGAGCCAAAAGTCTGCTGAACGAAACAAACCAGTAGAAAAATAAATACATTTTATACAAGGTCAGAGAGTGATATGAGCTAGGTAGATACACACACACACACAAAGAGAGAGAGAGAGAGAGAGAGAGAGAGAGAGAGAGAGAGAGAGAGAGAGAGAGAAGGGTTCAGTTACAGAAGGTGAAAGTGAGGTAGAAATTAAATAGTGTGTTAAATAGTCCTAGTCCATAGGAAGAAGAGACATTTTATCTGAAATGGGAGTGCACAAAGGAGTGAGTACACTAAACTCTAGGAAATAGAGGTCAAGACAATGGACCTGTGATGTACCAAAAAGCTCTTGGTAGAAGTGGATATGGTTTGTTCATGGACATAATAAAGGACAGTGCAGGTAGAACACTATGAGGAAAGGGAGGTATTTGGACTGATTAAGAAGAAACGGATTTTTTCTGGATGTTGTGCTCATGTTTCAGCCGAGTGGGATCTGTAGGGGTTTCCCAGCAAGCATGAGAAGTAAACTGAGTTAAAATTTTCAGTATCATTGCAACTGGCAATGAGACAATTGTCTAAAACTAGGGAAATGTAGCACTAGCCTACGATAGCCCATCCACATCACAGGAAAGGGTGTATTATCATGGGTGTTAAGAGATAGATGTAGAGACATGGCTAGGTTCTGTGCAGACGTGTTTGGTTGTGAATATAGAAACCTAGAAACCTTAAGAGTTAGAAACAGATTAGATGAGGAATGTGGGAGATAAAGGGGGATTATAGATTCTTACAAGGCTTTAGATCCATGTGTTCAATATTGGAGCTTTGTACAGAGATGGAGAAAACAGATTGCAGATCCACATGTATCAAGCGAAAATGCAAAAGTAGGAGACAGTGACTGTGTGTGGAGGGAGGGCAGAGAAGCAGGGGGTGAAGAGAACTCAGGGAAGCATCCAAGACAAGATGTAAATGATAGCAATCTGGGCAGTAACGAAATTAAAATACAGGACTCTGGATAAGCTCCCTTGAGTCAATATGGGCAAGTAAAGAAATGAAAATCCTTGCAGCTTGGTGTCCAAGAAGAACTAGCCCAAACCAGCTGTCTGTGTCAATGGGTGAGATTATTTAACTCTCTGGAAGTGATAGACAGTGGAGAACTGGCAAGAGAACTCCAATTTATAAAGTAGATATGTGTCACCATAAATGGATTAGAAAATCAATGTTACCTGAGATGTCACACAACCTCCCTGAACATTTGATTATTTACCTTCTCCTCTCTGCCCATATAAATTTAGACGTGAATGCATTATCATCATGCACTGGAACATTCATTTTCAGGACCAAGCTCCAGTGAATGCTGAGAGGCAGGCAGAGTCACTGATAAAAACTGGTGGTAGAATTGAGAAGAAAAACTACCCTTTGGAGTAAGTACTTTATAAAGGCAATTAAAGCAGAAAGACGTGTTTATGAGCTTTCACCCTTCAGAATGGCTATGGATCAAATTTATTAAAAATGTCATTTGGAAGAGAAGCTAGGAATATAGTCATAAAAATAAAAATGAAACTAATTCATCTTAGAACTACGTGAGGCTTTTGGCCCTAGTCAACCTAAAGACTCTTTTACCCAAATGCAAGTAGGAATTAGAAACTGCTTTTCCATATCAAGACATTTTGCAACTATCTAATGGCTGATGTTTATATGGTCAAGTGAGAGGTTATTCTTCTTCAAGGCACATAATATAAAAGTAATTTGTGTATTTCCAAAACTTAGGCAGATAACATTTAGGACTTTTTTTTTTAAGTTACTATAAACTCAATATAGCAGGAAATGTCTGAGAATGTAAATAGTTGTGTACTGCTTAAACATGCCCAAGTGCTGGAAGAGTAACTAGTTACATATTTAAATCAAGAAAACTTGCTCCTCTTTCTGCAGACATTGCTTCTTTATCTCACTAAATCTTTTGAAAAGAAACTGCAAAAATAACTTCATAGATACATTAGGAGAGGAGAAATATTATATACTATGAGGTTCTAATATTATGTTTCTTTGGATTTTTCTCATGTTATTTTTTTAAATAGTGCTCAATCCCACTTTTAAATAGTGAAACTTGTTTTAGGTTCAACAGTAAACTGCATGAAAGTGCAAGGCATGACTTTGATGACAATATAAATGTCAATTCCCTATACTGAAAAAGCGTTGAGTGATTCTCAAGTGGGCAGTCCTTCTCCAGTAAGAAATTGATCCCTGTTGCTCAGGATATGTCTCCATGGGTAAAGTGCTTGCTATGTAAGCATGAGACCTTAATTCAGACACCTCACACATTCTTGTTGCCCTAGCAATGTAGGCCAGAGATGAACAATTTCTAAGGGCTCCACAGGCCAGCTTGTGTAGGAAAGACCACAAGCCAAGAATCAGGTATAGGGAGAAACCTGTCTGAAACTACAAAGTGAAGGGATTAGAGATGACATCTTGATATCAACCTCTGACTTACAGATTCACATGTGCACATGCATGCACACACACACATACACACACATACACACTGGACAGATTACAGGCAAGTTTCTATTTTTCTGTATGGAATACAACATGTGTGCAGAGTCTGAAGAAGGGGATCTTGTGCAGTGAGTGCAGAGATAAGTGCATGGCCTTTCTGAGAGACCCCAGGAACACACTGTGTGAGAATGAAGGCAGCCCTGTTTTGGGTAGCAATCCTTCTCAGGGTGTTTTCCCCACCTTTGTTCTGCTGAACAAGTTCTACACTGTTCAGAAATGTAAATCCCCTCATTTCCTTCCTTGCCTCCTCTCAGCATTCCTCAAAGATTACACATAACTTCCATGCCAAGAGCAGAGCAGATCAGCATCTTTGGCTTGTTCAGTGGGGAAAATTGTTATTAATAGTACACAGAGTAAACAACAATCTCAGAGAATCCTGGTTGTGATGATGCCAGCCTACCTATGAGGTGAACTCTCAGTAAGAAATTAGAAAGGAATTATTTTAGCAGAAAGGCATCTAATGCTTATCTTTCAGACTCTAACATTGTTTTTATCTTTAAAGGATAGTGATTTTTTTTCCAGTGACCAGTTCATTTGGATACTAGCCTGACTTATGTAGTGAGGCAATGATTCTAGAAGGTCAACTGTTTCCAATATCAATTATCCTTGGAAAATATCATCTGTTTAGCTACTATTATCAGTCAATAGATGTGCTAGCATTAATTTAAAAAGCATAAAGACCAAAGAATTTATTTTCCCATAATTTAATCATCCATACTATGTGTATACCAGAACAATATTTTTGTATTGCTCATAACTAAATGAACATACATGCACACACTTCACATATACATGGTCTGTAGTTTTCCTAGTTCACGAAATTGAGTAAGGACTCTCAACACTCAGTAATGATTCTCCATGCACAAATATTTGCTGTTTTGCTGTAAGAATTAAGAACAGACTTTCAAGAAAGGACATTTTAAATGCAACAAATACCACCCAAGTCACTACTTAGCTTCATATTTTCGGCTACAAAACAAGAAATAAATTCAGACAGATTTTATGGGACCCAGTGATTTTTCCATTTCTGGGCAAAAGAGAGGAATAAATGATTTGCTTTGTGAATATATTTCACCAGTGTCTATATAGATATGACAACTACCTACTGCATACACTGTATCCGTTAGAAATGTAGTAAATATAGAGCTTTTTATGGGCCAGTGTGAGGCAGAAACGTGGTAGCTGAAAAAATAACAGGTTGAAAGGGAACTTATTTAAACTTTGGGCTTTGCTTAATGGTGCAAACCCTATCTTTGCCTAGAGGCAACACATCTGTCTAAATGCATATGTGCTGGCACTCTGTTCATTTGACAATGAAACTGAGTCTTCAGTCTGTTAATTTGATGTCATTTTCACATGATGTGTAAATTAATAGAAGAATATTGATGGCTCTCGTTCTTGCTCTCTATACTAGTACAAAGATACAATACCCAAATACACTTGAAGTTAAATTGCTGTTATATTTTACTAACAGGCAGGGAGCATAACTCAGTCAGTAAATTGCTTGCATAGCAAGCATTAGAACCCAAGTTTGAGCTTCAGAACCAATGCAAAAAATAGGCATACATTTTGTTGATATTCATGGGAGACCTGTCCCTTTCTGAACAGAAGCAGAGAAGTGGATTGGGGGAAGGAGTGTAGAGGGGAAGTGGTGGGGGTGGGGGGATGGGGAGATATGAGGGAGGGAAACCGTGGTTGGGATGTAAAATAAAGGAATAAATAAATTAATTAAAAAACAACAGTCAAGATAGTATGCATGTCTGTAATCCCAGCATCAAGGAGGAAGAGAACAGAGGACCACTGGTGATTTAGCCTAATCTACTTGATGTCAGGCAAGTGAGAGATCCTACCTCAAGGAATCAGAAATCTAGAGGACTCTTGAGAAAGGAAACTCATGATCAATTGATCTCTGACTTCTACATGTACATGCACACACATGTACCCACTTGAAGATGGACATGCACATGTATATTCATTGCACACAAACATATTTTTACTGTCATCTCTTTATTTTTAATATATGAGTATTTAGAAATAGATGTACATGAATCAGATAATATATGATAGTATTTATATAGATAGGGTAAGAGAGATAGAGATAGTTATCAGTAAACCGACAAGTAGACAGATAGATTTACCTACCCATCCACCATGCTTAGTTGTTATTGAGTACTTGAGACACGTGAGTTTCAACTGAGAGAGTGCACGGATTAAATTGATCTATTTATATAACTTTGGGAAAGGTTTATCGATCGATTTGTAAGGCCGAACCAATTATGGATCTTGACATCTTTGTGCAGAAGATTCTGGGTTTTATAAGATAGTTAAGCAGAATCCAGAGGAAGGGAGTCAGTACATAGATTTTCTCCAAGGTTTCAGCTCCGGATGCCAAACATGAGTTCCTGCCTCAGCTGCCTTCAGTCATGAACTGTGGTGACCTTGAAGTGAAATAAGGTGAAATAAACTCTTCCCTTCTCAAGTTGCTTTTGGTTATACTGTTTACCACAGCAACAAAAACCAAATGAGGATACTATCTCTTTGTATCTCTATAAATACTGGAGAAAGAGAGCAGAAAACTGTGGGGGAGGGGACACTAAGGCTAGGAAACTTTTAATGTAAAAGATAAAGTGGTTGATAGTTAAGATTTTATAAAGATATAGACTCTTCCATGACTATATAACTTTTTCCCTTTGTATACAAAATTTGTAAACAATATACAAATGGATCAGTATACATATACTCTAATGAAACATTGTTTATAGACACTTAAAATTAAATTCTATATAAATCTGTTTCTCAAGATTTCTTTATTTTCACAATGATTAAAAAAAATGAAAACTACCTTTGAATTTTATACAGAAAGATTCCATGCAGAAAATGGCTTCCGTTTAGAAGCCTGAATTCTGGTTTCCACCACATGCGTAACAAAATAATCACTAGACTTACCATGTTTCATCTCAAAGCTCCTCTAGATCATCGCTTGCTTATCATCTTATTCTAACCAGCACTTATCCCTAGAAAAATTTTGAGCCCTATACAAGAAAAATCAAAGTCAGTTTAGAAACAGCGGACATTTCCAGCAAAAAAAATGTAATTTTATTTCACAAGTTGGAACAGAGCCAAGATAAAATCTCACACCTTCATTTCAAAGGAAAGTGCAAAACAAGAATATTTCTTAGCTGAGTGCATCATTATAGGATAAGTAAAAATGTATAATTAGTCAAAACATGATCCCTGTATTTTCACAGTATCTCAAACACAGCACAATATTAGTTTCCACATTATATTTTATATGCAAACAAATATGTTTGTCTTTTAAAAAGTGTTGCTTTTCTTTTAAAAGCTGCTTTGATACAAAAGAATTCCATTAAAAACTGAAGTATTACATATGTGAATACTTTTAAAACTACAAACAGTAAAAACAAAACCATTTCTTAATTACACAATTTTGCATATGACAATTCTTAAGCAAATACTGGAAACAACTTGATTGCCTAGCTCTAGCAATTCATGCCAAAGTAAAAGTACACAGAAGTTCTGAAAGAAGGCACTCTGAACAGGTGGTGGGATCTCAAAATAATGGAGCATATCCTGGAACTTTTCCCTAAATTAGTTTCTTCCGAGTGTTTAATCATAACAAGAGACAGCATTATGACATAATAAGACACCATTCTTTCATTTCCCCTTCTACTCTATTATACAAGCAAAGGCAGCAGCTATTTCATTAGATGATGAAGCAATAGTTTTAACAAATTTATAAAGAAAAAAATGCAAAAACACCCTCTAGAACTAGGGTAAAGTAATATCCACAGATTGTATCTTCCAAATGAACAGAATATATACTTTCTTAAAGCAAGCATTAACCATATCCAGAAAAGTAGGATCTTCTATTTCTTGTTATTTGTCAACTTGATGAACATACACCTTTTTAAAAAAATTCCGTTTTATAAAAAAACAAAGTGAAAATACGAGATACATGTCTTATTGTTTCCTGAACATATGCAAATGCATATATTTGCCCAATCCATACATATTAACTATATTTCTTTAAAGTAATATCTGGCTCCTTAGCTCATAATGAGGATACCCACAGCAACAGCAGTTTCGAGCTGATAGGAGTTCACTGATTCTGGACAGACAGCTGGGAACCTGCATAAAACCAAACTAGGTCCTCTAAATGTGGAAGGCAGTTGTATGACTTGGGCAGTCTGTGGGGCCACTAGCAGTGGCCGGTGTTTATCCATAATGCATGATCTGTCTCTTTAGAGCCTATTCCATATGGAAGGATACTTTGCTCAGCCTAGCTATAGTGAGGAGGACCTTGGTCCTGTCTCAAGTGATGTGACAGACTTTGTTGACTCCCCACAGGATGCCTCACCATCTCTGAGGAGTGGATGGGGAGGAGGTGAGAGAAGTGGTATGTAAAATAGGGTTGTTTTATAAATAAATAAAAAGAAATGATCTGGGACTGGGGAGCAAAAATAAACTGAGCTAATTAAGTAAATAAAAATTAATAAATGGTTGAGAGTCATTGAGGACAGTAAGGACTTCAACTCCTGACGTTCGCACATATGATCACTCATAAATGTGGACATACACATATATTCATAAACCCATCTGCACATATATACACATCATACACAGATGTCCTGGCATGCTTTATATCAATGCATAAGTGATATAAATATGAATGAGGTGAAAAGCAACAAAGGAAGCTTACATAGTGGTAGTAAACTTCTGACATCAATTTTGTCTGTTACATCCTAGTTTTATTTATAGTATCAGCAACTCTGTGGGGATTTTCTACATGTAATGGTGAGCTCAAACACCATACTGTATACGGATTCTTCACACAATTTCTTAGCTACATCATTTCCTTGCTTTTTCTGTGGCATTCGTATCAGTCTTCAACACCTCCAGTCAATCTAAATTTGTCATGCAAAATCATCTTAGAGGCAGGGAGGGGAGCAGAGAAAAATGTAGAGCTCAATAAAAATCCATAAAAAAGAAGATACTGTGACCAAGAAATTTCATCACAGGATGACAGAAATATAAAGAACATATTTTGGTATAAGCACTGTTCAGCAAACACCTATAAACCCCCTTAGTTCTATCAAGTATAATCTAAGAGACATACTGCTCAGCAGTCTATGAGTAAATTCAGAAGAATTAGTCTCATTCTGAACTCTGAAATTGTGTTCTCATTCAGGCTGTCAAGAATTACAGTGGCATGAAAAGATTCTATAAGGGTCATAATTGTCACTTAACTTGTAGAAAGCATGAATATAATTTGCAGGCAATGATGAAATTATTAATTCTAATTTTACATGCAGCTACTATTTTGTATAATGAATCTATATTTGTCATCTAATGGTCTATATAAATCTACTCAAAATAGTAATTTATTCTACAAATATGCATTAAGTGTCTTTTATGTATTCATCACCATCATTTGAAGCCTCTATGATGATTTAATTGTAACAGAAAAACATATGAGTGGTGTAATAAGGTTATTTTTGGACAGTCCGCACCACTTGGAAGAACAGATTGGTGGCTACCCCAATTGTCATCAGAGAGTCTTCATTCAATAATTGATAGAAACAGATGTAGAGCTCCACAGCCAAATGCTAGGCCAAGCTTTGGGAATCCTACTGAAGAAAGAAAGAAAGGATTGTAGGAGCCAGAGGGGCCAAGAACAGCACAAGAAAACCCACAGACTAACCTGGTTCATAGGAGCTCAAAGAGTCTTAAGAGACAAATAGGGAATGGACATGGTGTTGACCTAGGCCTCCTACACATATGTGACAGTTTTGTAACTTGGTCTACTCGTGGGACTGTTAAGAGTGGGAGGAGGAGTTACTCCTAACTCTTTGACAGTCTTTTGGGAATTAATTCCCCATACTGGGTGACCCTTTCCCATCCTTAGTAAAACGGGAGGAGCTTAGTCCTACCACAGCTTAATATGCATGTTTTCTTGATACCTATGGGTGGTCTGCCACTTTCTCAAGAGAAACAGAGGAGGAATGGTTTACAAGGGGGAAGGAATGGAAGGAGAGGAAAGTGGGGAAACTGTGGCTGGGATGTAAATTAAATAAATTTAATAAACAGAAAATAGGCAACTTTTGGTTGTTGGATTTTGGCTATATGAAGGTAACTTCCAAAGCAGTTGTGCATGAGTTTGTTATAAGTCCTCTAGAGTTATCCGTGCAGGTATTAAGACATGAAAACAACATTGCTGTGTAGTCTTCACTGGGTGTCCTGTTGTAATGTGCTGAATACCTTACGTGCAGAAGAGATTTTGTGATTGCAGCAGTATAAATTAGTAGGTGCGAGACTCAAGTTAGTCATGACTGAATAAATAACCTCAGCAAAGGAGACCAGGTTGTGAAAGTCTTGTCATGCCCGTGCTTGCACTGTCTGTGTGCCTCTGCCCAAGGCACTTCTCTGCTGCAGAAGACTCATTGTAGCCTATAGACATGCTGAGAAAAACATCTTGTAGCCATCCTTACCCAATGACCAACTGGGAGTTAATGCCAAATTTTTCAGCCACCTCAGTTCTCAGATGGCATGACTCAGTAGACACAAAGTTCAGCTTCAGGGGAGCCTATGAAGACCAAAGGAGAACCTATCACGAAAATTTGCCTTGTTCTTCATATTTCCCTTCTTTCCCTAGAGTTCTTCCACTTTTTTCCCAGGAATTATATTCCTAAAAAGTATCTTGAAGCACAACCCTTGAGTCTCGTTCTGCTTTACTTCTTGATAAACCAAATTAAATATAACTATCTTACAACGTCCCCAAGACATTTTCTCTCAATTATACTTTATTTTTCTTTTATCTAAAATTAATATTTTTCTAAAATGGGTGGAGGGGTGTTGAAACAATTTTTGCCACTATGAAAATGTAAAAGAATAACTCTCCAAGCGTCTAAGACAAAAGTCAGAAATGTACATACCTGAGATAAGTAAGAAAATAAGGAAGCTCGAGTGAATTATGAAAGCATTCATGAAGGATCCAAATCCACTGAGAAACATTACTGCTAACATTTATCATTCTTTTTTGTAATTTCTTTTATTTTTAAGATTATAATGTATCATTTGTCCTTTTCTTAATCTAAACAATTCTATAATTCCATCTTACTCTTTCAAATTCATGTCCATCTAATTTACTAATGCTGTTATATGTATAAATGCATTGTAGGGAAATAGTCTCCACACATATTCTTACTGTTATTTATAAAAGCCTGACAAAGCAGAGTAGCAGGGAACTTAGACACACCAAATGTTCATTGAACAAACACCGGGTTGTGGCTAGACATGTTGATTGCTACTGGGTGAAGTTTATTCCTAGGGTCAGGAATAAAAATATTTATAAAAATAAATTTATTTATAATAAAATATAATAAAATATTTATTATAGTTTCTAAAACTATAATAAATACTTAAACTCAAGGAACTGGCAGAAGACCATATGTGATAAGAAATAACCTATGATCAATTTTTTTTTCCGAGCAAATGAAAGATTTCATCGAGGACATGGTATATGATCTGAGGCTGAAATGAAATAGAGGTGATTATAGAAGTCCCAAGAGGATAGATCAACTGAAAGGAAGGACAGAATTATTGAACATACCAAGTGCCTTCAGATTTTGACTAATCCTAAGGAATCAAGTGGGTGGGTAATGGGAGGGAATGTTTGGGAAGAAGCAAGAGTAGAAAGACTGTCTGGAAGCTAAGTAAGTGGGTCGTCTTTATCCTACAGGAAATGGGACCCAAGAGGGAAAGGAAGAATAAACAGAGGACTAGGCAGACAGCACATATTATTTAGAAATATCAATGGGAAAGTATAATAGTAAAATAAATTTGAGTGTGAATGGTGAGGATAGAAACCACCCAGACATGCAAGATGCAAAAATAATATTTCTATGACTACTTCACTGCAAAAGCGGGAAGTCACTGAAGGTGATGGAAGAGAACAGAAGAGCCACACAGGAAAGGGAAGAATGAGTCATATTATTATCAGATATAATGTAGCCTAACAAACATTTTTTTCTCAGTGGTACCTGACATAACTCATTAAGCTTCAGTTATTTTTAAGTACCATTCAACATCCCTCTCTCACTCCAAAAATAGATTTTAAATAATCCTTTGTTTTATGTAGCAATTTCTACTCATATGAAAGATGAGAATATTTTTAAGTCTGTATACAATTAAAGACATGAACATTTTGGTGTTAGTTTCACTAGATACTGTCAGCTTATACATATATATGAAGGAGGGAGTAGCGTGAATGTGTCAGGAAATTTCTAGATGTCTTTAACTTCAGCCAATTAACCTATGCATCTGCTAGTGTGCAAAATGTTATCCCTTAAATAGAGCCTGAAGATTTTGTTTTCAAGCATCTATTAGTAATAACTGGTACAGATGGCATTAGAATATATAAAATCTTTTTAATCTGACTTTCTAGCTGAGATGACTCTCATATAAGCTGATGATCAGCTGGGTGATCATCCACTGCAGCAAATCAGCCTTAACACTAAATCATTTTCTCTTTTGCAAGGATGGAAGTGAGACCCCTCATTTGAAATGCCAACCTCACCCTGCACACGCCACAGGTCTGCGACAATCTGCATGAAGTAATACCACCAAAGCACACACAAGGGGAATTTTAGTGTGTGAGTTGACTTTAGGATAAAATTATCAGGAAATAAGAATCTTGTTAGTTTTTTTTAATGGCTGTGAAAGATAATATGGAAGAAATCTTTACAGCAAGCCTCTCATTCCTCTTATTCTCAGGCGTCTCTCCTATTGACAGTTTGATTGTCTATCTTCTGCACATGACCCCAAAGAAACTGTCAAAAAAAAATATATTTTCTTTCAACTTGATTGTTCATCGGACTGACCTTTAAGTAAAATAATTCTTATTACATCTCTTAAGTTATTGTAAACATCTGTTCTAGTATCTCAACCTCTGGGCTTTCTGTGATATTTCCACACTACCTATGATTCATAGTCTATAATTTAGTCTGATGGGATCTTCAATTATTAAACAACATACTCTTTCTTCCTTAGTCATCTCTCCTTATTCTGGTTCTGGTTTTAATATGCAAATAGCTAGAGTACACCTGCCTGGTCAGGCATGAGATAGTGAGTTCTTGCAAATGAACATCAGAAAAGCTTTGTGCATGTCCAAACCATGTGCTAAAATCTGAATTGGAATATGTTTATACCATAACATCAAATTCACAGAAGCAGAGAAACAGACAGACAGACACACACACACAAACACACACACACACACAATCACACACACAAACACACACAGAGAGAGAGAGAGCAACAGATAGAGATAGACAAAGACAGAGACACAGACTGACTTACCATTTTTAGTAACGATTGTAGACAAGACTCTACATGCCTTGCAAAGCTCTAGAGGGATGGGAAACTAGATGGTTTCAAATTTCTAATGAACATTGTACTAATCACAGAGAAACACAGATAGAGAGCATCTCATCCCTATCTTTTCCCTCTCTTAGATCTGCCAGGCATTTCCTTTTTCGTATTTTCTATCTCATTGAGATTATTCTGACTCCCCCTTTAAAAAATGATGTCACATTTTTTTTTTTTTTTGGCCTTGGCAGAGAGCAAGTTCATTACATATCTGCTATGTGACTGATGGTGCCAAAGAGACAAGACAGAAGGAAAAGTACATTTGGAAAGGCATGAAATTTAAGAGCCATGGTTCTCAACCTTCCTAATGCTGTGACCCTTTAATACATTTCCTCCTGTTCTTGTGACCCCCAAACATAATATTATTTTCACTGCTACTTTATAACTATAATTTTGCTACTGTTACAAATGGTAATATTATCTATTTTTTCTGATAATCTTAGGCAACCCCTGCAAAAGGGTCATTTGACCCCCAAAGAGGTCATGACTTATAGGTTGAGAACCACTGCAGAAGATTGTCGAACAATTACCATTTGCCAAAGAAACAAGAGTCTTCACACTTGATAAGACCAGAGCACAGACTTCATTTTAAAAATAAAGTTTGTGTAGAATTAGATGTGTGTGCTAGTGAAGGAATTTGTCGCACTCTCAAATATGGCAAAGATGCAGCAATAATTTATTTTCCATTTTATTATCTCTGTCTACTATCTTCTCTTTTGGTTACCATTGTTATTATCAATATTATGTCAATATATTATTAAAATATCACCAATTATCACTGAGTGAATTCAATTAAGTCTAGATTTTCTTCTTGAGGCATTCCATAGGCCATATCAGGTTCACAAAGAAGGGAAAAAACCTTTTAAAGGTAATGTATAGTAAATATAAATCTTTTTGACTCACAATGTAGAGGCTGAGAAGTGTATGACAGAACTGGAAGATCTTGTGAGAAACCTTTTGCTTTATGATATCATGGTAGATATCATGGTATTGTGGCATTTCAGGATTTTAAAAATTAGCTAGGGAAAATATGAAAGTGCTCAACTCCCTTTTTTGTTTGTTTGTTTGTTTTAACAAACTTGTCCTCACAATAGTGGCAAAAACTCATTAGTGAGAGCCTAACCACTTTTGAACCCCACTAACTTTCATTTTTTTCTATTTATTCTTCTCTCATCCAATACACACTGACTGCAGCATTCCTTCCAATCACTCCCTCCAGTTCCCCTCTAACTTCTACTTTACCCCAAATCCACTGTACCTCCGTTATCCTTCAGAAAAGAATCAATTTCCCAGTGATATTATCCAAGCAGGGTATTAACAAGATACAATAAGATTAGGCACAAACCCTCATTTCAAGGCTAGACAAGGCAACCTACTAGGACAGCTGGCAGAATCAATTAAACAGGGCTTAAAGGGATTCACAAAGACTGAAGCAGGAGTCATGGAGCCTGCATGGATCTGTTCTATGTCCTTTACATACATGGTATGGTTGTTTTACCTACTTTTGATCCGTGGTGCTTTAGAAATGCTTTCCAACTCATGAACTTTGGAAGGAAGCACTCAATTGTGTGGGTTTCTCATAGTTTACTAGCACAAATCCATCACGCACTTAGTGATGTACCACCCAACTGGATTCCTCTTCTCTTTTCATAGCAAGGCATGCAATTTACCTTAGTATTGTTGGCAGTCACTTCAGAGGTTATTCTGAATCACTGGCATAATTATTATGGTATACCTTCAATTCCTTTGGCCATTTTCCAGCCACTCTCATAATCCTCAGCATGAGAGAAACTGTAAGAAACTTCTAGATCATTTCAGTCCCATTTTATAATAAATGGAAACTTGAAACAATTTTGGGATTATCCAGTCTTTCTGAATTAGGAAACTTTCTCAGGAATTGCTGCTGCACTGCTCTGGAATGGCAAAAGATAAGGAAGTATACTTTAAAAAGTTCTTCCCTTCCTGATTCCATTCAGAGTAAGGGTTCAGAGAGCACCTTCATAACCAGTCATCTAGTATCAGGAAGACTGTAGCAGAGATCATGGCCCTTAGATATCTCCACAAGAATCTCAGAATTCCTCTTTTTCAAGACTCTAGGCCCCAATCTATATACATTATCCTTTGTCAATGGAAAAGCACAGGACAACTATTTCCAATCTATTTTTATTAAACTTACTTCATCATACTAAAATTTCATTATAAAGCATCAACCCCTCATAGTAAAACAAAATGGTATACTTTAAACTTTTGTTACTATAATAAGTTTTAAGAATATGTTTTTAAATTTTTAATAATGAGGTTTTGGTTATAGCTGAGTAGGATTGTTTGTCCCTTTCTTCCTTTGGCCCCTTCTAACACCAGATAGATGTTGAAGGAGTCTGCTTGTTGTTTCCTGGTTGCTTAGCAGCTCAGAAATAAGCACACAGAAACTGCATTATTTAAATCATTGCTTGACCCGTTAGGTCTAGCTTCTTATTTGTTAAATCTTACATCTTAATTTAACCCATTTCTGTTAATCTATGTATTGCCACAAGACTGGCTGTGGCTTACCAGGAAAAGTTCCAGCGTCTATCTCTGGTGGGGCTACATGGCTTCTCCCTGACTCTGCCTCCTTTTCCCCAGTATTCAGTTTAATTTTCCCTACTTTCCTCTGTTCTACCCTATCAGGTCGTTAAGTGGTTTGTAACATGCTGTTGACCAAACCCATTTAAATGCTCGGCCTCCTGAAAGAGCCAGAGGCCACACTGGCAACACAGCCCAGAAAGCTGGCATTTCAAAGTCGTGTGGCTTTTTTTTTCTGCTACTGCTGAGTCAGGAAAAACTCTATTAAAGGAGCTGTGCATGCCACCAGTAAACAGCAAGAGTCTGTGTTAAACTCTGTATTTTTGTGTCTAGAATTTCTTTTCAAGCCTTCTCAGGTTAGAGTGAATTTTATTCAATCATTTTGACACCAGTTTGTTGAATGGGGGTTGTTTGTTGGTTCCTGACTGTTCAGCAGCTCACACAGAAACCAAATTATTTTAATCACTGCTTGGCCAACTAGCTCTAGCTTCTTCTTTGCTAACTCTTACATCTTAGTTTAAACAATTTCTACTAATTTGTATATCACCATGATGCCATGGCTTACCAGGAAAAGTTCTGTTGTCTGTCTCTAGCGGGACTACATGGCTTCTTCCTGACTCTGCCTCCTTTTTCCCAGCATTCAGGTTAGTTTTCCCCACCTATCTCTGTTCTACCCTATCAAGCAAAGCCAGTTTTCTTTATTAATTAACCAATCATATTCACAACATACAAAAGGGAATCCCACATCAAATAGACATTGATATAATATTATAATCACAAAAATAATTTTTAAAAATGAGTTTTAGTGATTTTCTTTAATTATTTGTGATTGATGAGCAGAAAAAGTCAAGTAAATATAGTAGGCTAATATTTAAAAATCTTCCCAAATAAATGGATAAAAGGAACTTGGCAGTTTTCTTTAATTTTCTTTTCCAGAGTATTAAATTTTCCACAGAACAGAAAAGATATGTGTCCACAGTAAGGTATACTATGCCCTTTTCCTATGGAATTGGAGATAAATCTACTTGATTCACTAAAAATATGCAAGCAGAAGGTATTTGTTCAGTGAAAAGCTTTCTGTGGATAGATGCTGTGATAGGGCAGTCTCTAGTAGAATTGCTCAAAGTCTCTCGGGGCTCATCACTAAGACACACTAAAGTTAAACTGCACTAATAATAAGCACTTAAGTTGGAAGACTGTGTGGATTCAGGCCAAGTAGACAAATGACCAGAACACAAAACACATGCATGCAGATGTTGCTGAGCAAAGAGAATAGAATACAAAAAGACATAGAGCAAGAAAAATTAAAAAAAAAAAAAAAAAAAAAAACAGTGGAAGAAGTACAAAACTCATTACCAAAAATAGTAATGAGAACCACTATCTTCAGAACTCTATCTCCTGGCTTCCTGGTCCCATTCCTTCTCTCAATCCTCCATAGATTCTATTAGTAATTACAGTCAATGGATTATAAAATTTTATTTATGATATGTTTCTATACATGTGCACCATATGCACTTACACACTATACCGAAGAATTTATCAAAGATGTAGTATTTATTGTGTTGTCACTCCTAGTGTATTCTCAACTCTGATAACTGTGATGCTATTTTCAATAAATGTTTAAGGAAAAACAATAGAGAAAAGGGAAATAGGGAAGATGTAGGGAAGATGTAAGGTGAGAGGGAGTGTGGAAAGGATACTAAAGAATGTTAACTATTGCCTGTGTTACCTCTCCTCACTCAATTGGCTCAGCTATATTTTCATCTCCAACTCTACATCACATTTCTCATTTTGTTTCTCTGTCTGATTTCTTCTCTTGAGAATGCTGAATGAATTTTTCTTCTGATGGCCTTGGAATATTAGATATAATAAGTTGCCCTTGTGGATTTCATAACATTTCATTTATTCCAGGTAGCTAAAATACCAAATGCCCTTACTTTAAATTATCCTTGTGAAGAGAAAACAGCTCACTCAGTAATGTACTTGCTGCACAAGTGTAAGGATCTCTGCTCAACATCCAGAACTCACATTAAATGTTATATATATTTCTCAAAGAATTAATAAAAACGTTTACTTAAAGAATGATATAAATGTCTTCTCACCATGTCCTTGTAATCTCAGGGCTGGCAAAGTAGAAAGAGGAGGATCCCTGGGGCTTATTGGCCAATCGGTGTACACCAAATTGTTATGTTCAGGCCAATGAGAGATTCTTACTCAAAAAACAAGCAGGGTTTTTTAATATGATACCAGAAATTGTGCTCTAGGCTTCATACATATAGTCACACATGTATACAAGCATAGGGGGTGAGAGGATAGGAGGGAAAGGGGAGTGGTAGAGAAAGACACACACACACACACACACACACACAAGAAATTACCCTTAAACTTTAGACAAAATTTGACCCTTCACTGTCTATGATGTTGCTGCAAAATTATGACCCAAAATCATGAATTTTATGAAATGAAAAAAAGATAAAAGATCACCTTAAACAACCAAAGAGAACAAAGTAGAATATCAAAGGAATGATGAAGTGTCATAACATGGTCCAAGAATAGAGTCATGTGAACAGAATTTTGAGAACTTATAAGAAAACTCCAGTAAAGAAAGATAATTTCTTCAAAACACAGAATTTTTTTTGAAATGTGTTTTCATGATCTTCCTGGGTGTAGGAAGATACAAATGAGTTTACATCAGATTTTTCCTTATAATTATATACTTTTATTTGTTTACATTCCTATATGAAAAAATATGTTTTCCACATACACCATGTCCTTGGGATTATATACTTTACTCATATGATTCTTCTTAACCCTTAGAGTATAACTTGTTTGATACTATGAATAAATTTGGCTATTATATGAGTCTTTAGTCAGCCTCAATTACTGGCTTCATTCTCCTAGGTTCTATTGCCTCTAGGGTGGTAACAATGAAGTAATTGTGTTTCTGTATATAATGCCACAACTTTAATAAGGGTAGATAGTCAAAAATTTGTCCTCAATGTGAATATCTATGACCTTATTAAAGAGTACTGTTAGATATAATGATGCTGATGTGTAATTCTCATAAATTATCTGTATTGGAGATCAGAAATATGAAGTGATTTTCAATATAGTAAATAGTATTAATTGCAGCAGTATTATCAAACATTTGAGAAAAAAAAAAGCTAAACTCTCCCAATGTAGTTCTTAGAGTACCATATTCTCAAGAGTTTAGCAATGATGTACAGTTTTGATTCCAGCTTGTCTCTGAATCTCATATGCTCTCAGGAATTCATAACTTAAAAAAGTATAAAAGGGAATTACACGAATCAGTTGTAGTAGCATATGTCTATAATCCTAGAACTCAGAAGTTCCAATCAGGACTACGATAATTTCCAAGCACCCTTGGACATTGCTGTAAGACCTTGTCTCAATATGAAAGAAAAGAAGGAAACAAATAACAAAAGATGCAGAAAATTTAAACTTTAAGGTTAATTTCTACATTGATTTTTCATAATTTTCAAATGTTTTTTTTTTCCTGGGGTAACTTGTAAAACTATTTATTACCCCAAATATTACATCAGCATCAGCTAAAAATAAATAAATCCACTGTAGTGTATCGTGAAGATCAGAGTATTTATTGGGATTTCTTATTGGGTCATGGGTGAAGGAATACTTACAGAAGCATGGATGATTTAAAGGCTGCTGAATCCCCCAAAATCCCAACTCTTTGTAGCTGATATCGCATGAAAGCTTCATGACCAGAGGTTCGTGTCCATCCTGAATAAAGATACTTTTTGGAAGCTTCCTTCCCACCCAGCAATTGTTTAATACTTAGAGAGCTATGGGGAGTGACCTCAAGAGTCTTAAAATTTTCATGTGCCTTATAAGATTCTTGAGTTAGATGGATCTTGTAAACTTCCCACTTTCATCTAGGATGGAATATTTTGATTCCATAGAAACAAAGACTTTACACAACAGACTTTCCTGAGTAAGATAATAAGGAATTAATAGACTTACTTATCAACATTAGGATACAAGATATGGGGAAACCTTGAAACTATCATCTCCATCAAGTTTCAACAAATTGCGTTGTATATTTTCTTCTACCATAAATTAGTGCTTGCATGCATTTTCTTAGAATGATGCCCTTGCTTTCAGTACACATTTTCTTACTGAATATGGATTGGCCAACAAATTTCAGAAATAGCCCAATTTCTGCCTCTTCACTATTGGGATTATAGGCACTTGTCACAGTGCCATATATTTTTTACGGTATTGGAGATTGAATTTAGGTGTTCAGACTTGTAGGGCAAGCACCTTACTGACTGAGCCATCACCCTTGTTCCAAGATAGACTGTTGGGCAGGGTCAGAAGAGAATTTCTTAAGATGAGGTGGTGCAAAAAAAAATGATCTTAATGTCTTAATGGTTACTTTGCTTTAGGACTAACAAGACAGTTTATAATTTGAATATTTAAAATCACTTAAAACTAAAAAAAAAAATCTTTATAATCTCCAACTTCTTGCTACATCTAATGACTAGAATTCACAATAACTCATAAGATTATGTCTGTTTCTGGCTGGGTTCCACCTAATTTGCTCTGTATACATATACTTAAGACATAAATTATCACTGTTCTTTTGTTCCTGCTTCAATTCCTAAAAGAAGACCTATGGAGAGTCAAGAGTTAATACTGTCTTCTGTAGTTTTAGTGTGATTCTGAGGAGGATGTTGTCATAACAGCTTACCTACTTGATGAAAAGGAGCATATTGGGCTTCTAGATAGAATTTTATAGAGGAAGATCAAATAAAGAAGTTTCTCCCACTCACAGAGTTAGAAAATATATAGGTTATTGTGTTGCAAAATGTACAAAGTAGGATTCATAGACTCAGGAGTTGTTTGGCATTCTCAAAATATGGCATTTCCTGTTGAAACTTGGGAAGATGAACAACTCAGTTAAGGGCAACCCATAAAATCACAAGACTAAGTGAATTCATCTTATAATTTATTTCATTATCGGAAGACTTACAGAAAGGAGTTCTACCTAAGGCACAAATCTCTTTTAGTATTGCTCTCTTATTTTCATTTCCTCCTTTAAACTTTCAAAGGCAGAGGGTATTAGAGAGTACTGGATTAATACATGGTAGAGTCAGGTCCTATATATTTGCTTTATTTTATAGTCCCAACAGACTCACAAACTAGTGCCTGACACTTGTCTGGGAGACTAAAAACAAAAATAAGGAGGATATAATCACAAAGACTTGCAAGATCACATGTACATGAAAACCTTGAGGCTGACACACATGTACAAAGGCTTGTGAAAATACGCACACACACACACACACACACACACACACACACGTAATTGCAGACTGCTCATTCATTTCCTGGCTGCCGAGACATGAATAATCACACAGAAACTATATTAATTACAACACAACACTGTTTGACCAATAGCTCAGCCTGCTTATTAACTAACTCTTACATCTTAAACTAACCAATTTCTATTAATCTGCTTATCACCGTAAGGCTGTGGTCTACCAGTAAAGGTTCTGGCATGTCCTTCTCCTTCAGGAGCTACATGGTGTCTCTCTGACTCTACCTACTCTCTCTATACATCTCTTCAAGTCTGGCTATATTCTGCCCTGATATAGCTGAAGCACCTTTTTGGTCAACCAATAGTAAAAAAAGAAATATTCATAGCATACAGACAACTTGTCTTCAGTTAAGTTAAAGTTTGTATCTGTTAAAAAAGATCAAAGTAATCAACTTCTAAACATAGAAATTTATTTATTTATTTATTTATTTATTTATTATTGTGTACATTCGTATTCTGCTGTATTTTAAAATATGACTTACTTGGGAAAGTGCCGCTTTGCTCAAAGTATTTCCTTTGCATCACAATGCCTATTTACTTGAACAGGAAAATACAAACGTAATTCATTTTATGCTGATAGGTGAGAATGATTTTCTTTCTTTTTTTTTGAGACAGGGTTTCTCTGTAGCTTTGATACCGGTCCCGGAACTAGCTCTTGTAGACCAGGCTGGCCTCAAACTCCCAGAGATCTGCCTGTCTCTGCCTCCTGAGTGCTGGGATTAAAAGCATGTGCCACCACTGCCTGGTGAGAATGATTTTCAAGTGTCAATAACTTTCAAATGCAGCTCTGCTCCAGGCCATCCATAACACAGACCTAGTAAATAATAATGTTTTCACTGACATTTGCACCTAAAAATGAGGTTCTGAAATGTTTGCTTTCTAATTCTTCCACTAGTCATCGAACACCTACCATTTTGGCAGAATACTTCTAGAATATTATAAAGACAAAGCTCTTTGTTTTCCTTCAGATTCTATTCCACAAAGTCATATCATTAAAGACCCATAGTAATTTAATTAAGTACTTTCATTTGGAAGAAATATTGTTTAAAATCAGATATTTTAAACCAGGTACTATGCAGTTTTTACTATTGTTTTACTTTCATGACAAAAATCCATAAATAAAAGGATGGAAATTTCATAAACCTAAATGGATATTTAATCAACACTAGCAAACATCAGTATACCCCTATCTAAGTTTGCAAAATGTCTTGGAGAATTTGGTCTAAGGATTTGGTGTAGCATGCTCTCAGTTGGGTGTTGGTAGTGGAGGGCCCCAGAGGATGGGCTTTATTGAAATGAACTTTTATTAGATGGTTTAAAAAAAAGTAAGGAGGTTTTAAAACTTTTTATGTGGTGTATTAAAACTACAAAATGCTTTCAATTTTGGGTTTAGGTTGAAAACTGCTAAAAACATGTAGAATATTTCCATTCCTCATTGTCCTCCTGCCTTCCATGTCCCCTACAGGGACCCCTGTTGTCCAAGAGGAAAAGAAGAGATCTAGCTAAGAAGAAGTAGTTTACCACAAATCATCCTAAAGCACAATAATAAAGGAGTTGTTTGAAGTTGAGAGATGCGATGGTTTAATAACTGGCACAGAAGACAAAAATGTATTAATTTGTCTGTCACAGATCATTATTGTTTGCAAAGCTAATGGTTCTATAACAGAGAAAATTTAAATTGGTAAATTGGTAGCATTTAATATCCACTGTGTGTTATGCTAAGTACTATGTCTCTGCTGTCCTATTTAATCATTAAGACATATCTAATGAGACAGGCGTCATTACGAACCATGAAGGATATTATCCAAACTGATTATTCTCATGGATTTTCAGTCAGTATTTCCTTTGTACAATCATTTATTTTACTCCTTTCTATAGAAACACCTCCTCAAGCTATATTTATCTACCAGTTACTGCATCCAAGGAGCAAAGCAGCAGCATCTGTTTACTGGGACAATAAGCCACAGGCAAACAAGCATTGGACCCTGTTTTCATAGCCACTGTCAAGGGTGGTAATATTGAAGAGGAAATAAGGACAGGCCAGAAACTTGAATTGATTGACCTTAAGAACACTTTGATTCAGATTTTTCCCTACTCATAATAAATCCATCCAGCTGAAAATGAAGAAAACAAAAATCACTGAACTCCCAAGAGAGGTGAACAAAGTCAGAGCACATAGGTGAGATCTGAAAGTCAAAATGAGACATGGGGCCAAGAGCGCACTAGCCACAGCTGATAAAAGAAAGCAATTGTGCTATTATAACAGATTCAGTTACAGTTATCATCTTTTCATATCTCTGTCCAGCATTTTGCTGATAAATGTATACACAGACATCCACAAACATCCATAACCCTATTCAGAGACACAATAAAGCATTCTTATCGTACTTTTGCACATAAGGAAGCTAAGACATGGCTATAAAGTGTCCACATGTTATTTAAACTTGCATTTATCTCATCTAGAAGACTCTGTTTATTCTAACCTTTCTTATAAGCCATTGTATGTGGTTGAAACACTGAGAAGAGTATTATGTTGCATATTTTGTTATATACTTTCCTTTAATCACATGTTTGTATATGTCATCACTGGGAAGAGATTTTTTTTAAAGCCCTTAAACCTGCACAATATTCCTATTTCTGGTTCCACCTTGACTCCCATTTCCACCATAATCAAGGCATTGTTCCTTTTCTTTCAAGAGTAACAAATTGGAGACCTTGGTATCTGCCAGAACTTTTCCCTAAATCATATTAAAACTTCTATTCCAATGTTCTCGTATTAATAAGCATTTAGAAGGAGATTTAACCTTTAGAGCTCTGCCCCTGGAGATTAAGGCCTTTATAAAAGATTTTAGAGGCAACAACTTGCCCATTTTTTTCTTCCACTATGAGAATACAAATCTAACTAGGCCTCTGTACTGAGCCTATATAAGAATCTATGTGGTGTGATCAGAACCACACCCAACAATCTGTGAGTGACTTGATTTTGGTTGTCTCTGACTACAGAGTTATGGTAACATAGATATTACTTAAAACTTAATCTGAGTTTTTTTGTTATAGTAGCACAAATATATAAAAAAATAAAATTGTTACTAAGCCATGGGTTGTTACTGAAGTAAATGCCTAACTATGTTGAAATGTTTTTGACACTGGGCAGTGCATAGAGGCTGTACCTGGGCTTCAGAAGAATAGAAGAGCTTCTGAAGCCTTAAATCATCTTAAAGAGTAGTTATGTCAAGATCAAGATGATGGTAAAAATGTAGATGGTCTAGTTGATGCTGGTCAACTCTTATACATAAATAAGAAGCCACGTACATGAGCAAACACCACACTTGTTAAATGAAGACAAAGAATTTGGCTGGTTTGGACTCATCCTGAAATGATTTATAGAAAAAAAAAAGGAACTTGAAAATGTAGATAAAGGTAAAATAAGATGTTTGTTGGTTTGTTGGTAGAAGTTAATGAACAAAATGTTAAAGTAGCTGCATGACCCTTTTTGAATGTTTATAGTAAAACACACAAATAACTAACTCAAAGACAGAAAGTTCTGCACCTGAGAACTTTACTTTCAATCCTGTTCAGAGGAAAAAGGTAAGAATATGGCTAAGACAGCATTTGTTACAAGACTAGTTAAACACAAGAATGCTTGATGCTATTCATCAAGACAAGAGAAAGAACTGTAAAATATTTCAGAGATTCTCAAAGCCTACTCATAACAAACACCAAAAGATTGAAGTACTTTCAAAGTAAGAGTTGAAAGTGACCATGGACCTTACTATGTACTGCATCTCAAGTGTCCGATCCCTATACTCAGACCCAAATTTATTTGCTGCTCTGAATTGGAGCTCAAACTCAAATATATCTTAATTCATCTCTTTAAAAGTCAGAGGACATAAACTTTGGTAGTTTTTATGAAATAATAATTCTAACGCTATACAGAGTACAGGGTCTATGGGGTAATCGCTACTTTTTTCTATATCTGAAAGGATGACCATAAGGACCCCTGGGCTCAAAAACAAAATATTCTCAATAAATCTTACAAAAACCCCCAGCCTGAAATGCTAACCATGAAAACTGCTATGTAGGTAGCCAGCAAAGTTGGTGTAGTAGGGTTTTTCATAATGTTATGGACACCATGACTGTCTACATATTTGCAAAAGGCAGGATATGGGTAGAAAAGGGATTAATTTCAAGTTTCAGTGTTTAAATGTTTTGCTCTGCTGAATTCTTGAATTTTCATGGTATCTGTTTCTTATTTCTTCTTGTCCATTTTTCTATTTGGAAACCCGCATGCCAATCTACACCTGCCTCACCATTGTATTTTAGAAGCAAATTAGCTTGTTTGATTTTAAAAGTGACCAGTTGAAGAACAATTTGCCTCACAATGAATTATACTCTGAGTCTACCGCTCATCTAGTTTAGGTGATAGTCAGAAGAGACTTCGAGCATCATGTTTAGAGTTGTTGCTAGAACAATTGTCTGAATTATTAGAAAGGAGTGAATATATTTTAGAGGTGAAAAAACAAAGTTCTAAAGGGCTCACCTTGAAACATTGTAGTCTGAATAAGCCACCCTCCCCAAACAAGTTTATTAGAGCAATATTCAGTATGATACCTCTAAGAGTGAGAATTTTACCAGGTGACAGAGTCATGAGGACAAAATCCACATAGAATGGATTAATGAATGTGCAGTGAGATACAAGGATGATACTAGACAGCTTAGCACTTCCAAATGCTCAATAGTCTGTATACTGTCCATTGCTCTGCCTCTCTGTCTTATGAAGATACTACAAAACAACATTGAACAAGCAGAAGGTCCTCATCATTCATTGCAATTCTACTGATACTTTGTCTTGGGTTCCCCAATTTTCAGAATGTTAAGCAATAAATTGTATTATTTTGCATTTATAGATGTATAAGTACTTACAAATATGTATAATTATTATTTATAAAATATCCTTCATGATCTTCTGTAGGCATATTAAAGAGGTCCACAGTAGTCTGGAATGAAGTATAACAAAGATTTATTTATTTGGGGACAAAACTCACAGTAAGGGTAGAGATCTGTGGTCCTCTATGGGCACTTGAAGCTGGGAACCCAGTCCAACTAAAAACCGGCCAGGCATGCTTTTTGTCTGCATTTATAGTATCTCAGACCATGCCCAAATGGGCTGGCATCTAAAAGGCTTTTGGCTGAAGGAGTTCTCACGACAGTCTAAGTCCATTCTGTTACTTAGTCAGCTTTCTTATATAGTCCAAGACAACTTGCCTAGAGAGGGTACCACTGTTCTGAGGTTGTGTTTCTGTGCATCAATTAATATTCCATACACACTTCCATAGACATGAGTACATATCAATCTGATCTAGGCAATAGCTTTATAAAAGCTTTCCTCTCGCTTGACTCTATATTGTATCATATTGGGAATGAAACTAATTAGGGCAACTCAGTTTAAGATATCTTGTTCTATCTGGTACAACAAAATGAGACTTTGTTTCATTTTACAAGAAGAATAAGAAATCCCAACTGTCCATGTTGTAGAAGCATAACATAAAAATAGTACATCTCAGTGAAGATTCAATATACAGATGTGATAGCTGACCTTGGTTGTTGACAACATCTGAAATTAACTGAAATCCAAGTAATTAGGTATGCTTGCAAGGGATTTTCTTCATCAGACCATTTGAGATGGGAGTCCTACTCAAAATCTGGATACCTTTAGATCATGTGAGTCACCCTAAATCAGGTCAGTGTCTTCTGGTAGCAGCCCACATAAAATAACATGGAAAAAACAACCTTTTGTTTCTTGCCTCCTTTCTCTTACTTTCACTAGCAAATGAATCTACTCTCTTTCTGGGACACAATGGTATTAGAACCTACTTTGGGATTCCAAGATCCAGTGAAGACTAGCATGAAGGCCAACAGCTATCTAGGAATCCCCTAGAACTCTAACACCGGGTCGGCACTGCAGTAACATCCAGTCTTGTAGATTTAGCAACTATAGCTACCATATTCTTGTCCTTCCTATCAGGAGAAAGACATTGATGGATAGACCAAAATCTATTAGTTACTTTACCAAATCTAATTTCTCTTCTCCTCTCTCTCTCTCTCTCATCCCATTTATATTAATCTACCTTCTACCACATGATTCTTTAACTCTATTTTCTTCTGTATGTCTGATTCCGTCTGTCTTGCTGGCAAAATCTGCATGCCTAGATTCATTCTGGAGTTCCTCTCTCTGCCAGAAAGTTCTGCTTAGCTATTGGCTATTCTGCATTTTATTAAAGAAATCGCAGTGACACATCTTCACACAGTATAAATAAATATCCCACAATATATATGTATATATTTATGTCTATGTAATATATGAATGCATAGTATATATATGAATATATATGTGTATACATACAAATATATGTGTGTGTATTAATTCTATCAGCTATATTCCTTTATAGAACTCTCACTAATACATCAGATAATAAAAAATATGTGTAAGGTGTGCATGTTTATAAATTGTAGCTGACAGAAGATAATCAAATTAATAAAGTTTAATTCACCACGCCCATGCTCCAATACTAGATAGTCTACTAACTTATTTTTTTTTCCTCCTTTAACCTGGAGAAGAATTTACCTCAGGATGAATGAATTATACTTTCAGTCTCAGCAAGAGCTGATTAGGTGATTTGGATTAAGGTCAGGGGTGAGATGTTTTCATAAGTAGAAGGGACAGTAAGGGTCGTATCCTCAAGGACAGGATGTGAAGCCATAGTAGGATAAGATAAGGACAGCACTTACTTTAGTACTTGGAAAATCCGTGCCAACAAACATCCTAACTGATTAATGTCAATGAATGTATTTTCATGAAGTGTCACATCTCATTTTGTATCCTACGACAACTGTTCATTAGACAAATCTGATTGCTGGCGTGTTAATATTGGTAACCCAGGAAACAGATGCCAGCAGAGTATTTCTCCTATAGAAAATGCAATAGAACGGCATCATGCATCACTTATTTCATATTGGCAAACCATCAAACTATGTGAGTCATATTGTGGAGTATTCTCTGTTGTAATAAGAGCGGCAGGGCTGTGTCCCCAGCACCCAGCCGCCCACATGGCGAGCTTATGTACCAAAATAATTACATGAAAACTGTATTTTTTTAATCACTGCCTGGCCCATTAGTTTTAGCCTCTTATTGGCTAGCTCTTACATATTGATCTAACCCATTTCTAATATTTTGTGTAGTACCACTAGCTGGCTTACCAAAAAAGATCTTAACCTGCGTCTGTCTGGAGTGGGAGAATCATGGCGACTCACTTACTCGGCTTCTTTCTCCCAGCATTCTGTCTGTTTACTCCACCCACCTAAGGGCTGGCCTATAAATGGGCCAAGGCAGTTTTTTTATTAAATAAAAGTAACTCCTCCATCACTCTATGAGGCACAGACTGAATCCCCTGTCCTCAATTCTCACTGACAGAAACTGCAAATGTTTCTACCATCATCAGTGCCTCTCTATATCAGATTTGAAAATACCTATACTTGGGAAGTGTTGCAGTAAACGACTTCATATGAATAGCGTAGTGCCTCTTGCCACAAATCCTACTGTATAAAAATCGGAAACACAGTTTCCTTACACCTCAGAAATTAAATGGATTTGCTTTTGGATATTTGTGTTTTAATTTTAATTCCTGCCGCCATTGTGCTGCCTTTGTAACTTATCCTAAAAGGAATCTATTATTGCAGGCAGAGAGATAATGAATTATTGCTTTAAGCAAACAGTAATGCCATGGAAATTTCTTGCTCTTGAAATTAAGATAGGTGTTCTCAGGATTGCATCAAAGATTCCAGATGTCAATCATTTCTCTTGTTTTCAGCATGTGTCTGTCTCGGTTTCAACACTGGATCTGTATTCATTGTACTTGTTCTATGGTGGCTATGTTAGTTTCTTTTCTCACTTTGTGACAAATTAAAAAGACAAATTAAGGAAGGGAAGACTTATTTTGGCTCATAATATGAGGGTGTATTCCATAATAGCAATGAAATCATTGAGACACAGGCTGAAAATAGCAGATCACAGTGCATGCGCAGTCAAGAAGCAGAGTCAGGTGAAAGCTGGTTGTTTTCTTATTTCCATTCACTCTAATACCCAGGCTGTGGGACAGTAGCATTCACAATTAGAGTAGGTATCCGACCCTCAGTTAAACCTTGACAAAATCACCATCATAGATAAACCCAGAGGTGTGCTTCTTTGTTTATTCTAAACCATTCAAGTTGACAATGACCATTTGCTGTCGCTATGTATCATCAATATTCTTGTAAGTTTCTGAAGAATAAAATCTAAATATCAAAACTCAAAAATTAAAACTAAGTATGAATTTCACAAGACATAGTCAGGCCAATGGTCTTAAGTCTAGACTCTTGGAAAAACAGCATTTTTGAGGAAATGCTTGACTCAAAGAAAACCTTTATCTTAGCTAAACCTCTAGTTGTTCATCTATATATCAAGTACAAAAGTTCAGCAATTAAAAACAAATTTGATACTTGTCAGAATTCAGCCATTTCATACATGAACAAAATAAAGACTCATGATTTCTAAGAGGAAATATTGAGAAGAGGTATGTGTCGATATGCCTGGATAACCTTCAGAAGAATCAAGGAGTGAAGTTGCAAATTCAGAAGGTGGAATTTGCTTGACTCAGTCATTGGTATTTGTTTTTTCTGTACATTAATGGGATCTAGCTCATTCAGAGAAGCCTAAAAATAAATAAGCCTTCAAACCAAGTCTAGCACCAGCTCTCTACATCTGTCTGAAAGGTAGAGTCAGACAATTGAGTCACTTCCTAAAAACTGCCGATGGGTAGGTAAAGGGGTGATGGCATTCTAAAACCAGACACTCTTATTACATGATCATCCCTCCCTTCCCATGAAAAATGGACATTATTTCTGTCTGTTGTGCGTCATCAGTGCTGACTCCAAATACTAAAAAGATGAATGTGCTTTTTGGAAAGGCAGAGTCTGAAACAAAGACCAAATTATTAGGTAGACCGCTAAGTGGGACAAGATACCAGAGAGCTCATCACCAACAGAAGCTCCCAGTATATACTGGGCTTGAGCCAACAGTAACATCTAGGACTCCACAGTGAGAGACAAAAGCACCCATGGCTAGAATCACACAGGGTTTTGCTTTTGTTTCTTCACATACAGATTCTCCTCTATGCCCAACTTATTTTTTAAATTTTTTATTTAATTTTATTTTCATTTTCCATACCAACCACAGTTCCCTCTTCCTCCCTCCTGCTGCCTCTCATCATCCTCCCCCAAAACCCTCAATCCACTCCTCAGAAAGGGTAAAGCCTCCCATAGGGAGTCTACAAAGTTTGACAGATCAAGTTGAGGCAGGACCAAGCCTATTCCTTCTGTATGCAGGCTGAGCAAGGTATCCCTCCACAGGGAATGGGCTCCAAAAAGCCAATGCATGCAACTAGGAACAAATACTGGTTCCACAGCTAGGAGCCCCACAGACTGCTCGAGCCACAAAACTGTCAGCCACATTCAGAGGGCCTAGCTCAGTCCTATGTGGACTTCCCAGTTATCAATCTGGAGTTAGCAAGCTCCTACTAGCTCAAGTGAGCTGTCTCTGTGGGATTCCCCATCATGAACTTGACTTCTTTCCTAATATAAACCCTTCTATCTCTCTACTGAACTCTGGAGCTTGGCCCATTGCTTAGCTGTGAATTTCTGCATCTGCTTCCATCAGTTATGATGGAATATGGTGACAATTAGATGATCCTTAATCAGATTACAGGGGAAAGTCAGTTCAGGCACCCTCTCCACTACAGCTAGGAGTCTTAGCTACCATCATCCTTACGGATTCCTGGGAGTTTCCCTAGCATCAGATTTCTTCCTAACACTATAATGAATTCTTCTATCAAGATATCACTTTCGTTGTTCTCTCTCTTTGTGCCCTCTGCAGCTGATGCATTCTTACAGGTTGTTTCCAGGGCAGACCCAAGAATCTCTGCTGCCAGAAATATGCCAGGAGTTGATGGTTCTAGTGTCTAGTCTCTGCTATTTTTAGTCTCTTTGGTGTGAAAAAAGAAAATAAGAATAGAGAGCCCATATTTTAAAGAAACTAATAAGAACATTCCAGCATTATTTTGGCATTAATAGGACTTCCAAGCAATAAGATTTGTCTCTTTCTAATGCATGCTACTATATAAATTCACCATTATAATGTTTACCAAAGGCATTTTTTCACATTTATAACATTATAATTGACAAAAGATATTATATAGTTAATGTTTTATCTAACTCACCATTAGAATATGAGAATACTTAAAATGGTGTCTTCATCTATATAAAAGAAAGTGATAGGTTCATAAGGTTTTATTCAAGTACATAAGGATTTGGGGAATTGTTCAGATTATTATTGCCAGAATATTGTGAAGTAAAGTGAAGTCTTTCTAAAGAACATTACCTAAGCATGAGTTGCAATTCAGTATTTCTTAGCAGACATTCAGAAAATTAGCTCACTGTTGATTGTATGTGATGAGCTGTTAACATTACATGAAATAACAAATGGGTATCATTACCAGCCAGACACTCTCTTCAGGAAAAAAGAAAAAGTGAATCTAAGCTTGGGAGCTGTGTCTCCACAGACAAATTGGCTATTTCACATGATGTGAAGAAGTCATTACCACTTTCTGGTTGCAGACACTTCGCTCTTAATTTAAAATGTCATCATCATACAAGTCTTATTTTTATAATTATGGGGCTCAATTAGTTAGAATGAGACATTGTTCTGTTGTGTTTAAGACCTTAGGAATTTCACACTTACCTAAATTGAGGACTGATGTGTATTACTCGAACTTTTCCAGTGAGGGCCATACCATCCAGCAGCATTCTTCACATGCTTGAAGCTGACTGCATGCCCAGGCGAGTTGCTAGCTACTCTATCCTGACTTTACTTCTAAATTCCTTAGTCTCTGATGTTGAGTAGTAGTTAAGTTCCCTACAATCCCAGAGGCAAAAAGAAACACAATACCCACAGAAGATGCAATGGAAGATTCTGGAGATTCAGGGCAGGCAGAAGCAAAGGATGCCAAAAAATGGTACTCTAAGCAGCAGCTCAAGTTGACTCTTTAAAATGGAAATCAGAGGATGATCATGCACTCTGCAGAACAATTTAATAGTAAGTGTTTAAAAAACAAGTAATCGCTTTTTTTTAGAACCATTGTAAGTGATTTTCTACCTTACAATGGATTGGATTTTAATATTTATATGTTGAAACTCATAATCTCAATTTGCCTGTTTTTGAAGATAAGATATGTAATGTAGTGCTTGGGATCTAATTAAATAATAAGTGTAAGATCCATAAGAGAAGGAGAAGAGACACCATACTATATATGCTTGAAAGAAAGGTCAAGAAACAGTGCTACAAAATGGCTTCAAACAAGATATGGAGAGAGCCAGGTCCTGTCATACTGGCTTCTTGGTCTTTGACTTCCAGCCTTGGAAACTGTGAGTCAATAAATGTCTGTTACTGAAGCTGTGACGTCTGTGTTTATGCTATGGTGGGCTGCATACACATAGCCAAAAAACATAACCTGAATATTAAAATATATTCACTTTACGTTCTTCCACATTTATAAAAAGCACCTTGCCTCCTGTTTATAAAGCAACCGTTTTTGAATATTATTCTAAACATCCCAATTTCACCAAGTAAATCATTATGTCTATTTTACAAACAAGAAAGAAAGCCAAAGTCTTCATAAGACATTTATGAAAAATACTGACTACTCTAATAAGTTAAGCAATGAAATGATGTGCCTATGAATCCTGTTATTTTTCTGGAGAATAAGCGGAATCATTGCATTTTTGTATATTTGAAAGCTTTCTTTGCAAATTATAAAAGATTTAAGTGTACCATAGCGGCTTTGGTATCATTATTTATTTTATAATATATTGATGATCATATAAAATGATGACACAATCTTCAGAAGATCAACACACTCATATGTATCCACTAAGTACATTTACCTAGACATAAGGGAGATTATATTTGAAAGCAATTATAAAATTTTACAGTTAAACGACTACATTTTTATAAATCTTAAAAAAGAAGAAATTTTCTTTTACACTTATTTGTTTATTTTTAAGTAACTATGCTTTAAAGTTGAGTGCCAACATTTTCCTTTGAATTTTATGATAATCTTAGAGACCAACATATTTCCAGAAAGAAGGAAAGCTACTATAATCTCATTTTTAACTTGTCAGCAAGTAAAAATCTAACTAATGTTGATTGTTCTCTGACAGCACTTGCTGAGAAGGCTCCATGGTTTTGATTAATATTTAAACACTAGGGCTTTCAAAGCAAATTTGCAAGTTGAAATTATGAAAGCTACAATAAACACAGAAACATGTTACTACTTTATTTTCTGTATGTGCTGAAAAGCATGACCATTAAGAGTTAGAAAGTGAAGAGAGAGGAATTTCTTTCCAGCATAGGCACCTTATTGTCCATTAGCAATCTGAAGAAAAGGATATAGCATGGGAGCCCTGCTTACTGGTCATCAAGGTAAATTGTTTGGAAATAAATATTAGTTTGGCACTTACCAGTTGTGTGACAAATGACAATTTAGTTATGTGGCTCAATATAGTGATATCTTATTTGTGTTTTAATAAAGTTAGTCTGAAGATCAGAGTACAAAGTTAGCCACTAGCCGGGCGGTGGTGGCACACACCTTTAATTTCAGCACTCAGGAGGCAGAAGCAGGCGGATCTTTGTGAGTTCGAGGCCAGCCTGGTCTACAAGAGCTAATTCCAGCCAGGCGATGGTGGCACACGCCTTTAATCCCAGCACTCGGGAGGCAGAGGCAGGCGGATCTCTGTGAGTTCCAGACCAGCCTGGTCTACAAGAGCTAGTTCCAGGACAGGAACCGAAAAAAAAAAAAAAAAGAAACAACAAAAAAAACCCACAAAGTTAGCCACTAGAGGCTAAGGAGTGCTGACACACAACTTTAAACCCAGGGTTTAAAGCCACACTAAACCTCACAAGACGGAATCTATCTAAAAGAGAAATAGAACTCATGCAAGGGTGCCTCCAGCACTGGGGAGTCATATGCCTTTAATCCCAGCACTAGGGAGGTGGAGACAGGAGTGATATGGTTGGGCAGAAAGAGGTATATAAGGCAAGAGGAGACAAGAGCTCATTGCAGTCTGAGGTACGGTAGAGACCACTGGAGTCTACAGTCACAATGAGGACAGGGCTGTGCCTTTGAGCTTTTGTAGAGGTAAGAACTCCCTAATGGCTTGACTACTTTGCTTTTCTGATTTCAGGTTGAACCCCAATATCTGTCTCTAGGATTTTACTATTTGTGCAATGGCTCAGGCTATCTATGAAAATGTAAAACCTGTCTTTTGAAGGACAAGTATTTTTTATGTCTATGTCATGGCAAGGAAGTATTCACAATTAAATAATTCTCAGGACTCCTATTCCACATGCTTAGATTCTCCCACGTAAACCTGTGCTTCAATGGTGGGAAAAGGTGTTTTATTAGGTTCTTTATTAGAACATGGAACCAGGAAGTTGAAATGAACTCAGGAGGGGCACTCTGGAAGCTGTATTTTCAGACCCAAGTTTTGCATCTCTGATGACTCCTTATGAAGAGACAGTGGAAGAGGCTGATCCCATCATATAGTAGTGTGTCAGAAATGTGATGGCCTGAGTTAGTGAAACTAAAGCCATCAGTAAGTAGTTTACGGGGGGTGTCTTAACAAACTGGTCCCATAATAATGTCTTGCAATTGTCAATTTTCTTCAACCCTCTGATTGTTCCTTTTTTTTGAGGAATTAGTTCCTAAATTCTGACTGTGGCTAGTGAAGTAAGCCTAATAACACATATTTTCCCATTTGCCTATATTCTGGGTAATTCAATTTTTGGCTCAGGGATAAGGTCAGTTAGATGTCATTCCTATATAGTAATATTAGAATTCAGTCGTTTCACCTGAAGTTGAGACTGTTTTCCTAGAAAAGGCAAAGATAGCTGAATACATGTTAGTTTATAAAGTATTATATTTTAACTTAAAGTTCATTATTAAATAGATTTCATGAAATACAATGCAATTTCAATTCTGACGTAAAATAGTCATACATTTTATGCTGTGGACATAAAAAAATCACAAAGTAAGCTTAAGAACATCTTAACTCACACTGTTACCTATGAGCTGGTCTATTTATTGTACATATAGAATTATTAAACAGGTGACACAAAAACAAAAGCCTGAATAACTGCAGGAAGTTCTGAAAAGAGGGAAATAGCTGACGGTGCCACTATTACTACAGCAAGGCTAACTCTTTACATGGCTTAAATCAACAATATTAAAATAAATAATTTACCCAGCTCTCACTAGATGCTGACTGACTTTTACATCTTAGGAGAAATAACAGAGAGCTTTGTAACTCTCTCCCCTTATTGCTTGCAATGCTCATTGATCGGACAACAAACAGTGCATAAATCTGTTCTTTAGCACGGAGGCAACTAAAGTGTCGATTAAAAATGACCGAGAAGAAATTGGAACATGATTACCAAATCCATAGAACTCAGCACCCTTCATTGATTCATATAGAGCTACTCCATTGAGAAGAACAGGCTGAATAAAATGTTCTTTCAAAATATTGAATTATAAGGGACATTTTTGTGATACTTTTTATCCTGAGACAAAAACATATGTTTGTAACTGGCAGTCCTGAAGACTTACCACAGACTCCTTCAAATTTCTCTTTCTTCCCTTAATGAAAAAGTTCATAGAGCAAAATTGCATTTGTCGGCACTGTTGACAGCTTGTACCATAAACCACTGTGTTTAATGATACAGTAGCTCAGTTCAGCAGAACCAGCTTCCATTCTTAGGGGGAAACCAGACACACTCATCACACAATTGAGGACAAAGTGTACCAGCAAATTAGATCTGTTAGGTGAGTTATATAGTCAATCATTGTTAGCCACTAGATGATGGAGAACAAAAGATCTTCACCTTCTATAAAAGACGGTGAGACACAAAGCAGTTTAACAGTTAGGCCACTTGACCAGAGCCAGATATTGTCAAAGCCACCAAGAAAGCTCCATTGTGTAAGTGCCTCCTGGGCACATGGTAATAGGTATACTTTTATTTATTTATTATTTATTTATTTATTTATTTATTTATTTGCTTGTTTGCTTGTTTGTTTATTAAAATTTCCACCTCCTCCCCTCCTCCCATTTCCCTCCTACTCCCCCCACTCCCTCCTCCCCGCCCTCTCCAGTCCTAAGAGCAGTCAGATTTTCCTGCCCTGTGGGAAGTCCAAGGTCCTCCCCTCTCCATCCAGGTCTAGGAAGATGAGCATCCAAACAGACTAGCCACACAAGGCCAGTCTATGCAGTAGAATCACAACTCAGTGCCATCGTCCTTGGCTTCTCAGTCAGCCCTCATTGTTGTCAATATGTATAGTTCTTATCTCCTTGGTGGTCAGGAGGAGCCCTGAGGCTAGTGTCAGCCAATCAGTTGTAAGTACAGTGTCCTGTTCACCTTTCAGGTTAGAGCATCTAGTGTGAGTACAGCTCTCTCCTTTCCAGCCCTCCATATCTGCACTATTAGCAAGGGTCTCACTAGTGACTTCGATGCTAATTAGAGTGACACATTGAAACAAAGTAGAATCGAGACCAGGTCATGAGGCACTATTGAAACAAAAATTTGTTGTTGCTCAGTCCACCAAATTTGGAAATCATTAGTTTCCACATCATACCCATACCATCCCCTAAAAATGTGGATGTAACAGCTAGTCTTACTCCAACAGCAGAGAGTGCTATCAGGGAAACTACCATGAAGCCATGTGACAATGTATACAAATACACTCTTTTGAGGGGGATGAGATGAAAGCCCAGTTTCAATGAAAAATATACTTGGGCTACAAAAGGAGAGCTTAAAATTCCAGGTATAAACTAAATGCAGACACTAAATATACTTGATATTTTGGGAGAAACATAAAGATATTTTCCATAAAATATATATATGTATATATGTATATGTATATGTATATATATATATATATATATATATATATATATATATAGAGAGAGAGAGAGAGAGAGACATCAAGAAGAATGATCTATGGGAAAGAAAAAGAGAAATGAGAACTTGATCAAAATACTTATTAATATGAAAGGAGCCACTTGTAGATAAGTATGCATTTTTAAGAATATAACATCATTTTTGGATGTGCAACACAATACCAGAATCCCTATAACTCCTAAAATAAGAGGTAGGACTTAATCTCTGTTCTAATTCTTTGCATGTGTTTCTGAATAGTATTTCTTATAATAAATTAAATGCATGTGTTGTTTTAGGGTCCTTCATTGGACTATAAACTCTCTGAAGGAATATTTGGATGGAATAATTCTAGCTTTAAAAAGAAATATCTTTCCATCACATGTCCAGCAATGGTTTTTTAAGGATAATTTGGAAAAACTTTGAGTTTGTGTTGTATTTTACATACCCGTTCCGTGGTTCAAATGACTTTGTACTGGCTACTGGTGACAATATAAAGCAATAGTCAGTCACAGCATGACAGTCAGTGGCTAAGCAATTTTGCTGAAGGGACACATAGGCAGTTACATACTGAATCTGATCACTATTATAGAGGTCAAGGTAATAGAACTGGTGAATATGGCTGGGGTGGTTAATTTTGAGTGTTTACTTGCCTGGATCTGGAGCCAAGTAAACATGAACCACTTGGAACTTCTGTGAGGGATTATCTTGATCCAATTATTTGACTTGGGGAAACGCACTGCAAGCATGAACAGGACCTTTTGGTGATAGCCAAGGGAAAAAGAAGGAAGAAGATGGAAAACTTGCCTGCTTAACTTCACTCTGGCAGACACATTCATCTGTGCTATTGCTGCACTACTCCATTTTTGTCCATAGTAAACTCAGTTTCTTCAGGGTGCCAGAGGAGGATGAAGACTCTCAGCTCCTCAGAGAACTTCCAGGCCTTCAGCACTGAACTGGAAGAACGGAAACACCCAAACTGGTAGACTGAGAAGCTTCTGAATTCTCAGTCTCTCCTTTGTGAAATAGCCATTGTTGAACGCCTCATGCCTTATTATGTCAGCCATAATAAATTTCCTTTTAATGTATATTCACTCTATTTGTTCTGCTCCTCTGGAGAATTCAGGTTCGTAATTTTTCCTATGGAAAAATTAAGAAGAAATTATGATAGTTTTGTAATTTATATGGTTACTGTATTTTTGCAGAGGAAAAGATTAGAGTTTTTTCCTTCTGATTACTAAAGTCATTCTAACTATTATTCTTAAATTATCTGTAGATACTACCTTTACTGTGAATTTTCTTATAAATGTGTAGGCTTGGTGGAGTCTCCTTAATTTTGTATAATACTAAATTCTCAATATTTCACTTAGCATGCTTAACATATTGCGCAAATCCGTGTTTATTTGGTGGCTAACTCTTCTACAAAAATTGAAAGTGTAATCAGGGATACTCAGGCTTACCACTGTGCCCTAGTGACACAGAGAATATATTATTTCAAAGCAAATTTATCCAATGTGCAAATACATTATCAATAAATTCCTAACATTCTTTGTAGTGATATTTCATTTGTATTTTAACAAATAAAACTTGCTTGAAGATGAGAGAGTAAAACATCCACACTGGTCAGCCATATAGACCAGGCAGAGATGGCACGCACCTTTAAGCCCAGCAGCCACACTATTTAGCCATAGAGGCCGGGCAGTAGGAGTGCATGCCTTCAATCCCAGCATTAGAGAGGGATATAAAATGGGAGGAGACTGCTCTCAGCTCAGTCTCATTCTGAGGATTTGTGGAGACAAGATCATCATTTTGGTCTGAGGTAGAGGTAAGAGGTAGTAGCTGACTGCTTTACTTTTCTGATCTTCTGATCTTTTCTGATCCCAATATCTGTCTGTGGGCTTTCACTATTCATGCTACCATTCTTGAAGCTAAATGATAAGTCCAAGAAGATGTCTTCTGTCCTCCACTCCAAAACAATTTACCTTACTGCAAATTCAATCATCTTCTCTTAGGAGTGTCGCATATGACTGACTTTCCAGTGCCAGGCTCACGTTCACATGTCACGTTGAGACTATGCATATGCCACTTTCTCTTAAATCATCTTGCTTAATAACAAGAAATTATCACCTTTGTTTCACACACGACAAACAAAATTTCAAAGTGGATTTACAATGTAAGTGAATTATTCATAGGAGTCAAAACGTTCTCTTTGTGCTGAATTTAGTATAAGATTAGCAAGTATGAGGATTCTGAAGCATGGGGGTAAGACTCCCGCTTTTACAGTTCATATGGACATATTTTCTTGTGGGAGGGGAGATATCGTAAGTGAAACTGCAAAACTTAAGAACTAGATAACATAGTGAGTTCTATAATGTCTATGAGCAAACACTTCAGAAACAGATTATGTGGGCCCAAACTTCAGTTCCATATGCCTTATGGCATGGTATCTTTTTAAAAATAACAATAGATTTTACTTTATTCTTTGAGAGGTATATATGTATATTCATGAGTTTTGGTCATATGGGTTTACCAACTCCACACTCTTTAGTTCTCCCTGAGTGCCCTACAATATGTGCTTCTCCCGTATGTGCACATACACAGTTAATGGTTTAGGGGAACCATCCAATGGAGCATGGGCAGCCTAACAGTGGCCATATCACCAAGGAAAAATTATTCTCTCTCCTTCAGCAGATATCAACTCTTATAACAGGACTATGCTCCAATATTATTTTTCAACATATGAAAAAAGAAATACCCTTCTCTGGGAACAGTATAGGGACAAAATTACAGGTGCCCAGGGCGATGTCCCCAGTTAGTTCCTTGGGCAGCTGAGGATAGGGAACCTGAAATGTTCCTATCCTATAGCCATATTGATGGATATCTTACATATCACCATTGAACCTTCATCTGGTGATGGATGGAGATAGAGACAGAGACCCACATTGGAGCACCGGAATGAGCTCCCAAGGTCCAAATGAAGAACAGAAGGAGGGAGAACATGAGCAAGGAAGTCAGGACCACTAGGGGTGCACCCACCCACTGAGATAGTGGGGCTGATCTATTGGGAGCTCACCAAGGCCAGCTGGACTGGGACTGAAAAAAACATGGGATAAAACCGGACTCTCTGAACATGGCAGACAATGAGGGCTTATGAGAAGCCAAGGACAATGGCACTGGGTTTTGATCCTACTTCATGTTCTGGCTTTGTGGGAGCCTAGTCAGTTTGGATCCTCACCTTCCTAGACCTGGATGGAGTCGGGGAGGACCTTGGACTTTCCACAGGGCAGGGAACCCTGACTGGTCTTTGGACTGGAAAGGGGGGGGGAGAGAAGTAGGGGGTGAGGGAGAGAAGTAGGAGGAGGGGGAGGGAAATTGGAGGCTGGGAGGAGGCGGAAAATTTTTTTCCAATAAAAAAATAATTATAAAGTACTTGGAAAAGTAGTTACATAGATAATAATTGATAGTTATTAGCAATTGGATTGGCACTTAAATTATCATCTTAGTCTTGAAACAGAATAGAAAATATTTTATATTTCTATGTGTCATAAAAGAATCCAAGATTGTGACCTCAGTGTAGAAGATACATCATGATCTTTTTAGAAAATGGTGTCTTTCCTCTTGCAGTCACTGCTCAGATATATGGTATTGCTGGCAGGCCCTAAAGGGTCTCTAACATTCACATAGCTACTCACATTCTGTAAAAGACAGACACCCCTTCAATTTTGATCCATGATTTGTCAAATTTCTTTACTTTAGTATAAAGTAGAAACATTTACATTGAAAGATGGTTCCCTGGAAATCAAACTTAGCTGAGATTTCTTTCTGACCCCTGTACCGTCGCCATGATCACCTGTATCATTTCATCTTAGTTGCTCCCGTAATTGGCTGTCTTCACTGAGAATTAAAGCAGCCATGAGCAGAGGCTCAATCTGAACATTTTAAATGTTACATCGTATATTACAACTGGAGTACTGGAACCTAGGTGTCATGATTCATATTGTCAACTTATAAAGATCTAGAGTTACCCAGGAGACAGGCCTCTGGACATACCAATAAGAGATTTACTGGAATTAGTTGTTTAGGTGCAAAAGTCAACTTTATCTGTGGACAGCACTGTTCCAGATCTTGTACCCTGAACTGAAATAGAAGAAAACAGCAAGCTGAGCGCTAATAATTGTTCTCTGCTCCCTGACCGCAGATACAATATTATTGGATAACTAAATTTTGCTGCCATGACCTCCCACCATGGCAGACTGTGTTCTTGAACTGGGAATCAAAATGAACCTTTCTCCCTTAAGCAGTTGTTGTCCTTGTCAGGGTATATTATCACAGTAACAGGAAATGTAACTAACACACTAGATACTAAGTTGGTAAAGAGAAGAAGGGTATTTATGTCTGTGTGGATGTGTGGTATAAACATGCGGCTCCTGAGGTCGTGTGTGCACAAGTGGAACTGTTTCCTGATGTAATTACTCTTTGCCTGATTCCAACAAGACTGACTCTCTTATTAAACTTAGGAGTATGCTGTTAGTCAGAAGGCCCAAGCCAAGCTGACTCTGCCGTCCACAGCACTAAGCATAGAGGTATGTGTTGAATTTTTATGTGGATTGTATAGATTTGAATTCAGTTCTTATACTTGAATATAAAACACTCTTACCCATATAGACATATCCTCAACCTATAGAATATTTTAAATGGTTTAAAATACTCATTAGATTACATTTTCTGGTATTGTGCTTTATAAGCATTTTCAGGTCAGAACCTGGCAGATCACAATCAAGAGAAAGACAGTTTAAAACTATAGATTTGTGAACTGTGGAGTACCCTTCAGCACAACCTGCCATAGATGGGCAAATCTTTGCCTGATAACTGAAGAAGCTGCCTGTGGCTTGTCCTCAGAATTTGATGGTGGAAATTGCTTCTTGCCATTCCTTATTGAGCCTCACTGTCTTCCTCAGGAAACTGTTATCAAAAGTGAAATCTCTCCCAAGTGAATGTGAAGATGAAATGCTGCCTGAGCACCAGAAGCTGTAGTATCTAACACTCTCTCTGCTGCTCAGAGAATTACCCTGGCACAACCTTGACAAATACTTTCATTACTTAACACAGAGACTGATAATGGCTGCCTTGAGTATCCAATGATCAAAAATAAAAATTACGATAGGGAGCGGGGGATACGGCTCAGTCAGTAAAGTGCCCGCTAAACAAGCAAACGGACCTGAATTTTGATTCCCAGAACCCACTGGGAAAAAAGGAAGTCAAGCATGTTGGTACACATCTGTAGCCCCAGTGCTAGAGTGAGGTAGAGCTGTTTAGCCAATCAGCTCAGCCAAATCAATGACCTCCAGACTCAGTGGGAGATCCTTTCTCAATAAAGAAAATGGGTCACCATTGAGGAAGAAACATCTGGCATATGTGTGCTCATGCACACACAAAACACTCAAATTAATAAAAATAATTGGCTAGTGTGGTGGTACATGCCTTTAATGTCAGCACTCTGGAAACAGAGGCAGGGCAGATTTCTGTGAGTTCAAGACTAGCCTGGTCTACATAGGAAGTTTCAGGACAGTGAGGGATGAGTAATGAGACTCTCTCAAAAACATAAAGAAAGAACAATAAAAAGAAGGAGGGAGGGAGGGAGGGAGGGAGGGAGGGAGGGAGGGAGGGAGGAAACATTTAAACACAGTATGCTTCTGGCACACTGATCTGAGATTCAGAATTTGCACTGTTCCTTTAAGAGGCATCAGTATTTTTATTATGAAGCATGGGAAAGTTCTGTTTGTATCTGGAACATTTCTTACCTTTGGAAAGAACAAAGCAAGATCACTGTATTTAACTCAGCACCGCACAGTAGAGGCATGGGCTTGGTAAGGTAGCTAAGCAGAAGAGGATGCGGTGACTGTTTACCCACTCATACACATTGTGTAGCAGCAACTGTTAATAACCCAGTTCCACTTTCCCACAGGCAGAAATTACCCTTACATCATTGAAAAGAAATGCCACCAGAATGGATATTCTTTTCCATTTGTTCTTGGAAAATGCACCTTTGTTAGGATGTCCTAGGGCGATTTATGATGGGTGCATCCATTTCCTGAAACTATGTCTTCCAAGACTTAACATATTCCAGAGAGATAGCTTTAACGTGTCATTTATGATTGGTTGTAATACTCCATCTTTCTTTCATTGTCCTCCCTTCCCTCTTAGGCATCAAATCTGTTGCCTATTATATTAGCTCATACTAAAAGCCATACTAACCACCTAACAATGTGCATATGAAAGACCATGCACTGGTTTTCTCCCATCTCTTCAGATGGCTTGCTTTGCAGAATCTCATCGAAACATTTAGCTCCCTCAGTTTTTCAAAAACAAGAAGGCGACACTTATGTCTCTGCCAGCTGTGTTTCACATTTGATCCCTGGACTCCAGGAAGTCCTTGAACTAACAAAGCTGCCAAGAAACATATCCACAAAGTTGGGATTTGAACAATGTCTACAATAATAGCGTTGGACTTTTGAACCTTCCAGTATCAAAAAAAGGAGAGAGGGGGAGAAGAGAGAAAGAGAAAATATGGCCATTAAACAAATTAACCTCAAATTAAAAATTTAAAAAAAATGAAAACTTTAGACCTGTTTAAAGTCTATGAAGCCACTGTTACACATCTGAAAAAAGAGTCAAGAGAAAGAGTGTGTTGGGAAAAGAAAATAGTAATAGAGCAGATAAAGGAGAGATGACTAGGAAAATATCAGACTACATGGACACAATGTCATTAGGAGATAATTCCTATTTTAATATTATTTAATCTTACTTTTATTTTAGAAATGGAGAACATAGAACTTTACCACAGAAAACTTTCCAAAACAAGAAAATTTGCATTTCTCTCTGCCTGGTTTCTGTCTACTGCCCAGTTCTCTCCTACGCTCAGCAACATCGTCCATTCACAGAAATACCTCTACAGGAGTCAGTAACACAGCCAAGCTGAAATAGCCCCAGAATGCTGTAAGGCAGCTCCTTTCTCTGGGCAGCATCTACTAACACCAGTGCCTTGCCTTCCAGTAGCTAATTGGCTTCAATTTCATGAATGTCTGCTGTTTGTTTAAGGAGGTTCTACCTCTTCAAAACTGATGATGTGAACTGTGTAGGACTCCATAGAACTGTGGATTTGGGACTCCGAATGTCTAAATTTAAAATCCGGAGTCAACTTTTACCTGTTCATTTCCTTTACCTGGCTGGGCTGCAGTTTCCTTTTCTGTCAAACAGGGCAGAGTTACAGTTTCATAAGGTTACAAGCCAATGTTTACTAACACGCTTATTACGTGTTAAATATTTGCTGTTTTTATCATCCTCTCTGTTCATTCCCTCTCATTATCCCTGTGGTGGTGAATTCTGAGCTAAAACTAACTCTCCTGTAAGTATCTCCATTTGTTTGAGATGAAATGCTAAGTTCGGTGCAAGTACTGCCTTTACACATTGGGTACCTCTCAGCCTGCACTGTGGAGCCGTCCAGAAGCAATGTCTGCTTTTCTATAAATGGGCTTGGTGGGATGTGGGAGATGTACGAATAATCCATGAAAGGTGGCTTGTGAGATGGTTCCACACTCAATAAACTCACTGGAATTGTTGAATTGTACACTTACAATGTGTGAATTTTATGGAAGTTAAATTAGACCTCAATGTCAATAGTTGTTTTTAAAAGCTCTCAACGTATCATTTACGAAGTATGGAGCTATAACGAGCCTCCATGGAAAAAAAGATAAATAAGTGTTATACTTTGCTCCTTCTTTCTGAATTTGTTCATGAACTCTCTTTCTTTTTCTCTCTCTCCCTCCCTCCTCCTCTCCCTTTTTCCTCCCCTCCCTTCCTCTCTCTATCCCCATCTCTCTACTTCTCCACGCCTTTTCTCCTTCCCTTCCATTTCTTTAATGACATATTTAACTACACTAGAAACGCCAACAACATTCCTTAGCTAACACTCAGGGCTTATGATATCAGATGTTACATTTGAGATCCATAATCAGGAACACCGTGGATAAAGAAGGTATTGGGAGATGATTTGAGAAATATGGAGTTCATCAACATTAGTTAAACAGAAGTGCCAAGGAAAAACAAAACAAACTACAGATGGACCAAAACCAGTCATTTGCTTTTTAATGACAAGACAGAACCGAGTTTACATACTCCTCTGCTGTAGCAATTATGCAGTAAAAAAGAGCTTAGGAAAGAAAGGCCCTAGTACCAGGAGCGAAATCAGTTTTAGCAAAACCATTACTTTTTAAAGAGCAGAATTACATGAAGTAAAATGGTCAAGGTTCACTAGCTTTGGTGGACCTTGTGGAATGAAGGGGAGATGAAGGAAAAATAAACAGTGTCTCTTCAGTAAGATGATAAGCTCATGTTTCCACTTCATGATGAGCAGCATTTCATATGACAGTTTTAAGGAATTGTCTTAGTAAACCCCTATCGCATCTGGCATCACAATTTGAATTTGGATAAGTCACAATATGTTCAAGGAACAGCTAATTATACGAAAATGTGTGCTAGGATGGTGAGTATTTTCTTGTTAGCAGTCACAGTAGGTGCCGACAGGAACAAGAACATTCTAGATGATACCACGGTGAATTTGATGTTGCTTATACACAAATTCAAAAATCGTTCTGGTTTGGGAAATGTCAACAGATAGGAGAGGAAGTTTTATTTTAATGACTGAGTAAATTCATTCATATTTTTACCATCATCTTTAAAACAAAGTATTAAACTATATAAGCTACTTTAAGTAACTTCTTCACTACTTCCATGTAATTAAGACATGTTACTTCACATTGCCCAGGCATGGTGTTTCCAAAGAGTTGAAAGGCAGCCTGGGTCATCTGTAAGTCTTGAAAGAGAGCATGAAGGTACAGGTGTCTGTCTGCTGAAGGCACTGTAGGCTACACACATTGTTTATGCTCTGTTAGAAGTAACAATAAAGCATCTCTCTGTGTCCCTGTCTCTCCCTCCCTCCCTCCCTCCCTCCCTCCCTTCCTCCCTCCCTCCCTTCCTCCCTCCCTCCCCCCCCCTCCCTCTCTCTCCCTCCCCCCCCCTCCCTCTCTCTCCCTCTTTCTCTCAGAGGAGGACTGGCCTTTACAGACCCACAGAAGCCAAGGTGGCAAGAAACAGGATTTGCTGTGAGTTAATGTTTACCTGAATTATTGATCACCACACGAGACACGAAACAGCTGGTGATTCCATTTGTGATAGCCCTTTTTTTTCTTTTCCAGTTACAAGGGGGCCAGCTATAAATCCTAACCTGAGAGACTTCCTTTCATTTTTTTTCTACTTGTGAACTATATCTTTCTACAGAGCTGACCCTGGGTCATGTTAAATCAATTACTAATAAATCTGCCGTGCCTTTTCTTTGTCTCTCTGAAAGAGATGGTGGCATTGAAGGAATTAATTTTTTGTCTCTGGCTTACCGTTGTCTGGGCCTATACTTATTTCATGCAGTGATTGAACACTAAAAGTTTCCTAGACATTAAGATGCCTGGGGGTGCAGAGATGTTAAACCACACGGTGACACAAAGTATTTCAAAAGTTCACACAGATGTTGGAGACCCTCCTAAAGATATTGCCTGGTAAAATAGAGTAGATGACTGTCATTTATTTATTCCCTTATAATTCCTCTCACTAAAACATATTTCAAAAGTGGTAAACAGGGAAAGGTACAATAAGACAATTCTCACTAGAATAAAAACAGGAAATTAAAGACATAAAGAATGGTGTGAATGTTTAGCCTCTCTCAGGACTACAGAACTAACTTTATCATCCACTTGATGATGGCATATGAGCTTCCAGGTCCCTCAGAGGAAAAATGAGTCATAGTAATTTTATTATGCAAATTTTTATACAGCTTTTATTTAAGGGACATTTTAATGCATCTTCTAAAAGAGAAACTCTTTATATATTGCGTACTCCCAACATAAACAAACAGACATATTTGAAACCGTGCATTTTAAAAACTTACTGACTTTGACTTTAAATCTTAAATTTTTAGAAATAAGTGTGCTCGTTTTGAAAAATACAGTCAAGAAAGATTTTTTCATACAGAGACGTAATTGCAAGGCCTTATTAACAAAAGAGATTTATCACTAGTGGCAAGAAATATGAAAATATGCCTATCTTGTGAGAAGGGACAGAGGGGCGGACATGAAGTTGGGTACGTGGGAAGGTAGGGAGGATCTGGGAGACATTGGAGGGAAAATATATGATCAAAATGTACTCTATGAAAAATAATTTTAAATAAAACAGAAGTATACCCATGCACACACAGAAAGAGGAAAGAAAAGAGGAATAAATATACAGACCTAGGGGACAATATTTTTTTCTTTAATTTAATACGGTGATGTAATTAGATATTAATAAGTAAAAGTAAATAAAATGATCTCATGAGAATCTATATTCAATACACCCTTTAATACTTTGGTATTTTGCACATATAACTTAAGAATTAAATTTCAATCATTCCATAAGCAAGTACCAATAACTCTCATATCTGAGAGTGTAGATTTTCTGTTTTCTAATATAGAGTATCTGGTATTAGGTAAAAAATAAAATCTTAGGAATTACAAAACCATTGTTGAGTTGAGTTTAAATATATTTTCTCTTTAAGATAAGCGTTAACTCCTTTAATAATATCTGATACTACAGAATAAAAACCCCTTTTGCATGGTATGCTTTTTAAAAAGATCAACTGTTTCCTTTGAAAAATTAAATTGTTCCCTAGCTATAAGTATCCATAATATAGACTTCATATGTTCACCAATATAGATGAGATATAAAATCCTTTTGTACAACTAAATCATGTAAAGAAAAACTTTACATTTTACTTTTATTTTTTATCTCCATAATATAGCATTCATAATTTGATTGATATTAAGTTATCAATACAGAGCATTGTCACATGTTTATAAAGCCATCCATCACTATGCTCTGAGTTGTTTTTTAATCACATCCTGTCTTTCTAGGTACTGTGGCATAATTATTTATAAAAGGAAAGTATTGTACCTAGGCATGAGCTGAGTAAGTCCAACAATAGGCATGCCAAAAGATATGGGGAAAAACTCACAAACTGTAAAATTATCCCGAATTATCTCTAAGTATGATTAGTGTAGACTATACTTTACAGAGAAATTATACACTTTCTAGAGCAATACATTGTACATATACAGTACATCATCTCATTTTTTCCTGAACAACCTATATCTATGTCTATATATAATATTATATAAAATACAGTTGCATAGATAAAGAAGGTTTGTTTCTTCTTTATATGCATTGATATGGGTTCTGTTCAATGTCACTGTTAACTTCATGATGAGAACAGGGCAGAGAAAAGAGCCACAATCTGCAAAATTGTAGTTGGTTGTTGCCAATAAGAATGCTTTGAAGGCTCTCCAACGACAAATAAATGTCCCATACCAGAGGGGGAAAAATAATCACTTTGTTTTCAATTGGAAGAACTATACAGAGTTCTCTATAATCCCAAAGGAAACAGGAAACACCCTACTGTGTGCTAGGAAGTAGCGTTGTGGTATTACATGTATACATCATCTGCTTTTCCTAGAAGATCTTCCTATCATATAGAAATCAAGTATTTCTAAACACTCTAGGGTAATATCTAAACACAGCAGTGCAGAAAGGCACTTGGATAAATATGGCAGTGAAAATGTTTGTGCACATGAAGAAGCAGTTTCAAGGTAATTAAGGGTTTCACCTACAGAGGCAAACTCGTGTTCCCCAGTGCAGTTTGTGCCTTTTGCAAAGATTCCAGACCTGTCTTTCTAATTCCTTAATTGTCCTGATCTGCCCATTTAAACTTGTATTTTAACCTCCTCCATTCCCCTTATCTCTATTGTTAAAATTAGTATATAAATGGTACTGACTTCAGATGCTTACTGGCAAAGTCATGATATGATAAGACAGGCAGGGTGGTTTTCCAAGTTAATAGCAACTGCTTACTAAAATCAGTTTCTAGTATTATCAAGTGCTTTATTAGTTTCTTATTCTTCACTACACAACAATAATTCTCCAAAATTTTGATTGCTTGCTAAATGTATTCTACTAGAGGTAGAAGAGCTGTGTTAAAGACTATTTGAGGGCTTGATTTGTAATTCTGTATGGAAGTAAACACACCAGTGTATATTTCTACGGACAGTAAGTGTCCTAACCCAGTACTCTGAGATTCTGATAGGCAACATCTCTACGATATGCCCGATTTTACCATTGCAGTCATTGCCATTTCTGACTCTTGCAGGGAAATATTTCATAGCAAGGGACAGAATGCCACTGTTTCTCTACTCCTTTTGTATCAGAATAAACAAGTTAAGTATGTGGTCAGAGAACACACATCTAACACTGTGAACCCCATAGTATTTATGATGGCAGAGTGGACTGTGGAAATATTTCAGAAGAGAAGAGTCGTGACTAGCACTGAGTAAGACTTCAGTAACGATCAAGATTCAAAGATTTAGTTATTCTGTAGCTAGGGAACAACAGAATGCTCTCTTGGGTGTCTTCATAGAGTTTGTTTAGATTCCTACACTTAAGAAAGAATAAATTGTAACCCATGTGTGATAACAGCAATATGTGAAAGCTGAGAGTTAGGGGAAGATACTGACTTCCTCACTATCAATCTATAGGCAACCACAAAAACAAAAGCCTCAGAACAGAACATGTTGCATATTTTCATTTTACTCTAGAGATGTTGTATCTGTCTAAAGGTACTCCTTCCAGAGACCCAAAGTATAAACAAATTATCTGTATATGAGCATAACTTTAAGTGAACTGTAGGGACACAGATTATAGTGTGGATATTTTCTTTGACGGTAAAAATCTAATAGGCACAGTGGTCGTGTGATGGGGGAAATTTTGTTTCACAGTGATTTTATGAAAGATTTTTCAACTCTTCTAGCTGAACACCTACTAGAAGCAGGCCGTGTGTTAGAGGATCTTGCTGCAGAGAAGAAATGCATTCATGCCTTGAAAAAGCTTGTATTCAGTCTGCTCAACATAATTCTTTTTCTCAACTCCCTTTGCTGTGGAAATATTCCTGCTGTCCTTTGCCACTGTTTTAAAAATGAAACTTTTAACCTTTGAGAATCGAGCTCAAGTGCAAATGTTCCTTTGGGTCACTTGTCTGAGCCTTGTGTGTTTAAACAGCTGTATATCAAACTTCAGCAGCAGTGAGACTCTTGCCTTGTGAGCATAAGAATTCTGAGTAACAAGTCTGCAAATGTCATAACATTTCATATTTAATCTGTACAGCATCAAAAATTAAAATCCTGGGGAAGCTACCTTTCAGACAGTGTTTCCAAGTGTTTTCCTATTTGTTTTTCAAAACTGAAATCATTCAGATAAATACTTGAGATTCCAGCAATTTCCTTGTGTTTTATCCTCTAATATCCTATTGCTGGTGATGCCCCATTTATCATATATATATATATATATGCTCATGAGCACATGCACACAAACACACAGAGGGGAGAGGGGTGGAGGGAGAGTGAGAGAAAGAGACAGAGAGACAGAGAGAGGGACAGAAAGGAGGAGGAGGGAGAGGTAGTGAAAGGATTAAGTCTAAATGCTTTTCACAGAGTCATGCTTAAAATCTTGTATTTTCTGGGATCACAGAATGAGTTCTAAAATTAAGTGTGTCTCTTTATTTGGATTCAGAGATATTATGCACATTTATTAGCCCATCTGCTTCTGAGAATGGCATCCTGGGAACCTCAAATCATTAAATCTGTGTCTTGAGTCATTCATAGGAGGGGAGTGGAGATGTCAGAGATGAGAGAATTTTAGATTGTAGCAAGTTTGTTGATATGGGATGAAAATGAGTTTATATTGGCCAAATACCGTGGGAGGTTTGCAAACCTGCTCAGGCTATTTCCACACGGAGGAAGTAAAGAATTGGCAGCTAGCAGAGCAGCGGGGAAATAGTAAAAGAGGCACCTTCCCAAGGTGTTGTAAGTGCATCTATACGCATCTCAGTGATTACATAACCAAAATGGGGATGGAAGCAGAGGTTACAATAAGCTTGCAGGAGTTTCTACACTAAGAGGTGATTAATATGAACTCATTCTGACCAGGATAATGGAGAAACTGACAACATCAGTTTGAAGTTTTGTACTTGACAGCCAATATTTAGCTAATTTGATTTCTTCGCAAGGAAATACGGGAGGACAAATGTCCATACCCCTCAATATCTTTTCTGATATTTGTCTTTTATTTCCTTTTCTTCTTATTCTTATTTCTTCTGTTGATAAATAGAATTTGCTCCTGAAGACAAAATATTAATGCTTTTAAAGAGCTTTTGGCCTTGTAGTGATAGGAAGCAAATACTGTTGAATTTTTGCTTGAGAATCTTAGTTTACTCAAGTCACCTGTGGGGTTTTGCCAAGTACTAATCAAGTGTTTTCAAAGGAGATAACAAGGGAAATCATCTAAACCTATTTAAAAATTCAATCATAAAGAAATATTGGATGTCTATAAATATGGACATATAGACACATATTCAACAAAAGACATAGTAGAGACAAAATAGGTATGAAGAAAAGTAAATTTTTTCTTGTTTTTTTTTTTTCTGTCCTATACCAAATGGCTCCTGACATGAGACAGAAACTCTGAATTTTTCTTTTAACAACATGTTTGAATTTAAAGAAAAATATCTATTGTCCAACTCGAAAGTCACCTTTAATTTTTTAAGTGATCTTATAACTCCATATATATATATATATATGTATATGAATTTTTACCCTTATATTACCTGCCCTTATAAGTCATATTTCTCTTTACTTTGTGATACTCCCCTCTCCCAACAAAGTTTGTCCTTAGGATTAGGGACATTGTTTAGGGATTGATTATTATTCATATAGGGTTGAGGTGGAAATTATGTAGGCCCAGAGATCTCCTTGAAAGAAAGGGGGGAAATTGAATGGGATAATAGATAAGTTAGTGTGAGTTTACTCACACTAATAATAATAGCGAGTAATAGAGTGAATATTTTTGAGCTATTATTTATGGACAATTTACATTGGTATAGTTTCTGGTATAGTGATACAAGTTCAAATTATATTTGTTCTATTAAATATGCTCCTACTTTTTTATGATATTTGTATCCCTATGTAAAGTTATTTTGTCAGATTGTGTGCATGCATGTTTCTACATCTGTTTAAGACATTTTGTATATTTATATAAATTTAAGATATATTTATCATATTGCATTTCATATTTCTACCTCTAATCAAGTACTTATATATTGTTTACATTTTGAGGTCATTGTCTTCATTTACCACACAGTTGTTTAAAGATTTCAATATTTTCATATGAAGTCTTATGAAGTCTTTAAATTATATAGGTATTAAGTATTATGGGTCAAAATCATTCATGTATGTCATACTTATAGTCAGACTAATTAGGTTTCTTAGATACATAGAGATTATATTATGCATAGACAGGTAATTTTCAAATACTTCAAAAATCTATAGAGCATGGCATTTCAATAACTTAATGTTCTGTTGATGTGAGATACAATTGCTCCTGACAGCACCAATCTATTTTCTAGAGAATGTTGAGCACTGAAGACACTCTACTTGGAGCTTGTTTTCTTCTTGGTACAACTGACCTTTGGGCAAGGTACTGCCCATGCCTTGACCATTGACAAAGTGCATAGTGTCTGGACTGGACAAGCAGGATACAAGAAAAAAGACTGTCAAACCTTGCCAAGACAGGGTAAGATGGTTTTAAATTTTTTTTTCCTGCCTGTAAAATTGGTCTGTCAGTTACTCTAGGGCTTAGCCAAAGTTGTTTGCTTCAACATTGTAAATGAGACTTTGGGTGATTGCCTAGGTGGTCAGTTTTACTGTCACCTGCTGCACATTTTGGAAGCTGCTCGATTGTATTTCCTGCTTACTCAAGTAATATTATCTCTCTTCTAAGGCCTTAAATAGGGTTGAAGATTAGATAGTCATAGTAACCTTTCTCTTGAGATCTAGCCAAGCCATTTCTAATATAGGACTTAGATTCCTTCGGATAAAATGATTATTAACATATTTAGCATATGCTCCTTGCTTAATATTGCTTATGTTGGTTGTAATTCTAATGTTAATATTTGATATCTGTTCTTAGTGTATATAGTTTTGTATTGGGTTTGTTTATTTATTTATTTATTTATTTATTTAAGATTTCTGCCTAAAATGTGATCCTTTTTCTATCTTGATCAAAGGTCAGAGAGTTGGAACTTTCCTCTAGTTCCTTCAAGGTTACTGTGCTTCCACCTCAAACAAAGGTCCCACCTAGATATTGACCAGAGAGTTCTGAACTCTCAAGGATATTGTTAGTCAGACCTGTACTCCAGGAATAGAGAAGTAGATTGTTCCTAACCCAAACAAGAGTTCAAGTTTCCAACTAAGTTGCAGTTCCCTTTATGGTAATAACATGGGATTCCACCCCAGGAGTTGGTTTGCCTACAGAATGCTTTGATCTAGGGTATAAGTATGACTTGTTTTGTTCTAGCAGCAGAATGATTAACTATGAATGTAGCCCACAACTTTCAAATGGTATGTTTATTTACTTGTATCATGGTAATGCAGTCTTTTGTCTTACACCTACCTTTTGGGTCAGGGGTATTTTAAGTAGTTGGAAATTAAACACTGGCAAATTTTCAGTACTCACTAGAGTGATCTCCTGATACTATCCTATATATCTCCATTTTATTATTTTCATTTGCATCTTCATATTCTTTACTATATTTTTAAATCCCCATGCCGCTACCCTGGTGTAAGGTATTTTTTTTTTTTTTTTTTTTTTTTATCGAGGCTGGTTCCTGACAGGCGTGGAACTCTCTTATTTAGGGGGAGGTGATGGGGAACCTCCTTCAGCCAATGGCCTTAAAGAGGCTGAACAAGGGTAGAACCTGACTGAGGGTACCAAAAAGTCTATGGTCTAGCCCTGCTCAGTCTCTTCTCGCTGCAAGTCATACCTGGATGTTCAGACCCAATTCCTGTTTCCTTACTGTGATCCGTTAGTTCCTCTTTAATTAAAACAAATCTTAAAATACTCTATTTGGATTAGCTTGAGGTTATTTGACTTGTGCTCCCGCCAAATGATGCATTCTGAATCCTGGACATAAATATCTATCCATGTGGTCATGTGTGCATATGGTGCCTAATAAGTATATGGGACAAAATACCCCTCTATTCTAATAGATGTACAACTTTGTTGAAGTGAACATAGTTTAAATCTATTTTTGCTCCTTTTCATAAATTCAGCTAGACTACAATTATATAAAAACACCTTGAAGATTTCATTTTGTATTGCTTGCTCAATTTCTCAGCATAAAGGATGCTGAAAGTGTGCATGGATAAAGCAGTAGCATCATTTAGTAGTGTCTCAGAAATTTCTCTTCTCACATGCTTTACTCAGTAGATTTTCAGTGGAGAAACAAAACAAGCTTGTAAACAAATAAACACCCACCCCAGCACGTTCTTCATCTAAATTCTGGTCAAGAGATGATGTGGTTCATTGTAAAATTTGGGCATTTTGTTATCTCCCCTGCCTGGATAATTTACAGAACTATTCAACTGACAGCAGTGGTCCTTTCTTGTAGTGTTCAAAGTCTCTCAAAAGTCAAACATGATACAACAGCTGTAATCCCAGCACTGGTGAAGCTGATATTGGAAGGTAGCAAATTTCAGGCCAGAGGATGGGTTACATAGAAAAAACTTTTCTCAAAATACACAAATGAATGAATAAATAAGTATCTTTTTATGATACATATCATCTATTCAATTTACAGCTAATGTCCTTCCTTTCAAAATAAATTATATTGTTACTACAACCTCTCTCTCTTGTCTCGAAGAGTCAGCTGATTTCCACATTTAAAAACTTAAAACTTTAAAGGGGTGGACCAAGACATTAAATTTTCTATTAACTTGAGCATTGCCATTAATATGTATTTATCAGTTGATACAGTTCATGCTGCCAAAATGGGTGTTTCAACATCACAGAGCTAGAAAACACTCGAACATAAGTGATTCTGCAGTCTCAAACAATAATATGGAGAACTTAGAAGGTTCTTACTTGTCAATAGGAACAAAGCTAGAATTTGTCAGACTCTGATGTATCTGTCTTATGTAAAACTCATGGGGAGCTCTGTTTTTCCACACCAGGGAGCAAAGAGTACCATAACTTTTACTTAAAGTGAGTCTCTGGACTTTCTCTTGACATGCTACTCAAATCAAATACAGAAAAGACCAAAGGAGATGAAGGGTCGGGGAGCATTTATCTAAGAAAGCTTATTTCAGCATGTAGCTGCTACTTCTTAGATCATTATGGGTGAAATGATGACCCCTGTTCTTGTCTTTGTTTATAACTTTGTAAAAACAGAATCTGTAGTTCACTTACATGTTGATAAAGAGAGTGATGAATACACAGGTTGCAAGTTGGACATGATGTGAAGGTTTTCACTCAGCAGCAAGCTAAAACTCTAAGACTGAGAGGGAAAAGAATTGAGGTAAGGACTCTGACAACAGCTCTGTACAAATACAGTTAAGCAGATGTGGCTCTTCCCCTTATGAGGAAGCATTTTACCATGCAGACAAGTTATGAGCTCCCTCCTTCTTTCCCTCTCTTCTTCCCTCTCCTTCTTTCTTCTGTCTTCTCTCTCTCCCGTCTTCTCTTCCCTCCATTTCTACCTTCCCTCTTTTCCTTTCCTTCCATCACTTCTTCACCCCCTTTCTCTGTCTATTTCTTCCCAGAATCCATCCTTTCTTTTATCCCTGTCTCTTCCCTCTATCCATCCCACCCTCCCTCTTTTCTCTTTTCCCCTCCTTCTTTGCTTTCATACGTATCACCTAACTTTGCTACTATCAAGAGCATTTATAAAAATAACCCATAAATATTATGCTAGTGAAATATTTATTACTCTTTGTGAATGTTTTTCAAATGCTTATGTTTACAGGTATGTGTTTCAGATATTTTTAAAGAGTAGAGACAGTGGGCCCTTTATAACAATCTGAGCACTGATGTTTCTACTGGGAGCACTGTGTAGAGTGCTCAGAAACACCTTCATAGTCACACATCTCTAGTTGAATTCTTAGAATCTGTAGTTGAGAGTGTCTGAAAATCCAGCAGCACAGTTGAAGCCCCCAAGTCCTGTAGCAGATTCTCAGGTAACAAAAAAAGAAAACAAAGCTAGCAGGTTACACCAGTTACCAATTTCACAACATACTGACTACCAAAGCAAATAGATTGTCATCATCCTAAAAACAATGAATAAATCATTAGCAAAATAATGAAGAAATTTTTAGTAAAAATTAGGAAAAGACTATGAAGCCATAGTGAAGATTAGGGAATTTTAAACAAACAGAAAATAGTCTATCTGTCTGTAGGCCTCAATAAAGTTTCAATAATGAGCAACATTTTCTCATGCCCTTGGGCAACATAAAAGTTCATGGGGTCATAGGACAATAAGATGTAATGCTAAACTTGTTTGATTGCACTTCCTAGGTGCTGCTAGCTCCAATTATCTTAGTGCTAAGATACCCTCTAATTGGGTGTACAATGTATATCACAGTTAATTACCCCATACACCAACACATGGACTTGAAATAATTAAGAATGTTTTCATTTCTCAACTGGCCCAGATACAAGCACATATGCATTTCAAGTTTCAATCCTTAGAGAATTCTTTGAAACTCATGAGATTAACTAGGTATGAATTTATGCAAATTGCTAAGCCTCAAATCTTATTGAGACCATATACTTCTCTCTTATCATAACCCAGATGCTTTGATCTATGGAACTAGATCTGTGCTTTATTAGGGATATGTGCCCTTTGAAATGTGAGGAACAAAAATATTATGGGAAGGGGTGTTATATCATTTTATTAGATTATGGTAGGCACTTAAATTCACCAGTCATTTGAAAATAATTTGAAGGGAGCTTACCACAACAAATATTGGATTATCAAGGACGAACTCATTATAGAACATTAATGTTGTAATGAATGAGTAGTATTGAGAGAGTTAGAAGATAAAAACTAAAATGACAACCAAGACTCAAAGGGAAATCATGGGTACAGGATTAGAGTCAGATATGTCTATGAAAGGAGATGTTGGCAATCTATCCACAAAGCAAACTGAATGGTATGCCGAATTCATGTCACTTGTGTGTTTGACAATGAATTAATGAAATGTAGACAGTAACATCTTGGATAGCAGTGTGTGGAAAAATATAAAAACTGGGTTGCTTGTCACAGAGTATAGAGTTTCTTCTAGATGGGATGAGATTTTAAGATTAATTGTACTTTGGCGTTATAGATGGTAAGTATCATATTTCAAAATCACTAAGAAATTAAATATAAAAATTCTCACAAAAATCTGACAAATCATAAATATGTTGTTTACCTTAATTTGTTCATTCTACATTATATATACATATAACATGCATATAGATAAAAACATTTATTATATATGTATAAATATACTTATAGGCTTTTATAATAATGTATAAATAAAACTAATTTTTTAAGTATGATCTTTTTTCTTATATATTACATCCCAAATGAAGTTTCCCCTCCCTCCTCTCTTCCCAGTGTCCACAGATCCACTCCTCTTTCATTTCCCTTCAGAAAAGGGCAGGTCTCCCAGGGATATCAAACAAATTTGGCATAGTATATTGGATTTCAATAATATGAGGCACCTCTTCTCATATTAAGACTGGATAAGGCATCCCAAAGGGAGGAAAAGAGTCCCAAAAGCAGGTAAAAGAGTCAGAGACAGCCTCATTGTCATTGTTAGGGGACTCACCATGAGACTAAGCTAAACACCCATACCATATACTCAGAGAACCTGTCTTACTCTTCCTGGCTTCCTGATTGTCAGTACGGTATCTGTGAGTGCCTTTGGGCCCAGATTAGCTGATTCTGTGGGTTTTCTTCGAGTGTCTTTCTTTCTCCCTTACTACTTCTACAATCTCTCTTTCCCCTCTTCCATAGGACTCCCCAAGCTCTGCTTAACGATTGGCTGTGGGTTTCTGCATCTGTTTATCAGTTGCTGGATGGAGCCTCTCCAATGATAATTATGCTAGGTTCCAATCTATGAATACAGCAGAATATCAGGAAGAATCATTTTCCTTATTTTTTTTTAAGGTCATGTTTGGTTCTATTCTAGGTGTATGGGCTACCTATCCCCTGTTTCCTAGTCCTCCTGGGAGTGTCAGGGGAGGCTCACTCTGCTGGCATGTGTCTCAAACTCGACTGATATTGGTTGGCCACTCCCCCAGCTTCTGCAGCACCTTTATGTTGTTAAAAGGACAAATTATAGGTTGAAGGTTTTGAGGTTTCATATGAAAAAACAGAAAACGCAGGGTAACTAAAGCAATCCTGTACAATAGTGAACTTCTGAAGGGATCAACATTCCTGATTTCAAGCTCTACTACAAAGTTATAGCAATAAAAATCATATGATATTGCCATAAAACCGACAGATTGATCAATGGAGTCCAATCGAAGACCCAGATAGATATAAATCCACACACTTATGGATACCGAATTTTCGATAAAGGAGTTATGTATATACAATGGACAAAGGAAAGCATCTTTAACAAATGTTATAGGACTAACTGGATGTTGCTATGTAGAAGAAAGCAAATAGATCCTTATTTACCATCTTGCAGAAAGCTCAAATCCAAGTGGATCAAAAACCTCATTATAAAACCAGATATACAGAACTTAATAGAAGAGAAAATAAGAAATAACCTTGAACACATTGATACAGGAGACAAGTTCCTGTACAGAACACCAATAGTGTAGTCATTAAGATCAAGAACTAATCATCCCTTCAAACGGTCCCTCCCATTTCCATCCTACCCAGCTTCAGTCCACCCACAAAATCTATTCTATTTCCCCTTCCCAGGGAGATCCATGCATTGCTCTATCCAGATTTCCATTTTATCTAACTTTTCTGCATTCATGGATTGTAGTTTGGTTATCCTTTATTCAAAACTAATATTCACCTATAAAGGGATACATATCAGGACTTTCTGGGTCTCATCTGCCTCTCTCTCTGGATGATTTTTTTTCGAGTTCCATTTAATTGCCTGAAAATTTTATGATGTTATTTTTTTAACACTGAGTAATAATCCATTGTGCAAAATGGATCACATTTTTATTTTATTCATTCATTAGTTGAGGAACATTTAGGTTGCTTCCAGTTTCTAACTGTGAGGAATAAAGTGGTTATGAGCATAGTTAAGCAAGTGTATTGGCACAGGAGACAATTTCCTGCAGGCACTAACATCAACAATTAATAGATGGGACCGCATAAAACTGAAAGACAAACTGTAATGCAAGGGATGCCATAAATAGTGCAAAATGGAAGTCTACAGACTGGGAAAAGCTCTTCATCTTAAAAGAATCCATTTCTGTTAATCTATGTATTGCCATGTTACCATGGTGTTACCTCATATCTTGCTTCTTTGACAGTTTCTCAGAAAATTGGAGGTAAATTTACCTCAAGACCAAGTTATACTACTCCTTGGCATTTACCCACAGGACACTAAAACCTAACACAATGGCACTTGCTCAACTATAATTGAGCAAATTTTAATTACAAAATTATAAATTTTCCTAGTTTTATTTGTAGCATCCAAAAATGGGAAACAACCTAAGATGTTCCTCAACTGAAGAATGGTTAAAAACAAATGTACACTTATTAAATAGATTATTACTCAGTCCTTAAAAAAATGACATCATGAAATTTGTAGGTAAAGGGGTAAAACTAAAAATTAAATTATCCCAAGCAAGGTAACCAAAACCCAGAAAGACAAAATTGGTATGTATTCACTTATAAGCAGATATTAGAGGTAAAGTGAAACATTACCATGCTACAATTCACAGACCCAGAGAGGGTAGTTAACAAGGAGGATTCAGGTAAGGATGGATGAATCTCCCTGGGAAAGGGAACTAAAATAGATATCATGGGTAGATTGGGGAGAGATGGAGATAAGAACAAGAGGAATCAGGTGGGAGACGATGGAGAGAAAGAATGCTGGAAAAAAAACAATTGAAATTGGGGAGCAGTTGGGTGGTACAACATAGAAACCTATTACATGTGATCATTACAAGAAATAAAACATAAAAATCATGGCAGAGAAAAAAAGAAACCTATTACAATGGAAACTCCCAGGATCCTATGAGGGTGACCCTAGCTAAGACTCTTAGTAAGGTGGAATACGGAGTCTGAACATGACATCTCATGTAGCCAGGCAAGGGAAGATTGGGACACAAACCAGACCTCAAAAATATGTTTGTAGCATGAGGTTCTTGCTTGCTCATTAGGGTTTCTGTCCTGCCTGATACCTTACAGCCAGCAAATCCCAAAGAAATCACACACAGATCTCAATTGGTTAGCCACATGGCTCGGTACCTTTTGCGGTGGAGTAGGTCACATCCTGTTTTTTCGGTGATCTGGACAGCACTGGGGAGGGAGATTCCTGCTTCCCAGAATTCTCCTATTCTCATTGCCCTGCCTCTACTTCCTGTCTGGTTGACCAGTCAATACTTCCTGCCTGGCTAATCAGCATTTATTTAAAACATGATTGACAGAATACAGACAACTCTCCTGCGCCACTTCCCCCTCTTTTTTTTAAACAAAGGAAAATATCCATAGTCCATTTTTGGGGAATGTGGGCATAGTATTCCAGGCTACTTCCAGCTGGTCGGGGGCACTGATAATCTTATGGGGACCTAAAGAAAATTTAGAGTTATGATCAAGTCCTGACTGGCGTACCCTGTTAGGCATTTGAGTCCTAAGAATAAAATCCTGGCCATCAGAGTTGGTAACAAGTACCTTTAACTACTAATTTATTCATTAGCAGTTACTGGCAGAAAACTTAACTTCAGGATCAATGGGAAACCTTGCCTTAGGTTAATATGGCAGAAAATGATACAGGACACCCATTGTCTTCCTCTTGTTTCCTTCTACATGCTCACAGAGAATATGAGCTTGCACACAAAAGTACATACATACCACACTCACACGTAAACACATTCAAATAGACTACAAAAGAAAAAATAGTAATTATACTACTTAAACCATTAGCAAAATGCAGTATCATGAACTTTGTTCAGATTTTAGGTAGAAATTAAAGCATGTAGAATATATACTAACTTTTCCCTTAGTGTTCTTACAAATTTAGTCAATATCTGCTACCTATTTATATTTGGTGTGGCTCCTCTAAGAAGATAAGTAGTAGGGAAGATACTCTTACTTATAACAATATATTGATCTGTTGTAAAAGTTAGACAATGGACTTTTATAATTTAAAGTTTTGTGGAATTATCTTTTTGTACAATGTGGAGATTTGTCACTTGGAATTCTGTACTCAAAAACTGAACAAGCAATTGCTAGGCAGGATTTTATGGCAGAGAGGATCTGGGAAGAAGTGTGGAAACTCAGTGAGTCATCAGCCAGATGGAGAGGAAGCGTCATGAGCAGGACAAAGTAAAGGAAATATTGCCACAAGACAAATGGTAAATTGCTAAAAATAGGTTAATTAAAGTAGTAAGAGCTAGTTAGTAATAAGCCTAAGCTATTGCCTGAGATTTTATAATTAATAAGAAATCCTGCCAAGCACAGTAGTGCAAGCCTTTAATTTTAGCACTAGGGAGGTGGAGGCAGGAAGGTTTCTGTGAGTTCGAGGTCAACCTGGTCTACAGAACAAGTTTCAGGACAGCTAGAGCTCTTATGCAAAGGAACCCTGTTTCAAAAAGCCAAACAAAGCAAAGAAAACAAAACAAAAATGTCTCCCATGTCTCACTGTGGTTATTTGGGAACTGGCTGGTAAGACAGAAAAATATACCTATATATAAAACAAGGTACCATTGCTTAAATAGATTTATTCCTTACTAATCTATCAAAAAATGAGGTGAAAGGTTTTAAATATTAAAGTCACATTTTATAGTAACATCTATTAATTTTCATGTCTCTCACTCCATAGATACCTGGAGGCCTCGTGGATGATAGAGTGGGAACAAGGATAATTGAGAGCCCTAAAGGACACATCTGAGTAACCTGTTTCCTCCTAATAGATACAATCTGTGAACATTTCTTTTTTTTTTTTTTTTTTTTTTTTTTTTTTTTCTTAAAATTCTTTTAATGTAGTAAATTTCACTGATCGATATTGTTTTGTTTTGAGCTAATTTTAATTTCTTTTTTTTTTCTTGCTGATTTTTTTTATTAATTAATTAATTTAATTATTAAAGATTTCTGCCTCTTCCCCGCCACCACCTCCCATTCCCTCCCCCTCCCCCAATCAAGTCTTCCTTCCTCCTCAGCCCAAAGAGCAAGCAGGTTTCTCTGCCCTGTGGGAGGTCCAAGGACTACCCACCTCCATCCAGGTCTATTAAGGTGAGCATCCAAACTACCTGGGCTCCCACAAAGCCATTACGTGCAATAGGATCAAGAACCCATTGCCATTGTTCTTCAGTTCTCAGTAGTCCTCATTGTCCATTATGTTCAGCGAGACCGGTTTTGTCCCATGCTTTTTCAGTCCCCGGCCAGCTGGCCTTGGTGAGTTCCCGATAGATCGTACCCATTGCCTCAGTGTGTGGGTGCACCCCTCGCCGTCCTGAGTTCCTTGCTCGTGCTCACTCTCCTTCTGCTCCTCCTTTGGATCGTGAGACTTCAGTCCAGTGCTCCAATGTTGGTCTCTGTCTCTGTCTTCTTTCATCGCCTGATGAAGGTTAATATTCAGGGGGATGCTTATATGTTTTTCTTTGGGTTCACCTTCTTATTTAGCTTCTCTAGAGTCACGAATTATAGTCTCAATGTCCTTTATTTATGGCTAGAAACCAAATATGAGTGAGTACATCCCATGTTCCTCTTTTTGGGTCTGGCTTACCTCACTCAGGATAGTGTTTTCAATTTCCGTCCATTTGTATGCAAAATTCAAGAAGTCATTGTTTTTTACTGCTGAGTAGTACTCTAATATGTATATATTCCATACTTTCTTCATCCATTCTTCCATTGAAGGACATCTAGGTTGTTTCCAGGTTCTGGCTATTACAAACAATACTGCTATGAACATAGTTGAGCATATACTTTTGTTGTATGTTTGGGCATCTCTTGGGTATATTCCCAATAGTGGTATTGCTGGGTCAAGAGGTAGGTTGAACCCGACTTTCCTGAGAAACCGCCACACTGCTTTCCAAAGTGGTTGCACAAGTTTGCATTCCCACCAGCAATGGATGAGAGTGCCCCTTTCTCCACAACCTCTCCAGCAGAGGCTATCATTGGTGTTTTTGATTTTAGCCATTCTGACCGGTGTAAGATGGTATCTTAATGTTGTCTTGATTTGCATTTCCCTGATTGCTAAGGAAGTTGAGCATGATCTTAAGTGTCTTTTGGCCATTTGAACTAACACACCTCTCTCACCAATGGACAGGTCAATCAGACAGAAAACTAATAGAGAATTAAGAGAACTGTTGGAGGTAATGAATCAAATGGACTTAACAGACATCTATAGAACACTCCACCCAAATAGGAAAGAATACACCTTCTTCTCTGCAGCTCATGGAACCTTCTCGAAAATTGACCACATACTTGGAAACAAAGGAAACCTCCACAGATACAAAAAAATATCAGTGTCCACCTGTGTCTTATCAGATCACCACGGATTAAAGTTAGAAGCCACCAACAAAGCTACCCCCAGAAAGCTGACAAACTCATGGAAACTGAACAGACAACTACTGAACCACACCTGGGTCAAGGAAGAAATTAAGAAAGAAATTAAAGTCTTCCTTGAATTTAATGAAAACAAAGAGACAACATACTCAAACCTATGGGACACGATGAAAGCAGTGCTAAGAGGAAAGTTCATAGCACTAAGTGCCCACTTAAAGAAAACGGAGAAAGCATACATTGGGGACTTAACAGCACACCTGAAAGCTCTAGAAAAAAAAGAAGCAGACGCGCCCAGGAGGAGTAGAAGACTGGAAATAATCAAACTGAGGGCAGAAATCAACAAAATAGAAACACAGAAAACAGTCCAAAGAATCAATGAAACAAAAAGTTGGTTCTTGGAGAAAATCAACAAGATTGACAAACCCCTTTCCAAACTAATTAAACGACAGAGAGAGAACACGCAAATAAATAAGATCAGAAATGAAAAGGGGGACATAACCACAGACACAGAGGAAATTCAGAGAATCATTAGATCTTACTACAAAAGCCTGTATGCCACAAAACTGGAAAATGCAAAAGAAATGGACACTTTTTTAGATAAGTACCATATACCAAACCTAAACCAAGACCAGGTGAACGATCTAAATAGACCTGTTAGTCGCGAAGAATTAGAAACAGTTATCAAAAATCTCCCTTCCAAAAAAAGCCCAGGGCCAGATGGTTTCAATGCAGAATTCTACCAGAACTTCCAAGAAGAGCTAATACCTATACTTCTTAATGTATTTCACAATATAGAAACAGAAGAATCATTGCCAAATTCCTTTTATGAAGCTACAGTTACCCTGATACCAAAACCACACAAAGACCCAACCAAGAAAGAGAATTACAGGCCTATCTCACTCATGAACATCGACGCAAAAATTCTCAATAAAATACTGGCAAACCGAATCCAAGAACACATTAGAAAAGTTATCCATTATGATCAAGTAGGCTTCATTCCAGAGATGCAGGGCTGGTTCAACATACGCAAATCTATCAATGTAATCAACCATATAAATAAACTGAAAGAAAAAAACCATATGATCATTTCATTAGATGCTGAAAAAGCATTCGACAAAATTCAACACTCCTTTATGATAAAGGTCTTGGAGAGATTAGGGATACAAGGGGCATACCTAAATATAATAAAAGCTATTTACAGCAAGCCGACAGCTAACATTAAATTAAATGGAGAAAAACTCAAAGCCATCCCACTAAAATCAGGAACACGACAAGGATGTCCACTCTCTCCATACCTCTTCAATATAGTGCTTGAAGTTCTAGCAATAGCAATAAGACAACATAAGGGGATCAAGGGGATCCGTATTGGAAAGGAAGAAGTTAAGCTTTCATTATTTGCAGATGATATGATAGTATACATAAGCGACCCCAAAAACTCTACCAAAGAACTCCTACAGCTGATAAACACCTTTGGTAATGTGGCAGGATACAAAATCAACTCCAAAAAATCAGTTGCCTTCCTATACACTAAGGATAAGGAAGCAGAGAGGGAAATCAGAGAAGCATCACCTTTCACGATAGCCACAAATAGCATAAAATACCTTGGGGTAACTCTGACCAAGGAAGTGAAAGATCTATTTGGCAAGAACTTTAAGTCGTTGAAGAAAGAAATTGAAGAGGACACCAGAAAATGGAAGGACCTCCCTTGCTCTTGGATTGGGAGGATCAACATAGTAAAAATGGCAATTCTACCAAAAGCAATCTATAGATTCAACGCAATCCCCATCAAAATCCCATCAAAATTCTTCACAGATCTGGAGAAGACAATAATCAACTTTATATGGAAAAACAAAAAACCCAGGATAGCCAAAACAATCTTATACAATAAAGGATTGTCTGGAGGCATTACCATCCCTGACTTCAAACTCTATTACAGAGCTACAGTACTGAAAACGGCTTGGTACTGGCATAAAAACAGAGAAGTCGACCAATGGAATAGAATAGAAGACCCTGACTTTAGCCCACAAACCTATGAACACCTGATTTTCGATAAAGGAGCTAAAAGTATACAATGGAAAAAAGAGAGCATCTTCAACAAATTGTGCTGGCAAAACTGGAAGTCAATCTGTAGAAGAATGAAAATAGATCCATATCTATCGCCATGCACAAAACTCAAGTCCAAATGGATTAAAGACCTCAATATCAGTCCAAACACACTGAACCTGATAGAAGAGAAAGTGGGAAGTACTCTACAACACATGGGCACAGGAGAACACTTCCTACGTATAACCCCAGCAGCACAAACACTAAGGACATCATTGAATAAATGGGACCTCCTGAGACTGAGAAGCTTCTGTAAAGCAAAGGACACTGTCACTAAGACAGAAAGGCAACCCACTGACTGGGAGAAGATCTTCACCAACCCTGCAACTGACAAAGGTCTGATATCCAAAATATACAAAGAACTCAAGAAATTAGACCGTAAAAGGTTAATCAATCCAATTATAAAATGGGGCACTGAGCTGAATCTGTGAACATTTCTATCACCTCTCAAATTCTCGTTCAATTATGAATTCATCTACTGATTGACCAACAGACTAGACCAGAGCCCTCTTCTACCATCACCTCCCAATGACTGTATATATCAAGTGGGAAGAAAGTCTTAAACATGTGAAGCTTTTGAGGCAAAATTTCATATGCAATTCATACCAAAGACTGGGGAGACTCAAGATATGTTTGTGAGAACTTCTATTCTACTGGAAGACATGAGAATTCATTAAATACTCACATTAATATTTCAGGACACCCTATAGAACAAAAGAGAAATACTAGACTTAATCTCAACACTGGAATTTCTTAATTAAATGGTATTTGAGTAAGAACTGGAAAGAATCACTTAATCAAATCAAGAGGAAGACATGCTTTGAAGTCAGAAAAAAAGCTAAAATTCTGTAATAGGAGCACAGACATCTCACTGAAGTAGTCCGAGTGGCTGCAGCAAATTTTGTGAGGAGTGAGGGAGACTACACTTTGGATATGTCAGTCTAATATAGCAGAATCCTCCATTTAATGCCACCCTGTTCTGTTGCCCCTCTCTCAGAGAGAAGATTCTAAAATACCAGAAGTCCTCTCTTAGTGTAATGAGTGTATCCCATAATTGGTATTCTTGCCTGGACGATTGATATAAAAACTTGGATTCTTCTATACAAACTTCCTGCCCATACTACACTTTCCTTGTTCATAGACTCCTCATGACACTTAGTCTCGCTGAAGTGATTACACAGGACTTTAAACAGGGTCTGTTGTAGAAGTGTAGCTCTGAGAACCTGAACGGTTCTCTATCATCCCAAATCTAGTGCTAAAGCAGATTGCTTCTAGTTGGTCTTTGATGTATTCTGCAAATCTAATAATAGTTAAAAATGAAAGCAAGCATCTGCCTAGAAAAACTTTCATAGGGCCTTATTTAAAATGCTGTTTGGTAGCAAATGAACAGGGCTGTGAATTAAAGCTCCTTCCATATTTACTGCATGAATGAATAGTAAAATTCAGAAAACACAATCGTTTAAATCTTGACAAAATTTCCATGTTAAATCCTCATGGTTATGCTGTTACAAGATTTGGACCTTGTAGATCTGTGCTCCACCTGAATTGTAAAATAATATACCCTTTAAGAAACCAATGTTCAAATGGCATACTTTAGATTAAAAGTTGCCAACACTGGGTTAAAAGTCCCTTGATAGTGTACATAATAAAATATTAGCAAAAACTAATGCCACAGACAGGGGAAAAGTAACATTTCTAAAAAGAAGCAAAAATTAATATCTATAATTTAGCATGTGTATAATCAACAACCTTGAAACATTCTACTCTATTCTCTGTGTATATGCATGTGTACATGTGTGCACAAGTCTATTTGTCAAAATGTAAAGAACAAAGGTCAACATATGGTATCCTTCTCTTCCTCTATCATATTTATTTGAGACAAGACCCTGCACTAAACCTGAAGTTTACTCATTGGATGGCCAGAAAGCTCAGTTTATGTCTCTTAGCCTGCTCACATACCCTTCCCAATTCGACACACTGAACTTAGAAGCATGTGTCTTTATACCTGAATATTACACGGATTCTGAGATCTAAACATACTCTGGTTTTCATCTTAATTAACAAAGTTTTTCCCACTGAACCACCCCCTCAACCCTAAACAATGTTCTTAGGAATAGCCCCTTCCTAAGTGCTTGATTTACATTTTGTTTTATAATCAAGTGGGGGAAAGAAAGGTTTTATGGGTATTATCTAGGAGCGTACAGTCCTCTGAGATGAAAGAATCATGGAGTAACCTGGTCAACATAATCTATGAAAGACAAATGCATTGAATTCATGGGCAGTATCTAAAAAAAAGCTTTTAATTAATTAAAAAGAAGAACTACAACAGTGTAAATGGTCTTCCCTGCTTCCTACGTAGCAGGAAGAAAACTTTTCATATTGATCAAAAAACTATACAATTCAGTATTTTTTTTCCTCAAGTGAATAGACTGATAAGTAGGGAAAAATACAATAAATTCTTATTTACCCGCTTCTCTTTTTCCTCTTCTTTTAATTTTATTTTGTTAGCATTTTGAAGTAAATATTGTTTAATCACATCTGGGAGCAGTACTCATCTTTTCAAAATGAATTTCTAGAGACACTGCTTCCTAATGTTTGCCTCCAGGTGTCTACTTTCTCAAGGTAACAGAAAGGTTTGTGAGCATCCTTATCTCAAGCTGATAAACAGATGTAAACAGAGCTGGTCCTATCTAGGCTACCACAGGCCTGTTTGACTAATTGCTTTGATAGATCATTCTCCTGATGCCTAATGTTGTTATTGCACCCAGCATAGCTGAGATAGCACATGTTTAACCCCTGACCTTCCAACTGCCAAGGCCTCCTGCTCAGGAACTAACTGCTCTCCATCATCACTTCCTCCCCACAGCAGCCAGAAAGAGTTCTGTTTCTAAGCAAATAGCAAAGGCTCTGACCCCATCATGAGTCACCAGCCTGTCTCCCACTTCCAAGATTCCCCCTTTATGTATTTATTCAGCTTGGCAGAGTTCCTGACAAAGAAATAGTGAGTTTTGCATCAAATGGGTTTCATGTTAATTCTGAAAACACGAATTTCATAAACCTGAAATATTGTAAATAGTTTCTGTATGTTCTATATGAGCCAGCCAGTCCACCCTATTTTTTGCCCTCTTTAAAGGTAAATTTTTCATCAAATGATAAACAAGCACAAAAGCATAGAATTCATAGAAGATAAATATTCTGAGGACATTTATGAAAATGCAGAGAAATACTCAATTGTTCAGTGCCTTAGGGCACTGGTTTACAATTTCTCCAAAGCCTGTCAGATGCCATTACTAATAAGAATAAGAAACAAGTGTATTTTATCCAAGATAAGTCATCTCTCTCTTATTGAAAGTTTCACACTTCTTATTCTCAAGACTTACACTGATCTAGTTTTAACAGATACTGCCAACACATGGTAATTCAACCGCTGACAGTCCTGGTTGAGGAATGTGCAAAAAATGCCACATTACGCAACATCACAGATGCATGAAGCAGGAAGAACACAAAAGTAAGTGATGGTTCTTATTGGTGCTAATTAATGAAATTACATTGTCTTTAGAAAGAATCAGGAAATAAGTGGAGCTTAGTACAGAGCTTATTTGAATTTCAATCCTTTGGTTTTCAAAATCTCTAACTTAAGTAGACACTGAAAATATTAGGATATGGTGCTGAGAGACAAGATTCATTTAGACACATATTACATGTCGGTTTTCACTAAACCATTTAACCTAGAATCAAAGCATTAGGACTTAATTATAAAACAGTTTCTGTCTTTTCCACATTTGGTTTAACCTAGTCGCTCGAATTTTAACAAGTCACACAGGTGAAAACATGTTATTTATGTTGCAAAATGAATTCCTTAATGGTAATGTTGAAATTAGTCATTATTGCCTTTCACACGTAACTCACTTTTAGTATTTTACTTGGTTTACTGAGGGAGCAGAATTGTAATATGTAAAATAATGAGTGGATGAACAAGTTACTGGGAATACTGGGAAGAAAATGGGGGCAAAAAGATACATAACTAAAGGTATTTAGGTATCTTGTAGGAGACCACGATACAGAAAGAGTTGGTGGCATCAGAAGCTGGTCTAATGTAGGCTCCTTTATGTAGCTTCAAGACTAATATTCTAAATCTTAATTTTCTTTTAAGTGAGATTATCAAAACCTTTCTAACCAGCTGCAACAGTCTTAATGCTGTAAGGAACCAAGCCCAGTCACCAAACAAGAGAAAATAATCCATTCTAAGTCACTTTCTGCACTTCATGCATTTAACTAAACACATCAAGTTTAAGAAAGCTTAACCTACAGTTAGATAGTTTATTATCAAAGAAAAAGAAAAAACCTAAGTTGAGCCCCTGGGGTTAAAGGTAGAGCTCACTTGGCAGTTTACTTCCTATGTTTGACCTGCAGCACTGGAGAAATCTAGCCTTGCGGTCTGCTCCAAAGTGGAGAAAGAAGGATAAGAAATTCATCTTCAGCTATGTAGAAAGTTGTAGGCCACCCCTGGGCTACATGAGACCTTTTACAAAACTGAGGTTGAACACTAATAAGTATCATTCCCTGACCCCACCAAAATATGAATAAATATATACGAAGATCTAAAAATGATAACAAATTTGTTAATTGGTATCTTTACTAAAACATATTAGGACTTAGTACTTTTATACATGAAAGGAACAAATAACGCTTGTCTTACAGTTTTATTTACCAAGATCCAATGTGATGATGTAAGAAAACCCAACAAATATTCTTATTAAATGCTATTTTAATGAATTTATATTAATGTTAATATAATTTAACATAAATTTGAGATTAATCTAAACTAATTAAAAATTTATTGGTTCTCTGGAGTATTAGAGTTCACAGACCCACATTTAAAAATCCCTTCATAATAATTTCTTAAATAAAAATTCATGATGACCAAAAGACATTTGCTAAATTCTGTTTTCTTCATTTTCTTGTTGAATTCTCCAGCCAGTGACATCTATTCAAATTAATGTTCAAATTGTATGTTATGTTGAGTTTCCAAATATATAAGATTAGCAAGAAAAAAATCTTTTCATTAATTTATAAATCATAAAACTGATAAGAACTTCAAATATTTGGATCTGGTAATAAGGAGCATTGGACAAATACTTGACCAAATTTTCAATGACTTCAAATTAAGTTTTACAAATATGGGAAAAACTGAATGTCAAATTTTTCTATACCTGCTAACTGCTTATTTACATATTGATCTATATGTTTGTCTGTTTTTCTTGCATAGTACTTTTAAAAAATAGCTTTACAATGAAAAGATATACTTTATACTGTGTTCCGTTTTCTTTGTAGGTAAAGAAATTAATTAATTGACTCTATGAAATGTTTAAGTAAGTAATAGCCATTACCTAGTCAGTTTGTATAAGCATCCATTAAAGGAAAACTCCCTTTTAAGGACTGTACTAAAGCCATTCATCAACATATTGCAGAAACACAACTGCAAGTATGGGCTCAAAGGCTTAACATCTCAGTATTGATATTTTTAAATCACACTTCCCCTTTAAAGAAATGTAAGTAATTGGATTTTCTTCAGCATTAAAAATAATATATATGCCAAATAGAAGTTGAAAATCTGGGAGCAGAGAAGTGGGGAAGAGATCATAATTTATTTTCCACAATGGAGTATTTCACAGTTTTTGTTTAACAAAACATATTTTACTTACTTACACCTTGATCTATAGGACCCTGCTGATTACAAGGCTATAAATTGTATGAAGAGCTCTAAAAAAATTCATAAAAAGTCAGCAAGGGGCTTTATATCATAGAGTCATTTGGTCCTTTCAAATCAAAACAGACTTTGATATTTAGTTTAAACACAACTGTATACTCTTATTAATAATGAATAGGGCCACTTGTTTCAATTTTGTAAGCCCAGTGCTCCCAAGCCGGTAAAATTTCTATTACCCGTGACCTAGGTATTAATCCTTTGGTTTAATTTTTCTTAAAGTCGACATCTGAAAAATGTCGACTTAGTGCTGAAACAATGAAAAACAACTTTTCTAGAAATTTTAGCATGCTGAGCAGAGAAATAAGGGAGGACCTTCTATTTGACTTCTCAAGATATTCAACACTCGTTTGGTTCAGGAAATACTAATTTTCTTCACAGGAATTAGGAAATATCTTTAGGAAACTTGGAAGATTAATTATATGAGCCCGACATTAACTTTATTTAAAATTAAAATGCAAGATTTTAGCATGCATCCCCACATGCAAAAATCCCTCTACAGTACCACAGGGCTAACAGATGTATGTTTGAATATTTTTATATTGGTTCAGAAACTGACATCTAGAGGTTTTCTAATTTTCTATTTTTTCATTTTTAGTAATGAGGTAAAGGAAAGATGCCAGGGTGATATTGGTTAAATTCCTCTGGATTTTGAACATAATATAATAAGAGTCTAAATTAATAGCATAACAATAGACCTAAGCATGGAAGTTTAAAATTTTTAAATTTGAGAAGACAATAATTTTTCACAAGTTGCATTCAAGTAGGTTTCTAAATTATAAACCTCAGGCAAGAGACACAAGTGCTATTTAATAGTTTGTATGAGAAATAGTCTGCCTTTTCTTAGACTTTACATTAAACCCAAAATATTGCATACCTTTCCTAAAATATTCCTAAAACAAGCATTTTCACACAATTGTGATGGGGAAGTAATAGCTAATTTACATTAAGCTGAAGCTGTAATTCAAAACCACACCCCTTTGTTAGAGACACTAGATTATCACATGGTGGCAACAGTATATACTGGATAATTATTTCTCTAAGGTAAAGGATAAACACTGGGGGAGAGTAGCTGTAAGTGGAGGGGAAGCTGTGCCAATATAAGGACTCAACTCTGATTTCTAGGAGTAGAGTTTGATTAAAAACTAGATGGAACATAAGCTATTGAGAACCAATTTTGACATCTAAAGATTGAAAAAGATAATCTGAATGTGAAAAATGCAGATGGGAGGAAGAGGTAAATTTATAAGCCAGCATACGGTCCTGGAAAATGCCAAAATAAAACTGATCTAGATCAGTATCTCTTCTACTCATGACACATTTATGCTTCCCCCCTCTGCATTCCCCCCCCACACACACACACAAAAATCTTGTGAAGTCTCATTGTGCAAACAGGCTATCAGTGACAGAAACACATATTGATCACACATTTGATTATGAATTATCTTTTGGTTATTGTACATTTAAAAACTTCTTACTGTAAGGATCAGTTTGTTTAATAAGACAAGGTATTGGGCTCAGGGCCTAGTACGAGGAGAGCTCTCAGTTCATACTCACTATCACCACTGTAGTTATGTACTTCATTCTCAAAAATTGGGATAGCTAAGTGTTTGTGTGGATGGACGTTTATAGATTTTTACATCCAGATTTCTGGCCCAGAAATGAAGCAAACAGAGTATAAATAAAGTGTTGGTTTCCAAAAGATAAATAAATAAATGAATAAATAAATAAATTTGTTTACATAGCTTTATGTATTTGGGGCAGGTGATATTTGGGTACTAAAGTTCTGTGCTTTTTTTTCTCTATTTCATTTTCTCCTGTAGTAACAATGAAAATGATAGCTATAACAGTATGTGTTCTTTTAGGTTTTTGATGCATGACTCCAGTCATAATCAGTCAAGTACCTTTAAGAGAAAATCAAAATCTGTAGTCATTTAAGAGCCTCTAAGTTAAACAAAATATTAGGGTCAATGGGTCCGAAGTTAACCGCAAAATACTTATTCTGCTAAGGTGCTTGAGAGAGAGGAAGACACCATAGTTAGCAATAACACAAACGAGTGAGGTGGGAGCCAGTCTGCCATTCCAGTATTGGAGAAATTAGAAATGTTGGGAATTTGGGCATCTTTACAGCACAGCAAGCCTGTGTCTTCAAAGAAAAGCGGAGGAGGAGTTAGGTACAAAGCTCAGTGGTAAAGCGTGTGCCTAGCAAAATGGTATCTGAATTCCCTCTTTAACCCCCTAAAAGAAAGAATAATTTTTATGAATACAAGTAACGTCCATAACATTTTAATCCATGCTGTATGACAAGCTCTATACGACATTTATTTCACACAGTTTTAAGATACTAGACCACAAACTTTGATACCTGAGTGGTGCTGGTTTTTCAATAACTGTTTGAACTTCTAATGGATCTTTACCTGTGGCATCCATTTTTCAGTACACACTGAAGACAAGAGACTTCAACATCAGCAAGGAAACTAAATTGTCTTGTGTGTGCTTATCTCATTGGGTAATGCATGACAAACCTGGCAAAGCTAATTGAAACAAGATCCAAAAGTTTTCACTTTTTAGATTTTAATTGACATGTTGTAGCCAAGCAACTGTAAAAAAGGTTCTACACATCAGACAGAATTACCCGAAGTCCTTAGAGCCCTGTATTTACATGAGGATCTGAGGCTATGTCTCTAAGGAAGCTGTGTGTTCGGGGGGGGGGGGGGGGCAAGGTATTTCAATGAGAAAACAAGAAGGGAAATTTCCAAAGTGCTCAGCTAGCTTTTGGGGCAAGGTCTCCCAATAGCAGGGCCCAGAACTTTCAACACAAAATTGGAATTCCATTGGAAGAAAGGAAAACAAATTTGGATTAAAGGATTCTTCCTTGTTCCCCAGAATCCAAGCCTGTTTTAACCAGAAGAACTAACTAATCAAGTAACTTTGTAATTTCCTATGCCAAACCAGTATATTTCCCCAAATGAATGAATGAATGATATGTATGCCCTGGCAATGCTGAAGCATGCATGGACAGCCAATATATGGTGGGTCTGTTGAATTTCTTTATATTGAGTTTCATAGTCTAAGTTGATGAGGATGACTGACCTGATTTTGTCCTCAAGAGGGCACCATATCTCATTACAGATGGTTGTGAGCCACCATATGGTTGCTGGGAATTGAACTCATGACTTTTGGAAAGACTGAAGTGCTCTTGACTGCCTAGCCATTGCCCCAGCCCCAAAACCCATATCTATATCAGGAAGAAAAAAAAAACTCAGGAAATCAAATAAGATCTTGTCCCAAAGTGAAAAGTCAAGGAATACTGGCTCTGCAGCTCAATGGTAAAGTATTTCCCTCATTCCACAAAGCTCAAGGTACACTCCCTTGTATCACATACACAAAATCAGTGCATATTTGCACATAGATGAGAAAAGATGAAAACGTACATTCTGTGAATGGTTCTTGCTTTAGAACGTAGAAGGCATGGGTTAGTTATGCTGTGAAGGGAGATAGGGTATACTCAGGTATTGTAAACAGAGTTCGACCGTCTGGCTCTAACTGATGGTTTAAAGAGGAGTGGGGACTGTTCAAAAGTTGTGTGTTTCATTTAAAGGTATATTATTATATATTTTTATTATTGTGCATGTTGGTATTGTGATTCTTTCATTTCCAAATGTCTTTAATTGAGAGGTAAATATGAAGTCAAGATATACTCATCTCTGTTTTCTATTTTTCTTATTTATATTTACAAATGTCAGAGACCTTCTTATAGGTATGTAGGGCATTCCTTTACCATTATTTGGAATAAATTATTTCAACACAAAATATAGTTGTTCTATTTTACCTGCAGGGAGATAAAAACACACCCAATACATACTGACCAGTGTGTGTTTGGAAGGTTACAATTCACTATCTATGTCTAGTCAAGCGTTGAGTCATGGTTTGACATTCTGACTTACTACAGCTTCAAAAATTGAAAACACCCTCCATCACCTCCAAAATAAAGGGTGATTACTTGGATTTTCTTTTCTCCAGGCATGACTCATTTCTGAAGAGAAATGGGTCCTTAAGAACTATCACTTCCTCCCTCCCAACCCCCCTCCCCACACAGAGACAGAGAGAAGCAGAGAAACAAAGAGAAGAAAGTACTGATAAATTTGAGGCTGGGAGAGCAAAACAAATGCTTTAACAAGGACTAAAATTGCCTTGATTCAATTGAATTGATTCAAGTTCAGTAAATAGATGCATCATCAGCCTGACACCCAGGAGTGAGGGGAAGACCCAGTAAAAGCAGTGTAAACTAGAAATGAAGTGTCATGGACTGACAGGCTTAGAATATGATTGTCTGATATCCCTGTCAAAATCCATAATACAGTGAAAATGACCAAAATATGGAAAAATAGCTAAAGTCTGTTTTTCACATACACAGAGATGGGCTTTGCAAGTTGGTCAAAGACAAGAATGAAAAAGCCTATCTTTGTGCATCATGTTTTTCTCCTGCTAACTGGAAGGTTTTCTATTAGGATTGAGGACAAGAGAGCATTAAGTAGACAGAGAAAAAGCAGAAACTGATATTTTTTATTCTTAAAACTAGTCCAGAAAAGTAGCTTACAATTGGATTAATACCCTCTGGCATGTGGTAGGAGTTAAAGGACTGCAACCCATTTGTCAGGATTTCCACTGTTGGTGATGGAGAACTCCCTGAGGTCAGTGACTCAGAGATTAATCATGTGGACCCACAGATAAGGTAGGATGCTTCCCCTCAAATTACACATCATTACAGGATCTTCCTAGAAAAATCTGAGAGCACATAAGCATGTGTCTCATGGACAGCACAGTAGAAATTTCACATCAGATGCCCTAAACCACTACTCTGTGTTCCTCATCTGGAATATTAAACTGCAAACAGATGAACTCATATGCCCTGAAAAAATAGCAAGGCCTCTTTTAATTTGAACACCATACATTTTATCTTAATACTTCATTGGAGGATTTGCTTAAAGTCATTTACTTTATCGTAAAGCGAGTTCTAGTTTTACACTGAATAATTGCAAAGCCACTACTCAGCCCAACCTAGGGAACATAGCTTAACTCTTTGGATAGCTTAAAGATTTAACTATTAGTCTCTTTTGATTTTAAACACTCTGAGCATGCCAGTGATTTGCATCACTCAGAAAATAGGTAAATGAACCTGTACTTATATTTCCAAGCCTGATCTTTTGGAAAACCCTCTTAGGTGTACAAACAGAGACTGCACTTTCATTTACTCTGCTAAGCTGTTGGCAGAAACAGCTTTATTTATCAAACAATAAAAGCAACACATATACAGAAGGACATCCCACATCATAGGTGGTAGCAAGGTAGTTCAAATCATCTTGGAAGTTGGCAAATACTGCAGTATCCTGAGGTGTTTGCCATTCCAAGAAAACCTAGACATAAAATTGTTTTTCAATTTCTAGAGATATTGATATAAACCAAAACTGCTGATTTTTTCCTCCATGCCTTCCAAAGCTTCTTAGGTCTAAACTTTATTGAAATACATATACCTGGTCACTCTGTTGCTAGTGCCATTTCTTTGACATATATAGGGGATTAAGGGAATGCTTTTTAAACATCATGAGCTACTGACCATGAAATTTTTCTCCAATCCCATTTCTTCTATCTTGGCCATGTGCTACTGCTGTTTCCCAATAGAAATCTCTTCTTTGAAAACAGACCAATTTTGACATGGTTAATTAGTAATGTATAAATAGTCTATGAATTAAAATAAAATGTACAAAATGAATATAACTGCATATGAAACACAATTTTCTGTATAGCTCAGGTTATCTCGGACTGATTAAGTTCTTCCTGCTCAATGCTGAGACAAATGGAATATATACAGGAAAGTTAGGTAAGTGAAGACAGTAGCTTTATACTGATATAAACATGAATTTATACACCTTCACAGCACATTGCTAGTGGTGAACAGCACAAGTAATTACTCTGCAAGCCTAGACAGTACTGAACATTCACAATGGAATTTCCCAAATGGGTCTCTTTATGAAGGCAGTGAAGCCTGTTTAACAGACCTAATAAACTTTCCCCAGTTATCCAAGTCCACAATGGAATAAAGAGCGCTGGTCTGCTCCAAGATAACCAAGGACCATAGTGAGACACAAACTTCTGGCAACACACAGGTCTTCTCTGGAGGAAGGAAAAGGGAGAAAATGGGGTGTCAGGTACCACTGGTATTTAGGGAAAAACATTGCTGAGAAGAGGGGTTTAGGTGCCACCCCCAAGGAGAGGCATCTGAAGAATTAAGCAATTACCAGAAAGCTCCCCTCATACACATGTGCCTATTTCCAACTCTGCTTAGGTATCAATAACCCTTCCATTAATCTGTTATGGTGTCAACTCTTCTGACTTTGTTTATGCATTATTGAAAAATCCCTTTACCTACTAGGTGGAAATCTCCATGGATCTGGACAATGGATGACTCATATCATCTTAGCTCTTTCTCAGAAGTAGTATGTCTTCTCCTATGAGTTTCTCAGACTATAATTACAGCCTGAAGGGGATGATTGAAGGTGATATACTAAATTCTATGACGGTGGCACATTTGAAAGGAGTAGGTAGGGGATTTGAAGTGAAAGTCTCAGTATTCCTCATCCTGACCAATATAGTCCAGCGTGGATACACTTTTCTTCTTCCCAGAGCCTTATCCTCTGAGCTCATAGATGCACTGCTATATTGTCTGGTACTATTAGTTACCATGGAGTAAATATTGACTCTCTCTCACAGTCGGCATCAAAGGACAGATTGCAGCAGTTAAACTGTCATAGATATAGTTTACCATTAACAGACATAATGACCAGGTGAGTTAGAGGAACACTCTTTGAACAATCTGGGACTAACAATGGAGTTTGCCAACTTGGCAGTATTTTTCTACAATTGTATTATTGTATTTTTTTTCTCTTTTGAAAATGAAAACATGCTTCTATAATTGCGTAAAAATAGTCAATCAGAACTTTCCAAGAATTTATATCAAGTTGTTTTGTGAGTGTCATCTGATATCTCTTTTGAAGACATCGGATCTGACAACTCAATCTGAGGGGTTTCTCTGATCTCTGATCTCATACAGTAATTTTCTGTACTTGCTGTCTTAGAATTAAAATATTTGATCGAGGTTAAAAGAAATTTATTTCCAAGACGCAGATGGTGAGTTCTTGAATACACTGACCTTGTCTTTACTTCTATCAAATCTCCAACACTACATTTTTCCTGAATACTAAGTGATTGACTAAAGAATGTGTCCTGCTCCGACACTGTGTCTATGAATAATAGTTCCTAATTACTCACAGTTACTTTTCAAGTGTCATGTCTTGATACAGCTTATTGGAGATAGTATAAGGAGGAGGGAGAGGAAGAGGTCTAAACAATCAAAGTCAGATAACTAAAATTGTTTAATCCCAAGATACATTGATAGTTCACAACAGCCATGGTACCAAAGAGTCAGTTTTCTCATCACTCACCATTTAGCCACAGGAAATCTTTCTGGGTTACTTTTGCACATTTCCTCATCATGAAAGTTATTCCTATATTCATAGGCACAATTTAATATTTCAAGCCCAGACACTGAAGTTTAGTGGATTTTAGATGACATATGGCACTCTGTAATTGTACAACTTTCCAGGGGGATTTGAAATATGAAGTCTGTGATAGTTAACCTCAATTGTTAGTTACCATGGCCAATTTTAAATTACTGTGCAAACATACCTCTTGTTGTCTCTGAGAAGGTGTTCCCAGAAATTTCTTGAAAAAAAAAAAAAAGACCCATGCTGAATGGGAGAGGGAGTATCACCAGGGCTGGCGTCCTAACATGAACAAAAAGAAAAAAAAAATGATGCGCTCCTCAGCATTCATCTCTCTCTGCTTCATGACTCCAGACTCCATGTGAGCAGCTGCCTTACCTTCTTGCCATCATTCCTTTCTCACCATGGTGGTTAAATCATATCCCTGCTGAAACTGTGATCCTTAATAAACTTTTCCCTTCCCAAGATTTTCCCTCAGGTATTCTGTTACATCAAGGAAAACAGAAACTAATATCAGAGAAATGCAGCTTTAGTATTATCAACAATCTTCCTTATTATGTACCACCAGAGGCCTAACTCAAATACTGTGTGTGTGTGTGTGTGTGTGTGTGTGTATTATGATGGATAAAGATATTTAGAAATGTTCATGAATAGTTATGTCACCAATAAGACCATTTTTCTTGCAATAGAACAAAATCTGTTTACCATCACAGCATCCACAACAGTGACTCAAAGTTGCAGGCCTGCCTGATCCTTCCTGCTCACAGGCGGTCTCGGTGATATTAATAAAACACCCTTCTTTCTTTAAAAGCTTTTAATCAACAGTGAGAGGCAATTAGACAGACCTAATTTGAATTTTTCTGACATCTCTAATAAAAGAATGGCAGTAATGTGTTCCTCAAAAACAGTACAATCGAAAACAATTCTATTTTCTCTTGTCTGCTAAAAAGGGTGCAATAACTTTTGTCCAGCCTAATAGTTTGAAATGTGCACTGTGGATATGCTCTGTTGGTAGCACACACTGTATTTTACCCAATTATAAGACACTTGAAGGCAAGACAGTTCCTGTCTCGCTCAGTATTGTAATCTAGAATCTAGCACTTAGAATATACTTAATACTTAACTCCAAGCACAATTCTCTGCTTAATTATAAATATTGTGTGTTTGTCTAAAGGAGATTCAGGGACTGAAATGTAAGTACATGTGCTTTCTGAGCAATAGAAGTGAAGAATTAGACTCTCCAAGAGTTCTGCCTCTGGACACAAAGAGAAGGAGCTCTGGTATATGATTGGAAGGTTTTCTCTGTGAGTTAGCAGAACTCAAGGACTTCTGAGCATTGCAAAATAAATATGTCTTCCCATAAATAATGTACTTTTAAAAACATTACAAATATTTTATAGCATTTTATAACCACACTTACAAATATATGGAGAAAAGTACACTAATTGTGTATTCATATTCATGAGTGTTTGTTAAAAAGGAAATAAGTTTTAATTGTTATAATGTAAAGTTCTTTGTATTGATTTTAAATAGTTCAAAATTATGTACCACTTCTACTACAACTATAGAGATAGATTTAGGTAGATGATAGATAGATAGATAGATAGATAGATAGATAGATAGATAGATAGATAGATAGATACATAGATAGATAGATACATAGATAGATAGATACATAGATAGATACATAGATAGATACATAGATAGATAGATACATAGATAGATACATAGATAGATACATAGATAGATTGAGCTAGTTCAATAATAGACAAGCATTCTACACATAAATCCCTATGGTCTGAACTTTAGACTACTTTTATACTGCAATAAGTTTCTTCTTTATTTTTTTAGTAAATCCCTTTTTATGCACAGTCCAAACCACTAAAGTAGGAAAATAATGTAAGTAGACTTTAGGAGAATTTTTAATTGAAATTCTCAAATTTTGTGCCCAAAGAGAGAAAAGTAGTAACTAAGGACACTGACAAGGCTATGGCCAGATAAAAAATAGGCTCCAGGATATGTCAAGCTCAATAGGACATTGCTGGACTTTCTTGACCAATGGCTGTTCTCTTTTATTTCTTAAGGATTCCTCAAGGAGCTTCAGGAGAACCATGGCTTTCCTCTGAATAAATACAATGCTATACATATACATAAAATCTGACATGGAATGTCAAAGTATTCACAAGTCCTAAGAAAATTTAAGTCTAAGAAAAGACTCACATCCTAGTATTTCACAGGCTTGGGCTAACATGGCATAAATCCGCACCTTCTGGCTGGAAGGTACTTGTTTCCTTCAATACTTAGCTGGTGAAGACCCAGCTCCAGTTCAAGTATGAGTGTCTGTAGCACTATGAAGACAGTGTATTTTAGAAACTGTGGGATAGAACTGACTGGGCCGCTTCATCTTTTTCTTATGGGTGATGTCCCATGACTTCTTTTTATTTTTTTTTAAATCTCAAGAAGCATTTCTTTATTAAATTGTTCTAAGTAGAATTTTCCTCTTGGGAATTTCTCCTAGTAACTTGCTGTGCGATTCCCCTCTGTATGCTGTGAATACCATTGGTAAATGAAGAACTGCTCTGAGCCTATGTCAAGGCAGAACAGAAATAGGTTGAATGCTGGGATAAAGAGGACAGAGTCAAAGAGAAGCCATGTAGCCCCGGTGAAGACAGACGCAGGTACTTTTACCTTGTAAGCCACAGTCTTGTGGCGATACCTAGGTTAATAGAGATGGATTAAATTAAAATAGAAGAGCTAGCCAATAAGTAACTGGAGCTAATGGGCTAAGCAGTAATTTAATGAATACAGTTTCTGTCTGATTACTTATGGTCTGAACTGCTGGGTGGCTGGGAAACAAACAAGTGACCTCCTACTACAGTAACATATAAATGGTCTGATATAACAAAGTCAAGAATCTCCATCATGCTTGGCATGTCTCTGTCACCATGTTAGACTCTGTGGAAGTCATCGAAGGTAACACAGGCACAGACATAGTCCTTGAAAGAATTCAGGACTGTTTAAAAGTCATGAAAACAACCTTGAAATGATAATGTACATAATGATAATATAATGAAAGCTTGAATTTCTGGCATTATTATACATTGTAGAATATGCAGTATGTCTTAGATAGCCATAGTTTAATAATACATTCAGATACTTAGTCTCTCTGTTGTCTGTGGATGAGGGTGGGCACTTTCTGTTGGTTTAGAATAGGTGAGAATATAAAGAATATATTTGAAAAGCTCGAAACTAGGATTGGAAATTGCGGAACAGCTACAGGAAGAGATGTTTGTCCTCTATCTTATCTGTAATGGCCAGTCCTCTCTCACACACACGACACCATCAGCACAATCTTTTGACCACCTCTGGTAAGTAAGGGACACCTCACAACAGCTCTTAGAGCAGTGAAAACCACTATAGCTGCAGTACCAACTTTGGTAGTTCTGGCTTCAAACGCTATACCTGTAACAAGTGTTACTGTTTAGAGAGCTAGCAGTATTCACTGAGTTTCAGGGAAGTTTTGCCTCGTCAGAGATAGAAGTCACTCTCACAGTCTCACTGTGGCAATTATTTTCCCCTAAGACAGTCAATACATCGGTCTTCCTATGTGCTCCACAACATTGGAGATCTATATCACTGTATCGCTGTTACATCATTGTGGGTCTGTGACTGCTATGACCACAGACCATCGCAACATGCTGAGACTGGTGCTGATGTTTTAAGGAGGACTAGAAACCTCTGCCTGGGTTTTGTAGAATCCTTGTTCTTGGACACTCTTCCTAAGAACATTACCACCATGCTGAGACAAGCAGAAGCCAGGAGGACAGGGCATGTGCACCTACTCTCAGACTGACCAAGCTGAGCTCTCAACAACAGCTAGAATCAACTACCAGAGAAGGAAATAATCACCATAATCCATCTGGCCCTTTCCAGCTTCTGTTGACTTTACCCTCAGCTGCTATCTCACTACAGCTAAATGAGACCTGACGAAGATTCTTTGCATGAACAAAACTATGTTAGTCTCTTGAACCATCCCTAAAGTCCATCTATGTACTTATTTTTAGAAAAATTAGTTTTAGCAATAATCTTGGGTTTGCACAAGCAGTAAGGATCTCCCAGATTTTTGTCTGGTGAACTTATTTATCAAATTAGTTTTCCATCCTGTGCCTACACCCAGATAATGTTTGATCATCTTAGTTTGATTTTATTAAGAAGTCCTCTCATCTCTTATATATTCTGCTGGTAGTTTTATCTTTGTTTCTCAGACATGTTTGGCAAGTTTTATCAATTAAATTTATTCTTTGACAATTTCATACACGCATTTAATGCATTATGATTATCCTACCCGCTCTCTTCTCCCTTCCACCTTTTCAGTCCTCCTCTCTAAAAGACTCTTCCCCACATTCAGACATTTCTGTGTTGTCTCCAGTTTAACCAAAGCTATCCTCATGACCATAAATACGAACCTATCCTTTGAAGTTCTGTGGGATCATCAGTGAATCCACAACTGTCAATACTGGCTTTGTTACTCTTAAAATTCACTAGTAGCCACTCATGACCTAGAAAGAGTTAGTGGCCATATAAAGTCTCTCCCCTCCCATCCGTATCACTGACAGTTGATAGGCTTGTCTAGTGAAAACCTGTGCTGGCAAACACAGATGTTGTGCATTAATAATTGCAGTGATTCTGTCACATTCAGAGGATAGTATTTAGAAGTCATTAATTCTTACTTTTTGCATCAACTCTTCTCTATCTTTCACAGTGTTTCTTGAGCATCAGAAAGGTTTATAGATAACCTTCTTAGGAATACTACTCAACAGTCATTTATTATCAAATCTTAAACAACAATGAGTCTCTTCATTCATCAGCATTCACTGAAGAGAAATTTCTCTGATCAAGCTGAGAGTACCATTCATCTAAGCATGGAAACACAAATATTTAAAATGTAATTTGACTGCATGTCTGGGTAGCAAAATGGCAGTAGTAGGTCCCCTTGTAGGACCTATGACCTCCTCAATCACAGATTTTTGAGCGGGTTTACAGAAACTCGCATGAATTTTCTCCTGTGGAATGGACTTCAAACACAATCACTGAGCAAGCAGTTGGTTACTTCTATAACAGAGAGGCCACTATAGAATCAACGGGCCTTTTTCGTCAGGCAAATGGTATTATAGTTTTATGAAATAAATTATGATTTCTCCCCCCAGTAGCCTGCATATTCCCCTCTATAACTATGTTGAGGCAAAGAAGGAGATTCCAGGTCAGTTCTAGCTTGATTTCTTTTTGTACTATAACCAATGTGTGTGATGCCTGTAGCCATAAGTTCTTACCATTTTGTTCTAGTGGGAACCCTAGAGCAACATCAAAAGCATATATTGTTTGGAATTCCTCCAGGATTTTCTTGATAAACAGTTCATTAGTGAACTATCATACACTTGGCACTAGGATTTTTATTTGATCATCCATGGCATCTGGAATTGGCATTATCTAAACAATTAGAGTTCTCAAGTTCTCTCTTTTAAACTCTTTAAAATATATTTAATTATCTTATAAAGTTTTCTGATGCTTTTTTCTTACATCCTTAGTTCTGTTGAATTATCTCAAACTCTCTTGTTCTACCTTATCATTTAATCCTTTCCCTTTCGATACCTTGACATGCCATACCTGTATTAATCTCAGTGTCAGACTATACTACACAGTGAATACTGTGTTGTGTGTGCACACATACACATACACAAACATCCAGTAGGATAAGGCATCACCAAGAACAGCAGTCAGTGGAATAAGATAGCCAAGAGTCGAAGCAGAGCCATGGAGAAATTTGTGAAAGCAAAGGAGGAGAAGTGAAAAATAATTAGTAGAAGGAAAAATAATTCCATTAGTTAAGTCAGAATCTGATTGAAATTATATAATTTACAAATAAGGTAGAAATGTTCAGGACAAGAAATTTCAAGGAATAATCAAGACCTTAAATCTAAGGGTCACTTAGAGAAGTGACTAGAAATAAATAAGGAGCAGCAGTGAGGTAGACATCAGAAGTGACATAGCTGAACAAAGTCCTCAGAAATAAAAAGTGGTTAAAGACTATCATTAGGGATGCTTGAGGCCATTAACCAATAAGTTGCTTGGGAATTTCTTCAGAGTCAGTCAGGTTCTAGTATAAATTGATCACAGAATTAAAAAAAAAAAGGACCAACTTACAAGGGGATATAAAAAAAGCTGCAATTGTGGGAAATGAGAGGTAACAGAGATTGGAAAATTAAGGGGCTTGACAGCACAATGAAAACTGTCCAGGAATTCTGACAGTTTGATGCTCTCACTAGTCAGGAAAGACTCCACTGCAGAAAACACAGCTTTCCTCTTTGCACACAGTAACGATTTCTAGTAATTTTTAGGTAGCTTGATGAAAGACCTTGTAGCTATGAATCAAAATTCTGTGTGCAAGTGCCAACGATAGGGTGCAGGTGTTAAGCTGCTTGTTGAGAAAGCATAAGGACCTATTTTGAATGACCAGCTTGTCCTCAGTACATCCCTTTATATTCTACTTTGTATGTTCAAAAGCAAGCACATATAACTGTAACCTAAACTCTCAAAGAGGAAAGACAGACGGATCCCCAGAGCACTATAGATAGTCAATCTAGACAGTAAGGGAGCCTCAGTGACAGATTTTGTTATAATAAAAATAGTAACAGTAATAATACATGATGATGATATTGATGTAGAGGAGTAATGGAAAACACTGAACTTCAACGTAAGGCTACTATATGCGTGCATAAACATGAGCACACACAACCAACAAACAAAACAAAAAAATAATAAAACACTTTTTTGAAAACCTGTTGTCATTTATATAGGTCTATCTACAGATTAAAAATAAAACAAAATGTACATAAAATTTTAATAATGGATATATAACAAGTATTTAAAGAATTCCCCATGCTTAGCATTTCGCACCATTCATCACAATTCTCACAATAACCAAACCAAAAAATGTTATTTATGTCACATCCATCACTACCCACAGGGAAACTAAGAACGATTGATGTGAACGGGTACAGAAAACCAGAATCAAATTCAGGCTATGACCTTGAAATCTATGGTTCTTCAGAATTATGATTATGTTACTAGAGGAAGGAATTTGGAAAAGTAAGGTGGCCAGATCTTCAGTTAAGCAAGATTGTGGTTAAGAATGATCCTATGGGCAGACTGACATGCTTAAATAAAGGAAGTTGTCAGTTTCTTCTGCAGAAACATCAGTCAATAAATGAGTTTCACTGCTTTCAAAACGCAAAGCAAATCCATGCGCTGAGTTTGCATGTAATTTTGGGTGTAAAGAAGAAATAGAAAAGGTTCATTTCTTAAAGCTCTGTTGTGAACTTAGGCCAGGATTTGAGTTACAAGAAGATAAAATGTTTGAGATACTCAGATGGGCAAATTATGGATAAAACCCGAGTATGGCCTTTTATATACAACTGTGTAAGTCAGAATGCCTTTCTGCACTATCAAAGGACTAGAATAAAAAAATAATATATTTGCATATTCCATGATATCACTACATGTGAAAATGATATGCTATTCAAAATGCAGTGTATGAAGTTTGTGTGGAAGATTGCCAGGCTTATTTGTGACATAAGGCCAGTGGTGGCTTTTACACTGTCCCAGATGCATGGAAAGGCTGTTAACTACACTATGGAGACCCACTGTCTTCTACTTTGAATAAAATGAATCAGGCTTGCACTCTGAAATAAAAAAAAAAGAAAGTTCCATCTTTCAAGGCAGCTGTACCCAATTTCTGAAAAAGTAAACTGTCAAATTTTAAAATTCACAAGAAAAACTCAATTCCATGTGTGGCTTTGTAGCCCCCCTTTTCCATTATCACGACACACTCTCCCTATTGGGTAGATTTGATTATTTTGTAGAATATAGTACATAATATCTTCTTGCTTTGTAATATTCTTCCTCAACCTCCCCTTTCTCTTTGTTCTTACTCATTGCTCATTTCTATTATTCTACAATGAAAATATGTAGACACACTGAAATTCATTATAAATTTGTATACTAGCCAGACTTATCTAGATGATTCATAATTTTGAAAGTCATTTAAAATTTCTCAGGCTCTTGTTTTTCCTTAGAACATCCTATAAAATTTTCAATACAATGCCCCCCACACACACAATTTAAGAAAAGAGACATCAGCTATTTTCAGCTGGGACATTTTAATAACCTCACCTTTTAAAAATGTATGACTATTGAAAGAGTAGCTTAATTAATACTCCTAGAGCTAAGGTTCATTCACGGGGTAGTGAACTCCATAGAGGTGGCTTCTGGCCAAAATAGGACTGATAAGTTGTTAATTAGCTTTCCTTGTTATTCGTCTGAAGGCATTTATTCTGTAAAGGAGAATAAAGTATACATTAGAGTTCCTTAAGTTTATAAGAAACCTGATGCATTGAGTCTAGCTGAAAACAGTGATATAATAAAAGTAAAGTATACTTTCATTGTCCTAAAGAATGTTCATTCATGTTCTGCTTTTTTTCTATGGTTATTGTTTTCTATATTCAACAGCTAAATAAATCACAGTATTGGAGTTCCCTTTGTCATGGATCATTTTTCCAGATCCCCTCCCACTGCCATTTTCTCCTTTGTCCATAAAGGCAAGAGTAAAATTGATTCCACTCAATTTCTTCTAACCCTGCAGCTGTTGTTTTATAAGACCAGAAAGCCAAGGGCAAACCCATCTCAGTTTGGAAGCAACAGTGGCAGAATTAGTCAAACACTCTGGTCTACTATATCTCTGGAGATTAACCATAAATTTCAGTACTTTCCTTTCCACGTCTGTATTTCTTTATTGGCTGACCCTATTATGCCCCTATTTCTAAAGTAACATTGAGGTTTTAGAATCCTCGGGATTTCTTGTTTCTATTACTAAGATGACCAGTATTTCACAGAAAAGTCCAGACCAAACTATTGACACAAGGTTCTAAAGTACTGAGACTCACACACAGCCTTTGATTTCACTGAAGAAAATGTTATAACATGTGCCAGACAATGATATTTCAGATAGTAGTTGCAATAATATATAGCATTTTCTCTACGGCCTAGTTGCAAATCTCAAAGGCTAGAAATTTGTAAGGTTATCAGAATTACAAGGTTAATAATGTGCATCTATGTTCTTTGACTCCAAATTTGGTGTCCTTCACATATCATGGTTCTAAAGAACTTTACTGTTAGAGAAAACAAAGGCAAATGCCAGAGCAGTAAGTATGTAATACAAGTCTCTTTCCTTTTTGCCTCTTTCCCCCTTAGCTTAGAAAGTCCCACAACAAGGTAGATAGTTCAAGAAATTTCAAGTTTCTATAGTACAAAGTGATTGACGGTGGAGATAATCATGGAAGGCATAGCACTGAGGAAGGTGTTTCTGGTTGTGAAGATTTTTCTCCTCTGATTGAATTAATGCTGATTGATTACAAAATAAATTCAGAATATCTTGCTCTCTCTTTCCCTCTCCTTTCCCGTCCAACACGGAATGTTGTGGCAAGGACATTCTCATCAAACATTGGCACTTAATCTTGGACTTCCCAGCCTTAAGACCTATGGAGAAATTCTGCTCTTGTGAGGTGTTCAGTATTGTTGTGACTAAGATATAAGATCCCTCTTCTTCTGAAAATATATTTTCTACTTGTACAACTTGTACTAGACTTGACTTAGAACACGTCATGCAACCATGTATCTATTTGCTCCCAAGGAAACTGCCCCCGTCTTCAGAGGATGGAAACTCATAAGGACCAGGAAGTAAACAAAATGTCCAAGTTTCAGGAAGCTTATAAAAGTTACGGAATTTGCAACATCCCTTCCCATGGTTGTGGGCATAAACATTTGTGGTAAGTAACTTTTCCTGGCAGAGCTGTCCACGGGTGGTATAGGGAGTCCTAGGGACAAAGCCCTCATGTGTCTTTGTCAATGCTGAGGTAGACTTAAGAGTGACGCAGATGCTCTGAACCATCCGTACTCCTGTAGGGAACTCCTCATCTAGAGCCTTATCAGTGGCTGTCAGTCTCACCCCTCAGTAAACCGCATGGCTAGAATTGTTTCTTGGATTTGTCATCAGTGTCTGACTCAGGGTAAAGAGATGTTTGACCATGCCTCTGAAGATAAAGTCATACAATAGAAAGAGTTTGTGTTAATCTATGTGATGATGCTGTTCCTAGGTCTAACTGATTAGACAAAGAATGGGCTATAATCCTGAACAGTGAAATCACAGTCTCGTAAACTAACCTGCATCCACAGTCATTGTAAACACACCTATCTTCATTCAAAAGACCTAGATTATGAGACGCTAAGAGACTAAACAACTTTAAAGAGTTTGAGCAGACAAAGAGCCAGGCACGGACATGTGGACAGTTAAGATAAGAGAAAGTTGCATGAACTGACGTATGAAAATACAGGAAATCGGCTTATGGGGGAATGCAACCGGAACACAGAAGAGCACAACGTCTGGGAGTATAGGACGTCTCTGGAGAAGCCTTGCTTCCTCCATGTGTCTGTGTCTATAAATCACTGCTTTTAAGGTAACTTGAAAGTTCTCTTTTCCTTACGGCTATTGTAAACAAATCCACAGGCTAAGTGTACTATGGGGTTATGTTTGCATCTACTATGTAAGACATGCATCATACTCGTGCATTTGAGCAAATGTTTGAGAAGTCGGGTGTGTTTGTTTGAGGACGGCCACAAATAAAACTACACAGAATCCCAGTTCAATAACTTAAGTGCTTAGGTCAACCACAGACAACAGTATTTTGCTGAATGACAGTTTATTAAGTATGTCAAATCTATTAATTGTAAATGGTTCTGTCTGTGTTTAAGAAAAACAGGGAAGCTCGGAAGTACAAACCATATTTTAAATTAAACTTAAAACATCAACCCCAGTGACCTTGTGATCTGTCACTTTGTCCTGAATTTTCAGATGCATTATGTTAAATCTCCACCACAGTTAGGGAAGAGAGAAAACAACCCTTTGTAAGGGGATGGGGTACATTTTGCTTGGTGAAGCCGATTCTGTGGCATCTATTGTGTGAAGGTGACAGAGAAAATGATGCCAAAGACATTAATCACACAAAATCTGTCAGGATGGAGGGATACAGCCAACAATTTTACCATCAAACAGGAATCCACAATCAGGAGAAAAGGGGAGATGCTTTACTCCATGATTCCATCCCTGATAACCAATTTAATTAGATGCAAACTACTAAATACTGGAGTCAAGGAAGACAAAGGGTCTATTTTCTCTCTTTGTAACAAAGACTTTTACGAATGGACTATGTTCATTTTTTCAAATTTTTATTTCATCAGATTGATATTTGAAATGAATGATTTAAAAGTATGGTCATTAAAATACCTAAAAGTTTAAAAATTAAAATGGAAAGAAAAATGAATATGATCAATAATATTTATGCCATTTTTCTTAGAAACAGCATGATATGCCCCTTGGGAGTTTTGGAACATGTATTGTTACTGTGTATTAAAATTTAAATAAATATCAAACCAACAGGGACAAGTTTTATGTAAATGTCAATATGGCATAGGTTTTTTGTGTACACATGTTTTAAATTTCCTGTTGAGAGTTTTAAAAGGAAGTATGGAAAAGAATGGAATGAAAAAGCTGTCCTTGGCTTTCAGATTTTAAATCTATCCAAAGATAGGTCTTAGGGCAGTAGGTAGTGTTTATATGAATTGTTTTCCTTTTCTTTTCTTCCTATTCCAGTTATTAACCAAATTAGAGTTATTACCCAAGAATAGAGGTCCTAGAATCAGGCCCTGGGGGAAGTTAAGGGCAACGGCTTTTGTGTTTGAATTTGTGCTGCTCTGTTCAAAGAAAGCCATTCACATTTTCAAAAACTTCCTTTGTCCCCATCAGTGTTTTAGGAGAACAAAAGGGGGGTTGATATAGTACATACATGAAGGTAGATTAGAGATGGAGTGTGAGTTGTTCAAAAGGGGGGGCAGCTGGGGACTTTCTGCTCATGCTTTTCAAGTGTTCAACCTAGTGACAATTGTTAGCAGGCATTCCTGGGAAACAGTGTAAGCTATCACTTTCTTACAAGCTCCCTAACTCCCACTGAGAAGCAAGACCTGTGTGTTTTCTGGATTTCAGGATAAATTAAGTATTTTCAATTAAAATATTAGTTATTTCTCACTGGGCAAAAATCATTTCATTTCTCTGTGGCATAAGCCACTGTGTTTTGATTGTATACTCATCCTGGGAGCTTAATCAGTGTGGAGCCTTCTGGTGGATCCAATATTGTTAAGACTCACTTCCTGCCTGCAGGACCTTGTCTTCAGTAAACATCAGGTATAATACACAAGAAATAAACTTGAGGGAGAAAGAGTGAGAATTGGACACATTGTGATGTTTACATAAAAGGTAAAATCCCAAAATCCCTTCTGCTAATCTCTCAATTCAGGAACTCATTTATGACTAAATGTGGGGCATGATAAAAGTAAAAGAGAAGTGAATTCTATCGACAATTTTGATACTCATAGAAAATCCAAAGACATTTATAATCTTTAAATTTGAAAAAGAGAGGTCTTATTTTATAGTTAGTTGATGATGGTGCTAGGTAGTTTTCCTTCAGTAACTAGCTCCAACACTGCCTGGTATTTAATGGCATGGTTATGTTGAAGGTAAATAGACTACATCATAGAATCCTTTACTAACATTTATCAGGTCTTAAGTTTCCCCAGCTGCAAAAATTACAAGTGAAGTCTTTTCTTTGTTTTAGAGTGTTCCATTAGTGCTTCTTCACAGTGTGATGCACGATGATGTATTCCAAGGGCTTTCATAAGATGACCTCTGTCACATAAACTTTATTTGTAAGAAAAGGACAATTTTAACTTTATGGTGTTTTATCCAAAGTTGGGTCTATAAACATCATTTCTTTTATAAAATGTATAAAGGCTACAGTGGGAACACCATGTCTGATTTCTTGTGAATATTATGGAATTTATGTCGTTGATCTTAATAGACTCTTTAAAATATCATATAATAACACCTTCTCAAGATTTTTCCCATCCATGTGCTTGCTTTCATAGAACATTATAAGGAGAGTTCTTTCCGAAGAGCAGATCTAAATTTACCATGCTATGACACCAAACTGTTTTCTGAACTTCAACAAATCACATAAAATCTGAAGTTTTCTTTAATCATGGCAATAATGGAAAATATAGCATGAAGTGAGACCTAGAAGTAGGTTAGTTCTTAAGAAAATATGCTATGAAATTCTGCATGTCCAGAAACAAATGCACAGACCTAGAGGAGGCAATGCATTGGGGGAAATGAGAAGTGGGAAAATATGGATATTACCATCCCACTTATGCAAATGTAACACTTGCATACACACTTGCATGCACACATGCAGACATATATACATATACATCATAGCAGTACCACTTTCTCTCTTCTTCACCTGAAAACATGTATGCTCGAATACATACATGTGTGTGGTGATAAATGACCGGAGCACAGAAATAACGACAATGCAGTTCTGATGAAGAGAAAAACTGAGTTTATTTTAAGGTAGCTCACAATACTAATTTTTCAGAAATAGTGAACACTTTTTATCAATTCCCTGCACCTGATAATCATAAAGAGAAAAAATGTGTAGCTGAATTTAAGTGGTGATGTCTTGCCTTGTGTTCTAACAAGAAGACCCCTAAATGCGGCTTTGGGAACTCATGGTCATCTCAGAAAGGGGCTGGAAAATGACAGGGGCAGCTGTTTATTTAATGTGGCTGTAGTCTGCATTGTTCTCTCATTTTGATGAGATACTAGGTTGAACAGAAACCACTTTCTTATTTAGCACTCTAGAAACTGAATGAAGAGAATCCTGAAAACATTGTGAAAATGTGACAAGGACAGCTTCTTTGGCTCTGAGAAAAACTCTGCTCAGTTTTTATGGGCTCCGGGACTTTCAGGAGGCTATTTATTTCTGTTTTATAAGTCTTGGTTTCCTTATCTGTTAGTGGAGATAACAGTGCTTTGTAGGATAGTTACAATGAGATACTTTATCCATTCAATACAATAAATATTTATTGGGTATCATATCTTCCCATTCCTTATGGTTGAGATATGGCAGTGAAGAAATTGAATTAAAATACATTTTTTTTTTACTAAAGTGTCTAGTTTTTATGGCTCACAGCTGAAAGAAGAGAGAATACATAAACTAAAGAAAAGGTATGGAATCATAGGCAATGAAAATTTGATATAGACAAAAGAAATCTGGGAAACATAGAAAGAAAGTCCCCAGGTGCAGGAGAATTTCACTTTAAGTAGGGTTGTTTAGAAAAAGCCTGGCTATGAGTTTTAAACAAAGACTTAGAAACAGTAAATGGTAATCTGGACAGATAAAGTTATACAGATAATTAGAAGTAAAACTTGGGCCGGGTGGTGGTGGCGCACACCTTTAATCCCAGCACTAGGGAGGCAGAGGCAGGAGGATTTCTGTGAGATTGAGGCCAGCCTGGACTACAAGAGCTAGTTCCAGGATAGGAACCAAAAGGTAAGGAGAAACCCTGTCTCAAAAAAAAAAAAAAAAAAAAAACTTGGAACCTTGGCAGCCAGAGGTAGAAGCTTGTGTGCCATGTGGAAGAAAAACAAGGGAGCAGTGGTTTGCAAAGCCATGAGAAAAGGGAATCACTCATGGTTTGCATCACAAGGACTGAGTGGGGCATTGCAATGACCAAAAGGATTTGAGCAAAGGAGGGTTAGGACTGCACTTACTTTAAACACCTTTCTGTACTGATATAGACCAAACTATAACAAGAAGAGAAAGAAGAAAAGACTAAGAAGCCATGACCTTGGCAAAAGGCAGTGGTGGCTTAACCATGCTTGTACAGCAGAAACTTTTTTGGGGCACAGATTTTGAAGATATTGCTAGACTAAACTGCATAGCATAATCACTTGGGGAAACACTTAGAATCTCAGAATCACTTTAAAGGCAGTTGCCTCAAATGTGACATTACACCAGAACCCTCTAAAAGGTATCTACTAAGTACATAGCACTGGCATCTATGTGAAGATAGCTTCATTCACTAACTATGAAATGGGCACTTAAAGGAACTGGTTTCTCTTGATAGGTTGCTTGATAATTCTGGTTGTCCTGTGCAACTGTTTCTACCAAGAACACTAATAGAAGCTGTATGTGCTCACTTTCAAAAATCTGGGCACTTGGGGAAGAAATACAATTAAACTATATAAAGGGGGTTTATGAAAATCTCTAGATGAAGAATTCATTTCAATATTAAGGTAGGAAATCGACATCTGATACTATGATGTTTAAAGGTGACAAATGTGGAGCTACGGGGGAAGGAATTTAGGCAAGTCTTCTTTCAGTGAAAGTAAACCCAGGCATGACTGAGTATTTGATTGTCTTATTACACGGAATTAATATAAAACATAATAATTGTAAAAAGAAGCAAAAATTAAGTTGTGGAGGATACCAAATCTATGCCAATTTATTTTTCACTATTTTGTGCTTAGGTTAACACACACACAGAGACACACACACACAATATTTCTAAAAATAAGATAAAAAGTGTCTGCCACTGATTGTCTCTCAACTTGATTTAAAAGCTCACAGTCTGACCTTGAAGAGTCAAACAAGCAGAAAAGATATTACTGACACTTTTTCTTTGTATGTTGACTATGTACTTTCTTTTTATTTTTTTTTGTTTTTCAAGACAGGGTTTCTCTGTGGTTTTGGAGCCTGTCCTGGAACTAGCTCTGTAGACCAGGCTGGTCTCGAACTCACAGAGATCCGCCTGCCTCTGCCTCCCGAGTGCTGGGATTAAAGGCGTGCGCCACCATCGTCCGGCTGTACTTTCTTTTCAAGTAGCAAATTTGAGCAGGATTTCAAAAGTTGTTGATTAAATGGACCCTAGATTGAGTTCAAGATATGTTTTACTAAATAATGATAATTAAGAACATTCTTATTGTAATTTTAATTAGTGGCTAACATGTACTCAGACCCTACATCAGAAATTCCTCCAAAATTAACTGCTTTTTATAAAATCAAGGAGCTGGAGGGAGAAAGGTATTTCCCAGTGTTTGGGACATGAAATTTAAAACACTAGATGTTCAGATAAGGTTTGGGTGAAAATCCCATTTTTTTTCTTTTAAATTCATCCTGTTGCTCTAAAGTGGGAGATAGATACTGTGAATAAACCATAGTGATCATTGTTATAGAAAAAGTTCTTGGGTATATATGAAGACTAATAGAAAATTAAATATTTTAGTAATTTTTAAAGACAAAGATATAAAATAGTGTTTCATTTTATACTCTGAAATATTGCATGTGCAGAAACAAATGCACAGACCTAGAGGATGCAATGAATTGGGAGAAATGAGAAGTGGGAAAATATGGACATTACCATCCCATGTATGCAAATTTAATACTTGAATGCACACTTGCATGCACACATGTATACTTACATCAGGTATTTAATTATAAACTACCCTGTTATGTATCCAGAAAAATTAAAGAGTGCCAAATGTGCCCCTAGTCTGTAAGAAATCCTTAGATAGGCAAGAAATAAATAAATTTAATTCAAATACTTAAAATTGTCAGAAAGTTTGATGAGGATAAAGAAATGTAATTATAATTTTGTTGAGACTTCATCCACAAAACATCATTTTTAAAGAAAAATATGAGTTTCTCTTCTTTCTGAATATATGAAAAGAAAACATCTCTGGAGACAAATTGCTAAGTATCATTAATGAAAGAGAAACAAAGCAAAAAGACAAACCACTGCAGTTAGCAAGTCTTAATGGCTCAATTGTGTGTTCAGTTCAGCAAACCCTGAGCATCTGAGAGAGCCAAAAGCAGAAGATGACTTTTGAATGCATAATCCAATAGTAAAAGCCTTGGAAGCTCTGCCCAGTGTTTGGATGGGGAGGATTTGTCCTGGATTTTCTCAAGCTTGGCTTTGGTACATCTGAAAGCAGAAAATGGAGCTCACAACATTTGCCAGATTAAAGTAATTTAAAGTATGTCATTTTTTCTCTTTCCCTCTCTCTCTTATCTTGTCAACTGCAATCAAACATTTAAGAGGGTAAATAAGAACAATTCACAGATGTGCAATTCAGAGAATATTTAGTAGCCATAATATATAGACCAAGAAGAAAAACCTCCTCCATCACCACAAAAAAAAAAAAAAAAAAAAAAGGTTCAAAGCCAACAAGTCCTTAGGACTATCTAGAGACTTTTCAGAATTATTTTCACAACTGGTAGAAGTATAAACGATATCTTGTGAGTAGAAACTAGATGTACTTCTAGTCTCTAAGAGATCCTTAGATAGGTAAGAAATAGACAAATTCAATTCAAATACTTAGAGTTGTCAGAAAGCTCTATGAAGATAAAAGAAATGTAATTATGATTTTATTGAGACATCATCCACAGACATCACTTTTAAAGAAAAAATATAAGCTTCTCTTTTTTCTGAATAGATGAGTCTACAACGTTCTGGGGCAGTTTCTCTATTGTAGTCATCTCATCTCAAATTTCAGTGAAAATGAGGCTGACAAACCTCCAAAAATAAAGCTATTCAGTTATGAAAAAGTAGTGTTCAAGTAGAGAGTTCTAGTCAAAGGATAATGGGAATGTATCTGAAGGAATTTGTGCCTTTAAGGATTTGGAGGCACTAATAGACATGTTTTTGAAAATATAATCATCTTTGAGTTCACTTAGATGATTTTTTTGGTTCATATAAGTAGAGCTAGCAATTCAAAATATTAAGACACACATGTGAATAGGGAGCTCAAGAGATGGATCAGTGAATAGGAACACTTGCTGTAATGGTAGAGGATCTAGATTTGGTTCCCAGTATCAGTGTGGCCATCCATGACCACCTATAACTCTACTTCCCAGGAATACATTGCTCTGTTCGGGCCTCCTCAGTCTCTTGCACATAAACTCCACAGGCATATAAATATACACATACATTTAAAAATAATCAATTAAGATGGGCTTGGTAATGCATACCTTTAATCCCAGCACTTAGAAGGCAGAGGCAGGCAGAACTTAGTGAGTACAAAGCCAGTATGATCTATAAAGAGAGTTCCAGGAAAGCCAGAGTTGCTACACAGAGAATCTTCATCTTAAACCAAAAATTTAATAATCAATCAATAAATAAGCATTTAAACATAAAGTTAAGCAAAAGTGGAAAAAATTTAGGAAAGTAACTGGAGCATCTTCATAATAAAATATATTTGGATAAAGCCTGCAATAGTTGGGTAAGTTTGCTTCTTTTTTATTATTGTTAAATTTTTTTACCTTATCTCAAAACTGATCACAATTTTCCCTTCCCCATCTCACCTCAGACTCTCTCAGCTTCCATACATAACCATTCTATGTTCTGTATTTCTCTCATTATTAAAAACCAAACATTGGAATCCCCATCAAAATCCCAATAAAATTCTTCACAGACCTTGAGAGAACAAAAATCAACTTTATATGAAAAAACAAACAAACAAGAAAACAGGATAGCCAAAACAATCCTATACAATAAAAGAACTTCTGGAGGCATTATCATCCCTAACTTCAAACTCTATTACAGAGCTACAGTAATGAAAACAGCTTGGTATAGGCATAAAAACAGAGACATCGACCAATGGAATCAAATAGAAGACCCGGATATTAACCCACAAACCTATGAACACCTGATTTTCGATAAAGGAGCTAAAAGTATACAATGGAAGAAAGAAAATATCTTCAACAAATGGTGCTGGCATAACTGGATGTCAACCTGTAGAAGAATGAAAATAGATCCATATCTATCACCATGCACAAAACTCAAGTCCAAATGGATTAAAGACCTCAATATCAGTCCGAACACACTGAACCTGATAGAAGAGAAAGTGGAAAGTACTCTACAACACATGGGCACAGGAGACCACTTCCTACATATAACCCCAGTAGCCCAGAGAAGCCAAATAACAAGGTGACCCAAAGAAAAACATTTATAGATCCTCCTAGAAATTGGAAGCAAACAAGATTGCAGGGCAAAAGTTGTGAGCATGGGGGTGGGGGTAGGGGTGAGGTTGGGGGAAAGGGGAGAGAGGGAGAGGAGGAGTGGGAGGGTGGAGATGGAGGAAGGGCAGGTATAGGAGCAGGGAAGATGATACCTACATTAAGGGATCCATTTTAGGGTCGGCAAGAGACTTGGCTGTAGAGGAGATCCCAAGCTAGGTCCTTGGACAGCAAAGGAGAGGGTACATGAACAGTCCTTGTCCCCTATCACGCTGATGATTATCTCAAATATCACCACAGAATCATCATCCGGCGACAGATGGAGATAGAGACAGAGACCCTCATCAGAGCAACGCACTGAGCTCCTAAGGTCCAGTTGAAAGGCAGAAGGAGGGTGAAAGATGAGCAAAGAAGTCAGGACAGCAATGGGTTAGTCCACTAACTGAGGCAGTGTACCTCTTCTAGTCGTAGCTCGCCAAATCCAGCTGGAACGGGTCTGAAAGATCAAACCGGACTCTCTGATTGTGGCTGACTATAGGGGCTGACGGAGAAGCCATTGACAAAGGCACTGGGACTTGTTTTTATGGCATGTTCTGGCTTTTGGGGACCCTAGTCTATATGGATGCTCAGCTCCCTAGGCCTGGTTGTAGGGAGGAGGGCCTTGGACTTCCCACAGGACAGGGTTCCCTGCCCTCTCTCAAGCAGGGTGGGAGAGGGAGGAGGGGGTGTGGGGGAGCGGGAGGGGATTGGGAGGAGGAAAGGAAGTGTAAATAATTGAATGGAAAAATAAAAAAAATAAATGAATAAATAACCAAACACTACACAAAAAGCAAACAGAAATAAAAAACACAAGCACACACACACACACACACAAACAGAGAAAACAAAATATACAAACAAAAGGCCAATGAAACAAGAAAGTATCCACATAAAGCTTTATGGGACAGAAAGTGTCTAGAATCTTAGCATTGAGGATTTTTTTTTGTTTTTTGGGTTTTTTTTTTTTTGCTTTGTTTTTGTTGTTGTTGGTGGTGGTGGGTTTTGTGTGTGTGTGTTGGCCATCTACTCTTGAACATGAGACCAACCCTAAATTTTGAGGCTCCATTGGGGAAGACTATTTTTCCTTTGCATGTAAGTACCTACTGCAGATAGCTTCCTGGTTAGGCATGGGAACCCTTGTCCGTTTCTCCTTTTCAGTACTGGAAGCCTTTCTGGCTTGAATCGGGGAAGGGTCTGCATGTGTTGCCACAGTCTCTGTCACTTTATATGTATACAGTCCTGTTGTATCCAGAGGACACAAGTGAAGTCATCCATCACCTCTGACTTTTACAATCTGATTTCTTCTACGGGCTGCAAGAAGTAGCATTTTCCAAATATATTCACCTAAGGAAAAATTTCAAAACTTATTCAACAGGAATAAAGAATATATTTGAAAAAATGATGACAGTAGATTAATCTAAGATCTTTTATTAAAATTAATTGCTTGCCCACTCTGTCCCTCTCTCCCATCGACCATACCCATTCTACTTAGACTTGCACCTGATATGCTGAGCATAGGCCTGTGACTAATGAATGCAACAAGGACAGAGATGTTTCTGTGCCCATCTAAGGATGTTGTACACATACTTCCAAGAGGAAATAGAAAAAAAATAATAAAAACCTCTAATAAAATACCAGAAGTAGGATAATAAAACTTGTGTCCCAATATTCCTTGGGATTGAACTTGTATAAAAGCATTTGTTCTTACAGATTATGGTAATATATTGAGGAACAGCAAGTAATTACTTGAATCTAGGAATAGCTTTCATGGAAGCAAGGAAAACATTAAGTAGTGTCCATGTCATGTATTTGTCCCACCCATGCTAGGAGGACATAGATCAAGAGAACTTATTTAGTGGCTTCAAATTTTCTTTCTTCAAAGGAGATATTATAACCTATTGATAAGTAAGCATGCACAGCAAATAGAAGAAAAAAAAACTCTAAAAAGCAACTAACCCAGAAACCAAACCCATATTACTATTTCTGTTATATCTCCCTTCCCACTGACATCACTTCTTATGATAGGGTCTGGAGTTAATTAGCTAATTGAAAAAGATAAAACTCAAGGATGCAAAAAAAGAATCTAGATTTGAGGAATACCAACATTTCTACTTTGTCGGATAAAATGCATTTCTCTTTTGTTATCTACATTTGGTTCTCATTTATTCTTTATTAGTAGTCAGTAAATATTTGGGGAATTTCCAGCCAAAATGAGTTTTATCAGTAGGCTATCAAGTTGGTAGGTTTTGATTCATATAAATGAGTTGATATAAAAGATTAATGTTTGGCTCGAGTGATGGCGTAGTGGTTAAGATCACTGGTTGCTCTTTCAGCAAAGCTTGGTTCAATTCCTGGTACCCACATGATGATTCTAACTATCTGTATCTCCTGCAAGGGCATTCAAAGTCCATTATTAACCTCTGTATACACAGGGAGTGCATGTGGAACACAGAGATATAAAGCAAATAACCATATCCATAAAGTAAAAATAAATCAAAAATTAAAAATGTGTTGTTTAAAATGTGGTTTACCCCTTTAAGCAGTCATTGAATGCTTGAAGGCAGGCTGAAGTCAGTGGAAGTGAAAAAACATACTATATATATATATGATAAAAATAAGTCATATTTTCTCTTATTGGCTATTGACCTTTTTGAGTCAGGCTTCTATAATTTATTAAATTACTTGGTAAAGAATTCTTCACATCTTCCGTGGTTAGCTAAACAAAGTAACAATATTCTTTAAATTTCCAGTACCCATTAGAAAGTTCTGCAAGAATTACTTGTCATTCTGCCACACTTCAGGTTACTAATAAAATTTGGAAGTCCTTTTCTAAACATGCTCTAGAACAAAAGAAAACTGGCTATTTATAGTTCAAAATAATTGATGACCTTATCAAATATATGTAGGTAATGATAGCCAATTAAGCAACTTAATATTCTACCTTCTTGTTTCAAAAGAAGAAATGCTAAAGAAGCATGGCTAAACGTGCTTCCTAGTCAAATTTCTGCTCTTACGAACTGGCCTGGTTGTTCAGGATTTGTATAGAAATTTCTCAATATCTGTAAAAGTCACTATTTCCCAAGTTGGCCAAGTGCAATAGCAACAGTTATTGCTTCTGAGAAACTTGGAAAGAAAGGAGGTTGGAAAATGGCATTCTTTTTGGGGATAGCTCCTATAGAACTTTAGCAAAATAAAATTGAAGGTTGGATAAAGCATAAACAAAATATATGTTCTGACAGGTTTTTGACTTGGTTTTGCTTTTGATTTCAGTTTGTTGTTTTTTCTTTAGTTTTTTTCTTTTTAATATCTTAAATTTATTCTTTTACATATAAGAATAAATTTTAAAACATATGTAATTTATTTTGATATTTGTCCCATTACATTCTCTTATTCTTCCTCACATTGTATTTTGTTTGTTTATATTGTTTTGTTTTTGTATATGTGTGTGTGTGTGTGTGCATGTGTGTGTATGTAAAAGGGTAGGCTGGCATAAAAATCACAATGTACACAAAGTTGTTCTTGAATCTTTATTCTCCTTTCATTACCTGGAATGACATGTGTGTTGACACCATGTCCTTTCTAAGAGGACTCGTAAAGAAACACATGGCTATCCATTGGTTGATGTAATCTGTAAAACTGATATGGATAAGATGATTTGGTCTGTATGAAAACATCACCCTGGAAGAATACGGACTAAATAAGCATATCCTAAAAAAGTGCATGTCTGGCTGTTCTCCAGATGACTCGAGTAATTATTGGACACGGTAAGACTTTGTAAAGCAATGCCCGATTTTGTGTTTTATATTGTCTGAAATGCATCTGATGTTCTGCAGTTATAAAATTTTAAAATACAATCTTATTTACTCTGGATCTGTTTCAGACAAAACAATGATGTTTTACAACTATTTGTAAATATTGCCTTTCAGTGGTTTTAATGAAGCTAACAAGAGATCTGGAAAATTATCCACTTTGTGTAGCAACTAAGTGAATTAAGTTAAAGCTAAGACACATTAAGACAATAATATATCATAAATATGAATGTTTGAAATATTGTAAATGAACGCTCAGTATTGTATGCATTTATGTTTGACTGACGACATTTCTTACATTACAAATGTGTGTTATATGAGTATGTATGTGTATGGTAGATATGCACATGTGTGTGGAAGCTAGGGGACAGCATCAAATCTTATCTTCTATCATTCTCCACACTTTACTCTGAGGAAGGATCTCTCCTGAACCCGAAGCTTGTGTTTTGTGGGTAGTCAGCAGGCAGCAAACTCCAGAGATCCTCCAGTCTTTGACCTGCTGAGAGCTGAGTTTACACACATGTGTGAGATGGTGGACCCCTGTGACATGGGCTTTGGAATGTAAAAGCAAGTTGTTAATAAGTGTTCTTAACTAATGGGCAATGTCGCCAGTCTATACAGTTTTTCTGTAATAGTCCACATACAAAGCGCATTTAGGATTAAACATTAACAAGTAACTCCATGCTTTAACAATAAACTTGATCAAATGCTGACACTTTTTTTAAATTTTTTAACTGTACTCATATTTTTAAGAAAATTAACTGTGTCTTTAAAATACTTAATAAATAGTTGCTATGTCTGTGTGTTTGCTATCATTTGATAGACAGTAAAGCTAGAAGGAGCTTTTGAAGTTCATGTAAAATAGTAATAATAACAATAACATGATCTGGGATCTATGGTTGGAAATGAAAATAACTGAATTTAGTGTTTCTATTCTACCTTTTTCCTTTGAAAGTATAGATAATAGAAATACATATACATACACACATGTACACAGATGCATAGTCTCTGAATACATAATCATCCTCTGTGTTCCTGCACATTCATTTTGGCAAGCTCCATGAAACCTTGCCCACATACATCTGGACGTACTCAGGGCTCGTCACGTTGGAACTGAGAGCTGCGGATGGAATCTGCTCTGCTGTCACCGGCTTTTGACATTTGTATCTGTGCCATTGCTTTAGATGGAGGGCATTTGAAAACAGTTTGTGGAGTGAGATCTAACACACACTGACACAGCTCGGTGTACATGAAAAGGAAATGCTTCATTGTTTGCTGGTGGTTTACATGCCAAAAGTTTCAGACTTTAAAGGTAATGATGCCAAGTGTTCAGAGAACAAAGATTGCTGCAGTCAGAGCAAACTTGGGTATGAGAGGGTATTTGGACTTTAGCTGCTAAAAACAATGAAAGCTCGAAGTTCGAAGTTATATTCTCTGAGAATTATAAAGCAACATCTCTCACTGATTGTCTGTGATGGCCGAAGAAAGAAGCTTGCCAGAAAGGAGATGTACAGAGATCTCAGTTACTCACAGTGGAGAAGAGCATCTGCCAATTTCTTGAAGAAACAGTAATTAAGAGTTGCGACACTTTTTAACATTAATTGCAACAATACCACCCTGTCTCTTCATTCATCTGTAAAGAATGAATGAAGGGAGCCAAAAATGAAGAGGGAGAGTGAGGGAAAGGGGGGGGGGGGGAGAGAAAAAAATAGCCTGAGAAAACTCTGTCCCTGAGGTGATAGCAGCGATGTTATCTTAAAAAAAAAAAAATGATGGATTTGAAGTCTTGAATAAAGACAGATTACCGGCAGAGGCATTCCTTAAAAAAAGAAGTGGACTAGAAAGCACGTAACGTTTTTAGGATACATGCTGCTCCTTCCCTCATCTTATCTCTTCAGATGAGATAGTACACCATCTGCTCTCCAAGCCGCTATTTCCTATCAAGTTGGATTTCTGCGTGGCCTCCTCCCTCCATTTCTCTCAGCTTTCACATTGGCTCTCTTCCGGTGAGTCACATCCTTTCTTTAAATGCTTCCATATTTCCCTTTCTCTACAGCTTATGTGTGACTCTTTGTTGAGCAGAGCATTTCAAAATATTACACGTAACGTAATAGTTTCCCTGTACCTAACACCTTTTTTTTATTTCTGGGATTCAGTATGTTCAAACAAGTACCATCTTCCTCATTACAGCATTAAAAGTGTTTATTTGTTTAGCAGGTTGTAGAGTTGCCTCATAATCTACACAAGTGAAGAATGGATGCTTCGGGCTTTGATGCTACAATTCTACAATTCTACTCCAGGTTTTGGCAGTATTATTTCAAGGTATCCTTCAATTGATAATTATATATTATTAATATATCATATTTTTCAAAACACTCTGTATATTATTATGTGAACTTTGAGATTACTCATTGGTATTTATCATTGCATGCTGATTAGGTCAGAATCTGTACAAATCTCCCTCTTCCTTCCTTTTACCCATCCTTTCCCTTGCAATTTTATATCATAAGTAGTTTGCTAATTCTTGCAATCTTTGACCTGAGAGTCAAATTCTGATAACTGCTTTTTGACAATAAAGTTTTATTGGACTATAATCGTGCTTGCTTACTTTCATACTGGCTATGGTAGAATGTGTAGCAACAGCACAAAATGGAACTTATTGTTATCTTTTTTGTAATACCCAGGGACTCCCTACCTAGCCTCAATTTATATGGCTTGTTGTTACCTCTGTGCTATTTTTTTTCTTCCTACACAATAGAGATTCTAGGCATGAACAACTTTGAATATGTTTCCATAGTATCCCACATCATATTAGAAAAGGATGCTAATTCTGATAGAATGTGTAAGGGGCTTCCCACTGTTATGCCATAAAACATTAAATTTCTAACACTTTCTGGAGTTTTTCTATTGCTTCACGCATTGTCCAAATTACTTCCCCATTCATGAGCAACAAATACACTTCCAGGTATATAAGAAGATTTAAGAAATAAATATTGATGCAAATAATAATATGCAATAGAATCTATATACTGTTCACATGCTCAAAAAGGAAAGGACGGGGCTACAGAGGTAGTTCAGCCATTGAGAGCACTTGCTACTCTTACAGATGTTCTAAGTTTGGCTCAGTACTCACATCTGGTGACTCACAATGACTTCCTCTTCTGGCTTCTATTGGTGTACTGCACTCATTTGGTATATATACACACACTAAGGCCACACATATCTACACAATACACACACACACAGAAAGAGGGGGGGGCTTTATTATTTTAAAGAAAAGTGAAAAATCCATTTTTATATGAAGATTTTTCTGAAACAATACAATTGGAAAAAAGCTGAAGTGAATCAGAAAACACCCCAGAGAGGTTGAAAGGATACAAAAGTTTATTGGACATTTGTTAAGTTTTAGAAAGAAATGTCATAAAGCTGTAAGAGATAACGGTGTAGTGACAATACGTATGTGTTGGTTCATCACATGTAGGACTTAGGGAACAAGTCCATAGCTGTATCTTTTATGCTGATTATTAATATACTTAGTATATAGATGCATATATTAGCATTTCCTTATTTGTGTCATATTTATGATAATGATTGTGAATTACCCATTGTTATTGTTTAGATATATATTTTTATTTTATTAGTATTACTTTCATGACTGCTTACCTAGGCCCTGATTTGTAATAAATGAAAAGTATTAATTAGTATAAAAGATACATGACTGAAGCATTTTTTTTATTAGACCAATCTTTAAACTACTGTAGCTAAGAGGTCACCTGGACAACAGCTAAGTAAGATGCTCAGTGAGATGAAATACTACCAGAACATCAGTATTATATATATCTTATTCAATATTACCTAATGGTCGAAACTTCAAAAGCAATGTTGATATTGAAACTCCAGTCATCATTACATTATTAATACTGTAACAAATACTTACATGTTTTACCCAAATTCTGTTCAAAGAATTATTTCAGTATTCTTGTTAGCATTAATTTTATTGAGATACTTTTTGCTACAGTTTTTTGAAAAGTCGCTCATTGCAACTAGATATGTTTTCAGACATTTCTAAGAAGAAAAGTATTAGCAAGTATAAGAAAAAAACAAAACATTGGCAAAAGAAAGGGTTCTGAAGTACTGAATGAAGAGTCGTACTGAATTTCAAATGTCCTTTGACCAACAAGGGCGACCTGAACTCTTGGTTGTGTAACTAAGCCGGCTCCTCCAGAAGCAGCTTTTACCAATGACTTCAGCAGTCAGGTAGAAATAATGCTTTCCTTTACTCTCCCCCAGAATATTCGCAGGAAGGGCTGCCAGCGCTCTTTTCCTAACTATAGCTTTAGATTATTAAGTATCTAAAAGCAAATAAATGTGGGATATTCTGTGATTCCGATAAACAACTTGACTGATCCTGAGAAAGGAAAGGCCTCCTACGGTTCTCAATGGTTATGTGGCAGGACAAACCTTGTTTGAACTGTTTGAATGCATATCCCCTTACTTCTGCCTGGTGGGATTCAGAGTCACCCACCAGGCTGGGTTAACTAATGACTGAAATGAAATCCAGTCATTTAAGGAAATCTCAGAGGCTTCCTGGGGTTAGGCTGGAAAGATGTTACTAAGAGTTGGGTTGTACTTCATGCTTCTGCCTTGTTTACAGAACCTCTAACACAATGGAGCATGATTAATGAGGCTCTTCCAGCTCTAACCCCGGCATAAGACTGCACTTGTCATGACTACAGATCAACCTTTATCACCCCAATAATGACAGAAATGTAAACCAGAACTTAGTCAATTCCAGAGGGGTAAGCCTGGCTTCCATCCTCCAGTAAGCTAACAGGGTTAAAAAGGAAGCAGTCTCATTCTCTAAATGAGGTAGACACCTTTGCGTTGTAAGAGACTTTACCCTCAAACATCTACACATGCAGAGTGGTGTAAAAGGAGATAGCCAGAAATCACCGTCCTCTCATGATGGCTGAGGTATCAGAGACACAGGTCATTAAGTGACTTTCCTGAATTATAACAGATTGGAACTTGTCTGATGCTAGAATTCAGTTTAGCTCAATTTCATTTTTTGCTTTTAGTTATTAGCAAAATCATAGGTTTTCTCATGGTAGTCATACCTCTATACTCTTTTTTTTTTGTTCCCACTCACCCCTGGTTTGTCTTATCTTTTTCCTCCCATTTCCACTCTTGTTTATTCCCTTTCTGATTCATAATATGCATAAACATACATGCATATATATTATTAAAATTTGCTGACATATTCTTTCACCTAAGTACATCCTATAAGGCACTGGCCAAAGAACCTGGCTAATTAGTAAGTTTTCCTAACATCTTCAAACTGAGTTTCTACCTTCTTACCCAAAGTAATATGAAACATAAAAGCAATATGATTTATATTTGTAAGAAAACATTTTACTGTTTAAATAAAAATAGGCATTCTCTAAATGTTCCTAATTGTGTTTTCTCTGTCCAGCAAAGGCTCACACCTTTTAAAATGTGCTGCCCTTCTCTCAGTGAGGCTGCTTCCTGCAGAACAACTGATAGGTGACTCACAGACCCAGTAGATCTAGTCCTGGCATCTTTCATCCTAGTAAGTTTTTTCAGGCTTGAAAATCAAAGTCTTCTTAGCTGTAAAAAGCCATTAAAGGGCATGCCAATTTGATTTTACTGCATATTTGGTTGGAGAAAAATGGACAGAGAAAAGCAAGCAGGAGCTGACCTCACTGATTGGCCCTGAGTCTTGTGTCTTGATACTCCTGGTGTGATGAACCTGATCTGTGTTGTGAATCATTTTGTACCATTGAAGGTAGATGGGGATTATTATTCCTGCAGATTTTCTTCAACAGTGCCCCCCAAAGCATGATGACAGCTACCCAAATGTAAAAGACATGACATGCCCTTGTTGGATTTTCTTCCCTTTTTTTGTAGTTAAGTTTGTCAGGTCATTTTCCCAGTAAAATAACAGATCTAACTTTTTTTAGTAAAAAACATGAAGAAGCAGTACCTTTGGTGGCTTTGGTTATTTATTTTATGGCTGCTCATAGCTCTGTAGCTGTCACCATTTGAGTAAAGAAAGGCCCTTGATCTGAGTTCCTTGATGGACAAGATGTTGTCCTTATTTTTCCCCCTTGGCAACAGATACTATGTCTGATTTTCTTCTTAAACCATCTGTCTTTTGTTTCTTATTTTGCCAGAAGAGAAAAAGAAAATTTTGACATTCCCAGAAATTGAGAGTTATGTTTTCTGTAACTGGACAGGGGCAAAAATGATGCTCAGTGCTTGAATATATAAAAGAATTAAACTTCTTCGTGTGCAAGTAATTCATAATTTAATGATCAAAGATAGAATTTTCATAAGAAACCACCATCCATTGCATTTTAAGCCTGGTAAACAGACATCCCTACAGTTGTCCTAGCAGAAGAAATCTTGCCATTGTATCTGGGTGTTGCTGGCAACACAAACAGGAAATTTCCTTTGCATGTGGGTTCATATGCCTTTTAAAAAATATTGTAGCTTTTAAAGAAAATACAGTGGGAAGGATAAGTCACTTTGAACTGTGCTTTGTTTCTTCTGATATTAGAAAATCACATGGAAGGACTTAATAAAATTTCTGTTCACCTGCTGCTCGAAAGAACTTGAGAATTAGCCGGGCAGCAGTGGCACATGCCTTTAATAACAGTACTTGGGAGGCAGAGGCAGGTGGATCTCTGTGAGTTCGAGACCAGCCTGGACTACAAGAGCTAGTTCCAGGACAGGCTCCAAAGCTACAGAGAAATCCTGTATCAAAAAAACCAAAACCACCCCCCCCAAAAACCCCAGAACTTGAGAATCACAGGCTGTATTCCTTTTCTCATTAGTTTGCTATTTGTAGTATACACCCAAAACTTCATTTACTACTCTTAAGATTCAATCTCATACATTGGTAGTGAAAGACAATATAACAGTCTTCCAAGATTAAATCATCATAGATACTTTCATTTTTTTTGTTAGTGGTTTAGAAAATAATTACATTTAAGCATGTTTTGTATCATACAACTCACTGTTATTGAGTGTACAGCTCAATGATTTTCTAGCAAGCTTAACAAGTGATGTATCTGTCACCTTGAATCTTTTCAGAACATCATTACAATAATATTGTGACCCTACATATACTTTTCATACCACCTTCATTTATTCCTTGAGGATATCATACATGTGTACCATGTTTTTTGATCTTATCAACCCTCACTCTAGCCTACAGCTTAACAAACTGCACCCTCAAACCTTTATCCATCCAATTTCATGCCCTCTTATTTTTTTTGGTTGAATTAATATGGCTTGGTGTTCCAATGAGTCCAATTAGTGCTGTCCATATGTTTATGGGCATGGGGCCATCCAATGGAACACACCCCAAGGAAAAATGACTCTCTCGAAGGCAGTCATTACCTGTCATTAGCTTCTCATCTAAAGAAAGACCTCCTGAGCTCTCGCCCATCCATTTAGTAAGTTCTATTGTTTGGGTTTTATGCAGATTATGTGAAGATAGCCACGGCTGTATAGTTTATGAGTGTAGCAGTCACTTGATGTACAGAAGAGAGCATTTAACAACAATTCTTCCCATTCTTAGTTTCTTATTCTCTCCTGCTCCTTCTTTTATGCTCTTTCATGACTCATGTTTGGTGGAGGAAGGCACTGGGTGAGAATTAATAAAGATGACCCAGTTAGGTGTGAGCACTCAACAGTCATTTTTTCTGAGCCCTTAGAACAGTTCTAAGTCTTGGCACTGACAGCTGCCTACTGTAAAAGGAAGCTGCTCTGAAGAGTTGAGAAAAGTCTGGCTCTATGTGTATGAGCATAAATATTAGAAGGTAATAGGAAAGTCTGACCATTTGGCAAAGTAATAGCAGGAAGTTCCCTGATAAGTTCTATGATGTGCCCAGCCGTGGGTTTTGAAGAGGTTTGTAGTTTCAGTTATGGATTCTCTCTTGTAGATCAGGTCTCAAATCTTACAAAAAAATGGTTGGTTATCTCAACAAGTGTCATACCATGATACATCAGTGAGTCTATCTTGTTTGGCAAGTCTGTGTTCTAGAATGAATAGTCTAGAAAGCTAAAGGAAACACTGGGGTGGAGTGTATTAATGGGGAAGAGGCAGTAAAATAGAGGTCACAGGAAAAATAGAGATGAGACTGAGACTATCAGTGGTAGAAACGCTTAAGGAGGGAATGTGTTGGGAATATGGAAGAAATGGGGGAGATTAAGGGAAGATTAAACAAATGTTTAATATGTTTGAAGGGATATGAAAATGTCATTTGGAAAACTATCTTGCAACCTACTTAAAGATATAATCATCCATATTATAGTAGAACTCATGTAATATGAATAACGGGGGAATGCTGGAGTTTAAATTTTTAATCTGAGATGGAGGGAGTGAGAGGAGGAGATAGGAGTGGGTTAATCAAAACTAATACTATGTGATAGGCCTTATGGAAACCTAATAGTTCATAAGCTAATTTCTGTTGTTTAAGAGAAGTTTAAATAGAGATGACTTGATTAGGTGGACATTGCTACTCCCATAAAACAAGGGAAGTTAAAGGAAAAATCTCCGTGTCTATCATAAAATACCTTCTTATGAGTTATTGTTCAGGAAAGCACTAGAGCTCTCCCGAACAACAAAGGTCATTGGCATTGCTCTGAGGTGCCTACTGTAACTAAATGTTAAGACTTTACTGTTGAAGACACCACACACTTTGGTTTCAGGAAAGTAAGAAATGAATCTTGGCCTGACCAGAAAACTTCCTCCCTGCAGCCTAACTTTCACAGCGCTCCAAGAAGTACAAGAGCACTGGGTAATGCTTGATATTTCAGTCTGGTTTGGCTTTACATTTTCTTTGGTGATGTTGAGGAAACCCTTACCTCTCATAGATTTACTCCTATAATTTAAAAAAGTCACACCAAAATTTGGGTGTCTTTGCAGTAATCCAGCTTTTAATTCAGAGAGGATTAGAGAGCTTGTGACACCTTTTGCTTCACCTATATTGTATGCTGCCTCTGTTTCTGTGAATGAATATATGCTTTGACCATGTTGAGTGTCCTGTTTCCTTGATGGCCTAATCTGTGCTGGTTCTTACAGTCTTTCTGCCTCCTTTTTCATGAAGTTCTTGAGCCCTAAGGGGAGGGACCTGCTAGAGATAACCCCTTTAGGACTAAGTATTCCAAGCTCTCTCACTCCCTATGTAATGTCTAGCTGTGTTCCTATCTGCTGCATTTGTTCCTATGTCTGCAGGAAGAAACTTCTTTGATGATTGTTTGTGTGATATCTGTACACTATGTGAAGTTGTATTGCTATGATTGGTTTAATAAAAAACTGGAAAGCCAATAGATAGGCAGGAGGTAGGTGAGACTTCCAGACAGAGAAAGGAAGTACGAGGAGAAATCTAAGTTCGAGAGAGGGACCATGGCCATGTCCTGAGTCTGTGAACAAGACTGAATTCAGAGGAATGCAGGTTACATACTGAGCTGACAGCACATCTTGACAGTGTTGCCCACATAATTCTGGTTTCGTAGGCATAAGAAATGCAGAAATAAGTAGATTATGAAGGCTTGCTACAAGGTTTTCAGAAAGCCACTGAGGTCAGCCAATGTGTTGCAGTATTGGATTCCCTCTAAGGAAGTCTTGAGGGGCAAAGCATGAAACTAGAGACAATGAATATCTCAGTATGATAGATATGCTCTAACTGTGACATATTCACCACATAAAATTTCAAGCATGGATTGGAGTCTTCACAAGAAAGAGTATGTGTGTGCTGCATTCATTGGAGTTGGAGTACCAGGGCTGCTCAGAGATGTAATCCAACGTTCTATATGCTGAATATGAAGATGCAAATTTTGGCATTTGCTCTATTTCTGTCTTTGGTTTAGTATTTCTTTGTTATTTGAGGTATGTTTATTCCATTACATATATGATGAATACAACTTAGTTTTTAGTGCCTTATAGTCTTGAGTCTCAAAAGACTTCGAGCATATTGAGCAATGTAGGGAATAACAATGGATAAGGGACATTCAGAGACAATCTAAATATACTTTACATTATAATATGAGAATGAAGCATCAGGAACCAGAGGTGGAATACTTTATTATAAAATTGATGTGTTTGGGTGTCAGGTTGACAAGGTATGGAGGTGTGATGATTGCTCCTTGTCAACTTGGCAAGATTTAGAATCACCATGGAAATAGACTTCTAGGGCTCAGAATGTGTTTCCAGAAGGTTTAACTGAGGGTGGAAGACCTACCCAGAACGTGACTCTAATAAACCCGTGGGCTGGGGTTCCAGGCTGAAGTAGAAATAGAGAATGAGGTGAGTGTTCTTCTTTCTCTTTTTCCTGACTTTGGGTTGTTGTGGCCAACTGCCTCCTGTTCCTGTCTCCATGCCTTCTCTGCCATGAAGACTGTCCTTTCAGATTATGAGCCCAAATAATGTGTGCATTTTTCTGATATTTTGTTTCAGCAAAAATATCAAGTTACACAACTATTTCATAGTAAAATATTTTTGTCAACCTGAAAAAACAAGCTAGAAACCCAGAATAGCTCTCTCTCTCTCTCTCTCTCTCTCTCTCTCTCTCTTAGTTTTTTTGTTTTTCGAGACAGGGTTTCTCTGTAGCTTTTTTGGAGCCTGTCCTGGAACTAGCTCTTTTAGACGAGGCTGAGCCTCAAAGTCATAGAGATCCACCTGCCTCTGTCTCCCGAGAGCTGGGATTAAAGGCGTGTGCCCCACCGCCCGGCCCCAGAGTGGATCTTTAAGGCATAATGGGAAATTTCAAAATAAAGTTATGAAGATTGAGAAGCACTATATATGAGAAACTATTTAAGCTTTTTAGTACCAAGTTCTGGTGATAATTTTAATTTTCAGAATGTGTTTAAAGTAGAAAAAGGAGGAAACATGGAACCCATGTAGTTCCAACTTGGTTAAGTAAAGGAGAAAACTACATCTTGGAAACTCAGTCACTAAAATAATATAAGAACCTGAAAAAGATGACAAGTGGAGGACCTGCTTTAAAACCTTTACAATTGCTTCTACTAGTAAGAGGAGGAATCATGAAATAACATTTCTTCAGCAAATAATATGAAGTTTTAAAATAACATGGTGACAGATTAATGTCTCTGAGGTCAGGCTTTTTATTTCATGAGTGAGCTTAATACCTGAAGGCATTGTGGAAAGTAGCTTGGCAAGAATGCCATGGATGTATGCATGGGAAGTTTTAGAGAGGTTGTGTGGAAATAAGTGACCAGCAAAGAGAGAAACAACACACAAGTAAAATCCAGTGAAGAAACTTTGGATTATCTGGACTGAAATATGTCAGATGTTGAGTTATGCTTTGAAGAATATATAATTACTACTTCTTTCTATGTTGAGGTTTGAGTTGCCTTACTGGAGCTGATTTTTACACATGCATTCTGGATGGCAGACTTGCTTTAACTTTTCTTACTTGATAGGAAGTAGCTTGGGGCTGAAAGCCATTTAAAGATTACCTGATAAATTGATGGAGACTTGAAATAAGATCTTCTAAGTCTAAGTTTGGAATATCTGTAATCGAACAAGTCAGAGTGAAGATGTGTTAGTTTTCCTACTAAAAATCAGCCTTGAATGCTGTCTCTGCCTTCCTAAGAAATTAAGTTTATTTTTCTAGTATGTCAATACACAGAAACTGAGAAAATATATATCAGTTTTAATTCAGAATCTTAGATAGACACATTCAATTAAATGTGCTTTCTTAGATTGTAAGTCTTTGCTTCTGCTCATAAGAATTACGGTTAGACATAAGAAGTTTGGTTACGTCTACTATAACGGTAACATCTAGGATTAAATAAGTCCCTTGGTAGATTTGCATTTCTTTTTATACCCCCTTTTAAAAGAGGTGTGTCTCTTTCCCACTAGAGCAGTTGAGGAATATACATCAAATTTTTGCTAGCCTTCCTTTGGAACAGAGCAACTGCAGAACAAATGGCAGGTTTATGTAAGAGGAAATCTCCATGGTTTAATGTGCTTTTGTTTCCTGTCAGTGTGTACCTTCTGTTTTTGTTCACGCATAATCATCTTGTAGCCTACACAGAAATGAAAAAAAAAATCAGAGCTAGGAAAATGGATGTTCAAGCAATTACTTATAGGTTGGCTTTCCAATTTTGGTCAACAGGGCTTTTCATGGGACCAGAGACTCCAGTAGTCAGGGTTGCAACATGCAAAAGGATAGATATAAAATAATGCCACAGAGGCCCCTATAAAATCAGTACACTGTCAAGAGAACTTCATCATCATTTCAATGAGGCCTTCTCTCTAGAGAAATGTCTTGAAAATCACTAAAGCACTTTGCACATACTAAAGTTCTTTTATTTCTATAATGAGCATATAATTATGTGTCTCTGGGTCTCCACTAGACTGAGAATTTGATAGGGTAGACACAAAATCTATTCATCAAAGGTCTGCTATATGTCATATATTTTCTATAGATATTTGTGGGTATACTCTACACTTTATAGTGTGACATTAATCAGAAAAGAATGAATCCTGGAGCTGAAGAGGGCAGGACAACAACCCCACTCACACAATAATTTCATAAATTAGTAGTATTTTCTGCTCCTGAAAGAGAAGAAAGGCTAGCTAATCACTGTGTTCTAGGCATGGATTTCCTTATAATGATACCCACCTTAGAAGAAGGGATGCATATCTATGCATGTCAAAGAAGGCTTATTTGTGTAGGCAAACCATATTTGAGCATCTGTCAGGGGAAGTGTGATGGTCTGGGTATGACAGAAATAAAAAAGTGTAACCAATGTAACTCTTCGAGATGCTAAGATCTAGTTGACAGACAGACATGTAGATAAATTCATTTTATGGAAGCAGCATAGAAGTGGGAAAATGTGAGAGGAAAAGATAGAGAACAGTAGGCATAAAGACTATCATCTCTGCATAAAGAATTTGAAATTTTGAAAAAATGAGGGATGTGATGTAGATATACAGAGGAAAATGCAGAATACCCAGAAAAGCATAAACAAGATTGAACAAACACTTTATTTTGGGCACAGATTAGTTGAAAATCGCTTCAACGTGAGTACTCAAAGGGGCGGTAGAACACTCTTCCAGATAAATACTGGAGGCTCTCTTAGTATCAGAAGGGGCTATGCAATGCCCACTGCCAAGGGAGAGGATGAATAGATAGTCCTATCCAAATATAATCCACATCAACCACAACAATGCCTGTACTTGCAAGATATTCCCAATTGATATGAGATTCTTCTCTGTATGCTATTAATATGTCTTATTGGGTTTCTCTGTAACTTTGGAGCCTGTCTTGAAATCCGCTGTATAACACAAACTGGCTTCAAACTCATGATCCTCCTGCCTCAGCCTCCTTCAGCAAATCCTACTAGAATGCACCACTGCAACCAGCTCTGGGATGGCTGAGAAGGCCTGGTTAGTTCATTCAGTACAGCATGAAACTCTTAATCTCAGGGTTGTGGTCTTGAGCCCCACATTAATCACCATTTGTAGACAGAGACTGCACTTTTGTTTTTCAGCTGCCCAGATCCAAATAATCACATAATATATTAATATAGAAACTATATTAATTACACCACTCCTTCGCTGATAGCTCAGGAATATTTCTAGCTAGCTCTTTTTTTCTTTTTTTTAATTTATTTTTTTATTGAAAATTTCCACCTCCTTCCCTCCTCCCACTTCCCTCCCCTCCCCCTCCCTCTCCAGTCCAAGGAGCAGTCAGGGTTCCCTACCCTACAGAAAGTTCAAGGTCCTCCCTGTTTCCCCCAGGTCCAGGAAGGTGAGCATCCAAACAGATTAGGTTCCCACCAGGCCCGTCCATGTAGTAGAATCAAAACCCAGCACCATTGTCCTTGGCTTCTCCGTCAGTCTCTACAATCAGCCACATTCAGAGTCCCATTTGATCGCATGCTCCATCAGCTCCAGTCCAACTGGCCTTGGTGATCTCCCATTAGATCAGTCCTGCCCTCTCATGGGTGGACGATCCCTCGCGGTCCTGACTTCCTTTCTAGATAGCTCTTACGTCTTAAATTAACCCATTTCTATTAATCTGTGTATTGCTTACCAGTAAGGTTCTGGTGTCTTTCTCCTTTGTCAGCTACATGACATTCCCCTGACTCCACCTTTATTCTCCCTGCATTCAGTTTACTTTTCTGGCCTACCTATATTCTGCCCTGCCACAGGCCAAAATAGCTTCTTAATAAACCAATGGTAATAAAACATATTCATAACATAGAGAGGGCAACCCCACATCACCCAATGGTGCAATTGGGCTAAAGGCATGCTCAACAGTAAGCAATTAATGCCTAGTACTATAAACCTAGCTAACTATCTATGCCTGGAGATGACATAGACCATGAAAGAGAGCCTAGTACTGTCACTTTTCTAAACTAATATAAATCCTAACCCTATTATAAAGAGTCGTCTTTAAATCCACAGATGAATGTAACTGTAACCCTTCATCCAAGAAGCTTCTTTTGCCGCAGATGAAGATTCTTATAAAGATCTACAACTTGTCAAAATACAGAGAATATGGTCTGTTGGTTGTTAATTCCAACTGTAACATTGGTAATGACAACTGTACACTTGAAAAGCTCAAAGGACTTTATGGAAAAGGGGTCTGAAAAGGTGTAAGATCCAGAATCCCAGGATGCCTGATGCTATCCCAAACGTAACATGGAAAATGTACACCTGAAATTTCATAATGTGATTTAATGGCATTGTGAGTTGACATGGTATTGTGGCCAGCAGAAATACGGCATCAACCCACACCTAGAAGAGTTACAATTTGTTTCTCAATGACTGGTGAGAGAGGTAGAATCTTTTTTCCCAAGGTGATCTTCCCAGGATCTGCATTCCCATCTAGGTAATCCTGGACACATGGAGTTGCAAGCAGTGTTAAATGGTTTCTCCCCCCCCCCATGTTTGTGTTTGTGTGTGTGTATGTGTGTGTGTAGTATGTAATAATGTTTAATGAGTCTACTGATTGAGGGGCCCATGTACTTAACTCAAGGAAAAGGGCTGGGTGGGGATGATGTAGATAGTAGTACTCATGTATTTAGTTCTCAAAAATAAAAAATAAAATGCCCCAAAGTGTTAAAAATAAAGGAAAAAATATATAAGATTTTTATAGGTATCTCATAGGTGGTCTTCTTTGTGCAAAACCCTATGAGAATTTGTATTTGGGGTTCTTGTCCATCATGCTGGATACGTTTTTTTTGCTGTTTTTACTATCTTTAATTTATTAGTGAGGGCTAGATTTAGTAATTTATTTCCCAAGAAGAGAATGCCAGAAGTAAAACTGGTATTTTACTTCTCATGACAGAAAAACTGGTGAAGAATGTCAGAATTTTGATGTAATAAGTGATACCTGACCCCATGAGATTGATTAATGATTATTCACAAGGCCTACAATGAAAGCCAGAGCATGAAAATTATTAAAAACCCAAACTGATAAATTCCACAAAATCCCTAATCCTCACTTTAAAAACTCCCAGGATCAGGTACTAGAAAGGTGGCTTCTTGCTAATGTGCTTTTCATGCAATCATAGAAATGTGAGTTTGCATCCTAATGTACTGTATAACAAGCCAGGAGCATGTGTGCCTGCAATCCTAGCGCTGGCGAGGAGACAGGAGTATCCCCAAGGCTTGCAGGCTAGCCAGTCTAGCCAAGTTGGTGAGCTGTAAATTCGACTGAGAAAGACTATCTTGAAAAAAACAAGGAGAAGAGTAATTGCAGTCAATGTTAGGACTATGTGATATAAGGGTAGCCCCATCAACAATAATAAGCAAATTCATGTCTAATACACCTTGCCTATGCTGGTTTTCCGGTGGTGCAGTAATATTACATGTCCGTTTTCTAAATCAAGTAACACTGGCTCAGTGTAGACTTGAATTTACACAACATTGAAAATTTCAACACTTGAAGTGTAAACTGTGGTCTGTGGTCCAGGTATTGTGTTATCTTCACTGTTACCTAGAATTAGAAAGGTCACCCTCCATTGCTCCCGTATGCATGTGCACATGCTACTTGTTAATGGAGAATACTCTGAGATATTAGGAGGGAGGTGAATAACTTGTGATGTCAAAAAAGTTTAGTTGCCATAAAAACTCCATTAAGGGTTAATAATGCCTTCAAGATTACTACTGAGGTAGTTTTCTGTTTCTTTTCATTTCTCTTCTTCCCACTTCAGACAACCGTTAACACTCTGATTTATTAATGATTGGTTCTCAATAGAAGTAAACTAGTGTAACTATCATAGATTGTGAATTTATAAAACCATTGTATTTGGGAGCCCTTGGACCATATCCATTTCTTTTGCTCTGTCTGGTCCCACCTTCATACACTTCTAAAGTTCATGTTTAAGTCTTGTGGACAAGAAACTTACTACATTGCTTCTCTTCATACATTTGTTGCACCGTTATTTTTATTTATATTTTAAAAATCATAACTGTAGTAACTGTACCAGTGGCTTTTTAAAAAGAAGAGCATGCTCATCTCGCTGTTTTATTTTAATTAAGAATCACCAATACTTGATGAAATTTTCAATATTGATAACCATTTTCTCTTCCTTTACACTGTTCATCTCTTTCCAACAGCATAAATCTGAAAGTAAAACCTGTTTAGGCTTCCATCTTGCCAGTTAACCTAAATATGTACTTAAGGGTGAAACTCAATAAAGCGTCTTCCTCAGAAGAAGGATGCAGGCTAAGAGCTCTTCCGCGGACACATAGACACATTTCCATAGGAGAATGGCTATTTAAAGGCAGTTGGAAGCTCATTTGTCCTGAAAGTGTGGTCTTCTTCGCGGATGGACTGAAGAGCCTGAGGAGCTATCCCTGTGTTCTACTGCCACCTTGGCAAATCAGAAGGATTTACAACGGAATTCTTCGCGCGGAGGTCTGGAAGCTGCTTGCTTGGCCTCTCAGGACTGCAGGGCTCAGACAGGCATTTGGAGTGACTGCTGTTCACATTGGCTTGGATGTGTTGCCGGGCGGGGGAAGCGGGGGGGACGTTGGCATCTATTCTGTGGAAAAGCATGCTTTGCCTTCCTTTTAGAAACAATCCGGCTTCAGCAAGATCTACTTGTAACGCTCAGAGCTCTCTCTAACAGCTTCCTGCTTCTTTAGTGCAGAACAGAGCCTGAAAAAGCGATGCTGTCCTTGCGCTGATCTGGGTTTGCGCTCAGATCAGTCTTGGCTCGTTTTAGTGGGAAGGCTGCAGTAGAGGCTCCTCAGAACGATTTTCTCGGGACTAAGTTTCTTTTCAGGGTCAGCGAGATGGTTCTCTGCTATTTCAGTTAACTTCCTGGAAGTTCTGAATGCAGTGCATCTGCAAAGCTGTTTACTAAATCCAAGCAGGGGTTTATTATCTGTTTAACCTGTTCCAGGGGTCAAATCGTCCTTAAAACTGACCTGCTGTTTCAAGTCCCCCCCCCCCTTTTCTTGCCTATTTTATGTTTTGAATTTTTATTCTTGCCACCCCCCCATCCCCAGTAGTTACACTCCAGCCTTTCCCTTTCTGGCCATTTCCCCAATCATATATTAATCTCGTTCTATTTTTCTTCTCCATTGGGTCTTCAGGTGTCTTAATCTTTCTTACTTAAATGATGTCATTGAGTTTACACTGGCCTCAGATGGATGGGTGGGAGGCGGCTGTCCTTGTGGTTTCTTTTAAATTTGCCTGGAGTGGGTGTGTACCCTCCTCCATTCCTCTCGCACTGCACTTGGAATTCTGTTAAGAGTTAGAACTAGATCAGAGATTTCCACGTCTTCAAAGCGCAGCTGGGAAAGGAAATGATACCAGGGGCGGGGGGTGGGGGCGGCAGAAGTAAAGGAATAAAAACCAACTTTTCTGGCAACTTCAATAAATCCGGTAACTGGAGGTAAAAAATAGATTGTGAGGGCTGGGTCTGGTCCGGATGAAACGCTAGGCTCCTTCCCAATTCCTGAGTCTGGCTCGGAAAGAGCGCCACTGGCATCTTGCCACGCGAGTGCCCCTAGACAGCCACACGCCCACTGGAACTGCACGTGAACAAAGCTTTTGCCCGGAGAGCCACCGCCTGCGGTTTCTCAGTGCAATCTAGCTTCCATCCGGAGTGTAGGGTGAATACAGGGTTAAGCTAGTTCCCTCCTCGGCAGGAGGGATAGGAGGGGGAGGGGAAACGAAGCGTTCTGCCTCGCAGGGTACCGTGCAGTTAGCTGTACAGTTGAAAGCGGTAGCCATCACTTGTGAGTTTGGCGTCATCCATTGTCACAACCTAGGAATGTGCGCTGGGAGATAACACCAAGTGTAGGGCCTCTCAAACACGCAGAGCTCGCTCTGCTTCCAGGTGCGCTCCTTTCTGGTCCTCCCTCTCGAGTTTCCAGCAGCTGGAGACAGCACGTCTGAAACCGTCACGGCGTCCACGGAGCCTCAGGACCAGGGTGGAAGTTCTCAACGATGGGCAGGAGGGACCTCGGCGGCGACCCCTAAAACAATACCATGCCCGGGGAGTCCCTCTGCTGCCGCTGTGCCAGCTTCTTCCCTTTCCACCTCCCCGACCCAGTCGAATTTGGATGAGCTAAGGAGACAAGGCCACCAGGTAAAGGGGTTGCAAAGCCAGGTGAAGTTTCTAGTGGTTGCCCTAGCTTTTCTTAGGTGGGCACCACGCTATCTGGGAAAACTGATTTCTTTCACTTTTTTGAACAAGTGGTGGATGGTCATCGGGTGGGAGTTCTCTGTATTGTCTCTTTACATTCCCAAAGAATATAGGCTTTTTCCCCTCTCTCTCTTTCTATCCCGACTTGGGGATGCTCTCAAGTCGAATCCACATCCTCTACGGAGTTTTGTGACTGAGTTGTGGGGTAAAAAAACGCTCCCTTGCTGCCTGCCAGAAACATCGATCCTAAATGGAGTTTTCCAAATCCCCCATGCTTTTCGAACTCCAGCCTCCCATTTCCACTAGAATGATTCTCTTAAGTCCGGTAAGTAGCAACCTCCCCTACCGTCCGTGTTGAATCCCAGAAGTGTTATTTGTATCTGAAGCCTCTACCCGCCCTGTGCCCCAAATCCGGGATTAATTAGCTACTAAACTGAGGATGCTAGTTTGTTTTCTTTCCGATCGAGTGCGATTTTTCCAAACCAAGGACCCTTCCTGCTCTGCTCTTGCACTGGGGTCTGGCAGTTCCAGGGTTGGTGTAATTGCGCTTTCCTGACTCACCGGCGGGGGATGGAGAAGTCCCCCGGAACTCTATAATCACTTTCCCTGCGCCGCGTGCCTGGGACGACGCAGATCTGGGTCCTTCTACCCCCCGCCCCCCCCCCCCCCCCCCCCCCGGCGCTGAACTCAAGGCCTAACAGACGCCCAGGGTAGTAAGGGCAAGGACGCATCAAGCTGCCCTGGAGCCCCCACCAGACTAGGGACCTCCTGAAAAGATTCCTCTGCTAAGCTACCAGTCCAGGGCTCTTCCTGGAGCTTTCAGCGCCGCCACGAAAAACTTCTGTTTTGCAAACCCTCCACGATGAAGGGTCCAAGCTAGCTAAGGTCTCTGCACTAATCAGGGAAGGGGACATTTAGAAAAGAGCCTGTCTGTCTTGAAAGGACTGGTTCTAAACTTGCTGTTTGGATAAATCATCTTGCCTGCTGGGGGGCTTGGGCAGGGGCCGTTGCTGTTGAAGGCTACTGCAATCGCCGCTGTCGTCTTGGCGCTTCTCTTCTGAAGCTTCCAAGATGACTCTCACTATTTGTTCTCCTCAGATTAGAGTCTCCATTCGTGCCCCATTCTCTCCTGGATATTTGTCAGTTACACTTCAACTTTGAAAAAAAAGACAGGCTACGCATATGTGTTTTCTAGTCGCCTTGGTATCTGTAAAGGACAAGAGTGACAAGCTCTTTTGTACCTCAGCGCTGTGTGTCAATGTGTGTGAATGCATGTGTCGCGGTGCGTTTGGGTGGATCCTTGTGTGGCCTGGGAGACAAATCGGGCGTATCTCCAAATCGTCTCACCAGGATTTAAGCGCTCAAATCCATGAAGGTAGCAGACACAACAGCGATGCAAGGAAATAAAAACAATTGGGGAAGTGGTGCCAAGTGACTCAGACTTTGAACTGAGGACAAGGAGTGCGGTCGCGCCTGGGGTTCGTCCGGAAATCATCTCCAGCGAGTTACAGGCAACGCCCTTGCCAAAGTCGTCAGCCCAGAACGCTGAGAAGATCCCGAGGGAGTTGGTCCAGGGCGAGCTTTCAACTTGCAAATTGCCTTTCCTGGGGCCCTACCCACAACGCGCCTCACTGCAGCCGAATGCTTGGTGCGTGCTTGTTCTCCTTTTTCTGTTAGTTTTCTCCGGGTCTATAGACTAGTTAAAACACGATCCCAACTGGCTGGAGACTTATGTGCAACAATGAATGGAAGAGCAAATCAGGCTACCATCCCTTTGCCAAAAAGAGACGGAAAAAATAAAATAAAATGAAAGAGATATGTCTCAGCTTTCTTAGATTACTTTTTAACCTTTGCAAAGAGAATCCCAAGTGGGAAAGGTGTGCCAATTGGACATTTTAACCACGTAGCCTGTTTTCAGTCTTTGAAGCGGACCTTGTCGGGTTGCCCATTGTAATTTCTAGAGACAGCTCATCTACTGATCATCACTCTTTCCAGGAGTAGCCAGGGTGACAGAGGAAAATGGATGTGTTTGTTTAAATATGATGCCAAACTCAAATTCCTCCAATTAAACTTTATGGAAGAAAGCTTGTTGAGTAGACCTTTGATGGGCTGGGGGTGCGACACATCCCCAATGTTCCCTGCCAGTAAAATAACGCCATTTTGGTTGAGAGACTTGCTGTATTTTTACCCTCTAATGTTACATTTCGATCATTTCTGAGTCTAAGTAATAGCTCCTCTTGCGTGGACGTACATCGGGCGAACTACCGGGTGGTTTCTTCATCGTTTTGAGAAACTGAGGGTAGGAAGGATGCTTGAGGCTTACAGAGAGAGAAAGGGAGAGGCGCGGTGCTAGGTCAAGTTGGCATTCCTGGGTTAGCCGGGTGCACGTAATTCTCTCCAGGGAGGACAGGGTTAAAAGACCCATCTGACTTTGCCTCTTGGAAAGCTTAGGGTTGCTGCGGCTCCTCCCAAGCATTCTTTAAACCAGAGAAGTGGGAGGGACTCGGCTTGGGAGGGAGGAGAAGAGGGAGGCCAAGAAAGAGGGCTCGAAGAGGGGAGCGCGCCAGAGCACGAGGGACCGAGGGAGAGGAGGGGCGTGCAAGCTGCAAAGCCGACCCCGCGAATTCATTACAGTAAACATCTCCCGGGGGTGTCAGGAGGGGTGGGGGTGGGGACCTCGGCATCTACATTACCGGACCCGGTCCGATCAAGGCAGCAGTGTGGCTGGAGCAGCCTCCAGACTCGCGTCCCGCAAACGCTGCACTTGGAGTCAGCTCCGCGCCCGCCCCCGCGCAGCCCGAACTGCACGCCTTGCTGCGCGTGGTCCGCACATTCGCTGCGACCGAACGCCCGCCCAGTTCTCCCGCCGACTCCCGTGGTCCTCGGGAGAAGTCCCGAACTCGACCGGGACGCTCTCCACCGCCCTCCTAGACCGCCCTACTTTATTCGGGGTACGAGGCGGAGAGGGGGGAGACGGAAGAAGAGAGGAGAGGAGACCCGGAGCTGTGGCAGCCGGAGCCTAGATAAAGTGGCATGCTGGACCCCTGGAGGCGGAGGTGGCGGAGGACTGGGGAAGACGATGCCGCGGCTCCGTAGGGGACGTAGGCGACTACAGGCAAGGCGAGCAGGGCGCTTGGGCACCGGCAAGCTGCCGGGAGGCGCGCACGGCTCTGAGGCTCTGGCCTCAGCTTCCCGGAGCTCCGACACAGCCAGAGACGTAGCTGGATTGCAGCAGCCACCGCCGCCACCTGGAGGACCCAGCAAAAGTTTGGATCTGGGGGAGGGCGTTGCGCTGAGCGGGATTACCCCCGGGGCTGGAGAGAGACCTGGAAAACCTTAGCAGGTAAAAGCGCACCCTTAACCGTGTCCCCTCCCCCCGGGTTTTGGATCCTTTCGGTTTGACTCAAAGTAAGACTGGGGGCCAAGTTCAAGGTCCCAGAAATGGGTTTCCAGCGCTGGCGTTCGACAGTCATGTTAGCTGGGGGTGGGAATGGGAGCCTCTGGCAGCGGGGGTGGGAGGTGTCTTGGTGTTTCTTCCTGCCAGATAGGCAGCTGTGTAAATCGACCCCCGACTCTCAGTGGACAACCCTGGGCCCCAGCTGGTGTCTGATTCTGTATAGTTTGGAAATTTAGAAAGTGTATTCAAGGACTTTTAAGTGTGCCTGAATCCACAGAAATGACTGATGGATTTCATTCACCCCATTCTCTCATTCTCTCAGTCCTGTTTCATATAAAAAGAAAGGAAGCTTACTTTTGCTTGCCTGCTTCTCGCAGCCTTCTCTGAATCTTATATTTAGAGAGGGATATGAATATTGAAAGCAAAGTGGGAAAAACATCTCCCCCCCCCACCCTTTGACATCCTCGGAGTCTTCCCTAATTTCATTCATCTTCTGCTGTCATAAGATATGAACTATAAAAAGTCACATTTTCATTGAAGGACGATATAAAAATTGGCTAATACGTTAGCCTTTGGAGGTCTAAATTTGATCAGTGTGTGTATAGTAGGGGAAAGAGAGGAGGGATGGATATGGATGTGCGTGGTATGTTCCACTGCCTGGGCTTAGTGATGTTGCAGAGAGCCCCCCCCCCCCTTCTTTGGTCTGATGCTCAGTGATGTGGGTGAACTGAGAATGGCTTCATGTGGGCGAGGAGGCTAGGGTACCAGAGGGAAGACACAGTTCTGAACAGCAGCTCGCAGCACTTCAGCTAATAAAACGCTTCTACTTGCTCCCAGGGCAGAAAAGATTCAGCAGCACCACCCCTTAAGACACTATAGAGTTTTGAAGCAGCTCTTGGGGGCCCTGGTATCGTTTTTATTATGATGATCACTATTAATTCTGCTGGAACCTCCTAGGACATTCTCTGAATGAAAATCATCTCTCTGAGAGCTTGTGATTAGTTCTAATAGAGGGACTCTCCCGTTAAGCTAACAGTAAACTAATCAAGTAAATGCAAGGCGAAAATCCCTGTAAATGCAGGCAAATGCTTCTCCAGGGGTGCAAGGTGCCTATCAGATTTCTTTGCATGCTGTGTCTGCTGTGCATTGCCTCTTGTAAATGGGAGCCTTTGCTCCCTATTCAGCTGGGAGGCTACTTAAATCACACAGGGCTCCAGTGAGCTTCAGAGCATGCCCGCTTGCTTACAGGATTATTGCTAAATTTATTATGCCTAACTTCCCCCAGTCCAAAGCTAATATATGAAGGATGGCTTCCGTATCAGAGTGGGATCCTCTCTAGTCCTACCTGGTATGACCTTATTAAATAAGCCAAGAAGCATCACCCCCAAAATTGGGAGATAAATAGGATGCCAGGTTGGCATTTATCCAGTGCTTTATTTGATTGTTGCCGTATGGATATGCATTTTCAGGTCAGAATCTGAAATGCTGGAACTGGATTATGTCTTTTAAATCATCAAGGATATTTGCCAGATACATGTGGCTTGGCTGACCACCATATTAAAGGAGAATCAATCTTTGGGGAATATGTGCACCAAGGAATGTTGCCCGTTTGCCTGATTTACCTGTTTTATTGCCCCTGAATGTGTACAACTTTTCTTTCCTTGTCTCCTCATTATTTTTTTTTTCCAAAAGCCTGAGGAAATCAAAACAGGCTAGGGTAAAACCCTTACGGGTCTTTACTAACGACTGCTGATGGTACAGCACCACGTTGTCATGTCAAGTTGCAAATATCTTTGACTGGAGAAAGTTGGGAAATGTGATTCCAAATTATTCCATGTGTTGGATAGTTGAAACACACAATTGTAAAAAGAGTTGGACCAACAATGCTATTGTAGACCTATTATAGACTTAGCACAGAAGGAATGCTAGACCTTTTCTGTTCTTCCTTTCCATTCCTTTTTGTTTGTTTGTTTGTTTTTGGTACCTACTTAGGTAGTTTCACTATAGTTTTACATTCTAGGGAATGCTTTAAAGGAAATAAATTGTGCCATGCTGGCCTACTCTGGAGTTCCTAGAGCAGTCATGTTCTTTTCCTGTATGCAAGGTTTGAGATAATGTGATCATATCTGAGTTTGAACGGCTGGATCTCATTTGAACCTTCTCTGATGCACTTTACGTTTATTCTGGCCTGCTGGATAGCTTGACTTAGGATTTAGACCAATTTTCCTAAAGCAGCGATTAAGTTTCCCTGTTTGAAGCTGTGGTTTAAAGTACGTCCACAACCAGAGTATTCTGTAGATGCTCAGCTGGAGCATCTAATCTGGTTTGACTCTTCAGCTTTATACTTTTGCAAGGAAGAATGGCTCCTCCTGTGATCAGCAGGACTGTAGGTTCAAAAGAAATAAATAAATAGAAAGCGCGAGGGCGCTCAGAGATTTTGCTGTCTGTTTAGAATATTCCAGTAAGGTGAAGGTGATGAACATTGATTCTGTTTGGTTCATGCTTTTCTGGATAATCATCTTTTGGTATATTTAATTTTAATTCAAGTTCCCCTTCTCCCCCGTACACACTGGATTGCTTTAATAACTTTGTGGTTTCTGCCACACTGATTCAAATTCAGTCCATTAGTGACCTCTATCTGTGAGAAGTGAATACTCATTGTTTTTCTTTCTTCTCATCAGCATCTGCAGACAGATGATGTGTGTCGGGGGACCTACCAACTCCATAGATCTTTCTGAATATTTCATATTTTTTTCTGATTTGATTATTCTAATACAGAGTTCAGTGCAGATAATGATATTTAATAACAGTAATAAAATGTTATTAGGGAACAGTACTACTAAATGTTTTTTCCATAAAGCATCGACAATATGATCAACATAAATTACATCCCAGTAATGTATACTGTCTGAAAGAATTGCACACTCAAGGCGACTGTTATGTTGAGGCTCACAATGCTGCTGAATGTCTGTGAAATTTTATTGCCCCTAAGTGCTTACATAACAAGGGAAACTTGAGACAGGCCCAAAACATATATGTGGTAACTGGACTTCTTACTTGCAGTATGCATGCGTCTTTAAATTCAGCTTGGCTTCTGCTGTGAACTTAGGTACAGATGAGGACTAGGTGGAGTACAAAAAGGGTATCTATAAACAAATGGTCTTTTAAAGAGACTCTAAAAGCCTGACTCCTAATCCAGCTGTATCTTCTGGGGCTTTTTGAATAGAAGTCCAAATTTTAGTTGATTATTCAAAATGTTAATTGAAGTCAAAGTTTGCTGCACTTCTTAACTTTGGTGGATATCGTTATTTGACATTTTCCACATGTTCTTCATGTAGTGGTGTTTGGGATTTGCAGCTTTTAGGATTTTTTCTTTCTTTTCCCTTGGACAGGTTTTATACAAGAGACATTTTTAAAGGCCAATTATTGTTATTATTGAAGTTAAACAACCATTATAGTATCTGCATGGGCTTCCTTTCTTATTGTTCCTGCCCTCTTTTATTTGCTTTTGTGAAATCGTATTTTTCCTCTACAACTACATGTTGAGGGTAGGAGCAGTATTATCAGTATGCTGTGACCTTCTTTAATAAAAACTAATCTTCAAGTTTATAATAAAGTACATACACACCTCAATAGCTATTTTTAGACATTATTTTCAAGGGTTTAAGTATGTTTCTTTTTTAAGGGCTATGACACTAATATTGTAATAGGAATACCCTGTGTTCTGATGAATACAGAGGCTTATTTCAGTCTCATGAAACAGTAAAACACTGTATTAGCAAAATAATCAGTGGTATTTTGAGTACATGGTCAAAATCTGTTAGAACCTTCATGTTTCTTTCCCTTTTCTTTTTTTCTTTCTTTTTTCCCCCCCTACCCTTTGGCGAATTTCACATCTACTGGTCTTTTTGGTTTTCTTTGTTTCTTTCTACTGTGCCTCTTTGAAGTCCTTCAAAATTAAACAGTAGCTACTTTTTAGGGAAATTCATCATGGTATGTTCTGGATTCCAGGAGAGTTAATGACGCAGAAAACGTCCTGTAAAACATCTTTGTAAAAGAAGTCCTTCTCTTGAAGGCTTCCTACTTACTGGCCTCCTGTACCATTTGCAGTGAATTGGAACTCCGTTATTTATTTTTCAAATACCACCTCTAACTTAATTTAATGTGGGATGTGTTTCTGCAGAAGTGTGCATTGCCTTGTGTGTCCCGAGTCCCTTCAACAAAGCGGTGTCATTGTTACCAAACTGCAATAAGGGAAGGTCACAGAAAATCCTCTGGTATAATTGAGGAAGTCAGAAGGCCTCATTCACAATTCTCAAATGCTGGTCAGTTACTCTGCTGATATTAAATAAGGACATACATTTTTTCCCCCAGCAGCTTAGTGGTTAAAGACTTCAACCATTTTTGGAAGTATTCACAAAATAAGACTTTGGAGCTGCAAACATTTCCTTGATGCTTCTCATTTTCTTCTCATGTTGATTTTAGAAGAATGTGCAAGAAATTTGAAAGTGGTCCTCTGTTGACCTAAGTTTATATAAGTTTATAGGTCCTATTGCTCATTTCAATCTTATTGTTATATTTCAGTTCTTTTAATCCAGGCTTTCATAAAGATAAAAGAACTCCCCATGTGAACTGTTGAAGAACCTGCAAGGTTTTGTAGTTAAGCCTACTGAAAAATAGGAGGTCTTGAAGTTCGTAGATGCCAGTGGTCACTGAGAGCACCTTTTTGGGGAGTGAAAGAGCAGTGACTCCTGTCTAGACTCACGAATACACTGCTCGCCAGAGTCCACACAGGTCACATGGCCAAGTGGAAAACACTGGATACATATTAGTCCTGAAATAGGTTCACATGTTGGTGTCACTCTTATCCCCAGCAGGTTGTGGGTATCACTTTCATGAGACTCTAGTGTCAAGACAACCTTTGTGAGAGATTCCTATCTTACTTTGCTCCCCAACGTGGACGCAGATGCTTGGGTAAAGGAATTGTGAATGAGTTCTAGTACTCAATGACGTGTAAGACAAAGGGGAGAGAGGGAAGAATGCTTGGATGAACATTGCCCTCTATGCCTGTATTTGAAATTTCAGTGTTTTTCTTTTTCCCTCGTGGTCCAACTTCTATGTAAGTGACATTCTGAAGCTAAGGGATACTGGGCTCTGTACAGATTCATTTAATTCATTTTAAATCTTAAGTAAGCAAATGCAGAAATCTCCAAATATAGATCAAAAATTTCATTCTTTATAGAACCACCAAAATTGATCAGAATTTGTTTTTTTTAAATACAAAATCTTCATGACAGTCTTTGATATATTTGCAATATAAACATTTGCATTTTGCTACCCTTTTTCTACTATTGTACAAGATTACGAGTTTTTCTCTGCTGAATATTTTTGTGGTGTAGGCATTTGGCTTTTCAACCACGACAGGGCATGAGAAATGACATTTATTTATTTATTTATTTATTTATTTATTTATTTATTTATTTTTTGAGGAAAGAAAAATACAGCGTGTATTCTTTTGTCAGTATATTCCTTCCTATATTTGACCTTGTAGGATTTCCCTAATCTCCTGGAGACTTAATTTCCTCTTTGCAGAGTTCAACAGAGTTGTTGAGAGGTCAAATAAGATTAATGTGTGTGGAATGCCTTGATAACAATACAGTGTTATATTCTCATAAAGAGGCATTATTCAAGTCGATAACATTTATCACTGCATGTCTGTCTTATGTTGGGATAGGCTAGGTTCTGTCTAATTAACAGGTTAACCAAGAGGTTCCCCTGCCCTTTAATGAACCTTGGCTCTTCTGTGTGTGGTTTCACCTAACTTATGAATTTTTTTCCCCATGTATCTCTTTTTTTCTTCTTCAATTAGTTTGGTGATTCCTTTGTTGAGCTTCATTGTTTTGATGAAGTTCTTTTCAAGCCTTAGAAAGGGTGAGGTGAGATGAGTTCAAGGACTAGCCTTTCCTTCCCTTGAGCTACTGAAGAACTGACTGAGGCTAAATTGATCATGGATGAATTCCATTACAAATCTTTATTGGAAGAAGCTGCACATTCCCTTGAACTTAAATGGCTTCTGTTTCTGACCAAGTTTAAACTGTATCTGTAAGAGTTACTTCATGTGAAAACAACAGCAGTAACAAAAAAAATTATGACACATTGTTAACAAAACATTTATCTTGTTAAAAAAGACTGTCATTTTAGTTCTTTGGTTGAAAAACAATTCCTTCACTGTAGTGAACTGATTTGCTCTGAAGGAAACAAATATTACAAAACTTTATGGTGTTAGTGTCACTGACTTTTAGGGACCCAGTTTTTTTACGGCTTATGTCTGTGCAGTTGTCCTATGTTAAACGGTTGTTTCCACCTTTATTGCTCTTTGCTAATTGGTTCACATGCAGGCCTTGGTGAAGGTTAATTCTGAGTGTTTGATGACCCATGATCCAAAGTTTTACAAGCATAATACATTTATGAAATATACAAAACTATCTTGAGATGGTGATTCTTGGTCAGAACAAATATTTTAACCAATGATTCTAAATTCTTTCTGATTTCTAATTTGTTAGCTTTCCAAGTTCTAAAA